>NC_081238.1:4721620-5404120 GCF_902713425.1 Acipenser ruthenus
TCATTGAAGGTGATTTTGAGAACGGAGGCGTTGGTGGTATAGTGGTGAGCATAGCTGCCTTCCAAGCAGTTGACCCGGGTTCGATTCCCGGCCAACGCAAGTCTTTTTTGAACTTTTTCATTTAACATTGGAATAAAGCGTAATACATTCCCCAAACTAATTTGCCTTACTGGTTAATAGTCTTAAAAGCATAACTTTGAAAGTATCACTGTGAGTTATAATGATCTGTGAGGGTGATATTAGTCACTACATTAAGCCCCATCAAACGAATGTGTTCATTGGAATCATGCATTGATAATGCGTTGTCGGGAAAACTGCAAATATGTATGGAAGCGTGAGTTGAATGATTAATCACATTCTAAGGATTGATATGGTCCTGTTTGTTCGTCCTGCCACATAACAATGGCGTTGCAGTTACATGCGCTGCAAAATCAAATATTTAAAATTAAACAACCATCTGATAAAACTTACTGCAGCCGGATTGTTTTAGACACACATGAGCGCATGAAAAACATCAAACATATGTTACCAAAATAGTCATTGCTGTATGATGTACAGCAACTGTGAAATGAATGGTTTTATAATCTGTTATGTGAGACTTCTGTTGAATTTTTAAGCATTTGATTCCCTGTGTACACAAAGATGGCAGTCCTGATTTAACGAGTGGGCAAGCAGAGCTCTCGGTGACTGATTTGTCAGTCTTTTTCAGTCACGTGATTGAGCGCCTTCCCGGCAATGCATCGTAATTAGGAAAAGAGTAATGCAAGATATTGAACACGGACACATCCGTGATTTGAACCCCTGGAACTCGCGCACCCGAAGCAAGAATCATACCCCTAGATTAAACAGCCAAATGCTGGCGGCGATTTGGTTCCACGAGCTTCCACGAGCTTCCAAAGAAGCGTAGACCTAGATGCTCTGTATTGAGGAATTTGTGTCACCTTGCTGTGTGCCTGTTAGGGGCAGTCTGATTTGCTTTACCTGGCGGCTAGCATTTCTATGGGCATCGAGAGGTGGGTCGCTATAAATGAGGAAACTTGTTAAGATAGGATTTAGTTTCGATATGCATACATACACATAAAAAATAAACAAAACAAAACTGTGTTTCGTTGTTTTGCAAAGGGATGCACTGCAATTTGTTATATTTTATTTTATTCTTGCGAGCACGCAGCTGTTTTATATATTCATTTTAAATAGATTGGGGGAAATGGTACTGTGTACTTTACAAATGTAATCTAGATTGTAACGAGACCATTCAAGTGCTGACGTTGTTGTCTACTTTGTATGTACCAACAAAAAGAACAGATTTGCTGAACTGGTTAATTAACCTTACTATAAAAAACTGATAGATCCAAGTATTTTATATAAACTGCAATACTATAATATGTGGTAACTAGTTGAATTAACTTCACTATAAGAAACTGCTAGATTAAGAGTTTGTTTAATTGTATCATCTCTATATGTATCTACTAGACAATTGTTAGATGGTGAAGTGAAAGTGGAATTGTCATATTGTTTACATTGTTGTTAATGTGCTTGAGATTTTGAAAACAATTATTAATTAAAACTTGTAAAGATTATTTTTGGAGTATGATTGCTTGATTTCTCCCTGGATAAAAGAGTTTGTGCGGGAACCAACCACTCGAGGTCCTTGTCCTCAATAAACACACGGTGGCGTAGTGAAATAACATAAATTTCGCTATCTGTATATAAAGACCTGCTACACTTCAATACTACTGCCGCTACTCGGACACCACACAACGGAATCATTGTAAACACACCCGCCATAGCACAGGCTGCCGACCAGCCATACCGCCGCCGTCACGAGAGCCTCCCGTTCCCTTACATCCTGCTTCCTATTCCGCTCCCCCTTGTCTTTAAAACCAGCCTTTGAAATGAGCCAGGTAAAGGGAATCATCCTCTGATTGGCGCAGGGAAAGAAACGAAAGATTCTAAAAATGAAAGTAGCCTAATTAAAACAATAAAACAAAAACACATAGCAGCGACCTGCGGCAATTGTCCTGCCGTGTGTGTAGCACGGAGTGCCCAGCTGACAAAACAAACACGAGCTTCTCGGTAGTTCGCCGGGATCGTATAGTGGTTAGTACTTTTCGTTGTGGGCCGCAACAACCCCGGTTCGAATCCGGGTCACGGTAGGTGCAATCCTCACACGGCAGAGAAGCTTGTTCTTTTTTTTCACACGCCATCTTCATGGCATGCACCTTTTTGAAAGAAAATAGAATACAATAATTGCTTCATCGTGTTAGTACAGGGCATGATGCACACCAGCCTGCTGTGTATGAAATAATAATTACAGAAATAATCAATCTATAAACACCATAAAAATCTCCCACAAACACCAGTCGCTGTATTAACGCTTATCGAGTAGAGGCAAGACGGGACCTGTCCCAGCAGCCAACGTTACAGTGGCTTAATTCAATCTTTGAAGGTGATTTTGAGAACGGAGGCGTTGTGGTATAGTGGTGAGCATAGCTGCCTTCCAAGCAGTTGACCCGGGTTCGATTCCCGGCCAACGCAAGTCTTTTTTGAACTTTTTCATTTAACATTGGAATAAAGCGTAATACATTCCCCAACTAATTTGCCTTACTGGTTAATAGTCTTAAAAGCATAACTTTGAAAGTATCACTGTGAGTTATAATGATCTGTGAGGTGATATTAGTCACTACATTAAGCCCCATCAAACGAATGTGTTCATTTGGAATCATGCATTGATAATGCGTTTGTCGGAAAACTGCAAATATGTATGGAAGCGTGAGTTGAATGATTAATCACATTCTAAGGATTGATATGGTCCTGTTGTTCGTCCTGCCACATAACAATGGCGTTGCAGTTACATGCGCTGCAAAATCAAATATTTAAAATTAAACAACCATCTGATAAAACTTACTGCAGCCGGATTGTTTTAGACACACATGAGCGCATGAAAAACATCAAACATATGTTACCAAAATAGTCATTGCTGTATGATGTACAGCAACTGTTGAAATGAATGGTTTTATAATCTGTTATGTGAGACTTCTGTTGAATTTTTAAGCATTTGATTCCCTGTGTACACAAAGATGGCAGTCCTGATTTAACGAGTGGGCAAGCAGAGCTCTCGGTGACTGATTTGTCAGTCTTTTTCAGTCCACGTGATTGAGCGCCTTCCCGGCAATGCATCGTAATTAGAAAAGAGTAATGCCAGATATTGAACACGGACACATCCGTGATTTGAACCCTGGAACGCGCGCACCCGAAGCAAGAATCATACCCCTAGATTAAACAGCCAAATGCTGGCGGCGATTTGGTTCCCACGAGCTTCCACGAGCTTCCAAAGAAGCGTAGACCTAGATGCTCTGTATTGAGGAATTTGTGTCACCTTGCTGTGTGCCTGTTAGGGGCAGTCTGATTTGCTTTACCTGGCGGCTAGCATTTCTATGGGCATCGAGAGGTGGTCGCTATAAATGAGGAAACTTGTTAAGATAGGATTTAGTTTCGATATGCATACATACACATAAAAAATAAACAAAACAAAACTGTGTTTCGTTTGTTTTGCAAAGGGATGCACTGCAATTTGTTATATTTTATTTTATTCTTGCGAGCACGCAGCTGTTTTATATATTCATTTTAAATAGATTGGGGGAAATTGGTACTGTGTACTTTACAAATGTAATCTAGATTGTAACGAGACCATTCAAGTGCTGACGTTGTTGTCTACTTTGTATGTACCAACAAGAAGAACAGATTTGCTGAACTGGTTAATTAACCTTACTATAAGAAACTGATAGATCCAAGTATTTTATATAAACTGCAATACTATAATATGTGGTAACTAGTTGAATTAACTTCACTATAAGAAACTGCTAGATTAAGAGTTTGTTTAATTGTATCATCTCTATATGTATCTACTAGACAATTGTTAGATGGTGAAGTGAAAGTGGAATTGTCATATTGTTTACATTGTTGTTAATGTGCTTGAGATTTTGAAAACAATTATTAATTAAAACTTGTAAAGATTATTTTTGGAGTATGATTGCTTGATTTCTCCTGGATAAAAGAGGTTTGTGCGGGAACCAACCACTCGAGGTCCTTGTCTCAATAAACACACGGTGGCGTAGTGAAAATAACATAAATTTCGCTATCTGTATATAAAGACCTGCTACACTTCAATACTACTGCCGCTACTCACGGACACCACACACGGAATCATTGTAAACACACCGCCATAGCACAGGCTGCCGACCAGCCATACCGCCGCCGTCACGAGAGCCTCCGTTCCTTACATCCTGCTTCCTATTCCGCTCCCCTTGTCTTTAAAACCAGCCTTTGAAATGAGCCAGGTAAAGGGGAATCATCCTCTGATTGGCGCAGGGAAAGAAACGAAAAGATTCTAAAAATGAAAGTAGCCTAATTAAAACAATAAAACAAAACACATAGCAGCGACCTGCGGCAATTGTCCTGCCGTGTGTGTAGCACGGAGTGCCCAGCTGACAAAACAAACACGAGCTTCTCGGTAGTTCGCCGTGATCGTATAGTGGTTAGTACTTTTCGTTGTGGCCGCAACAACCCCGGTTCGAATCCGGGTCACGGCAGGTGCAATCCTCACACGGCAGAGAAGCTTGTTCTTTTTTTTCACACGCCATCTTCATGGCATGCACCTTTTTGAAAGAAAATAGAATACAATAATTGCTTCATCGTGTTAGTACAGGCATGATGCACACCAGCCTGCTGTGTATGAAATAATAATTACAGAAATAATCAATCTATAAACACCATAAAAATCTCCCACAAACACCAGTCGCTGTATTAACGCTTATCGAGTAGAGGCAAGACGGGACCTGTCCCAGCAGCCAACGTTACAGTGGCTTAATTCAATCTTTGAAGGTGATTTTGAGAACGGAGGCGTTGGTGGTATAGTGGTGAGCATAGCTGCCTTCCAAGCAGTTGACCCGGGTTCGATTCCCGGCCAACGCAAGTCTTTTTTGAACTTTTTCATTTAACATTGGAATAAAGCGTAATACATTCCCCAACTAATTTGCCTTACTGGTTAATAGTCTTAAAAGCATAACTTTGAAAGTATCACTGTGAGTTATAATGATCTGTGAGGTGATATTAGTCACTACATTAAGCCCCATCAAACGAATGTGTTCATTTGGAATCATGCATTGATAATGCGTTGTCGGGAAAACTGCAAATATGTATGGAAGCGTGAGTTGAATGATTAATCACATTCTAAGGATTGATATGGTCCTGTTGTTCGTCCTGCCACATAACAATGGCGTTGCAGTTACATGCGCTGCAAAATCAAATATTTAAAATTAAACAACCATCTGATAAAACTTACTGCAGCCGGATTGTTTTAGACACACATGAGCGCATGAAAAACATCAAACATATGTTACCAAAATAGTCATTGCTGTATGATGTACAGCAACTGTGAAATGAATGGTTTTATAATCTGTTATGTGAGACTTCTGTTGAATTTTTAAGCATTTGATTCCCTGTGTACACAAAGATGGCAGTCCTGATTTAACGAGTGGGCAAGCAGAGCTCTCGGTGACTGATTTGTCAGTCTTTTTCAGTCACGTGATTGAGCGCCTTCCCGGCAATGCATCGTAATTAGAAAAGAGTAATGCAAGATATTGAACACGGACACATCCGTGATTTGAACCCTGGAACTCGCGCACCCGAAGCAAGAATCATACCCCTAGATTAAACAGCCAAATGCTGGCGGCGATTTGGTTCCACGAGCTTCCACGAGCTTCCAAAGAAGCGTAGACCTAGATGCTCTGTATTGAGGAATTTGTGTCACCTTGCTGTGTGCCTGTTAGGGGCAGTCTGATTTGCTTTACCTGGCGGCTAGCATTTCTATGGGCATCGAGAGGTGGTCGCTATAAATGAGGAAACTTGTTAAGATAGGATTTAGTTTCGATATGCATACATACACATAAAAAATAAACAAAACAAAACTGTGTTTCGTTGTTTTGCAAAGGGATGCACTGCAATTTGTTATATTTTATTTTATTCTTGCGAGCACGCAGCTGTTTTATATATTCATTTTAAATAGATTGGGGGAAATTGGTACTGTGTACTTTACAAATGTAATCTAGATTGTAACGAGACCATTCAAGTGCTGACGTTGTTGTCTACTTTGTATGTACCACAAAAAGAACAGATTTGCTGAACTGGTTAATTAACCTTACTATAAAAAACTGATAGATCCAAGTATTTTATATAAACTGCAATACTATAATATGTGGTAACTAGTTGAATTAACTTCACTATAAGAAACTGCTAGATTAAGAGTTTGTTTAATTGTATCATCTCTATATGTATCTACTAGACAATTGTTAGATGGTGAAGTGAAAGTGGAATTGTCATATTGTTTACATTGTTGTTAATGTGCTTGAGATTTTGAAAACAATTATTAATTAAAACTTGTAAAGATTATTTTTGGAGTATGATTGCTTGATTTCTCCTGGATAAAAGAGTTTGTGCGGGAACCAACCACTCGAGGTCCTTGTCCTCAATAAACACACGGTGGCGTAGTGAAAATAACATAAATTTCGCTATCTGTATATAAAGACCTGCTACACTTCAATACTACTGCCGCTACTCGGACACCACACACGGAATCATTGTAAACACACCGCCATAGCACAGGCTGCCGACCAGCCATACCGCCGCCGTCACGAGAGCCTCCCGTTCCCTTACATCCTGCTTCCTATTCCGCTCCCCCTTGTCTTTAAAACCAGCCTTTGAAATGAGCCAGGTAAAGGGGAATCATCCTCTGATTGGCGCAGGGAAAGAAACGAAAGATTCTAAAAATGAAAGTAGCCTAATTAAAACAATAAAACAAAACACATAGCAGCGACCTGCGGCAATTGTCCTGCCGTGTGTGTAGCACGGAGTGCCCAGCTGACAAAACAAACACGAGCTTCTCGGTAGTTCGCCGTGATCGTATAGTGGTTAGTACTTTTCGTTGTGGCCGCAACAACCCCGGTTCGAATCCGGGTCACGGTAGGTGCAATCCTCACACGGCAGAGAAGCTTGTTCTTTTTTTTCACACGCCATCTTCATGGCATGCACCTTTTTGAAAGAAAATAGAATACAATAATTGCTTCATCGTGTTAGTACAGGCATGATGCACACCAGCCTGCTGTGTATGAAATAATAATTACAGAAATAATCAATCTATAAACACCATAAAAATCTCCCACAAACACCAGTCGCTGTATTAACGCTTATCGAGTAGAGGCAAGACGGGACCTGTCCCAGCAGCCAACGTTACAGTGGCTTAATTCAATCTTTGAAGGTGATTTTGAGAACGGAGGCGTTGGTGGTATAGTGGTGAGCATAGCTGCCTTCCAAGCAGTTGACCCGGGTTCGATTCCCGGCCAACGCAAGTCTTTTTTGAACTTTTTCATTTAACATTGGAATAAAGCGTAATACATTCCCCAACTAATTTGCCTTACTGGTTAATAGTCTTAAAAGCATAACTTTGAAAGTATCACTGTGAGTTATAATGATCTGTGAGGTGATATTAGTCACTACATTAAGCCCCATCAAACGAATGTGTTCATTTGGAATCATGCATTGATAATGCGTTGTCGGGAAAACTGCAAATATGTATGGAAGCGTGAGTTGAATGATTAATCACATTCTAAGGATTGATATGGTCCTGTTGTTCGTCCTGCCACATAACAATGGCGTTGCAGTTACATGCGCTGCAAAATCAAATATTTAAAATTAAACAACCATCTGATAAAACTTACTGCAGCCGGATTGTTTTAGACACACATGAGCGCATGAAAAACATCAAACATATGTTACCAAAATAGTCATTGCTGTATGATGTACAGCAACTGTGAAATGAATGGTTTTATAATCTGTTATGTGAGACTTCTGTTGAATTTTTAAGCATTTGATTCCCTGTGTACACAAAGATGGCAGTCCTGATTTAACGAGTGGGCAAGCAGAGCTCTCGGTGACTGATTTTTCAGTCTTTTTCAGTCACGTGATTGAGCGCCTTCCCGGCAATGCATCGTAATTAGAAAAGAGTAATGCAAGATATTGAACACGGACACATCCGGGATTTGAACCCGGGAACTCGCGCACCCGAAGCAAGAATCATACCCCTAGATTAAACAGCCAAATGCTGGCGGCGATTTGGTTCCACGAGCTTCCAAAGAAGCGTAGACCTAGATGCTCTGTATTGAGGAATTTGTGTCACCTTGCTGTGTGCCTGTTAGGGGCAGTCTGATTTGCTTTACCTGGCGGCTAGCATTTCTATGGGCATCGAGAGGTGGTCGCTATAAATGAGGAAACTTGTTAAGATAGGATTTAGTTTCGATATGCATACATACACATAAAAAATAAACAAAACAAAACTGTGTTTCGTTGTTTTGCAAAGGGATGCACTGCAATTTGTTATATTTTATTTTATTCTTGCGAGCACGCAGCTGTTTTATATATTCATTTTAAATAGATTGGGGGAAATTGGTACTGTGTACTTTACAAATGTAATCTAGATTGTAACGAGACCATTCAAGTGCTGACGTTGTTGTCTACTTTGTATGTACCACAAAAAGAACAGATTTGCTGAACTGGTTAATTAACCTTACTATAAAAAACTGATAGATCCAAGTATTTTATATAAACTGCAATACTATAATATGTGGTAACTAGTTGAATTAACTTCACTATAAGAAACTGCTAGATTAAGAGTTTGTTTAATTGTATCATCTCTATATGTATCTACTAGACAATTGTTAGATGGTGAAGTGAAAGTGGAATTGTCATATTGTTTACATTGTTGTTAATGTGCTTGAGATTTTGAAAACAATTATTAATTAAAACTTGTAAAGATTATTTTTGGAGTATGATTGCTTGATTTCTCCTGGATAAAAGAGTTTGTGCGGGAACCAACCACTCGAGGTCCTTGTCCTCAATAAACACACGGTGGCGTAGTGAAAATAACATAAATTTCGCTATCTGTATATAAAGACCTGCTACACTTCAATACTACTGCCGCTACTCGGACACCACACACGGAATCATTGTAAACACACCGCCATAGCACAGGCTGCCGACCAGCCATACCGCCGCCGTCACGAGAGCCTCCCGTTCCCTTACATCCTGCTTCCTATTCCGCTCCCCCTTGTCTTTAAAACCAGCCTTTGAAATGAGCCAGGTAAAGGGGAATCATCCTCTGATTGGCGCAGGGAAAGAAACGAAAGATTCTAAAAATGAAAGTAGCCTAATTAAAACAATAAAACAAAACACATAGCAGCGACCTGCGGCAATTGTCCTGCCGTGTGTGTAGCACGGAGTGCCCAGCTGACAAAACAAACACGAGCTTCTCGGTAGTTCGCCGTGATCGTATAGTGGTTAGTACTTTTCGTTGTGGCCGCAACAACCCCGGTTCGAATCCGGGTCACGGTAGGTGCAATCCTCACACGGCAGAGAAGCTTGTTCTTTTTTTTCACACGCCATCTTCATGGCATGCACCTTTTTGAAAGAAAATAGAATACAATAATTGCTTCATCGTGTTAGTACAGGCATGATGCACACCAGCCTGCTGTGTATGAAATAATAATTACAGAAATAATCAATCTATAAACACCATAAAAATCTCCCACAAACACCAGTCGCTGTATTAACGCTTATCGAGTAGAGGCAAGACGGGACCTGTCCCAGCAGCCAACGTTACAGTGGCTTAATTCAATCTTTGAAGGTGATTTTGAGAACGGAGGCGTTGGTGGTATAGTGGTGAGCATAGCTGCCTTCCAAGCAGTTGACCCGGGTTCGATTCCCGGCCAACGCAAGTCTTTTTTGAACTTTTTCATTTAACATTGGAATAAAGCGTAATACATTCCCCAACTAATTTGCCTTACTGGTTAATAGTCTTAAAAGCATAACTTTGAAAGTATCACTGTGAGTTATAATGATCTGTGAGGTGATATTAGTCACTACATTAAGCCCCATCAAACGAATGTGTTCATTTGGAATCATGCATTGATAATGCGTTGTCGGGAAAACTGCAAATATGTATGGAAGCGTGAGTTGAATGATTAATCACATTCTAAGGATTGATATGGTCCTGTTGTTCGTCCTGCCACATAACAATGGCGTTGCAGTTACATGCGCTGCAAAATCAAATATTTAAAATTAAACAACCATCTGATAAAACTTACTGCAGCCGGATTGTTTTAGACACACATGAGCGCATGAAAAACATCAAACATATGTTACCAAAATAGTCATTGCTGTATGATGTACAGCAACTGTGAAATGAATGGTTTTATAATCTGTTATGTGAGACTTCTGTTGAATTTTTAAGCATTTGATTCCCTGTGTACACAAAGATGGCAGTCCTGATTTAACGAGTGGGCAAGCAGAGCTCTCGGTGACTGATTTGTCAGTCTTTTTCAGTCACGTGATTGAGCGCCTTCCCGGCAATGCATCGTAATTAGAAAAGAGTAATGCAAGATATTGAACACGGACACATCCGTGATTTGAACCCTGGAACTCGCGCACCCGAAGCAAGAATCATACCCCTAGATTAAACAGCCAAATGCTGGCGGCGATTTGGTTCCACGAGCTTCCACGAGCTTCCAAAGAAGCGTAGACCTAGATGCTCTGTATTGAGGAATTTGTGTCACCTTGCTGTGTGCCTGTTAGGGGCAGTCTGATTTGCTTTACCTGGCGGCTAGCATTTCTATGGGCATCGAGAGGTGGTCGCTATAAATGAGGAAACTTGTTAAGATAGGATTTAGTTTCGATATGCATACATACACATAAAAAATAAACAAAACAAAACTGTGTTTCGTTGTTTTGCAAAGGGATGCACTGCAATTTGTTATATTTTATTTTATTCTTGCGAGCACGCAGCTGTTTTATATATTCATTTTAAATAGATTGGGGGAAATTGGTACTGTGTACTTTACAAATGTAATCTAGATTGTAACGAGACCATTCAAGTGCTGACGTTGTTGTCTACTTTGTATGTACCACAAAAAGAACAGATTTGCTGAACTGGTTAATTAACCTTACTATAAAAAACTGATAGATCCAAGTATTTTATATAAACTGCAATACTATAATATGTGGTAACTAGTTGAATTAACTTCACTATAAGAAACTGCTAGATTAAGAGTTTGTTTAATTGTATCATCTCTATATGTATCTACTAGACAATTGTTAGATGGTGAAGTGAAAGTGGAATTGTCATATTGTTTACATTGTTGTTAATGTGCTTGAGATTTTGAAAACAATTATTAATTAAAACTTGTAAAGATTATTTTTGGAGTATGATTGCTTGATTTCTCCTGGATAAAAGAGTTTGTGCGGGAACCAACCACTCGAGGTCCTTGTCCTCAATAAACACACGGTGGCGTAGTGAAAATAACATAAATTTCGCTATCTGTATATAAAGACCTGCTACACTTCAATACTACTGCCGCTACTCGGACACCACACACGGAATCATTGTAAACACACCGCCATAGCACAGGCTGCCGACCAGCCATACCGCCGCCGTCACGAGAGCCTCCCGTTCCCTTACATCCTGCTTCCTATTCCGCTCCCCCTTGTCTTTAAAACCAGCCTTTGAAATGAGCCAGGTAAAGGGGAATCATCCTCTGATTGGCGCAGGGAAAGAAACGAAAGATTCTAAAAATGAAAGTAGCCTAATTAAAACAATAAAACAAAACACATAGCAGCGACCTGCGGCAATTGTCCTGCCGTGTGTGTAGCACGGAGTGCCCAGCTGACAAAACAAACACGAGCTTCTCGGTAGTTCGCCGTGATCGTATAGTGGTTAGTACTTTTCGTTGTGGCCGCAACAACCCCGGTTCGAATCCGGGTCACGGTAGGTGCAATCCTCACACGGCAGAGAAGCTTGTTCTTTTTTTTCACACGCCATCTTCATGGCATGCACCTTTTTGAAAGAAAATAGAATACAATAATTGCTTCATCGTGTTAGTACAGGCATGATGCACACCAGCCTGCTGTGTATGAAATAATAATTACAGAAATAATCAATCTATAAACACCATAAAAATCTCCCACAAACACCAGTCGCTGTATTAACGCTTATCGAGTAGAGGCAAGACGGGACCTGTCCCAGCAGCCAACGTTACAGTGGCTTAATTCAATCTTTGAAGGTGATTTTGAGAACGGAGGCGTTGGTGGTATAGTGGTGAGCATAGCTGCCTTCCAAGCAGTTGACCCGGGTTCGATTCCCGGCCAACGCAAGTCTTTTTTGAACTTTTTCATTTAACATTGGAATAAAGCGTAATACATTCCCCAACTAATTTGCCTTACTGGTTAATAGTCTTAAAAGCATAACTTTGAAAGTATCACTGTGAGTTATAATGATCTGTGAGGTGATATTAGTCACTACATTAAGCCCCATCAAACGAATGTGTTCATTTGGAATCATGCATTGATAATGCGTTGTCGGGAAAACTGCAAATATGTATGGAAGCGTGAGTTGAATGATTAATCACATTCTAAGGATTGATATGGTCCTGTTGTTCGTCCTGCCACATAACAATGGCGTTGCAGTTACATGCGCTGCAAAATCAAATATTTAAAATTAAACAACCATCTGATAAAACTTACTGCAGCCGGATTGTTTTAGACACACATGAGCGCATGAAAAACATCAAACATATGTTACCAAAATAGTCATTGCTGTATGATGTACAGCAACTGTGAAATGAATGGTTTTATAATCTGTTATGTGAGACTTCTGTTGAATTTTTAAGCATTTGATTCCCTGTGTACACAAAGATGGCAGTCCTGATTTAACGAGTGGGCAAGCAGAGCTCTCGGTGACTGATTTTTCAGTCTTTTTCAGTCACGTGATTGAGCGCCTTCCCGGCAATGCATCGTAATTAGAAAAGAGTAATGCAAGATATTGAACACGGACACATCCGGGATTTGAACCCGGGAACTCGCGCACCCGAAGCAAGAATCATACCCCTAGATTAAACAGCCAAATGCTGGCGGCGATTTGGTTCCACGAGCTTCCAAAGAAGCGTAGACCTAGATGCTCTGTATTGAGGAATTTGTGTCACCTTGCTGTGTGCCTGTTAGGGGCAGTCTGATTTGCTTTACCTGGCGGCTAGCATTTCTATGGGCATCGAGAGGTGGTCGCTATAAATGAGGAAACTTGTTAAGATAGGATTTAGTTTCGATATGCATACATACACATAAAAAATAAACAAAACAAAACTGTGTTTCGTTGTTTTGCAAAGGGATGCACTGCAATTTGTTATATTTTATTTTATTCTTGCGAGCACGCAGCTGTTTTATATATTCATTTTAAATAGATTGGGGGAAATTGGTACTGTGTACTTTACAAATGTAATCTAGATTGTAACGAGACCATTCAAGTGCTGACGTTGTTGTCTACTTTGTATGTACCACAAAAAGAACAGATTTGCTGAACTGGTTAATTAACCTTACTATAAAAAACTGATAGATCCAAGTATTTTATATAAACTGCAATACTATAATATGTGGTAACTAGTTGAATTAACTTCACTATAAGAAACTGCTAGATTAAGAGTTTGTTTAATTGTATCATCTCTATATGTATCTACTAGACAATTGTTAGATGGTGAAGTGAAAGTGGAATTGTCATATTGTTTACATTGTTGTTAATGTGCTTGAGATTTTGAAAACAATTATTAATTAAAACTTGTAAAGATTATTTTTGGAGTATGATTGCTTGATTTCTCCTGGATAAAAGAGTTTGTGCGGGAACCAACCACTCGAGGTCCTTGTCCTCAATAAACACACGGTGGCGTAGTGAAAATAACATAAATTTCGCTATCTGTATATAAAGACCTGCTACACTTCAATACTACTGCCGCTACTCGGACACCACACACGGAATCATTGTAAACACACCGCCATAGCACAGGCTGCCGACCAGCCATACCGCCGCCGTCACGAGAGCCTCCCGTTCCCTTACATCCTGCTTCCTATTCCGCTCCCCCTTGTCTTTAAAACCAGCCTTTGAAATGAGCCAGGTAAAGGGGAATCATCCTCTGATTGGCGCAGGGAAAGAAACGAAAGATTCTAAAAATGAAAGTAGCCTAATTAAAACAATAAAACAAAACACATAGCAGCGACCTGCGGCAATTGTCCTGCCGTGTGTGTAGCACGGAGTGCCCAGCTGACAAAACAAACACGAGCTTCTCGGTAGTTCGCCGTGATCGTATAGTGGTTAGTACTTTTCGTTGTGGCCGCAACAACCCCGGTTCGAATCCGGGTCACGGTAGGTGCAATCCTCACACGGCAGAGAAGCTTGTTCTTTTTTTTCACACGCCATCTTCATGGCATGCACCTTTTTGAAAGAAAATAGAATACAATAATTGCTTCATCGTGTTAGTACAGGCATGATGCACACCAGCCTGCTGTGTATGAAATAATAATTACAGAAATAATCAATCTATAAACACCATAAAAATCTCCCACAAACACCAGTCGCTGTATTAACGCTTATCGAGTAGAGGCAAGACGGGACCTGTCCCAGCAGCCAACGTTACAGTGGCTTAATTCAATCTTTGAAGGTGATTTTGAGAACGGAGGCGTTGGTGGTATAGTGGTGAGCATAGCTGCCTTCCAAGCAGTTGACCCGGGTTCGATTCCCGGCCAACGCAAGTCTTTTTTGAACTTTTTCATTTAACATTGGAATAAAGCGTAATACATTCCCCAACTAATTTGCCTTACTGGTTAATAGTCTTAAAAGCATAACTTTGAAAGTATCACTGTGAGTTATAATGATCTGTGAGGTGATATTAGTCACTACATTAAGCCCCATCAAACGAATGTGTTCATTTGGAATCATGCATTGATAATGCGTTGTCGGGAAAACTGCAAATATGTATGGAAGCGTGAGTTGAATGATTAATCACATTCTAAGGATTGATATGGTCCTGTTGTTCGTCCTGCCACATAACAATGGCGTTGCAGTTACATGCGCTGCAAAATCAAATATTTAAAATTAAACAACCATCTGATAAAACTTACTGCAGCCGGATTGTTTTAGACACACATGAGCGCATGAAAAACATCAAACATATGTTACCAAAATAGTCATTGCTGTATGATGTACAGCAACTGTGAAATGAATGGTTTTATAATCTGTTATGTGAGACTTCTGTTGAATTTTTAAGCATTTGATTCCCTGTGTACACAAAGATGGCAGTCCTGATTTAACGAGTGGGCAAGCAGAGCTCTCGGTGACTGATTTTTCAGTCTTTTTCAGTCACGTGATTGAGCGCCTTCCCGGCAATGCATCGTAATTAGAAAAGAGTAATGCAAGATATTGAACACGGACACATCCGGGATTTGAACCCGGGAACTCGCGCACCCGAAGCAAGAATCATACCCCTAGATTAAACAGCCAAATGCTGGCGGCGATTTGGTTCCACGAGCTTCCAAAGAAGCGTAGACCTAGATGCTCTGTATTGAGGAATTTGTGTCACCTTGCTGTGTGCCTGTTAGGGGCAGTCTGATTTGCTTTACCTGGCGGCTAGCATTTCTATGGGCATCGAGAGGTGGTCGCTATAAATGAGGAAACTTGTTAAGATAGGATTTAGTTTCGATATGCATACATACACATAAAAAATAAACAAAACAAAACTGTGTTTCGTTGTTTTGCAAAGGGATGCACTGCAATTTGTTATATTTTATTTTATTCTTGCGAGCACGCAGCTGTTTTATATATTCATTTTAAATAGATTGGGGGAAATTGGTACTGTGTACTTTACAAATGTAATCTAGATTGTAACGAGACCATTCAAGTGCTGACGTTGTTGTCTACTTTGTATGTACCACAAAAAGAACAGATTTGCTGAACTGGTTAATTAACCTTACTATAAAAAACTGATAGATCCAAGTATTTTATATAAACTGCAATACTATAATATGTGGTAACTAGTTGAATTAACTTCACTATAAGAAACTGCTAGATTAAGAGTTTGTTTAATTGTATCATCTCTATATGTATCTACTAGACAATTGTTAGATGGTGAAGTGAAAGTGGAATTGTCATATTGTTTACATTGTTGTTAATGTGCTTGAGATTTTGAAAACAATTATTAATTAAAACTTGTAAAGATTATTTTTGGAGTATGATTGCTTGATTTCTCCTGGATAAAAGAGTTTGTGCGGGAACCAACCACTCGAGGTCCTTGTCCTCAATAAACACACGGTGGCGTAGTGAAAATAACATAAATTTCGCTATCTGTATATAAAGACCTGCTACACTTCAATACTACTGCCGCTACTCGGACACCACACACGGAATCATTGTAAACACACCGCCATAGCACAGGCTGCCGACCAGCCATACCGCCGCCGTCACGAGAGCCTCCCGTTCCCTTACATCCTGCTTCCTATTCCGCTCCCCCTTGTCTTTAAAACCAGCCTTTGAAATGAGCCAGGTAAAGGGGAATCATCCTCTGATTGGCGCAGGGAAAGAAACGAAAGATTCTAAAAATGAAAGTAGCCTAATTAAAACAATAAAACAAAACACATAGCAGCGACCTGCGGCAATTGTCCTGCCGTGTGTGTAGCACGGAGTGCCCAGCTGACAAAACAAACACGAGCTTCTCGGTAGTTCGCCGTGATCGTATAGTGGTTAGTACTTTTCGTTGTGGCCGCAACAACCCCGGTTCGAATCCGGGTCACGGTAGGTGCAATCCTCACACGGCAGAGAAGCTTGTTCTTTTTTTTCACACGCCATCTTCATGGCATGCACCTTTTTGAAAGAAAATAGAATACAATAATTGCTTCATCGTGTTAGTACAGGCATGATGCACACCAGCCTGCTGTGTATGAAATAATAATTACAGAAATAATCAATCTATAAACACCATAAAAATCTCCCACAAACACCAGTCGCTGTATTAACGCTTATCGAGTAGAGGCAAGACGGGACCTGTCCCAGCAGCCAACGTTACAGTGGCTTAATTCAATCTTTGAAGGTGATTTTGAGAACGGAGGCGTTGGTGGTATAGTGGTGAGCATAGCTGCCTTCCAAGCAGTTGACCCGGGTTCGATTCCCGGCCAACGCAAGTCTTTTTTGAACTTTTTCATTTAACATTGGAATAAAGCGTAATACATTCCCCAACTAATTTGCCTTACTGGTTAATAGTCTTAAAAGCATAACTTTGAAAGTATCACTGTGAGTTATAATGATCTGTGAGGTGATATTAGTCACTACATTAAGCCCCATCAAACGAATGTGTTCATTTGGAATCATGCATTGATAATGCGTTGTCGGGAAAACTGCAAATATGTATGGAAGCGTGAGTTGAATGATTAATCACATTCTAAGGATTGATATGGTCCTGTTGTTCGTCCTGCCACATAACAATGGCGTTGCAGTTACATGCGCTGCAAAATCAAATATTTAAAATTAAACAACCATCTGATAAAACTTACTGCAGCCGGATTGTTTTAGACACACATGGGCGCATGAAAAAAATCAAACATATGTTACCAAAATAGTCATTGCTGTATGATGTACAGCAACTGTGAAATGAATGGTTTTATAATCTGTTATGTGAGACTTCTGTTGAATTTTTAAGCATTTGATTCCCTGTGTACACAAAGATGGCAGTCCTGATTTAACGAGTGGGCAAGCAGAGCTCTCGGTGACTGATTTGTCAGTCTTTTTCAGTCACGTGATTGAGCGCCTTCCCGGCAATGCATCGTAATTAGAAAAGAGTAATGCAAGATATTGAACACGGACACATCCGGGATTTGAACCCGGGAACTCGCGCACCCGAAGCAAGAATCATACCCCTAGATTAAACAGCCAAATGCTAGCGGCGATTTGGTTCCACGAGCTTCCAAAGAAGCGTAGACCTAGATGCTCTGTATTGAGGAATTAGTGTCACCTTGCTGTGTGCCTGTTAGGGGCAGTCTGATTTGCTTTACCTGGCGGCTAGCATTTCTATGGGCATCGAGAGGTGGTCGCTATAAATGAGGAAACTTGTTAAGATAGGATTTAGTTTCGATATGCATACATACACATAAAAAATAAACAAAACAAAACTGTGTTTCGTTGTTTTGCAAAGGGATGCACTGCAATTTGTTATATTTTATTTTATTCTTGCGAGCACGCAGCTGTTTTATATATTCATTTTAAATAGATTGGGGGAAATTGGTACTGTGTACTTTACAAATGTAATCTAGATTGTAACGAGACCATTCAAGTGCTGACGTTGTTGTCTACTTTGTATGTACCACAAAAAGAACAGATTTGCTGAACTGGTTAATTAACCTTACTATAAAAAACTGATAGATCCAAGTATTTTATATAAACTGCAATACTATAATATGTGGTAACTAGTTGAATTAACTTCACTATAAGAAACTGCTAGATTAAGAGTTTGTTTAATTGTATCATCTCTATATGTATCTACTAGACAATTGTTAGATGGTGAAGTGAAAGTGGAATTGTCATATTGTTTACATTGTTGTTAATGTGCTTGAGATTTTGAAAACAATTATTAATTAAAACTTGTAAAGATTATTTTTGGAGTATGATTGCTTGATTTCTCCTGGATAAAAGAGTTTGTGCGGGAACCAACCACTCGAGGTCCTTGTCCTCAATAAACACACGGTGGCGTAGTGAAAATAACATAAATTTCGCTATCTGTATATAAAGACCTGCTACACTTCAATACTACTGCCGCTACTCGGACACCACACACGGAATCATTGTAAACACACCGCCATAGCACAGGCTGCCGACCAGCCATACCGCCGCCGTCACGAGAGCCTCCCGTTCCCTTACATCCTGCTTCCTATTCCGCTCCCCCTTGTCTTTAAAACCAGCCTTTGAAATGAGCCAGGTAAAGGGGAATCATCCTCTGATTGGCGCAGGGAAAGAAACGAAAGATTCTAAAAATGAAAGTAGCCTAATTAAAACAATAAAACAAAACACATAGCAGCGACCTGCGGCAATTGTCCTGCCGTGTGTGTAGCACGGAGTGCCCAGCTGACAAAACAAACACGAACTTCTCGGTAGTTCGCCGTGATCGTATAGTGGTTAGTACTTTTCGTTGTGGCCGCAACAACCCCGGTTCGAATCCGGGTCACGGCAGGTGCAATCCTCACACGGCAGAGAAGCTTGTTCTTTTTTTTCACACGCCATCTTCATGGCATGCACCTTTTTGAAAGAAAATAGAATACAATAATTGCTTCATCGTGTTAGTACAGGCATGATGCACACCAGCCTGCTGTGTATGAAATAATAATTACAGAAATAATCAATCTATAAACACCATAAAAATCTCCCACAAACACCAGTCGCTGTATTAACGCTTATCGAGTAGAGGCAAGACGGGACCTGTCCCAGCAGCCAACGTTACAGTGGCTTAATTCAATCTTTGAAGGTGATTTTGAGAACGGAGGCGTTGGTGGTATAGTGGTGAGCATAGCTGCCTTCCAAGCAGTTGACCCGGGTTCGATTCCCGGCCAACGCAAGTCTTTTTTGAACTTTTTCATTTAACATTGGAATAAAGCGTAATACATTCCCCAACTAATTTGCCTTACTGGTTAATAGTCTTAAAAGCATAACTTTGAAAGTATCACTGTGAGTTATAATGATCTGTGAGGTGATATTAGTCACTACATTAAGCCCCATCAAACGAATGTGTTCATTTGGAATCATGCATTGATAATGCGTTGTCGGGAAAACTGCAAATATGTATGGAAGCGTGAGTTGAATGATTAATCACATTCTAAGGATTGATATGGTCCTGTTGTTCGTCCTGCCACATAACAATGGCGTTGCAGTTACATGCGCTGCAAAATCAAATATTTAAAATTAAACAACCATCTGATAAAACTTACTGCAGCCGGATTGTTTTAGACACACATGAGCGCATGAAAAACATCAAACATATGTTACCAAAATAGTCATTGCTGTATGATGTACAGCAACTGTGAAATGAATGGTTTTATAATCTGTTATGTGAGACTTCTGTTGAATTTTTAAGCATTTGATTCCCTGTGTACACAAAGATGGCAGTCCTGATTTAACGAGTGGGCAAGCAGAGCTCTCGGTGACTGATTTGTCAGTCTTTTTCAGTCACGTGATTGAGCGCCTTCCCGGCAATGCATCGTAATTAGAAAAGAGTAATGCAAGATATTGAACACGGACACATCCGTGATTTGAACCCTGGAACTCGCGCACCCGAAGCAAGAATCATACCCCTAGATTAAACAGCCAAATGCTGGCGGCGATTTGGTTCCACGAGCTTCCACGAGCTTCCAAAGAAGCGTAGACCTAGATGCTCTGATTGAGGAATTTGTGTCACCTTGCTGTGTGCCTGTTAGGGGCAGTCTGATTTGCTTTACCTGGCGGCTAGCATTTCTATGGGCATCGAGAGGTGGTCGCTATAAATGAGGAAACTTGTTAAGATAGGATTTAGTTTCGATATGCATACATACACATAAAAAATAAACAAAACAAAACTGTGTTTCGTTGTTTTGCAAAGGGATGCACTGCAATTTGTTATATTTTATTTTATTCTTGCGAGCACGCAGCTGTTTTATATATTCATTTTAAATAGATTGGGGGAAATTGGTACTGTGTACTTTACAAATGTAATCTAGATTGTAACGAGACCATTCAAGTGCTGACGTTGTTGTCTACTTTGTATGTACCACAAAAAGAACAGATTTGCTGAACTGGTTAATTAACCTTACTATAAAAAACTGATAGATCCAAGTATTTTATATAAACTGCAATACTATAATATGTGGTAACTAGTTGAATTAACTTCACTATAAGAAACTGCTAGATTAAGAGTTTGTTTAATTGTATCATCTCTATATGTATCTACTAGACAATTGTTAGATGGTGAAGTGAAAGTGGAATTGTCATATTGTTTACATTGTTGTTAATGTGCTTGAGATTTTGAAAACAATTATTAATTAAAACTTGTAAAGATTATTTTTGGAGTATGATTGCTTGATTTCTCCTGGATAAAAGAGTTTGTGCGGGAACCAACCACTCGAGGTCCTTGTCCTCAATAAACACACGGTGGCGTAGTGAAAATAACATAAATTTCGCTATCTGTATATAAAGACCTGCTACACTTCAATACTACTGCCGCTACTCGGACACCACACACGGAATCATTGTAAACACACCGCCATAGCACAGGCTGCCGACCAGCCATACCGCCGCCGTCACGAGAGCCTCCCGTTCCCTTACATCCTGCTTCCTATTCCGCTCCCCCTTGTCTTTAAAACCAGCCTTTGAAATGAGCCAGGTAAAGGGGAATCA
The DNA here is from genome assembly GCF_902713425.1 of Acipenser ruthenus. Classification (NCBI taxonomy): domain Eukaryota; kingdom Metazoa; phylum Chordata; class Actinopteri; order Acipenseriformes; family Acipenseridae; genus Acipenser; species Acipenser ruthenus. Next base: position 4,742,952 of record NC_081238.1, read on the forward strand.
TCCTCTGATTGGCGCAGGGAAAGAAACGAAAGATTCTAAAAATGAAAGTAGCCTAATTAAAACAATAAAACAAAACACATAGCAGCGACCTGCTGCAATTGTTCTGCCGTGTGTGTAGCACGGAGTGCCCAGCTGACAAAACAAACACGAGCTTCTCGGTAGTTCGCCGTGATCGTATAGTGGTTAGTACTTTGCGTTGTGGCCGCAACAACCCCGGTTCGAATCCGGGTCACGGCAGGTGCAATCCTCACACGGCAGAGAAGCTTGTTCTTTTTTTTCACACGCCATCTTCATGGCATGCACCTTTTTGAAAGAAAATAGAATACAATAATTGCTTCATCGTGTTAGTACAGGCATGATGCACACCAGCCTGCTGTGTATGAAATAATAATTACAGAAATAATCAATCTATAAACACCATAAAAATCTCCCACAAACACCAGTCGCTGTATTAACGCTTATCGAGTAGAGGCAAGACGGGACCTGTCCCAGCAGCCAACGTTACAGTGGCTTAATTCAATCTTTGAAGGTGATTTTGAGAACGGAGGCGTTGGTGGTATAGTGGTGAGCATAGCTGCCTTCCAAGCAGTTGACCCGGGTTCGATTCCCGGCCAACGCAAGTCTTTTTTGAACTTTTTCATTTAACATTGGAATAAAGCGTAATACATTCCCCAACTAATTTGCCTTACTGGTTAATAGTCTTAAAAGCATAACTTTGAAAGTATCACTGTGAGTTATAATGATCTGTGAGGTGATATTAGTCACTACATTAAGCCCCATCAAACGAATGTGTTCATTTGGAATCATGCATTGATAATGCGTTGTCGGGAAAACTGCAAATATGTATGGAAGCGTGAGTTGAATGATTAATCACATTCTAAGGATTGATATGGTCCTGTTGTTCGTCCTGCCACATAACAATGGCGTTGCAGTTACATGCGCTGCAAAATCAAATATTTAAAATTAAACAACCATCTGATAAAACTTACTGCAGCCGGATTGTTTTAGACACACATGAGCGCATGAAAAACATCAAACATATGTTACCAAAATAGTCATTGCTGTATGATGTACAGCAACTGTGAAATGAATGGTTTTATAATCTGTTATGTGAGACTTCTGTTGAATTTTTAAGCATTTGATTCCCTGTGTACACAAAGATGGCAGTCCTGATTTAACGAGTGGGCAAGCAGAGCTCTCGGTGACTGATTTTTCAGTCTTTTTCAGTCACGTGATTGAGCGCCTTCCCGGCAATGCATCGTAATTAGAAAAGAGTAATGCAAGATATTGAACACGGACACATCCGTGATTTGAACCCTGGAACTCGCGCACCCGAAGCAAGAATCATACCCCTAGATTAAACAGCCAAATGCTGGCGGCGATTTGGTTCCACGAGCTTCCACGAGCTTCCAAAGAAGCGTAGACCTAGATGCTCTGTATTGAGGAATTTGTGTCACCTTGCTGTGTGCCTGTTAGGGGCAGTCTGATTTGCTTTACCTGGCGGCTAGCATTTCTATGGGCATCGAGAGGTGGTCGCTATAAATGAGGAAACTTGTTAAGATAGGATTTAGTTTCGATATGCATACATACACATAAAAAATAAACAAAACAAAACTGTGTTTCGTTGTTTTGCAAAGGGATGCACTGCAATTTGTTATATTTTATTTTATTCTTGCGAGCACGCAGCTGTTTTATATATTCATTTTAAATAGATTGGGGGAAATTGGTACTGTGTACTTTACAAATGTAATCTAGATTGTAACGAGACCATTCAAGTGCTGACGTTGTTGTCTACTTTGTATGTACCACAAAAAGAACAGATTTGCTGAACTGGTTAATTAACCTTACTATAAAAAACTGATAGATCCAAGTATTTTATATAAACTGCAATACTATAATATGTGGTAACTAGTTGAATTAACTTCACTATAAGAAACTGCTAGATTAAGAGTTTGTTTAATTGTATCATCTCTATATGTATCTACTAGACAATTGTTAGATGGTGAAGTGAAAGTGGAATTGTCATATTGTTTACATTGTTGTTAATGTGCTTGAGATTTTGAAAACAATTATTAATTAAAACTTGTAAAGATTATTTTTGGAGTATGATTGCTTGATTCTCCTGGATAAAACAGTTTGTGCGGGAACCAACCACTCGAGGTCCTTGTCCTCAATAAACACACGGTGGCGTAGTGAAAATAACATAAATTTCGCTATCTGTATATAAAGACCTGCTACACTTCAATACTACTGCCGCTACTCGGACACCACACACGGAATCATTGTAAACACACCGCCATAGCACAGGCTGCCGACCAGCCATACCGCCGCCGTCACGAGAGCCTCCCGTTCCCTTACATCCTGCTTCCTATTCCGCTCCCCCTTGTCTTTAAAACCAGCCTTTGAAATGAGCCAGGTAAAGGGGAATCATCCTCTGATTGGCGCAGGGAAAGAAACGAAAGATTCTAAAAATGAAAGTAGCCTAATTAAAACAATAAAACAAAACACATAGCAGCGACCTGCTGCAATTGTTCTGCCGTGTGTGTAGCACGGAGTGCCCAGCTGACAAAACAAACACGAGCTTCTCGGTAGTTCGCCGTGATCGTATAGTGGTTAGTACTTTGCGTTGTGGCCGCAACAACCCCGGTTCGAATCCGGGTCACGGCAGGTGCAATCCTCACACGGCAGAGAAGCTTGTTCTTTTTTTTCACACGCCATCTTCATGGCATGCACCTTTTTGAAAGAAAATAGAATACAATAATTGCTTCATCGTGTTAGTACAGGCATGATGCACACCAGCCTGCTGTGTATGAAATAATAATTACAGAAATAATCAATCTATAAACACCATAAAAATCTCCCACAAACACCAGTCGCTGTATTAACGCTTATCGAGTAGAGGCAAGACGGGACCTGTCCCAGCAGCCAACGTTACAGTGGCTTAATTCAATCTTTGAAGGTGATTTTGAGAACGGAGGCGTTGGTGGTATAGTGGTGAGCATAGCTGCCTTCCAAGCAGTTGACCCGGGTTCGATTCCCGGCCAACGCAAGTCTTTTTTGAACTTTTTCATTTAACATTGGAATAAAGCGTAATACATTCCCCAACTAATTTGCCTTACTGGTTAATAGTCTTAAAAGCATAACTTTGAAAGTATCACTGTGAGTTATAATGATCTGTGAGGTGATATTAGTCACTACATTAAGCCCCATCAAACGAATGTGTTCATTTGGAATCATGCATTGATAATGCGTTGTCGGGAAAACTGCAAATATGTATGGAAGCGTGAGTTGAATGATTAATCACATTCTAAGGATTGATATGGTCCTGTTGTTCGTCCTGCCACATAACAATGGCGTTGCAGTTACATGCGCTGCAAAATCAAATATTTAAAATTAAACAACCATCTGATAAAACTTACTGCAGCCGGATTGTTTTAGACACACATGGGCGCATGAAAAAAATCAAACATATGTTACCAAAATAGTCATTGCTGTATGATGTACAGCAACTGTGAAATGAATGGTTTTATAATCTGTTATGTGAGACTTCTGTTGAATTTTTAAGCATTTGATTCCCTGTGTACACAAAGATGGCAGTCCTGATTTAACGAGTGGGCAAGCAGAGCTCTCGGTGACTGATTTGTCAGTCTTTTTCAGTCACGTGATTGAGCGCCTTCCCGGCAATGCATCGTAATTAGAAAAGAGTAATGCAAGATATTGAACACGGACACATCCGGGATTTGAACCCGGGAACTCGCGCACCCGAAGCAAGAATCATACCCCTAGATTAAACAGCCAAATGCTAGCGGCGATTTGGTTCCACGAGCTTCCAAAGAAGCGTAGACCTAGATGCTCTGTATTGAGGAATTAGTGTCACCTTGCTGTGTGCCTGTTAGGGGCAGTCTGATTTGCTTTACCTGGCGGCTAGCATTTCTATGGGCATCGAGAGGTGGTCGCTATAAATGAGGAAACTTGTTAAGATAGGATTTAGTTTCGATATGCATACATACACATAAAAAATAAACAAAACAAAACTGTGTTTCGTTGTTTTGCAAAGGGATGCACTGCAATTTGTTATATTTTATTTTATTCTTGCGAGCACGCAGCTGTTTTATATATTCATTTTAAATAGATTGGGGGAAATTGGTACTGTGTACTTTACAAATGTAATCTAGATTGTAACGAGACCATTCAAGTGCTGACGTTGTTGTCTACTTTGTATGTACCACAAGAAGAACAGATTTGCTGAACTGGTTAATTAACCTTACTATAAGAAACTGATAGATCCAAGTATTTTATATAAACTGCAGTACTATAATATGTGGTAACTAGTTGAATTAACTTCACTATAAGAAACTGCTAGATTAAGAGTTTGTTTAATTGTATCATCTCTATATGTATCTACTAGACAATTGTTAGATGGTGAAGTGAAAGTGGAATTGTCATATTGTTTACATTGTTGTTAATGTGCTTGAGATTTTGAAAACAATTATTAATTAAAACTTGTAAAGATTATTTTTGGAGTATGATTGCTTGATTTCTCCTGGATAAAAGAGTTTGTGCGGGAACCAACCACTCGAGGTCCTTGTCCTCAATAAACACACGGTGGCGTAGTGAAAATAACATAAATTTCGCTATCTGTATATAAAGACCTGCTACACTTCAATACTACTGCCGCTACTCGGACACCACACACGGAATCATTGTAAACACACCGCCATAGCACAGGCTGCCGACCAGCCATACCGCCGCCGTCACGAGAGCCTCCCGTTCCCTTACATCCTGCTTCCTATTCCGCTCCCCCTTGTCTTTAAAACCAGCCTTTGAAATGAGCCAGGTAAAGGGGAATCATCCTCTGATTGGCGCAGGGAAAGAAACGAAAAATTCTAAAAATGAAAGTAGCCTAATTAAAACAATAAAACAAAACACATAGCAGCGACCTGCGGCAATTGTCCTGCCGTGTGTGTAGCACGGAGTGCCCAGCTGACAAAACAAACACGAGCTTCTCGGTAGTTCGCCGTGATCGTATAGTGGTTAGTACTTTTCGTTGTGGCCGCAACAACCCCGGTTCGAATCCGGGTCACGGCAGGTGCAATCCTCACACGGCAGAGAAGCTTGTTCTTTTTTTTCACACGCCATCTTCATGGCATGCACCTTTTTGAAAGAAAATAGAATACAATAATTGCTTCATCGTGTTAGTACAGGCATGATGCACACCAGCCTGCTGTGTATGAAATAATAATTACAGAAATAATCAATCTATAAACACCATAAAAATCTCCCACAAACACCAGTCGCTGTATTAACGCTTATCGAGTAGAGGCAAGACGGGACCTGTCCCAGCAGCCAACGTTACAGTGGCTTAATTCAATCTTTGAAGGTGATTTTGAGAACGGAGGCGTTGGTGGTATAGTGGTGAGCATAGCTGCCTTCCAAGCAGTTGACCCGGGTTCGATTCCCGGCCAACGCAAGTCTTTTTTGAACTTTTTCATTTAACATTGGAATAAAGCGTAATACATTCCCCAACTAATTTGCCTTACTGGTTAATAGTCTTAAAAGCATAACTTTGAAAGTATCACTGTGAGTTATAATGATCTGTGAGGTGATATTAGTCACTACATTAAGCCCCATCAAACGAATGTGTTCATTTGGAATCATGCATTGATAATGCGTTGTCGGGAAAACTGCAAATATGTATGGAAGCGTGAGTTGAATGATTAATCACATTCTAAGGATTGATATGGTCCTGTTGTTCGTCCTGCCACATAACAATGGCGTTGCAGTTACATGCGCTGCAAAATCAAATATTTAAAATTAAACAACCATCTGATAAAACTTACTGCAGCCGGATTGTTTTAGACACACATGAGCGCATGAAAAACATCAAACATATGTTACCAAAATAGTCATTGCTGTATGATGTACAGCAACTGTGAAATGAATGGTTTTATAATCTGTTATGTGAGACTTCTGTTGAATTTTTAAGCATTTGATTCCCTGTGTACACAAAGATGGCAGTCCTGATTTAACGAGTGGGCAAGCAGAGCTCTCGGTGACTGATTTGTCAGTCTTTTTCAGTCACGTGATTGAGCGCCTTCCCGGCAATGCATCGTAATTAGAAAAGAGTAATGCAAGATATTGAACACGGACACATCCGGGATTTGAACCCGGGAACTCGCGCACCCGAAGCAAGAATCATACCCCTAGATTAAACAGCCAAATGCTGGCGGCGATTTGGTTCCACGAGCTTCCAAAGAAGCGTAGACCTAGATGCTCTGTATTGAGGAATTTGTGTCACCTTGCTGTGTGCCTGTTAGGGGCAGTCTGATTTGCTTTACCTGGCGGCTAGCATTTCTATGGGCATCGAGAGGTGGTCGCTATAAATGAGGAAACTTGTTAAGATAGGATTTAGTTTCGATATGCATACATACACATAAAAAATAAACAAAACAAAACTGTGTTTCGTTGTTTTGCAAAGGGATGCACTGCAATTTGTTATATTTTATTTTATTCTTGCGAGCACGCAGCTGTTTTATATATTCATTTTAAATAGATTGGGGGAAATTGGTACTGTGTACTTTACAAATGTAATCTAGATTGTAACGAGACCATTCAAGTGCTGACGTTGTTGTCTACTTTGTATGTACCACAAAAAGAACAGATTTGCTGAACTGGTTAATTAACCTTACTGTAAAAAACTGATAGATCCAAGTATTTTATATAAACTGCAATACTATAATATGTGGTAACTAGTTGAATTAACTTCACTATAAGAAACTGCTAGATTAAGAGTTTGTTTAATTGTATCATCTCTATATGTATCTACTAGACAATTGTTAGATGGTGAAGTGAAAGTGGAATTGTCATATTGTTTACATTGTTGTTAATGTGCTTGAGATTTTGAAAACAATTATTAATTAAAACTTGTAAAGATTATTTTTGGAGTATGATTGCTTGATTTCTCCTGGATAAAAGAGTTTGTGCGGGAACCAACCACTCGAGGTCCTTGTCCTCAATAAACACACGGTGGCGTAGTGAAAATAACATAAATTTCGCTATCTGTATATAAAGACCTGCTACACTTCAATACTACTGCCGCTACTCGGACACCACACACGGAATCATTGTAAACACACCGCCATAGCACAGGCTGCCGACCAGCCATACCGCCGCCGTCACGAGAGCCTCCCGTTCCCTTACATCCTGCTTCCTATTCCGCTCCCCCTTGTCTTTAAAACCAGCCTTTGAAATGAGCCAGGTAAAGGGGAATCATCCTCTGATTGGCGCAGGGAAAGAAACGAAAGATTCTAAAAATGAAAGTAGCCTAATTAAAACAATAAAACAAAACACATAGCAGCGACCTGCGGAAATTGTCCTGCCGTGTGTGTAGCACGGAGTGCCCAGCTGACAAAACAAACACGAGCTTCTCGGTAGTTCGCCGTGATCGTATAGTGGTTAGTACTTTGCGTTGTGGCCGCAACAACCCCGGTTCGAATCCGGGTCACGGCAGGTGCAATCCTCACACGGCAGAGAAGCTTGTTCTTTTTTTTCACACGCCATCTTCATGGCATGCACCTTTTTGAAAGAAAATAGAATACAATAATTGCTTCATCGTGTTAGTACAGGCATGATGCACACATGCCTGCTGTGTACTAAATAATAATTACAGAAATAATCAATCTATAAACACCATAAAAATCTCCCACAAACACCAGTCGCTGTATTAACGCTTATCGAGTAGAGGCAAGACGGGACCTGTCCCAGCAGCCAACGTTACAGTGGCTTAATTCAATCTTTGAAGGTGATTTTGAGAACGGAGGCGTTGGTGGTATAGTGGTGAGCATAGCTGCCTTCCAAGCAGTTGACCCGGGTTCGATTCCCGGCCAACGCAAGTCTTTTTTGAACTTTTTCATTTAACATTGGAATAAAGCGTAATACATTCCCCAACTAATTTGCCTTACTGGTTAATAGTCTTAAAAGCATAACTTTGAAAGTATCACTGTGAGTTATAATGATCTGTGAGGTGATATTAGTCACTACATTAAGCCCCATCAAACGAATGTGTTCATTTGGAATCATGCATTGATAATGCGTTGTCGGGAAAACTGCAAATATGTATGGGAGCGTGAGTTGAATGATTAATCACATTCTAAGGATTGATATGGTCCTGTTGTTCGTCCTGCCACATAACAATGGCGTTGTAGTTACATGCGCTGCAAAATCAAATATTTAAAAATAAACAACCATCTGATAAAACTTACTGCAGCCGGATTGTTTTAGACACACATGGGCGCATGAAAAAAATCAAACATATGTTACCAAAATAGTCATTGCTGTATGATGTACAGCAACTGTGAAATGAATGGTTTTATAATCTGTTATGTGAGACTTCTGTTGAATTTTTAAGCATTTGATTCCCTGTGTACACAAAGATGGCAGTCCTGATTTAACGAGTGGGCAAGCAGAGCTCTCGGTGACTGATTTTTCAGTCTTTTTCAGTCACGTGATTGAGCGCCTTCCCGGCAATGCATCGTAATTAGAAAAGAGTAATGCAAGATATTGAACACGGACACATCCGGGATTTGAACCCGGGAACTCGCGCACCCGAAGCAAGAATCATACCCCTAGATTAAACAGCCAAATGCTGGCGGCGATTTGGTTCCACGAGCTTCCAAAGAAGCGTAGACCTAGATGCTCTGTATTGAGGAATTAGTGTCACCTTGCTGTGTGCCTGTTAGGGGCAGTCTGATTTGCTTTACCTGGCGGCTAGCATTTCTATGGGCATCGAGAGGTAGTCGCTATAAATGAGGAAACTTGTTAAGATAGGATTTAGTTTCGATATGCATACATACACATAAAAAATAAACAAAACAAAACTGTGTTTCGTTGTTTTGCAAAGGGATGCACTGCAATTTGTTATATTTTATTTTATTCTTGCGAGCACGCAGCTGTTTTATATATTCATTTTAAATAGATTGGGGGAAATTGGTACTGTGTACTTTACAAATGTAATCTAGATTGTAACGAGACCATTCAAGTGCTGACGTTGTTGTCTACTTTGTATGTACCACAAAAAGAACAGATTTGCTGAACTGGTTAATTAACCTTACTATAAAAAACTGATAGATCCAAGTATTTTATATAAACTGCAATACTATAATATGTGGTAACTAGTTGAATTAACTTCACTATAAGAAACTGCTAGATTAAGAGTTTGTTTAATTGTATCATCTCTATATGTATCTAGTAGACAATTGTTAGATGGTGAAGTGAAAGTGGAATTGTCATATTGTTTACATTGTTGTTAATGTGCTTGAGATTTTGAAAACAATTATTAATTAAAACTTGTAAAGATTATTTTTGGAGTATGATTGCTTGATTTCTCCTGGATAAAAGAGTTTGTGCGGGAACCAACCACTCGAGGTCCTTGTCCTCAATAAACACACGGTGGCGTAGTGAAAATAACATACATTTCGCTATCTGTATATAAAGACCTGCTACACTTCAATACTACTGCCGCTACTCGGACACCACACACGGAATCATTGTAAACACACCGCCATAGCACAGGCTGCCGACCAGCCATACCGCCGCCGTCACGAGAGCCTCCCGTTCCCTTACATCCTGCTTCCTATTCCGCTCCCCCTTGTCTTTAAAACCAGCCTTTGAAATGAGCCAGGTAAAGGGGAATCATCCTCTGATTGGCGCAGGGAAAGAAACGAAAGATTCTAAAAATGAAAGTAGCCTAATTAAAACAATAAAACAAAACACATAGCAGCGACCTGCTGCAATTGTTCTGCCGTGTGTGTAGCACGGAGTGCCCAGCTGACAAACCAAACACGAGCATCTCGGTAGTTCGCCGTGATCGTATAGTGGTTAGTACTTTGCGTTGTGGCCGCAACAACCCCGGTTCGAATCCGGGTCACGGCAGGTGCAATCCTCACATGGCAGAGAAGCTTGTTCTTTTTGTTCACACGCCATCTTCATGGCATGCACCTTTTTGAAAGAAAATAGAATACAATAATTGCTTCATCGTGTTAGTACAGGCATGATGCACACATGCCTGCTGTGTACTAAATAATAATTACAGAAATAATCAATCTATAAACACCATAAAAATCTCCCACAAACACCAGTCGCTGTATTAACGCTTATCGAGTAGAGGCAAGACGGGACCTGTCCCAGCAGCCAACGTTACAGTGGCTTAATTCAATCTTTGAAGGTGATTTTGAGAACGGAGGCGTTGGTGGTATAGTGGTGAGCATAGCTGCCTTCCAAGCAGTTGACCCGGGTTCGATTCCCGGCCAACGCAAGTCTTTTTTGAACTTTTTCATTTAACATTGGAATAAAGCGTAATACATTCCCCAACTAATTTGCCTTACTGGTTAATAGTCTTAAAAGCATAACTTTGAAAGTATCACTGTGAGTTATAATGATCTGTGAGGTGATATTAGACATTGCTGTCTGAACCAGGAAACTATTCAAACAGCTCAGACAATCTCCTCTTCACTTTCACTGACACTCTCTCTGCACTCTTCTGGGCTGATGAGAAGAAATCCTCTCTCTTCCACCTTCTTACCATGAGCCCCTCCTCTTTATTTCTCTACACCCCCTTTCCTACTCTCCCTTCCTCTCGCCCTCACTTTTTCCATTCCACCTCTCCATCTCCAGATCCTTCTTTCTCTCCTCCTGCTCTCCTCTCTGCATCCCCTCTGGTTCTCCTCTCTCTTTCTCTTCCCATTGATATGTTAATCCCCTCCCTTTCCCACTCTCCCTCTCCTCCCTGCCCTCTCTACTCTCCCTCTCTCCACCCTGCCTTCTCTACTCTCCCTCTCTCCACCCTGCCTTCTCCACTCTCCCTCTCTCAACCCTGTCTTCTCTACTCTCCCTCTCCTCCATCCTCTCTACTCTCCCACTCTCCACCCTGCCCTCTCTACTCTCCCTCTCTCCTCTATCCTCTCTACTCTCCCTCTCTCCTCCCTGCCTGCTCTACTCATCTCCCTCCCTCTCTCCTCCCTTTCCATCTCTCCTCCATGCTCTGTCTACTCTCCCTCTCCTCCCTGCACTCCTCTCCCTCTCTCCACCCTGCCTTCTCTCCTCTCCCTCTCTCCTCCCTGCACTCTCTCCTCTCCCTGTCTCCTCCCTGCCCTCTCTCCCTCTCATCCCTGCACTCTCTACTCTCCTCCCTCTCCCTCTCTCCACCCTTCCCTCTCTCCTCTCTCCTCCCTCGCTCCTTTCTCCTCCCTCTCTCCTCTCTCATCCATGTCCCCTCTAATTTTGTACTGTGATATTTTGTAACAACTGTAAGTCTCCCTGGATAAGGGCATCTGATAATAAATCTGATAATAAATAAATATTAGTCACTACATTAAGCCCCATCAAACGAATGTGTTCATTTGGAATCATGCATTGATAATGCGTTGTCGGGAAAACTGCAAATATGTATGGAAGCGTGAGTTGAATGATTAATCACATTCTAAGGATTGATATGGTCCTGTTGTTCGTCCTGCCACATAACAATGGCGTTGCAGTTACATGCGCTGCAAAATCAAATATTTAAAATTAAACAACCATCTGATAAAACTTACTGCAGCCGGATTGTTTTAGACACACATGGGCGCATGAAAAAAATCAAACATATGTTACCAAAATAGTCATTGCTGTATGATGTACAGCAACTGTGAAATGAATGGTTTTATAATCTGTTATGTGAGACTTCTGTTGAATTTTTAAGCATTTGATTCCCTGTGTACACAAAGATGGCAGTCCTGATTTAACGAGTGGGCAAGCAGAGCTCTCGGTGACTGATTTGTCAGTCTTTTTCAGTCACGTGATTGAGCGCCTTCCCGGCAATGCATCGTAATTAGAAAAGTGTAATGCAAGATATTGAACACGGACACATCCGGGATTTGAACACGGGAACTCGCGCACCCGAAGCAAGAAACATACCCCTAGATTAAACAGCCAAATGCTGGCGGCGATTTGGTTCCACGAGCTTCCAAAGAAGCGTAGACCTAGATGCTCTGTATTGAGGAATTTGTGTCACCTTGCTGTGTGCCTGTTAGGGGCAGTCTGATTTGCTTTACCTGGCGGCTAGCATTTCTATGGGCATCGAGAGGTGGTCGCTATAAATGAGGAAACTTGTTAAGATAGGATTTAGTTTCGATATGCATACATAAAAAATAAACAAAACAAAACTGTGTTTCGTTGTTTTGCAAAGGGATGCACTGCAATTTGTTATATTTTATTTTATTCTTGCGAGCACGCAGCTGTTTTATATATTCATTTTAAATAGATTGGGGGAAATTGGTACTGTGTACTTTACAAATGTAATCTAGATTGTAACGAGACCATTCAAGTGCTGACGTTGTTGTCTACTTTGTATGTACCACAAAAAGAACAGATTTGCTGAACTGGTTAATTAACCTTACTATAAAAAACTGATAGATCCAAGTATTTTATATAAACTGCAATACTATAATATGTGGTAACTAGTTGAATTAACTTCACTATAAGAAACTGCTAGATTAAGAGTTTGTTTAATTGTATCATCTCTATATGTATCTACTAGACAATTGTTAGATGGTGAAGTGAAAGTGGAATTGTCATATTGTTTACATTGTTGTTAATGTGCTTGAGATTTTGAAAACAATTATTAATTAAAACTTGTAAAGATTATTTTTGGAGTATGATTGCTTGATTTCTCCTGGATAAAAGAGTTTGTGCGGGAACCAACCACTCGAGGTCCTTGTCCTCAATAAACACACGGTGGCGTAGTGAAAATAACATAAATTTCGCTATCTGTGTATAAAGACCTGCTACACTTCAATACTACTGCCGCTACTCGGACACCACACACGGAATCATTGTAAACACACCGCCATAGCACAGGCTGCCGACCAGCCATACCGCCGCCGTCACGAGAGCCTCCCGTTCCCTTACATCCTGCTTCCTATTCCGCTCCCCCTTGTCTTTAAAACCAGCCTTTGAAATGAGCCAGGTAAAGGGGAATCATCCTCTGATTGGCGCAGGGAAAGAAACGAAAGATTCTAAAAATGAAAGTAGCCTAATTAAAACAATAAAACAACACACATAGCAGCGACCTGCTGCAATTGTTCTGCCGTGTGTGTAGCACGGAGTGCCCAGCTGACAAAACAAACACGAGCTTCTCGGCAGTTCGCCGTGATCGTATAGTGGTTAGTACTTTGCGTTGTGGCCGCAATAACCCCGGTTCGATTCCGGGTCACGGCAGGTGCAATCCTCACACGGCAGAGAAGCTTGTTCTTTTTTTTCACACGCCATCTTCATGGCATGCACCTTTTTGAAAGAAAATAGAATACAATAATTGCTTCATCGTGTTAGTACAGGCATGATGCACACCAGCCTGCTGTGTATGAAATAATAATTACAGAAATAATCAATCTATAAACACCATAAAAATCTCCCACAAACACCAGTCGCTGTATTAACGCTTATCGAGTAGAGGCAAGACGGGACCTATCCCAGCAGCCAACGTTACAGTGGCTTAATTCAATCTTTGAAGGTGATTTTGAGAACGGAGGCGTTGGTGGTATAGTGGTGAGCATAGCTGCCTTCCAAGCAGTTGACCCGGGTTCGATTCCCGGCCAACGCAAGTCTTTTTTGAACTTTTTCATTTAACATTGGAATAAAGCGTAATACATTCCCCAACTAATTTGCCTTACTGGTTAATAGTCTTAAAAGCATAACTTTGAAAGTATCACTGTGAGTTATAATGATCTGTGAGGTGATATTAGTCACTACATTAAGCCCCATCAAACGAATGTGTTCATTTGGAATCATGCATTGATAATGCGTTGTCGAGAAAACTGCAAATATGTATGGAAGCGTGAGTTGAATGATTAATCACATTCTAAGGATTGATATGGTCCTGTTGTTCGTCCTGCCACATAACAATGGCGTTGCAGTTACATGCGCTGCAAAATCAAATATTTAAAATTAAACAACCATCTGATAAAACTTACTGCAGCCGGATTGTTTTAGACACACATGAGCGCATGAAAAACATCAAACATATGTTACCAAAATAGTCATTGCTGTATGATGTACAGCAACTGTGAAATGAATGGTTTTATAATCTGTTATGTGAGACTTCTGTTGAATTTTTAAGCATTTGATTCCCTGTGTACACAAAGATGGCAGTCCTGATTTAACGAGTGGGCAAGCAGAGCTCTCGGTGACTGATTTTTCAGTCTTTTTCAGTCACGTGATTGAGCGCCTTCCCGGCAATGCATCGTAATTAGAAAAGAGTAATGCAAGATATTGAACACGGACACATCCGGGATTTGAACCCGGGAACTCGCGCACCCGAAGCAAGAATCATACCCCTAGATTAAACAGCCAAATGCTGGCGGCGATTTGGTTCCACGAGCTTCCACGAGCTTCCAAAGAAGCGTAGACCTAGATGCTCTGATTGAGGAATTAGTGTCACCTTGCTGTGTGCCTGTTAGGGGCAGTCTGATTTGCTTTACCTGGCGGCTAGCATTTCTATGGGCATCGAGAGGTGGTCGCTATAAATGAGGAAACTTGTTAAGATAGGATTTAGTTTCGATATGCATACATACACATAAAAAATAAACAAAACAAAACTGTGTTTCGTTGTTTTGCAAAGGGATGCACTGCAATTTGTTATATTTTATTTTATTCTTGCGAGCACGCAGCTGTTTTATATATTCATTTTAAATAGATTGGGGGAAATTGGTACTGTGTACTTTACAAATGTAATCTAGATTGTAACGAGACCATTCAAGTGCTGACGTTGTTGTCTACTTTGTATGTACCACAAAAAGAACAGATTTGCTGAACTGGTTAATTAACCTTACTATAAAAAACTGATAGATCCAAGTATTTTATATAAACTGCAATACTATAATATGTGGTAACTAGTTGAATTAACTTCACTATAAGAAACTGCTAGATTAAGAGTTTGTTTAATTGTATCATCTCTATATGTATCTACTAGACAATTGTTAGATGGTGAAGTGAAAGTGGAATTGTCATATTGTTTACATTGTTGTTAATGTGCTTGAGATTTTGAAAACAATTATTAATTAAAACTTGTAAAGATTATTTTTGGAGTATGATTGCTTGATTTCTCCTGGATAAAAGAGTTTGTGCGGGAACCAACCACTCGAGGTCCTTGTCCTCAATAAACACACGGTGGCGTAGTGAAAATAACATAAATTTCGCTATCTGTATATAAAGACCTGCTACACTTCAATACTACTGCCGCTACTCGGACACCACACACGGAATCATTGTAAACACACCGCCATAGCACAGGCTGCCGACCAGCCATACCGCCGCCGTCACGAGAGCCTCCCGTTCCCTTACATCCTGCTTCCTATTCCGCTCCCCCTTGTCTTTAAAACCAGCCTTTGAAATGAGCCAGGTAAAGGGGAATCATCCTCTGATTGGCGCAGGGAAAGAAACGAAAGATTCTAAAAATGAAAGTAGCCTAATTAAAACAATAAAACAAAACACATAGCAGCGACCTGCTGCAATTGTTCTGCCGTGTGTGTAGCACGGAGTGCCCAGCTGACAAAACAAACACGAGCTTCTCGGTAGTTCGCCGTGATCGTATAGTGGTTAGTACTTTGCGTTGTGGCCGCAACAACCCCGGTTCGAATCCGGGTCACGGCAGGTGCAATCCTCACACGGCAGAGAAGCTTGTTCTTTTTTTTCACACGCCATCTTCATGGCATGCACCTTTTTGAAAGAAAATAGAATACAATAATTGCTTCATCGTGTTAGTACAGGCATGATGCACACCAGCCTGCTGTGTATGAAATAATAATTACAGAAATAATCAATCTATAAACACCATAAAAATCTCCCACAAACACCAGTCGCTGTATTAACGCTTATCGAGTAGAGGCAAGACGGGACCTGTCCCAGCAGCCAACGTTACAGTGGCTTAATTCAATCTTTGAAGGTGATTTTGAGAACGGAGGCGTTGGTGGTATAGTGGTGAGCATAGCTGCCTTCCAAGCAGTTGACCCGGGTTCGATTCCCGGCCAACGCAAGTCTTTTTTGAACTTTTTCATTTAACATTGGAATAAAGCGTAATACATTCCCCAACTAATTTGCCTTACTGGTTAATAGTCTTAAAAGCATAACTTTGAAAGTATCACTGTGAGTTATAATGATCTGTGAGGTGATATTAGTCACTACATTAAGCCCCATCAAACGAATGTGTTCATTTGGAATCATGCATTGATAATGCGTTGTCGGGAAAACTGCAAATATGTATGGAAGCGTGAGTTGAATGATTAATCACATTCTAAGGATTGATATGGTCCTGTTGTTCGTCCTGCCACATAACAATGGCGTTGCAGTTACATGCGCTGCAAAATCAAATATTTAAAATTAAACAACCATCTGATAAAACTTACTGCAGCCGGATTGTTTTAGACACACATGGGCGCATGAAAAAAATCAAACATATGTTACCAAAATAGTCATTGCTGTATGATGTACAGCAACTGTGAAATGAATGGTTTTATAATCTGTTATGTGAGACTTCTGTTGAATTTTTAAGCATTTGATTCCCTGTGTACACAAAGATGGCAGTCCTGATTTAACGAGTGGGCAAGCAGAGCTCTCGGTGACTGATTTGTCAGTCTTTTTCAGTCACGTGATTGAGCGCCTTCCCGGCAATGCATCGTAATTAGAAAAGAGTAATGCAAGATATTGAACACGGACACATCCGGGATTTGAACCCGGGAACTCGCGCACCCGAAGCAAGAATCATACCCCTAGATTAAACAGCCAAATGCTAGCGGCGATTTGGTTCCACGAGCTTCCAAAGAAGCGTAGACCTAGATGCTCTGTATTGAGGAATTAGTGTCACCTTGCTGTGTGCCTGTTAGGGGCAGTCTGATTTGCTTTACCTGGCGGCTAGCATTTCTATGGGCATCGAGAGGTGGTCGCTATAAATGAGGAAACTTGTTAAGATAGGATTTAGTTTCGATATGCATACATACACATAAAAAATAAACAAAACAAAACTGTGTTTCGTTGTTTTGCAAAGGGATGCACTGCAATTTGTTATATTTTATTTTATTCTTGCGAGCACGCAGCTGTTTTATATATTCATTTTAAATAGATTGGGGGAAATTGGTACTGTGTACTTTACAAATGTAATCTAGATTGTAACGAGACCATTCAAGTGCTGACGTTGTTGTCTACTTTGTATGTACCACAAGAAGAACAGATTTGCTGAACTGGTTAATTAACCTTACTATAAGAAACTGATAGATCCAAGTATTTTATATAAACTGCAATACTATAATATGTGGTAACTAGTTGAATTAACTTCACTATAAGAAACTGCTAGATTAAGAGTTTGTTTAATTGTATCATCTCTATATGTATCTACTAGACAATTGTTAGATGGTGAAGTGAAAGTGGAATTGTCATATTGTTTACATTGTTGTTAATGTGCTTGAGATTTTGAAAACAATTATTAATTAAAACTTGTAAAGATTATTTTTGGAGTATGATTGCTTGATTTCTCCTGGATAAAAGAGTTTGTGCGGGAACCAACCACTCGAGGTCCTTGTCCTCAATAAACACACGGTGGCGTAGTGAAAATAACATAAATTTCGCTATCTGTATATAAAGACCTGCTACACTTCAATACTACTGCCGCTACTCGGACACCACACACGGAATCATTGTAAACACACCGCCATAGCACAGGCTGCCGACCAGCCATACCGCCGCCGTCACGAGAGCCTCCCGTTCCCTTACATCCTGCTTCCTATTCCGCTCCCCCTTGTCTTTAAAACCAGCCTTTGAAATGAGCCAGGTAAAGGGGAATCATCCTCTGATTGGCGCAGGGAAAGAAACGAAAGATTCTAAAAATGAAAGTAGCCTAATTAAAACAATAAAACAAAACACATAGCAGCGACCTGCGGCAATTGTCCTGCCGTGTGTGTAGCACGGAGTGCCCAGCTGACAAAACAAACACGAGCTTCTCGGTAGTTCGCCGTGATCGTATAGTGGTTAGTACTTTTCCTTGTCGCCGCAACAACCCCGGTTCGAATCCGGGTCACGGCAGGTGCAATCCTCACACGGCAGAGAAGCTTGTTCTTTTTTTTCACACGCCATCTTCATGGCATGCACCTTTTTGAAAGAAAATAGAATACAATAATTGCTTCATCGTGTTAGTACAGGCATGATGCACACCAGCCTGCTGTGTATGAAATAATAATTACAGAAATAATCAATCTATAAACACCATAAAAATCTCCCACAAACACCAGTCGCTGTATTAACGCTTATCGAGTAGAGGCAAGACGGGACCTGTCCCAGCAGCCAACGTTACAGTGGCTTAATTCAATCTTTGAAGGTGATTTTGAGAACGGAGGCGTTGGTGGTATAGTGGTGAGCATAGCTGCCTTCCAAGCAGTTGACCCGGGTTCGATTCCCGGCCAACGCAAGTCTTTTTTGAACTTTTTCATTTAACATTGGAATAAAGCGTAATACATTCCCCAACTAATTTGCCTTACTGGTTAATAGTCTTAAAAGCATAACTTTGAAAGTATCACTGTGAGTTATAATGATCTGTGAGGTGATATTAGTCACTACATTAAGCCCCATCAAACGAATGTGTTCATTTGGAATCATGCATTGATAATGCGTTGTCGGGAAAACTGCAAATATGTATGGAAGCGTGAGTTGAATGATTAATCACATTCTAAGGATTGATATGGTCCTGTTGTTCGTCCTGCCACATAACAATGGCGTTGCAGTTACATGCGCTGCAAAATCAAATATTTAAAATTAAACAACCATCTGATAAAACTTACTGCAGCCGGATTGTTTTAGACACACATGAGCGCATGAAAAACATCAAACATATGTTACCAAAATAGTCATTGCTGTATGATGTACAGCAACTGTGAAATGAATGGTTTTATAATCTGTTATGTGAGACTTCTGTTGAATTTTTAAGCATTTGATTCCCTGTGTACACAAAGATGGCAGTCCTGATTTAACGAGTGGGCAAGCAGAGCTCTCGGTGACTGATTTTTCAGTCTTTTTCAGTCACGTGATTGAGCGCCTTCCCGGCAATGCATCGTAATTAGAAAAGAGTAATGCAAGATATTGAACACGGACACATCCGTGATTTGAACCCTGGAACTCGCGCACCCGAAGCAAGAATCATACCCCTAGATTAAACAGCCAAATGCTGGCGGCGATTTGGTTCCACGAGCTTCCACGAGCTTCCAAAGAAGCGTAGACCTAGATGCTCTGTATTGAGGAATTTGTGTCACCTTGCTGTGTGCCTGTTAGGGGCAGTCTGATTTGCTTTACCTGGCGGCTAGCATTTCTATGGGCATCGAGAGGTGGTCGCTATAAATGAGGAAACTTGTTAAGATAGGATTTAGTTTCGATATGCATACATACACATAAAAAATAAACAAAACAAAACTGTGTTTCGTTGTTTTGCAAAGGGATGCACTGCAATTTGTTATATTTTATTTTATTCTTGCGAGCACGCAGCTGTTTTATATATTCATTTTAAATAGATTGGGGGAAATTGGTACTGTGTACTTTACAAATGTAATCTAGATTGTAACGAGACCATTCAAGTGCTGACGTTGTTGTCTACTTTGTATGTACCACAAAAAGAACAGATTTGCTGAACTGGTTAATTAACCTTACTATAAAAAACTGATAGATCCAAGTATTTTATATAAACTGCAATACTATAATATGTGGTAACTAGTTGAATTAACTTCACTATAAGAAACTGCTAGATTAAGAGTTTGTTTAATTGTATCATCTCTATATGTATCTACTAGACAATTGTTAGATGGTGAAGTGAAAGTGGAATTGTCATATTGTTTACATTGTTGTTAATGTGCTTGAGATTTTGAAAACAATTATTAATTAAAACTTGTAAAGATTATTTTTGGAGTATGATTGCTTGATTTCTCCTGGATAAAAGAGTTTGTGCGGGAACCAACCACTCGAGGTCCTTGTCCTCAATAAACACACGGTGGCGTAGTGAAAATAACATACATTTCGCTATCTGTATATAAAGACCTGCTACACTTCAATACTACTGCCGCTACTCGGACACCACACACGGAATCATTGTAAACACACCGCCATAGCACAGGCTGCCGACCAGCCATACCGCCGCCGTCACGAGAGCCTCCCGTTCCCTTACATCCTGCTTCCTATTCCGCTCCCCCTTGTCTTTAAAACCAGCCTTTGAAATGAGCCAGGTAAAGGGGAATCATCCTCTGATTGGCGCAGGGAAAGAAACGAAAGATTCTAAAAATGAAAGTAGCCTAATTAAAACAATAAAACAAAACACATAGCAGCGACCTGCGGCAATTGTCCTGCCGTGTGTGTAGCACGGAGTGCCCAGCTGACAAAACAAACACGAGCTTCTCGGTAGTTCGCCGTGATCGTATAGTGGTTAGTACTTTTCGTTGTGGCCGCAACAACCCCGGTTCGAATCCGGGTCACGGTAGGTGCAATCCTCACACGGCAGAGAAGCTTGTTCTTTTTTTTCACACGCCATCTTCATGGCATGCACCTTTTTGAAAGAAAATAGAATACAATAATTGCTTCATCGTGTTAGTACAGGCATGATGCACACCAGCCTGCTGTGTATGAAATAATAATTACAGAAATAATCAATCTATAAACACCATAAAAATCTCCCACAAACACCAGTCGCTGTATTAACGCTTATCGAGTAGAGGCAAGACGGGACCTGTCCCAGCAGCCAACGTTACAGTGGCTTAATTCAATCTTTGAAGGTGATTTTGAGAACGGAGGCGTTGGTGGTATAGTGGTGAGCATAGCTGCCTTCCAAGCAGTTGACCCGGGTTCGATTCCCGGCCAACGCAAGTCTTTTTTGAACTTTTTCATTTAACATTGGAATAAAGCGTAATACATTCCCCAACTAATTTGCCTTACTGGTTAATAGTCTTAAAAGCATAACTTTGAAAGTATCACTGTGAGTTATAATGATCTGTGAGGTGATATTAGTCACTACATTAAGCCCCATCAAACGAATGTGTTCATTTGGAATCATGCATTGATAATGCGTTGTCGGGAAAACTGCAAATATGTATGGAAGCGTGAGTTGAATGATTAATCACATTCTAAGGATTGATATGGTCCTGTTGTTCGTCCTGCCACATAACAATGGCGTTGCAGTTACATGCGCTGCAAAATCAAATATTTAAAATTAAACAACCATCTGATAAAACTTACTGCAGCCGGATTGTTTTAGACACACATGAGCGCATGAAAAACATCAAACATATGTTACCAAAATAGTCATTGCTGTATGATGTACAGCAACTGTGAAATGAATGGTTTTATAATCTGTTATGTGAGACTTCTGTTGAATTTTTAAGCATTTGACCCTGTGTACACAAAGATGGCAGTCCTGATTTAACGAGTGGGCAAGCAGAGCTCTCGGTGACTGATTTGTCAGTCTTTTTCAGTCACGTGATTGAGCGCCTTCCCGGCAATGCATCGTAATTAGAAAAGAGTAATGCAAGATATTGAACACGGACACATCCGGGATTTGAACCCGGGATCTCGCGCACCCGAAGCAAGAATCATACCCCTAGATTAAACAGCCAAATGCCGGCGGCGATTTGGTTCCACGAGCTTCCACGAGCTTCCAAAGAAGCGTAGACCTAGATGCTCTGTATTGAGGAATTTGTGTCACCTTGCTGTGTGCCTGTTAGGGGCAGTCTGATTTGCTTTACCTGGCGGCTAGCATTTCTATGGGCATCGAGAGGTGGTCGCTATAAATGAGGAAACTTGTTAAGATAGGATTTAGTTTCGATATGCATACATACACATAAAAAATAAACAAAACAAAACTGTGTTTCGTTGTTTTGCAAAGGGATGCACTGCAATTTGTTATATTTTATTTTATTCTTGCGAGCACGCAGCTGTTTTATATATTCATTTTAAATAGATTGGGGGAAATTGGTACTGTGTACTTTACAAATGTAATCTAGATTGTAACGAGACCATTCAAGTGCTGACGTTGTTGTCTACTTTGTATGTACCACAAAAAGAACAGATTTGCTGAACTGGTTAATTAACCTTACTGTAAAAAACTGATAGATCCAAGTATTTTATATAAACTGCAATACTATAATATGTGGTAACTAGTTGAATTAACTTCACTATAAGAAACTGCTAGATTAAGAGTTTGTTTAATTGTATCATCTCTATATGTATCTACTAGACAATTGTTAGATGGTGAAGTGAAAGTGGAATTGTCATATTGTTTACATTGTTGTTAATGTGCTTGAGATTTTGAAAACAATTATTAATTAAAACTTGTAAAGATTATTTTTGGAGTATGATTGCTTGATTTCTCCTGGATAAAAGAGTTTGTGCGGGAACCAACCACTCGAGGTCCTTGTCCTCAATAAACACACGGTGGCGTAGTGAAAATAACATAAATTTCGCTATCTGTATATAAAGACCTGCTACACTTCAATACTACTGCCGCTACTCGGACACCACACACAGAATCATTGTAAACACACCGCCATAGCACAGGCTGCCGACCAGCCATACCGCCGCCGTCACGAGAGCCTCCCGTTCCCTTACATCCTGCTTCCTATTCCGCTCCCCCTTGTCTTTAAAACCAGCCTTTGAAATGAGCCAGGTAAAGGGGAATCATCCTCTGATTGGCGCAGGGAAAGAAACGAAAGATTCTAAAAATGAAAGTAGCCTAATTAAAACAATAAAACAAAACACATAGCAGCGACCTGCGGCAATTGTCCTGCCGTGTGTGTAGCACGGAGTGCCCAGCTGACAAAACAAACACGAGCTTCTCGGTAGTTCGCCGTGATCGTATAGTGGTTAGTACTTTTCGTTGTGGCCGCAACAACCCCGGTTCGAATCCGGGTCACGGCAGGTGCAATCCTCACACGGCAGAGAAGCTTGTTCTTTTTTTTCACACGCCATCTTCATGGCATGCACCTTTTTGAAAGAAAATAGAATACAATAATTGCTTCATCGTGTTAGTACAGGCATGATGCACACCAGCCTGCTGTGTATGAAATAATAATTACAGAAATAATCAATCTATAAACACCATAAAAATCTCCCACAAACACCAGTCGCTGTATTAACGCTTATCGAGTAGAGGCAAGACGGGACCTGTCCCAGCAGCCAACGTTACAGTGGCTTAATTCAATCTTTGAAGGTGATTTTGAGAACGGAGGCGTTGGTGGTATAGTGGTGAGCATAGCTGCCTTCCAAGCAGTTGACCCGGGTTCGATTCCCGGCCAACGCAAGTCTTTTTTGAACTTTTTCATTTAACATTGGAATAAAGCGTAATACATTCCCCAACTAATTTGCCTTACTGGTTAATAGTCTTAAAAGCATAACTTTGAAAGTATCACTGTGAGTTATAATGATCTGTGAGGTGATATTAGTCACTACATTAAGCCCCATCAAACGAATGTGTTCATTTGGAATCATGCATTGATAATGCGTTGTCGGGAAAACTGCAAATATGTATGGAAGCGTGAGTTGAATGATTAATCACATTCTAAGGATTGATATGGTCCTGTTGTTCGTCCTGCCACATAACAATGGCGTTGCAGTTACATGCGCTGCAAAATCAAATATTTAAAATTAAACAACCATCTGATAAAACTTACTGCAGCCGGATTGTTTTAGACACACATGAGCGCATGAAAAACATCAAACATATGTTACCAAAATAGTCATTGCTGTATGATGTACAGCAACTGTGAAATGAATGGTTTTATAATCTGTTATGTGAGACTTCTGTTGAATTTTTAAGCATTTGATTCCCTGTGTACACAAAGATGGCAGTCCTGATTTAACGAGTGGGCAAGCAGAGCTCTCGGTGACTGATTTGTCAGTCTTTTTCAGTCACGTGATTGAGCGCCTTCCCGGCAATGCATCGTAATTAGAAAAGTGTAATGCAAGATATTGAACACGGACACATCCGGGATTTGAACCCGGGATCTCGCGCACCCGAAGCAAGAATCATACCCCTAGATTAAACAGCCAAATGCCGGCGGCGATTTGGTTCCACGAGCTTCCACGAGCTTCCAAAGAAGCGTAGACCTAGATGCTCTGTATTGAGGAATTTGTGTCACCTTGCTGTGTGCCTGTTAGGGGCAGTCTGATTTGCTTTACCTGGCGGCTAGCATTTCTATGGGCATCGAGAGGTGGTCGCTATAAATGAGGAAACTTGTTAAGATAGGATTTAGTTTCGATATGCATACATACACATAAAAAATAAACAAAACAAAACTGTGTTTCGTTGTTTTGCAAAGGGATGCACTGCAATTTGTTATATTTTATTTTATTCTTGCGAGCACGCAGCTGTTTTATATATTCATTTTAAATAGATTGGGGGAAATTGGTACTGTGTACTTTACAAATGTAATCTAGATTGTAACGAGACCATTCAAGTGCTGACGTTGTTGTCTACTTTGTATGTACCACAAAAAGAACAGATTTGCTGAACTGGTTAATTAACCTTACTATAAAAAACTGATAGATCCAAGTATTTTATATAAACTGCAATACTATAATATGTGGTAACTAGTTGAATTAACTTCACTATAAGAAACTGCTAGATTAAGAGTTTGTTTAATTGTATCATCTCTATATGTATCTACTAGACAATTGTTAGATGGTGAAGTGAAAGTGGAATTGTCATATTGTTTACATTGTTGTTAATGTGCTTGAGATTTTGAAAACAATTATTAATTAAAACTTGTAAAGATTATTTTTGGAGTATGATTGCTTGATTTCTCCTGGATAAAAGAGTTTGTGCGGGAACCAACCACTCGAGGTCCTTGTCCTCAATAAACACACGGTGGCGTAGTGAAAATAACATAAATTTCGCTATCTGTATATAAAGACCTGCTACACTTCAATACTACTGCCGCTACTCGGACACCACACACGGAATCATTGTAAACACACCGCCATAGCACAGGCTGCCGACCAGCCATACCGCCGCCGTCACGAGAGCCTCCCGTTCCCTTACATCCTGCTTCCTATTCCGCTCCCCCTTGTCTTTAAAACCAGCCTTTGAAATGAGCCAGGTAAAGGGGAATCATCCTCTGATTGGCGCAGGGAAAGAAACGAAAGATTCTAAAAATGAAAGTAGCCTAATTAAAACAATAAAACAAAACACATAGCAGCGACCTGCGGCAATTGTCCTGCCGTGTGTGTAGCACGGAGTGCCCAGCTGACAAAACAAACACGAGCTTCTCGGTAGTTCGCCGTGATCGTATAGTGGTTAGTACTTTTCGTTGTGGCCGCAACAACCCCGGTTCGAATCCGGGTCACGGCAGGTGCAATCCTCACACGGCAGAGAAGCTTGTTCTTTTTTTTCACACGCCATCTTCATGGCATGCACCTTTTTGAAAGAAAATAGAATACAATAATTGCTTCATCGTGTTAGTACAGGCATGATGCACACCAGCCTGCTGTGTATGAAATAATAATTACAGAAATAATCAATCTATAAACACCATAAAAATCTCCCACAAACACCAGTCGCTGTATTAACGCTTATCGAGTAGAGGCAAGACGGGACCTGTCCCAGCAGCCAACGTTACAGTGGCTTAATTCAATCTTTGAAGGTGATTTTGAGAACGGAGGCGTTGGTGGTATAGTGGTGAGCATAGCTGACTTCCAAGCAGTTGACCCGGGTTCGATTCCCGGCCAACGCAAGTCTTTTTTGAACTTTTTCATTTAACATTGGAATAAAGCGTAATACATTCCCCAACTAATTTGCCTTACTGGTTAATAGTCTTAAAAGCATAACTTTGAAAGTATCACTGTGAGTTATAATGATCTGTGAGGTGATATTAGTCACTACATTAAGCCCCATCAAACGAATGTGTTCATTTGGAATCATGCATTGATAATGCGTTGTCGGGAAAACTGCAAATATGTATGGAAGCGTGAGTTGAATGATTAATCACATTCTAAGGATTGATATGGTCCTGTTGTTCGTCCTGCCACATAACAATGGCGTTGCAGTTACATGCGCTGCAAAATCAAATATTTAAAATTAAACAACCATCTGATAAAACTTACTGCAGCCGGATTGTTTTAGACACACATGAGCGCATGAAAAACATCAAACATATGTTACCAAAATAGTCATTGCTGTATGATGTACAGCAACTGTGAAATGAATGGTTTTATAATCTGTTATGTGAGACTTCTGTTGAATTTTTAAGCATTTGATTCCCTGTGTACACAAAGATGGCAGTCCTGATTTAACGAGTGGGCAAGCAGAGCTCTCGGTGACTGATTTGTCAGTCTTTTTCAGTCACGTGATTGAGCGCCTTCCCGGCAATGCATCGTAATTAGAAAAGAGTAATGCAAGATATTGAACACGGACACATCCGGGATTTGAACCCGGGAACTCGCGCACCCGAAGCAAGAATCATACCCCTAGATTAAACAGCCAAATGCTGGCGGCGATTTGGTTCCACGAGCTTCCAAAGAAGCGTAGACCTAGATGCTCTGTATTGAGGAATTAGTGTCACCTTGCTGTGTGCCTGTTAGGGGCAGTCTGATTTGCTTTACCTGGCGGCTAGCATTTCTATGGGCATCGAGAGGTGGTCGCTATAAATGAGGAAACTTGTTAAGATAGGATTTAGTTTCGATATGCATACATACACATAAAAAATAAACAAAACAAAACTGTGTTTCGTTGTTTTGCAAAGGGATGCACTGCAATTTGTTATATTTTATTTTATTCTTGCGAGCACGCAGCTGTTTTATATATTCATTTTAAATAGATTGGGGGAAATTGGTACTGTGTACTTTACAAATGTAATCTAGATTGTAACGAGACCATTCAAGTGCTGACGTTGTTGTCTACTTTGTATGTACCACAAGAAGAACAGATTTGCTGAACTGGTTAATTAACCTTACTATAAGAAACTGATAGATCCAAGTATTTTATATAAACTGCAGTACTATAATATGTGGTAACTAGTTGAATTAACTTCACTATAAGAAACTGCTAGATTAAGAGTTTGTTTAATTGTATCATCTCTATATGTATCTACTAGACAATTGTTAGATGGTGAAGTGAAAGTGGAATTGTCATATTGTTTACATTGTTGTTAATGTGCTTGAGATTTTGAAAACAATTATTAATTAAAACTTGTAAAGATTATTTTTGGAGTATGATTGCTTGATTTCTCCTGGATAAAAGAGTTTGTGCGGGAACCAACCACTCGAGGTCCTTGTCCTCAATAAACACACGGTGGCGTAGTGAAAATAACATAAATTTCGCTATCTGTATATAAAGACCTGCTACACTTCAATACTACTGCCGCTACTCGGACACCACACACGGAATCATTGTAAACACACCGCCATAGCACAGGCTGCCGACCAGCCATACCGCCGCCGTCACGAGAGCCTCCCGTTCCCTTACATCCTGCTTCCTATTCCGCTCCCCCTTGTCTTTAAAACCAGCCTTTGAAATGAGCCAGGTAAAGGGGAATCATCCTCTGATTGGCGCAGGGAAAGAAACGAAAGATTCTAAAAATGAAAGTAGCCTAATTAAAACAATAAAACAAAACACATAGCAGCGACCTGCGGCAATTGTCCTGCCGTGTGTGTAGCACGGAGTGCCCAGCTGACAAAACAAACACGAGCTTCTCGGTAGTTCGCCGTGATCGTATAGTGGTTAGTACTTTTCGTTGTGGCCGCAACAACCCCGGTTCGAATCCGGGTCACGGCAGGTGCAATCCTCACACGGCAGAGAAGCTTGTTCTTTTTTTTCACACGCCATCTTCATGGCATGCACCTTTTTGAAAGAAAATAGAATACAATAATTGCTTCATCGTGTTAGTACAGGCATGATGCACACCAGCCTGCTGTGTATGAAATAATAATTACAGAAATAATCAATCTATAAACACCATAAAAATCTCCCACAAACACCAGTCGCTGTATTAACGCTTATCGAGTAGAGGCAAGACGGGACCTGTCCCAGCAGCCAACGTTACAGTGGCTTAATTCAATCTTTGAAGGTGATTTTGAGAACGGAGGCGTTGGTGGTATAGTGGTGAGCATAGCTGCCTTCCAAGCAGTTGACCCGGGTTCGATTCCCGGCCAACGCAAGTCTTTTTTGAACTTTTTCATTTAACATTGGAATAAAGCGTAATACATTCCCCAACTAATTTGCCTTACTGGTTAATAGTCTTAAAAGCATAACTTTGAAAGTATCACTGTGAGTTATAATGATCTGTGAGGTGATATTAGTCACTACATTAAGCCCCATCAAACGAATGTGTTCATTTGGAATCATGCATTGATAATGCGTTGTCGGGAAAACTGCAAATATGTATGGAAGCGTGAGTTGAATGATTAATCACATTCTAAGGATTGATATGGTCCTGTTGTTCGTCCTGCCACATAACAATGGCGTTGCAGTTACATGCGCTGCAAAATCAAATATTTAAAATTAAACAACCATCTGATAAAACTTACTGCAGCCGGATTGTTTTAGACACACATGAGCGCATGAAAAACATCAAACATATGTTACCAAAATAGTCATTGCTGTATGATGTATAGCAACTGTGAAATGAATGGTTTTATAATCTGTTATGTGAGACTTCTGTTGAATTTTTAAGCATTTGATTCCCTGTGTACACAAAGATGGCAGTCCTGATTTAACGAGTGGGCAAGCAGAGCTCTCGGTGACTGATTTTTCAGTCTTTTTCAGTCACGTGATTGAGCGCCTTCCCGGCAATGCATCGTAATTAGAAAAGAGTAATGCAAGATATTGAACACGGACACATCCGTGATTTGAACCCTGGAACTCGCGCACCCGAAGCAAGAATCATACCCCTAGATTAAACAGCCAAATGCTGGCGGCGATTTGGTTCCACGAGCTTCCACGAGCTTCCAAAGAAGCGTAGACCTAGATGCTCTGTATTGAGGAATTTGTGTCACCTTGCTGTGTGCCTGTTAGGGGCAGTCTGATTTGCTTTACCTGGCGGCTAGCATTTCTATGGGCATCGAGAGGTGGTCGCTATAAATGAGGAAACTTGTTAAGATAGGATTTAGTTTCGATATGCATACATACACATAAAAAATAAACAAAACAAAACTGTGTTTCGTTGTTTTGCAAAGGGATGCACTGCAATTTGTTATATTTTATTTTATTCTTGCGAGCACGCAGCTGTTTTATATATTCATTTTAAATAGATTGGGGGAAATTGGTACTGTGTACTTTACAAATGTAATCTAGATTGTAACGAGACCATTCAAGTGCTGACGTTGTTGTCTACTTTGTATGTACCACAAAAAGAACAGATTTGCTGAACTGGTTAATTAACCTTACTATAAAAAACTGATAGATCCAAGTATTTTATATAAACTGCAATACTATAATATGTGGTAACTAGTTGAATTAACTTCACTATAAGAAACTGCTAGATTAAGAGTTTGTTTAATTGTATCATCTCTATATGTATCTACTAGACAATTGTTAGATGGTGAAGTGAAAGTGGAATTGTCATATTGTTTACATTGTTGTTAATGTGCTTGAGATTTTGAAAACAATTATTAATTAAAACTTGTAAAGATTATTTTTGGAGTATGATTGCTTGATTTCTCCTGGATAAAAGAGTTTGTGCGGGAACCAACCACTCGAGGTCCTTGTCCTCAATAAACACACGGTGGCGTAGTGAAAATAACATACATTTCGCTATCTGTATATAAAGACCTGCTACACTTCAATACTACTGCCGCTACTCGGACACCACACACGGAATCATTGTAAACACACCGCCATAGCACAGGCTGCCGACCAGCCATACCGCCGCCGTCACGAGAGCCTCCCGTTCCCTTACATCCTGCTTCCTATTCCGCTCCCCCTTGTCTTTAAAACCAGCCTTTGAAATGAGCCAGGTAAAGGGGAATCATCCTCTGATTGGCGCAGGGAAAGAAACGAAAGATTCTAAAAATGAAAGTAGCCTAATTAAAACAATAAAACAAAACACATAGCAGCGACCTGCGGCAATTGTCCTGCCGTGTGTGTAGCACGGAGTGCCCAGCTGACAAAACAAACACGAGCTTCTCGGTAGTTCGCCGTGATCGTATAGTGGTTAGTACTTTTCGTTGTGGCCGCAACAACCCCGGTTCGAATCCGGGTCACGGCAGGTGCAATCCTCACACGGCAGAGAAGCTTGTTCTTTTTTTTCACACGCCATCTTCATGGCATGCACCTTTTTGAAAGAAAATAGAATACAATAATTGCTTCATCGTGTTAGTACAGGCATGATGCACACCAGCCTGCTGTGTATGAAATAATAATTACAGAAATAATCAATCTATAAACACCATAAAAATCTCCCACAAACACCAGTCGCTGTATTAACGCTTATCGAGTAGAGGCAAGACGGGACCTGTCCCAGCAGCCAACGTTACAGTGGCTTAATTCAATCTTTGAAGGTGATTTTGAGAACGGAGGCGTTGGTGGTATAGTGGTGAGCATAGCTGCCTTCCAAGCAGTTGACCCGGGTTCGATTCCCGGCCAACGCAAGTCTTTTTTGAACTTTTTCATTTAACATTGGAATAAAGCGTAATACATTCCCCAACTAATTTGCCTTACTGGTTAATAGTCTTAAAAGCATAACTTTGAAAGTATCACTGTGAGTTATAATGATCTGTGAGGTGATATTAGTCACTACATTAAGCCCCATCAAACGAATGTGTTCATTTGGAATCATGCATTGATAATGCGTTGTCGGGAAAACTGCAAATATGTATGGAAGCGTGAGTTGAATGATTAATCACATTCTAAGGATTGATATGGTCCTGTTGTTCGTCCTGCCACATAACAATGGCGTTGCAGTTACATGCGCTGCAAAATCAAATATTTAAAATTAAACAACCATCTGATAAAACTTACTGCAGCCGGATTGTTTTAGACACACATGAGCGCATGAAAAACATCAAACATATGTTACCAAAATAGTCATTGCTGTATGATGTATAGCAACTGTGAAATGAATGGTTTTATAATCTGTTATGTGAGACTTCTGTTGAATTTTTAAGCATTTGATTCCCTGTGTACACAAAGATGGCAGTCCTGATTTAACGAGTGGGCAAGCAGAGCTCTCGGTGACTGATTTTTCAGTCTTTTTCAGTCACGTGATTGAGCGCCTTCCCGGCAATGCATCGTAATTAGAAAAGAGTAATGCAAGATATTGAACACGGACACATCCGTGATTTGAACCCTGGAACTCGCGCACCCGAAGCAAGAATCATACCCCTAGATTAAACAGCCAAATGCTGGCGGCGATTTGGTTCCACGAGCTTCCACGAGCTTCCAAAGAAGCGTAGACCTAGATGCTCTGTATTGAGGAATTTGTGTCACCTTGCTGTGTGCCTGTTAGGGGCAGTCTGATTTGCTTTACCTGGCGGCTAGCATTTCTATGGGCATCGAGAGGTGGTCGCTATAAATGAGGAAACTTGTTAAGATAGGATTTAGTTTCGATATGCATACATACACATAAAAAATAAACAAAACAAAACTGTGTTTCGTTGTTTTGCAAAGGGATGCACTGCAATTTGTTATATTTTATTTTATTCTTGCGAGCACGCAGCTGTTTTATATATTCATTTTAAATAGATTGGGGGAAATTGGTACTGTGTACTTTACAAATGTAATCTAGATTGTAACGAGACCATTCAAGTGCTGACGTTGTTGTCTACTTTGTATGTACCACAAAAAGAACAGATTTGCTGAACTGGTTAATTAACCTTACTATAAAAAACTGATAGATCCAAGTATTTTATATAAACTGCAATACTATAATATGTGGTAACTAGTTGAATTAACTTCACTATAAGAAACTGCTAGATTAAGAGTTTGTTTAATTGTATCATCTCTATATGTATCTACTAGACAATTGTTAGATGGTGAAGTGAAAGTGGAATTGTCATATTGTTTACATTGTTGTTAATGTGCTTGAGATTTTGAAAACAATTATTAATTAAAACTTGTAAAGATTATTTTTGGAGTATGATTGCTTGATTTCTCCTGGATAAAAGAGTTTGTGCGGGAACCAACCACTCGAGGTCCTTGTCCTCAATAAACACACGGTGGCGTAGTGAAAATAACATACATTTCGCTATCTGTATATAAAGACCTGCTACACTTCAATACTACTGCCGCTACTCGGACACCACACACGGAATCATTGTAAACACACCGCCATAGCACAGGCTGCCGACCAGCCATACCGCCGCCGTCACGAGAGCCTCCCGTTCCCTTACATCCTGCTTCCTATTCCGCTCCCCCTTGTCTTTAAAACCAGCCTTTGAAATGAGCCAGGTAAAGGGGAATCATCCTCTGATTGGCGCAGGGAAAGAAACGAAAGATTCTAAAAATGAAAGTAGCCTAATTAAAACAATAAAACAAAACACATAGCAGCGACCTGCTGCAATTGTTCTGCCGTGTGTGTAGCACGGAGTGCCCAGCTGACAAAACAAACACGAGCTTCTCGGTAGTTCGCCGTGATCGTATAGTGGTTAGTACTTTGCGTTGTGGCCGCAACAACCCCGGTTCGAATCCGGGTCACGGCAGGTGCAATCCTCACACGGCAGAGAAGCTTGTTCTTTTTTTTCACACGCCATCTTCATGGCATGCACCTTTTTGAAAGAAAATAGAATACAATAATTGCTTCATCGTGTTAGTACAGGCATGATGCACACCAGCCTGCTGTGTATGAAATAATAATTACAGAAATAATCAATCTATAAACACCATAAAAATCTCCCACAAACACCAGTCGCTGTATTAACGCTTATCGAGTAGAGGCAAGACGGGACCTGTCCCAGCAGCCAACGTTACAGTGGCTTAATTCAATCTTTGAAGGTGATTTTGAGAACGGAGGCGTTGGTGGTATAGTGGTGAGCATAGCTGCCTTCCAAGCAGTTGACCCGGGTTCGATTCCCGGCCAACGCAAGTCTTTTTTGAACTTTTTCATTTAACATTGGAATAAAGCGTAATACATTCCCCAACTAATTTGCCTTACTGGTTAATAGTCTTAAAAGCATAACTTTGAAAGTATCACTGTGAGTTATAATGATCTGTGAGGTGATATTAGTCACTACACCCCATCAAACGAATGTGTTCATTTGGAATCATGCATTGATAATGCGTTGTCGGGAAAACTGCAAATATGTATGGAAGCGTGAGTTGAATGATTAATCACATTCTAAGGATTGATATGGTCCTGTTGTTCGTCCTGCCACATAACAATGGCGTTGCAGTTACATGCGCTGCAAAATCAAATATTTAAAATTAAACAACCATCTGATAAAACTTACTGCAGCCGGATTGTTTTAGACACACATGAGCGCATGAAAAACATCAAACATATGTTACCAAAATAGTCATTGCTGTATGATGTACAGCAACTGTGAAATGAATGGTTTTATAATCTGTTATGTGAGACTTCTGTTGAATTTTTAAGCATTTGATTCCCTGTGTACACAAAGATGGCAGTCCTGATTTAACGAGTGGGCAAGCAGAGCTCTCGGTGACTGATTTTTCAGTCTTTTTCAGTCACGTGATTGAGCGCCTTCCCGGCAATGCATCGTAATTAGAAAAGAGTAATGCAAGATATTGAACACGGACACATCCGGGATTTGAACCCTGGAACTCGCGCACCCGAAGCAAGAATCATACCCCTAGATTAAACAGCCAAATGCTGGCGGCGATTTGGTTCCACGAGCTTCCAAAGAAGCGTAGACCTAGATGCTCTGTATTGAGGAATTTGTGTCACCTTGCTGTGTGCCTGTTAGGGGCAGTCTGATTTGCTTTACCTGGCGGCTAGCATTTCTATGGGCATCGAGAGGTGGTCGCTATAAATGAGGAAACTTGTTAAGATAGGATTTAGTTTCGATATGCATACATACACATAAAAAATAAACAAAACAAAACTGTGTTTCGTTGTTTTGCAAAGGGATGCACTGCAATTTGTTATATTTTATTTTATTCTTGCGAGCACGCAGCTGTTTTATATATTCATTTTAAATAGATTGGGGGAAATTGGTACTGTGTACTTTACAAATGTAATCTAGATTGTAACGAGACCATTCAAGTGCTGACGTTGTTGTCTACTTTGTATGTACCACAAAAAGAACAGATTTGCTGAACTGGTTAATTAACCTTACTATAAAAAACTGATAGATCCAAGTATTTTATATAAACTGCAATACTATAATATGTGGTAACTAGTTGAATTAACTTCACTATAAGAAACTGCTAGATTAAGAGTTTGTTTAATTGTATCATCTCTATATGTATCTACTAGCCAATTGTTAGATGGTGAAGTGAAAGTGGAATTGTCATATTGTTTACATTGTTGTTAATGTGCTTGAGATTTTGAAAACAATTATTAATTAAAACTTGTAAAGATTATTTTTGGAGTATGATTGCTTGATTTCTCCTGGATAAAAGAGTTTGTGCGGGAACCAACCACTCGAGGTCCTTGTCCTCAATAAACACACGGTGGCGTAGTGAAAATAACATACATTTCGCTATCTGTATATAAAGACCTGCTACACTTCAATACTACTGCCGCTACTCGGACACCACACACGGAATCATTGTAAACACACCGCCATAGCACAGGCTGCCGACCAGCCATACCGCCGCCGTCACGAGAGCCTCCTGTTCCCTTACATCCTGCTTCCTATTCCGCTCCCCCTTGTCTTTAAAACCAGCCTTTGAAATGAGCCAGGTAAAGGGGAATCATCCTCTGATTGGCGCAGGGAAAGAAACGAAAGATTCTAAAAATGAAAGTAGCCTAATTAAAACAATAAAACAAAACACATAGCAGCGACCTGCTGCAATTGTTCTGCCGTGTGTGTAGCACGGAGTGCCCAGCTGACAAAACAAACACGAGCTTCTCGGTAGTTCGCCGTGATCGTATAGTGGTTAGTACTTTGCGTTGTGGCCGCAACAACCCCGGTTCGAATCCGGGTCACGGCAGGTGCAATCCTCACACGGCAGAGAAGCTTGTTCTTTTTTTTCACACGCCATCTTCATGGCATGCACCTTTTTGAAAGAAAATAGAATACAATAATTGCTTCATCGTGTTAGTACAGGCATGATGCACACCAGCCTGCTGTGTATGAAATAATAATTACAGAAATAATCAATCTATAAACACCATAAAAATCTCCCACAAACACCAGTCGCTGTATTAACGCTTATCGAGTAGAGGCAAGACGGGACCTGTCCCAGCAGCCAACGTTACAGTGGCTTAATTCAATCTTTGAAGGTGATTTTGAGAACGGAGGCGTTGGTGGTATAGTGGTGAGCATAGCTGCCTTCCAAGCAGTTGACCCGGGTTCGATTCCCGGCCAACGCAAGTCTTTTTTGAACTTTTTCATTTAACATTGGAATAAAGCGTAATACATTCCCCAACTAATTTGCCTTACTGGTTAATAGTCTTAAAAGCATAACTTTGAAAGTATCACTGTGAGTTATAATGATCTGTGAGGTGATATTAGTCACTACATTAAGCCCCATCAAACGAATGTGTTCATTTGGAATCATGCATTGATAATGCGTTGTCGGGAAAACTGCAAATATGTATGGAAGCGTGAGTTGAATGATTAATCACATTCTAAGGATTGATATGGTCCTGTTGTTCGTCCTGCCACATAACAATGGCGTTGCAGTTACATGCGCTGCAAAATCAAATATTTAAAATTAAACAACCATCTGATAAAACTTACTGCAGCCGGATTGTTTTAGACACACATGAGCGCATGAAAAACATCAAACATATGTTACCAAAATAGTCATTGCTGTATGATGTACAGCAACTGTGAAATGAATGGTTTTATAATCTGTTATGTGAGACTTCTGTTGAATTTTTAAGCATTTGATTCCCTGTGTACACAAAGATGGCAGTCCTGATTTAACGAGTGGGCAAGCAGAGCTCTCGGTGACTGATTTTTCAGTCTTTTTCAGTCACGTGATTGAGCGCCTTCCCGGCAATGCATCGTAATTAGAAAAGAGTAATGCAAGATATTGAACACGGACACATCCGTGATTTGAACCCTGGAACTCGCGCACCCGAAGCAAGAATCATACCCCTAGATTAAACAGCCAAATGCTGGCGGCGATTTGGTTCCACGAGCTTCCACGAGCTTCCAAAGAAGCGTAGACCTAGATGCTCTGTATTGAGGAATTTGTGTCACCTTGCTGTGTGCCTGTTAGGGGCAGTCTGATTTGCTTTACCTGGCGGCTAGCATTTCTATGGGCATCGAGAGGTGGTCGCTATAAATGAGGAAACTTGTTAAGATAGGATTTAGTTTCGATATGCATACATACACATAAAAAATAAACAAAACAAAACTGTGTTTCGTTGTTTTGCAAAGGGATGCACTGCAATTTGTTATATTTTATTTTATTCTTGCGAGCACGCAGCTGTTTTATATATTCATTTTAAATAGATTGGGGGAAATTGGTACTGTGTACTTTACAAATGTAATCTAGATTGTAACGAGACCATTCAAGTGCTGACGTTGTTGTCTACTTTGTATGTACCACAAAAAGAACAGATTTGCTGAACTGGTTAATTAACCTTACTATAAAAAACTGATAGATCCAAGTATTTTATATAAACTGCAATACTATAATATGTGGTAACTAGTTGAATTAACTTCACTATAAGAAACTGCTAGATTAAGAGTTTGTTTAATTGTATCATCTCTATATGTATCTACTAGACAATTGTTAGATGGTGAAGTGAAAGTGGAATTGTCATATTGTTTACATTGTTGTTAATGTGCTTGAGATTTTGAAAACAATTATTAATTAAAACTTGTAAAGATTATTTTTGGAGTATGATTGCTTGATTTCTCCTGGATAAAAGAGTTTGTGCGGGAACCAACCACTCGAGGTCCTTGTCCTCAATAAACACACGGTGGCGTAGTGAAAATAACATAAATTTCGCTATCTGTATATAAAGACCTGCTACACTTCAATACTACTGCCGCTACTCGGACACCACACACGGAATCATTGTAAACACACCGCCATAGCACAGGCTGCCGACCAGCCATACCGCCGCCGTCACGAGAGCCTCCCGTTCCCTTACATCCTGCTTCCTATTCCGCTCCCCCTTGTCTTTAAAACCAGCCTTTGAAATGAGCCAGGTAAAGGGGAATCATCCTCTGATTGGCGCAGGGAAAGAAACGAAAGATTCTAAAAATGAAAGTAGCCTAATTAAAACAATAAAACAAAACACATAGCAGCGACCTGCGGCAATTGTCCTGCCGTGTGTGTAGCACGGAGTGCCCAGCTGACAAAACAAACACGAGCTTCTCGGTAGTTCGCCGTGATCGTATAGTGGTTAGTACTTTTCGTTGTGGCCGCAACAACCCCGGTTCGAATCCGGGTCACGGTAGGTGCAATCCTCACACGGCAGAGAAGCTTGTTCTTTTTTTTCACACGCCATCTTCATGGCATGCACCTTTTTGAAAGAAAATAGAATACAATAATTGCTTCATCGTGTTAGTACAGGCATGATGCACACCAGCCTGCTGTGTATGAAATAATAATTACAGAAATAATCAATCTATAAACACCATAAAAATCTCCCACAAACACCAGTCGCTGTATTAACGCTTATCGAGTAGAGGCAAGACGGGACCTGTCCCAGCAGCCAACGTTACAGTGGCTTAATTCAATCTTTGAAGGTGATTTTGAGAACGGAGGCGTTGGTGGTATAGTGGTGAGCATAGCTGCCTTCCAAGCAGTTGACCCGGGTTCGATTCCCGGCCAACGCAAGTCTTTTTTGAACTTTTTCATTTAACATTGGAATAAAGCGTAATACATTCCCCAACTAATTTGCCTTACTGGTTAATAGTCTTAAAAGCATAACTTTGAAAGTATCACTGTGAGTTATAATGATCTGTGAGGTGATATTAGTCACTACATTAAGCCCCATCAAACGAATGTGTTCATTTGGAATCATGCATTGATAATGCGTTGTCGGGAAAACTGCAAATATGTATGGAAGCGTGAGTTGAATGATTAATCACATTCTAAGGATTGATATGGTCCTGTTGTTCGTCCTGCCACATAACAATGGCGTTGCAGTTACATGCGCTGCAAAATCAAATATTTAAAATTAAACAACCATCTGATAAAACTTACTGCAGCCGGATTGTTTTAGACACACATGAGCGCATGAAAAACATCAAACATATGTTACCAAAATAGTCATTGCTGTATGATGTACAGCAACTGTGAAATGAATGGTTTTATAATCTGTTATGTGAGACTTCTGTTGAATTTTTAAGCATTTGATTCCCTGTGTACACAAAGATGGCAGTCCTGATTTAACGAGTGGGCAAGCAGAGCTCTCGGTGACTGATTTTTCAGTCTTTTTCAGTCACGTGATTGAGCGCCTTCCCGGCAATGCATCGTAATTAGAAAAGTGGAATGCAAGATATTGAACACGGACACATCCGGGATTTGAACCCGGGAACTCGCGCACCCGAAGCAAGAATCATACCCCTAGATTAAACAGCCAAATGCTGGCGGCGATTTGGTTCCACGAGCTTCCAAAGAAGCGTAGACCTAGATGCTCTGTATTGAGGAATTTGTGTCACCTTGCTGTGTGCCTGTTAGGGGCAGTCTGATTTGCTTTACCTGGCGGCTAGCATTTCTATGGGCATCGAGAGGTGGTCGCTATAAATGAGGAAACTTGTTAAGATAGGATTTAGTTTCGATATGCATACATACACATAAAAAATAAACAAAACAAAACTGTGTTTCGTTGTTTTGCAAAGGGATGCACTGCAATTTGTTATATTTTATTTTATTCTTGCGAGCACGCAGCTGTTTTATATATTCATTTTAAATAGATTGGGGGAAATTGGTACTGTGTACTTTACAAATGTAATCTAGATTGTAACGAGACCATTCAAGTGCTGACGTTGTTGTCTACTTTGTATGTACCACAAAAAGAACAGATTTGCTGAACTGGTTAATTAACCTTACTATAAAAAACTGATAGATCCAAGTATTTTATATAAACTGCAATACTATAATATGTGGTAACTAGTTGAATTAACTTCACTATAAGAAACTGCTAGATTAAGAGTTTGTTTAATTGTATCATCTCTATATGTATCTACTAGACAATTGTTAGATGGTGAAGTGAAAGTGGAATTGTCATATTGTTTACATTGTTGTTAATGTGCTTGAGATTTTGAAAACAATTATTAATTAAAACTTGTAAAGATTATTTTTGGAGTATGATTGCTTGATTTCTCCTGGATAAAAGAGTTTGTGCGGGAACCAACCACTCGAGGTCCTTGTCCTCAATAAACACACGGTGGCGTAGTGAAAATAACATACATTTCGCTATCTGTATATAAAGACCTGCTACACTTCAATACTACTGCCGCTACTCGGACACCACACACGGAATCATTGTAAACACACCGCCATAGCACAGGCTGCCGACCAGCCATACCGCCGCCGTCACGAGAGCCTCCCGTTCCCTTACATCCTGCTTCCTATTCCGCTCCCCCTTGTCTTTAAAACCAGCCTTTGAAATGAGCCAGGTAAAGGGGAATCATCCTCTGATTGGCGCAGGGAAAGAAACGAAAGATTCTAAAAATGAAAGTAGCCTAATTAAAACAATAAAACAAAACACATAGCAGCGACCTGCTGCAATTGTTCTGCCGTGTGTGTAGCACGGAGTGCCCAGCTGACAAAACAAACACGAGCTTCTCGGTAGTTCGCCGTGATCGTATAGTGGTTAGTACTTTGCGTTGTGGCCGCAACAACCCCGGTTCGAATCCGGGTCACGGCAGGTGCAATCCTCACACGGCAGAGAAGCTTGTTCTTTTTTTTCACACGCCATCTTCATGGCATGCACCTTTTTGAAAGAAAATAGAATACAATAATTGCTTCATCGTGTTAGTACAGGCATGATGCACACC
The DNA here is from genome assembly GCF_902713425.1 of Acipenser ruthenus. Taxonomy (NCBI): domain Eukaryota; kingdom Metazoa; phylum Chordata; class Actinopteri; order Acipenseriformes; family Acipenseridae; genus Acipenser; species Acipenser ruthenus. Next base: position 4,783,026 of record NC_081238.1, read on the forward strand.
AGCCTGCTGTGTATGAAATAATAATTACAGAAATAATCAATCTATAAACACCATAAAAATCTCCCACAAACACCAGTCGCTGTATTAACGCTTATCGAGTAGAGGCAAGACGGGACCTGTCCCAGCAGCCAACGTTACAGTGGCTTAATTCAATCTTTGAAGGTGATTTTGAGAACGGAGGCGTTGGTGGTATAGTGGTGAGCATAGCTGCCTTCCAAGCAGTTGACCCGGGTTCGATTCCCGGCCAACGCAAGTCTTTTTTGAACTTTTTCATTTAACATTGGAATAAAGCGTAATACATTCCCCAACTAATTTGCCTTACTGGTTAATAGTCTTAAAAGCATAACTTTGAAAGTATCACTGTGAGTTATAATGATCTGTGAGGTGATATTAGTCACTACACCCCATCAAACGAATGTGTTCATTTGGAATCATGCATTGATAATGCGTTGTCGGGAAAACTGCAAATATGTATGGAAGCGTGAGTTGAATGATTAATCACATTCTAAGGATTGATATGGTCCTGTTGTTCGTCCTGCCACATAACAATGGCGTTGCAGTTACATGCGCTGCAAAATCAAATATTTAAAATTAAACAACCATCTGATAAAACTTACTGCAGCCGGATTGTTTTAGACACACATGAGCGCATGAAAAACATCAAACATATGTTACCAAAATAGTCATTGCTGTATGATGTACAGCAACTGTGAAATGAATGGTTTTATAATCTGTTATGTGAGACTTCTGTTGAATTTTTAAGCATTTGATTCCCTGTGTACACAAAGATGGCAGTCCTGATTTAACGAGTGGGCAAGCAGAGCTCTCGGTGACTGATTTTTCAGTCTTTTTCAGTCACGTGATTGAGCGCCTTCCCGGCAATGCATCGTAATTAGAAAAGAGTAATGCAAGATATTGAACACGGACACATCCGGGATTTGAACCCTGGAACTCGCGCACCCGAAGCAAGAATCATACCCCTAGATTAAACAGCCAAATGCTGGCGGCGATTTGGTTCCACGAGCTTCCAAAGAAGCGTAGACCTAGATGCTCTGTATTGAGGAATTTGTGTCACCTTGCTGTGTGCCTGTTAGGGGCAGTCTGATTTGCTTTACCTGGCGGCTAGCATTTCTATGGGCATCGAGAGGTGGTCGCTATAAATGAGGAAACTTGTTAAGATAGGATTTAGTTTCGATATGCATACATACACATAAAAAATAAACAAAACAAAACTGTGTTTCGTTGTTTTGCAAAGGGATGCACTGCAATTTGTTATATTTTATTTTATTCTTGCGAGCACGCAGCTGTTTTATATATTCATTTTAAATAGATTGGGGGAAATTGGTACTGTGTACTTTACAAATGTAATCTAGATTGTAACGAGACCATTCAAGTGCTGACGTTGTTGTCTACTTTGTATGTACCACAAAAAGAACAGATTTGCTGAACTGGTTAATTAACCTTACTATAAAAAACTGATAGATCCAAGTATTTTATATAAACTGCAATACTATAATATGTGGTAACTAGTTGAATTAACTTCACTATAAGAAACTGCTAGATTAAGAGTTTGTTTAATTGTATCATCTCTATATGTATCTACTAGCCAATTGTTAGATGGTGAAGTGAAAGTGGAATTGTCATATTGTTTACATTGTTGTTAATGTGCTTGAGATTTTGAAAACAATTATTAATTAAAACTTGTAAAGATTATTTTTGGAGTATGATTGCTTGATTTCTCCTGGATAAAAGAGTTTGTGCGGGAACCAACCACTCGAGGTCCTTGTCCTCAATAAACACACGGTGGCGTAGTGAAAATAACATACATTTCGCTATCTGTATATAAAGACCTGCTACACTTCAATACTACTGCCGCTACTCGGACACCACACACGGAATCATTGTAAACACACCGCCATAGCACAGGCTGCCGACCAGCCATACCGCCGCCGTCACGAGAGCCTCCTGTTCCCTTACATCCTGCTTCCTATTCCGCTCCCCCTTGTCTTTAAAACCAGCCTTTGAAATGAGCCAGGTAAAGGGGAATCATCCTCTGATTGGCGCAGGGAAAGAAACGAAAGATTCTAAAAATGAAAGTAGCCTAATTAAAACAATAAAACAAAACACATAGCAGCGACCTGCTGCAATTGTTCTGCCGTGTGTGTAGCACGGAGTGCCCAGCTGACAAAACAAACACGAGCTTCTCGGTAGTTCGCCGTGATCGTATAGTGGTTAGTACTTTGCGTTGTGGCCGCAACAACCCCGGTTCGAATCCGGGTCACGGCAGGTGCAATCCTCACACGGCAGAGAAGCTTGTTCTTTTTTTTCACACGCCATCTTCATGGCATGCACCTTTTTGAAAGAAAATAGAATACAATAATTGCTTCATCGTGTTAGTACAGGCATGATGCACACCAGCCTGCTGTGTATGAAATAATAATTACAGAAATAATCAATCTATAAACACCATAAAAATCTCCCACAAACACCAGTCGCTGTATTAACGCTTATCGAGTAGAGGCAAGACGGGACCTGTCCCAGCAGCCAACGTTACAGTGGCTTAATTCAATCTTTGAAGGTGATTTTGAGAACGGAGGCGTTGGTGGTATAGTGGTGAGCATAGCTGCCTTCCAAGCAGTTGACCCGGGTTCGATTCCCGGCCAACGCAAGTCTTTTTTGAACTTTTTCATTTAACATTGGAATAAAGCGTAATACATTCCCCAACTAATTTGCCTTACTGGTTAATAGTCTTAAAAGCATAACTTTGAAAGTATCACTGTGAGTTATAATGATCTGTGAGGTGATATTAGTCACTACATTAAGCCCCATCAAACGAATGTGTTCATTTGGAATCATGCATTGATAATGCGTTGTCGGGAAAACTGCAAATATGTATGGAAGCGTGAGTTGAATGATTAATCACATTCTAAGGATTGATATGGTCCTGTTGTTCGTCCTGCCACATAACAATGGCGTTGCAGTTACATGCGCTGCAAAATCAAATATTTAAAATTAAACAACCATCTGATAAAACTTACTGCAGCCGGATTGTTTTAGACACACATGAGCGCATGAAAAACATCAAACATATGTTACCAAAATAGTCATTGCTGTATGATGTACAGCAACTGTGAAATGAATGGTTTTATAATCTGTTATGTGAGACTTCTGTTGAATTTTTAAGCATTTGATTCCCTGTGTACACAAAGATGGCAGTCCTGATTTAACGAGTGGGCAAGCAGAGCTCTCGGTGACTGATTTTTCAGTCTTTTTCAGTCACGTGATTGAGCGCCTTCCCGGCAATGCATCGTAATTAGAAAAGAGTAATGCAAGATATTGAACACGGACACATCCGTGATTTGAACCCTGGAACTCGCGCACCCGAAGCAAGAATCATACCCCTAGATTAAACAGCCAAATGCTGGCGGCGATTTGGTTCCACGAGCTTCCACGAGCTTCCAAAGAAGCGTAGACCTAGATGCTCTGTATTGAGGAATTTGTGTCACCTTGCTGTGTGCCTGTTAGGGGCAGTCTGATTTGCTTTACCTGGCGGCTAGCATTTCTATGGGCATCGAGAGGTGGTCGCTATAAATGAGGAAACTTGTTAAGATAGGATTTAGTTTCGATATGCATACATACACATAAAAAATAAACAAAACAAAACTGTGTTTCGTTGTTTTGCAAAGGGATGCACTGCAATTTGTTATATTTTATTTTATTCTTGCGAGCACGCAGCTGTTTTATATATTCATTTTAAATAGATTGGGGGAAATTGGTACTGTGTACTTTACAAATGTAATCTAGATTGTAACGAGACCATTCAAGTGCTGACGTTGTTGTCTACTTTGTATGTACCACAAAAAGAACAGATTTGCTGAACTGGTTAATTAACCTTACTATAAAAAACTGATAGATCCAAGTATTTTATATAAACTGCAATACTATAATATGTGGTAACTAGTTGAATTAACTTCACTATAAGAAACTGCTAGATTAAGAGTTTGTTTAATTGTATCATCTCTATATGTATCTACTAGACAATTGTTAGATGGTGAAGTGAAAGTGGAATTGTCATATTGTTTACATTGTTGTTAATGTGCTTGAGATTTTGAAAACAATTATTAATTAAAACTTGTAAAGATTATTTTTGGAGTATGATTGCTTGATTTCTCCTGGATAAAAGAGTTTGTGCGGGAACCAACCACTCGAGGTCCTTGTCCTCAATAAACACACGGTGGCGTAGTGAAAATAACATAAATTTCGCTATCTGTATATAAAGACCTGCTACACTTCAATACTACTGCCGCTACTCGGACACCACACACGGAATCATTGTAAACACACCGCCATAGCACAGGCTGCCGACCAGCCATACCGCCGCCGTCACGAGAGCCTCCCGTTCCCTTACATCCTGCTTCCTATTCCGCTCCCCCTTGTCTTTAAAACCAGCCTTTGAAATGAGCCAGGTAAAGGGGAATCATCCTCTGATTGGCGCAGGGAAAGAAACGAAAGATTCTAAAAATGAAAGTAGCCTAATTAAAACAATAAAACAAAACACATAGCAGCGACCTGCGGCAATTGTCCTGCCGTGTGTGTAGCACGGAGTGCCCAGCTGACAAAACAAACACGAGCTTCTCGGTAGTTCGCCGTGATCGTATAGTGGTTAGTACTTTTCGTTGTGGCCGCAACAACCCCGGTTCGAATCCGGGTCACGGTAGGTGCAATCCTCACACGGCAGAGAAGCTTGTTCTTTTTTTTCACACGCCATCTTCATGGCATGCACCTTTTTGAAAGAAAATAGAATACAATAATTGCTTCATCGTGTTAGTACAGGCATGATGCACACCAGCCTGCTGTGTATGAAATAATAATTACAGAAATAATCAATCTATAAACACCATAAAAATCTCCCACAAACACCAGTCGCTGTATTAACGCTTATCGAGTAGAGGCAAGACGGGACCTGTCCCAGCAGCCAACGTTACAGTGGCTTAATTCAATCTTTGAAGGTGATTTTGAGAACGGAGGCGTTGGTGGTATAGTGGTGAGCATAGCTGCCTTCCAAGCAGTTGACCCGGGTTCGATTCCCGGCCAACGCAAGTCTTTTTTGAACTTTTTCATTTAACATTGGAATAAAGCGTAATACATTCCCCAACTAATTTGCCTTACTGGTTAATAGTCTTAAAAGCATAACTTTGAAAGTATCACTGTGAGTTATAATGATCTGTGAGGTGATATTAGTCACTACATTAAGCCCCATCAAACGAATGTGTTCATTTGGAATCATGCATTGATAATGCGTTGTCGGGAAAACTGCAAATATGTATGGAAGCGTGAGTTGAATGATTAATCACATTCTAAGGATTGATATGGTCCTGTTGTTCGTCCTGCCACATAACAATGGCGTTGCAGTTACATGCGCTGCAAAATCAAATATTTAAAATTAAACAACCATCTGATAAAACTTACTGCAGCCGGATTGTTTTAGACACACATGAGCGCATGAAAAACATCAAACATATGTTACCAAAATAGTCATTGCTGTATGATGTACAGCAACTGTGAAATGAATGGTTTTATAATCTGTTATGTGAGACTTCTGTTGAATTTTTAAGCATTTGATTCCCTGTGTACACAAAGATGGCAGTCCTGATTTAACGAGTGGGCAAGCAGAGCTCTCGGTGACTGATTTTTCAGTCTTTTTCAGTCACGTGATTGAGCGCCTTCCCGGCAATGCATCGTAATTAGAAAAGTGGAATGCAAGATATTGAACACGGACACATCCGGGATTTGAACCCGGGAACTCGCGCACCCGAAGCAAGAATCATACCCCTAGATTAAACAGCCAAATGCTGGCGGCGATTTGGTTCCACGAGCTTCCAAAGAAGCGTAGACCTAGATGCTCTGTATTGAGGAATTTGTGTCACCTTGCTGTGTGCCTGTTAGGGGCAGTCTGATTTGCTTTACCTGGCGGCTAGCATTTCTATGGGCATCGAGAGGTGGTCGCTATAAATGAGGAAACTTGTTAAGATAGGATTTAGTTTCGATATGCATACATAAAAAATAAACAAAACAAAACTGTGTTTCGTTGTTTTGCAAAGGGATGCACTGCAATTTGTTATATTTTATTTTATTCTTGCGAGCACGCAGCTGTTTTATATATTCATTTTAAATAGATTGGGGGAAATTGGTACTGTGTACTTTACAAATGTAATCTAGATTGTAACGAGACCATTCAAGTGCTGACGTTGTTGTCTACTTTGTATGTACCACAAAAAGAACAGATTTGCTGAACTGGTTAATTAACCTTACTATAAAAAACTGATAGATCCAAGTATTTTATATAAACTGCAATACTATAATATGTGGTAACTAGTTGAATTAACTTCACTATAAGAAACTGCTAGATTAAGAGTTTGTTTAATTGTATCATCTTTATATGTATCTACTAGACAATTGTTAGATGGTGAAGTGAAAGTGGAATTGTCATATTGTTTACATTGTTGTTAATGTGCTTGAGATTTTGAAAACAATTATTAATTAAAACTTGTAAAGATTATTTTTGGAGTATGATTGCTTGATTTCTCCTGGATAAAAGAGTTTGTGCGGGAACCAACCACTCGAGGTCCTTGTCCTCAATAAACACACGGTGGCGTAGTGAAAATAACATAAATTTCGCTATCTGTATATAAAGACCTGCTACACTTCAATACTACTGCCGCTACTCGGACACCACACACGGAATCATTGTAAACACACCGCCATAGCACAGGCTGCCGACCAGCCATACCGCCGCCGTCACGAGAGCCTCCCGTTCCCTTACATCCTGCTTCCTATTCCGCTCCCCCTTGTCTTTAAAACCAGCCTTTGAAATGAGCCAGGTAAAGGGGAATCATCCTCTGATTGGCGCAGGGAAAGAAACGAAAGATTCTAAAAATGAAAGTAGCCTAATTAAAACAATAAAACAAAACACATAGCAGCGACCTGCGGCAATTGTCCTGCCGTGTGTGTAGCACGGAGTGCCCAGCTGACAAAACAAACACGAGCTTCTCGGTAGTTCGCCGTGATCGTATAGTGGTTAGTACTTTTCGTTGTGGCCGCAACAACCCCGGTTCGAATCCGGGTCACGGCAGGTGCAATCCTCACACGGCAGAGAAGCTTGTTCTTTTTTTTCACACGCCATCTTCATGGCATGCACCTTTTTGAAAGAAAATAGAATACAATAATTGCTTCATCGTGTTAGTACAGGCATGATGCACACCAGCCTGCTGTGTATGAAATAATAATTACAGAAATAATCAATCTATAAACACCATAAAAATCTCCCACAAACACCAGTCGCTGTATTAACGCTTATCGAGTAGAGGCAAGACGGGACCTGTCCCAGCAGCCAACGTTACAGTGGCTTAATTCAATCTTTGAAGGTGATTTTGAGAACGGAGGCGTTGGTGGTATAGTGGTGAGCATAGCTGCCTTCCAAGCAGTTGACCCGGGTTCGATTCCCGGCCAACGCAAGTCTTTTTTGAACTTTTTCATTTAACATTGGAATAAAGCGTAATACATTCCCCAACTAATTTGCCTTACTGGTTAATAGTCTTAAAAGCATAACTTTGAAAGTATCACTGTGAGTTATAATGATCTGTGAGGTGATATTAGTCACTACATTAAGCCCCATCAAACGAATGTGTTCATTTGGAATCATGCATTGATAATGCGTTGTCGGGAAAACTGCAAATATGTATGGAAGCGTGAGTTGAATGATTAATCACATTCTAAGGATTGATATGGTCCTGTTGTTCGTCCTGCCACATAACAATGGCGTTGCAGTTACATGCGCTGCAAAATCAAATATTTAAAATTAAACAACCATCTGATAAAACTTACTGCAGCCGGATTGTTTTAGACACACATGGGCGCATGAAAAACATCAAACATATGTTACCAAAATAGTCATTGCTGTATGATGTACAGCAACTGTGAAATGAATGGTTTTATAATCTGTTATGTGAGACTTCTGTTGAATTTTTAAGCATTTGATTCCCTGTGTACACAAAGATGGCAGTCCTGATTTAACGAGTGGGCAAGCAGAGCTCTCGGTGACTGATTTGTCAGTCTTTTTCAGTCACGTGATTGAGCGCCTTCCCGGCAATGCATCGTAATTAGAAAAGAGTAATGCAAGATATTGAACACGGACACATCCGGGATTTGAACCCTGGAACTCGCGCACCCGAAGCAAGAATCATACCCCTAGATTAAACAGCCAAATGCTGGCGGCGATTTGGTTCCACGAGCTTCCAAAGAAGCGTAGACCTAGATGCTCTGTATTGAGGAATTTGTGTCACCTTGCTGTGTGCCTGTTAGGGGCAGTCTGATTTGCTTTACCTGGCGGCTAGCATTTCTATGGGCATCGAGAGGTGGTCGCTATAAATGAGGAAACTTGTTAAGATAGGATTTAGTTTCGATATGCATACATACACATAAAAAATAAACAAAACAAAACTGTGTTTCGTTGTTTTGCAAAGGGATGCACTGCAATTTGTTATATTTTATTTTATTCTTGCGAGCACGCAGCTGTTTTATATATTCATTTTAAATAGATTGGGGGAAATTGGTACTGTGTACTTTACAAACGTAATCTAGATTGTAACGAGACCATTCAAGTGCTGACGTTGTTGTCTACTTTGTATGTACCACAAAAAGAACAGATTTGCTGAACTGGTTAATTAACCTTACTGTAAAAAACTGATAGATCCAAGTATTTTATATAAACTGCAATACTATAATATGTGGTAACTAGTTGAATTAACTTCACTATAAGAAACTGCTAGATTAAGAGTTTGTTTAATTGTATCATCTCTATATGTATCTACTAGACAATTGTTAGATGGTGAAGTGAAAGTGGAATTGTCATATTGTTTACATTGTTGTTAATGTGCTTGAGATTTTGAAAACAATTATTAATTAAAACTTGTAAAGATTATTTTTGGAGTATGATTGCTTGATTTCTCCTGGATAAAAGAGTTTGTGCGGGAACCAACCACTCGAGGTCCTTGTCCTCAATAAACACACGGTGGCGTAGTGAAAATAACATAAATTTCGCTATCTGTATATAAAGACCTGCTACACTTCAATACTACTGCCGCTACTCGGACACCACACACGGAATCATTGTAAACACACCGCCATAGCACAGGCTGCCGACCAGCCATACCGCCGCCGTCACGAGAGCCTCCCGTTCCCTTACATCCTGCTTCCTATTCCGCTCCCCCTTGTCTTTAAAACCAGCCTTTGAAATGAGCCAGGTAAAGGGGAATCATCCTCTGATTGGCGCAGGGAAAGAAACGAAAGATTCTAAAAATGAAAGTAGCCTAATTAAAACAATAAAACAAAACACATAGCAGCGACCTGCTGCAATTGTTCTGCCGTGTGTGTAGCACGGAGTGCCCAGCTGACAAAACAAACACGAGCTTCTCGGTAGTTCGCCGTGATCGTATAGTGGTTAGTACTTTGCGTTGTGGCCGCAACAACCCCGGTTCGAATCCGGGTCACGGCAGGTGCAATCCTCACACGGCAGAGAAGCTTGTTCTTTTTTTCACACGCCATCTTCATGGCATGCACCTTTTTGAAAGAAAATAGAATACAATAATTGCTTCATCGTGTTAGTACAGGCATGATGCACACCAGCCTGCTGTGTATGAAATAATAATTACAGAAATAATCAATCTATAAACACCATAAAAATCTCCCACAAACACCAGTCGCTGTATTAACGCTTATCGAGTAGAGGCAAGACGGGACCTGTCCCAGCAGCCAACGTTACAGTGGCTTAATTCAATCTTTGAAGGTGATTTTGAGAACGGAGGCGTTGGTGGTATAGTGGTGAGCATAGCTGCCTTCCAAGCAGTTGACCCGGGTTCGATTCCCGGCCAACGCAAGTCTTTTTTGAACTTTTTCATTTAACATTGGAATAAAGCGTAATACATTCCCCAACTAATTTGCCTTACTGGTTAATAGTCTTAAAAGCATAACTTTGAAAGTATCACTGTGAGTTATAATGATCTGTGAGGTGATATTAGTCACTACATTAAGCCCCATCAAACGAATGTGTTCATTTGGAATCATGCATTGATAATGCGTTGTCGGGAAAACTGCAAATATGTATGGAAGCGTGAGTTGAATGATTAATCACATTCTAAGGATTGATATGGTCCTGTTGTTCGTCCTGCCACATAACAATGGCGTTGCAGTTACATGCGCTGCAAAATCAAATATTTAAAATTAAACAACCATCTGATAAAACTTACTGCAGCCGGATTGTTTTAGACACACATGGGCGCATGAAAAAAATCAAACATATGTTACCAAAATAGTCATTGCTGTATGATGTACAGCAACTGTGAAATGAATGGTTTTATAATCTGTTATGTGAGACTTCTGTTGAATTTTTAAGCATTTGATTCCCTGTGTACACAAAGATGGCAGTCCTGATTTAACGAGTGGGCAAGCAGAGCTCTCGGTGACTGATTTTTCAGTCTTTTTCAGTCACGTGATTGAGCGCCTTCCCGGCAATGCATCGTAATTAGAAAAGTGGAATGCAAGATATTGAACACGGACACATCCGGGATTTGAACCCGGGAACTCGCGCACCCGAAGCAAGAATCATACCCCTAGATTAAACAGCCAAATGCTGGCGGCGATTTGGTTCCACGAGCTTCCAAAGAAGCGTAGACCTAGATGCTCTGTATTGAGGAATTTGTGTCACCTTGCTGTGTGCCTGTTAGGGGCAGTCTGATTTGCTTTACCTGGCGGCTAGCATTTCTATGGGCATCGAGAGGTGGTCGCTATAAATGAGGAAACTTGTTAAGATAGGATTTAGTTTCGATATGCATACATAAAAAATAAACAAAACAAAACTGTGTTTCGTTGTTTTGCAAAGGGATGCACTGCAATTTGTTATATTTTATTTTATTCTTGCGAGCACGCAGCTGTTTTATATATTCATTTTAAATAGATTGGGGGAAATTGGTACTGTGTACTTTACAAATGTAATCTAGATTGTAACGAGACCATTCAAGTGCTGACGTTGTTGTCTACTTTGTATGTACCACAAAAAGAACAGATTTGCTGAACTGGTTAATTAACCTTACTATAAAAAACTGATAGATCCAAGTATTTTATATAAACTGCAATACTATAATATGTGGTAACTAGTTGAATTAACTTCACTATAAGAAACTGCTAGATTAAGAGTTTGTTTAATTGTATCATCTCTATATGTACCTACTAGACAATTGTTAGATGGTGAAGTGAAAGTGGAATTGTCATATTGTTTACATTGTTGTTAATGTGCTTGAGATTTTGAAAACAATTATTAATTAAAACTTGTAAAGATTATTTTTGGAGTATGATTGCTTGATTTCTCCTGGATAAAAGAGTTTGTGCGGGAACCAACCACTCGAGGTCCTTGTCCTCAATAAACACACGGTGGCGTAGTGAAAATAACATAAATTTCGCTATCTGTATATAAAGACCTGCTACACTTCAATACTACTGCCGCTACTCGGACACCACACACGGAATCATTGTAAACACACCGCCATAGCACAGGCTGCCGACCAGCCATACCGCCGCCGTCACGAGAGCCTCCCGTTCCCTTACATCCTGCTTCCTATTCCGCTCCCCCTTGTCTTTAAAACCAGCCTTTGAAATGAGCCAGGTAAAGGGGAATCATCCTCTGATTGGCGCAGGGAAAGAAACGAAAGATTCTAAAAATGAAAGTAGCCTAATTAAAACAATAAAACAAAACACATAGCAGCGACCTGCGGCAATTGTCCTGCCGTGTGTGTAGCACGGAGTGCCCAGCTGACAAAACAAACACGAGCTTCTCGGTAGTTCGCCGTGATCGTATAGTGGTTAGTACTTTGCGTTGTGGCCGCAACAACCCCGGTTCGAATCCGGGTCACGGCAGGTGCAATCCTCACACGGCAGAGAAGCTTGTTCTTTTTTTTCACACGCCATCTTCATGGCATGCACCTTTTTGAAAGAAAATAGAATACAATAATTGCTTCATCGTGTTAGTACAGGCATGATGCACACCAGCCTGCTGTGTATGAAATAATAATTACAGAAATAATCAATCTATAAACACCATAAAAATCTCCCACAAACACCAGTCGCTGTATTAACGCTTATCGAGTAGAGGCAAGACGGGACCTGTCCCAGCAGCCAACGTTACAGTGGCTTAATTCAATCTTTGAAGGTGATTTTGAGAACGGAGGCGTTGGTGGTATAGTGGTGAGCATAGCTGCCTTCCAAGCAGTTGACCCGGGTTCGATTCCCGGCCAACGCAAGTCTTTTTTGAACTTTTTCATTTAACATTGGAATAAAGCGTAATACATTCCCCAACTAATTTGCCTTACTGGTTAATAGTCTTAAAAGCATAACTTTGAAAGTATCACTGTGAGTTATAATGATCTGTGAGGTGATATTAGTCACTACATTAAGCCCCATCAAACGAATGTGTTCATTTGGAATCATGCATTGATAATGCGTTGTCGGGAAAACTGCAAATATGTATGGAAGCGTGAGTTGAATGATTAATCACATTCTAAGGATTGATATGGTCCTGTTGTTCGTCCTGCCACATAACAATGGCGTTGCAGTTACATGCGCTGCAAAATCAAATATTTAAAATTAAACAACCATCTGATAAAACTTACTGCAGCCGGATTGTTTTAGACACACATGAGCGCATGAAAAACATCAAACATATGTTACCAAAATAGTCATTGCTGTATGATGTATAGCAACTGTGAAATGAATGGTTTTATAATCTGTTATGTGAGACTTCTGTTGAATTTTTAAGCATTTGATTCCCTGTGTACACAAAGATGGCAGTCCTGATTTAACGAGTGGGCAAGCAGAGCTCTCGGTGACTGATTTTTCAGTCTTTTTCAGTCACGTGATTGAGCGCCTTCCCGGCAATGCATCGTAATTAGAAAAGAGTAATGCAAGATATTGAACACGGACACATCCGTGATTTGAACCCTGGAACTCGCGCACCCGAAGCAAGAATCATACCCCTAGATTAAACAGCCAAATGCTGGCGGCGATTTGGTTCCACGAGCTTCCACGAGCTTCCAAAGAAGCGTAGACCTAGATGCTCTGTATTGAGGAATTTGTGTCACCTTGCTGTGTGCCTGTTAGGGGCAGTCTGATTTGCTTTACCTGGCGGCTAGCATTTCTATGGGCATCGAGAGGTGGTCGCTATAAATGAGGAAACTTGTTAAGATAGGATTTAGTTTCGATATGCATACATACACATAAAAAATAAACAAAACAAAACTGTGTTTCGTTGTTTTGCAAAGGGATGCACTGCAATTTGTTATATTTTATTTTATTCTTGCGAGCACGCAGCTGTTTTATATATTCATTTTAAATAGATTGGGGGAAATTGGTACTGTGTACTTTACAAATGTAATCTAGATTGTAACGAGACCATTCAAGTGCTGACGTTGTTGTCTACTTTGTATGTACCACAAAAAGAACAGATTTGCTGAACTGGTTAATTAACCTTACTATAAAAAACTGATAGATCCAAGTATTTTATATAAACTGCAATACTATAATATGTGGTAACTAGTTGAATTAACTTCACTATAAGAAACTGCTAGATTAAGAGTTTGTTTAATTGTATCATCTCTATATGTATCTACTAGCCAATTGTTAGATGGTGAAGTGAAAGTGGAATTGTCATATTGTTTACATTGTTGTTAATGTGCTTGAGATTTTGAAAACAATTATTAATTAAAACTTGTAAAGATTATTTTTGGAGTATGATTGCTTGATTTCTCCTGGATAAAAGAGTTTGTGCGGGAACCAACCACTCGAGGTCCTTGTCCTCAATAAACACACGGTGGCGTAGTGAAAATAACATACATTTCGCTATCTGTATATAAAGACCTGCTACACTTCAATACTACTGCCGCTACTCGGACACCACACACGGAATCATTGTAAACACACCGCCATAGCACAGGCTGCCGACCAGCCATACCGCCGCCGTCACGAGAGCCTCCCGTTCCCTTACATCCTGCTTCCTATTCCGCTCCCCCTTGTCTTTAAAACCAGCCTTTGAAATGAGCCAGGTAAAGGGGAATCATCCTCTGATTGGCGCAGGGAAAGAAACGAAAGATTCTAAAAATGAAAGTAGCCTAATTAAAACAATAAAACAAAACACATAGCAGCGACCTGCGGCAATTGTCCTGCCGTGTGTGTAGCACGGAGTGCCCAGCTGACAAAACAAACACGAGCTTCTCGGTAGTTCGCCGTGATCGTATAGTGGTTAGTACTTTGCGTTGTGGCCGCAACAACCCCGGTTCGAATCCGGGTCACGGCAGGTGCAATCCTCACACGGCAGAGAAGCTTGTTCGTTTTTTTCACACGCCATCTTCATGGCATGCACCTTTTTGAAAGAAAATAGAATACAATAATTGCTTCATCGTGTTAGTACAGGCATGATGCACACCAGCCTGCTGTGTATGAAATAATAATTACAGAAATAATCAATCTATAAACACCATAAAAATCTCCCACAAACACCAGTCGCTGTATTAACGCTTATCGAGTAGAGGCAAGACGGGACCTGTCCCAGCAGCCAACGTTACAGTGGCTTAATTCAATCTTTGAAGGTGATTTTGAGAACGGAGGCGTTGGTGGTATAGTGGTGAGCATAGCTGCCTTCCAAGCAGTTGACCCGGGTTCGATTCCCGGCCAACGCAAGTCTTTTTTGAACTTTTTCATTTAACATTGGAATAAAGCGTAATACATTCCCCAACTAATTTGCCTTACTGGTTAATAGTCTTAAAAGCATAACTTTGAAAGTATCACTGTGAGTTATAATGATCTGTGAGGTGATATTAGTCACTACATTAAGCCCCATCAAACGAATGTGTTCATTTGGAATCATGCATTGATAATGCGTTGTCGGGAAAACTGCAAATATGTATGGAAGCGTGAGTTGAATGATTAATCACATTCTAAGGATTGATATGGTCCTGTTGTTCGTCCTGCCACATAACAATGGCGTTGCAGTTACATGCGCTGCAAAATCAAATATTTAAAATTAAACAACCATCTGATAAAACTTACTGCAGCCGGATTGTTTTAGACACACATGGGCGCATGAAAAACATCAAACATATGTTACCAAAATAGTCATTGCTGTATGATGTACAGCAACTGTGAAATGAATGGTTTTATAATCTGTTATGTGAGACTTCTGTTGAATTTTTAAGCATTTGATTCCCTGTGTACACAAAGATGGCAGTCCTGATTTAACGAGTGGGCAAGCAGAGCTCTCGGTGACTGATTTGTCAGTCTTTTTCAGTCACGTGATTGAGCGCCTTCCCGGCAATGCATCGTAATTAGAAAAGAGTAATGCAAGATATTGAACACGGACACATCCGGGATTTGAACCCTGGAACTCGCGCACCCGAAGCAAGAATCATACCCCTAGATTAAACAGCCAAATGCTGGCGGCGATTTGGTTCCACGAGCTTCCAAAGAAGCGTAGACCTAGATGCTCTGTATTGAGGAATTTGTGTCACCTTGCTGTGTGCCTGTTAGGGGCAGTCTGATTTGCTTTACCTGGCGGCTAGCATTTCTATGGGCATCGAGAGGTGGTCGCTATAAATGAGGAAACTTGTTAAGATAGGATTTAGTTTCGATATGCATACATACACATAAAAAATAAACAAAACAAAACTGTGTTTCGTTGTTTTGCAAAGGGATGCACTGCAATTTGTTATATTTTATTTTATTCTTGCGAGCACGCAGCTGTTTTATATATTCATTTTAAATAGATTGGGGGAAATTGGTACTGTGTACTTTACAAACGTAATCTAGATTGTAACGAGACCATTCAAGTGCTGACGTTGTTGTCTACTTTGTATGTACCACAAAAAGAACAGATTTGCTGAACTGGTTAATTAACCTTACTGTAAAAAACTGATAGATCCAAGTATTTTATATAAACTGCAATACTATAATATGTGGTAACTAGTTGAATTAACTTCACTATAAGAAACTGCTAGATTAAGAGTTTGTTTAATTGTATCATCTCTATATGTATCTACTAGACAATTGTTAGATGGTGAAGTGAAAGTGGAATTGTCATATTGTTTACATTGTTGTTAATGTGCTTGAGATTTTGAAAACAATTATTAATTAAAACTTGTAAAGATTATTTTTGGAGTATGATTGCTTGATTTCTCCTGGATAAAAGAGTTTGTGCGGGAACCAACCACTCGAGGTCCTTGTCCTCAATAAACACACGGTGGCGTAGTGAAAATAACATAAATTTCGCTATCTGTATATAAAGACCTGCTACACTTCAATACTACTGCCGCTACTCGGACACCACACACGGAATCATTGTAAACACACCGCCATAGCACAGGCTGCCGACCAGCCATACCGCCGCCGTCACGAGAGCCTCCCGTTCCCTTACATCCTGCTTCCTATTCCGCTCCCCCTTGTCTTTAAAACCAGCCTTTGAAATGAGCCAGGTAAAGGGGAATCATCCTCTGATTGGCGCAGGGAAAGAAACGAAAGATTCTAAAAATGAAAGTAGCCTAATTAAAACAATAAAACAAAACACATAGCAGCGACCTGCTGCAATTGTTCTGCCGTGTGTGTAGCACGGAGTGCCCAGCTGACAAAACAAACACGAGCTTCTCGGTAGTTCGCCGTGATCGTATAGTGGTTAGTACTTTGCGTTGTGGCCGCAACAACCCCGGTTCGAATCCGGGTCACGGCAGGTGCAATCCTCACACGGCAGAGAAGCTTGTTCTTTTTTTCACACGCCATCTTCATGGCATGCACCTTTTTGAAAGAAAATAGAATACAATAATTGCTTCATCGTGTTAGTACAGGCATGATGCACACCAGCCTGCTGTGTATGAAATAATAATTACAGAAATAATCAATCTATAAACACCATAAAAATCTCCCACAAACACCAGTCGCTGTATTAACGCTTATCGAGTAGAGGCAAGACGGGACCTGTCCCAGCAGCCAACGTTACAGTGGCTTAATTCAATCTTTGAAGGTGATTTTGAGAACGGAGGCGTTGGTGGTATAGTGGTGAGCATAGCTGCCTTCCAAGCAGTTGACCCGGGTTCGATTCCCGGCCAACGCAAGTCTTTTTTGAACTTTTTCATTTAACATTGGAATAAAGCGTAATACATTCCCCAACTAATTTGCCTTACTGGTTAATAGTCTTAAAAGCATAACTTTGAAAGTATCACTGTGAGTTATAATGATCTGTGAGGTGATATTAGTCACTACATTAAGCCCCATCAAACGAATGTGTTCATTTGGAATCATGCATTGATAATGCGTTGTCGGGAAAACTGCAAATATGTATGGAAGCGTGAGTTGAATGATTAATCACATTCTAAGGATTGATATGGTCCTGTTGTTCGTCCTGCCACATAACAATGGCGTTGCAGTTACATGCGCTGCAAAATCAAATATTTAAAATTAAACAACCATCTGATAAAACTTACTGCAGCCGGATTGTTTTAGACACACATGGGCGCATGAAAAAAATCAAACATATGTTACCAAAATAGTCATTGCTGTATGATGTACAGCAACTGTGAAATGAATGGTTTTATAATCTGTTATGTGAGACTTCTGTTGAATTTTTAAGCATTTGATTCCCTGTGTACACAAAGATGGCAGTCCTGATTTAACGAGTGGGCAAGCAGAGCTCTCGGTGACTGATTTTTCAGTCTTTTTCAGTCACGTGATTGAGCGCCTTCCCGGCAATGCATCGTAATTAGAAAAGTGGAATGCAAGATATTGAACACGGACACATCCGGGATTTGAACCCGGGAACTCGCGCACCCGAAGCAAGAATCATACCCCTAGATTAAACAGCCAAATGCTGGCGGCGATTTGGTTCCACGAGCTTCCAAAGAAGCGTAGACCTAGATGCTCTGTATTGAGGAATTTGTGTCACCTTGCTGTGTGCCTGTTAGGGGCAGTCTGATTTGCTTTACCTGGCGGCTAGCATTTCTATGGGCATCGAGAGGTGGTCGCTATAAATGAGGAAACTTGTTAAGATAGGATTTAGTTTCGATATGCATACATAAAAAATAAACAAAACAAAACTGTGTTTCGTTGTTTTGCAAAGGGATGCACTGCAATTTGTTATATTTTATTTTATTCTTGCGAGCACGCAGCTGTTTTATATATTCATTTTAAATAGATTGGGGGAAATTGGTACTGTGTACTTTACAAATGTAATCTAGATTGTAACGAGACCATTCAAGTGCTGACGTTGTTGTCTACTTTGTATGTACCACAAAAAGAACAGATTTGCTGAACTGGTTAATTAACCTTACTATAAAAAACTGATAGATCCAAGTATTTTATATAAACTGCAATACTATAATATGTGGTAACTAGTTGAATTAACTTCACTATAAGAAACTGCTAGATTAAGAGTTTGTTTAATTGTATCATCTCTATATGTACCTACTAGACAATTGTTAGATGGTGAAGTGAAAGTGGAATTGTCATATTGTTTACATTGTTGTTAATGTGCTTGAGATTTTGAAAACAATTATTAATTAAAACTTGTAAAGATTATTTTTGGAGTATGATTGCTTGATTTCTCCTGGATAAAAGAGTTTGTGCGGGAACCAACCACTCGAGGTCCTTGTCCTCAATAAACACACGGTGGCGTAGTGAAAATAACATAAATTTCGCTATCTGTATATAAAGACCTGCTACACTTCAATACTACTGCCGCTACTCGGACACCACACACGGAATCATTGTAAACACACCGCCATAGCACAGGCTGCCGACCAGCCATACCGCCGCCGTCACGAGAGCCTCCCGTTCCCTTACATCCTGCTTCCTATTCCGCTCCCCCTTGTCTTTAAAACCAGCCTTTGAAATGAGCCAGGTAAAGGGGAATCATCCTCTGATTGGCGCAGGGAAAGAAACGAAAGATTCTAAAAATGAAAGTAGCCTAATTAAAACAATAAAACAAAACACATAGCAGCGACCTGCGGCAATTGTCCTGCCGTGTGTGTAGCACGGAGTGCCCAGCTGACAAAACAAACACGAGCTTCTCGGTAGTTCGCCGTGATCGTATAGTGGTTAGTACTTTGCGTTGTGGCCGCAACAACCCCGGTTCGAATCCGGGTCACGGCAGGTGCAATCCTCACACGGCAGAGAAGCTTGTTCTTTTTTTTCACACGCCATCTTCATGGCATGCACCTTTTTGAAAGAAAATAGAATACAATAATTGCTTCATCGTGTTAGTACAGGCATGATGCACACCAGCCTGCTGTGTATGAAATAATAATTACAGAAATAATCAATCTATAAACACCATAAAAATCTCCCACAAACACCAGTCGCTGTATTAACGCTTATCGAGTAGAGGCAAGACGGGACCTGTCCCAGCAGCCAACGTTACAGTGGCTTAATTCAATCTTTGAAGGTGATTTTGAGAACGGAGGCGTTGGTGGTATAGTGGTGAGCATAGCTGCCTTCCAAGCAGTTGACCCGGGTTCGATTCCCGGCCAACGCAAGTCTTTTTTGAACTTTTTCATTTAACATTGGAATAAAGCGTAATACATTCCCCAACTAATTTGCCTTACTGGTTAATAGTCTTAAAAGCATAACTTTGAAAGTATCACTGTGAGTTATAATGATCTGTGAGGTGATATTAGTCACTACATTAAGCCCCATCAAACGAATGTGTTCATTTGGAATCATGCATTGATAATGCGTTGTCGGGAAAACTGCAAATATGTATGGAAGCGTGAGTTGAATGATTAATCACATTCTAAGGATTGATATGGTCCTGTTGTTCGTCCTGCCACATAACAATGGCGTTGCAGTTACATGCGCTGCAAAATCAAATATTTAAAATTAAACAACCATCTGATAAAACTTACTGCAGCCGGATTGTTTTAGACACACATGAGCGCATGAAAAACATCAAACATATGTTACCAAAATAGTCATTGCTGTATGATGTATAGCAACTGTGAAATGAATGGTTTTATAATCTGTTATGTGAGACTTCTGTTGAATTTTTAAGCATTTGATTCCCTGTGTACACAAAGATGGCAGTCCTGATTTAACGAGTGGGCAAGCAGAGCTCTCGGTGACTGATTTTTCAGTCTTTTTCAGTCACGTGATTGAGCGCCTTCCCGGCAATGCATCGTAATTAGAAAAGAGTAATGCAAGATATTGAACACGGACACATCCGTGATTTGAACCCTGGAACTCGCGCACCCGAAGCAAGAATCATACCCCTAGATTAAACAGCCAAATGCTGGCGGCGATTTGGTTCCACGAGCTTCCACGAGCTTCCAAAGAAGCGTAGACCTAGATGCTCTGTATTGAGGAATTTGTGTCACCTTGCTGTGTGCCTGTTAGGGGCAGTCTGATTTGCTTTACCTGGCGGCTAGCATTTCTATGGGCATCGAGAGGTGGTCGCTATAAATGAGGAAACTTGTTAAGATAGGATTTAGTTTCGATATGCATACATACACATAAAAAATAAACAAAACAAAACTGTGTTTCGTTGTTTTGCAAAGGGATGCACTGCAATTTGTTATATTTTATTTTATTCTTGCGAGCACGCAGCTGTTTTATATATTCATTTTAAATAGATTGGGGGAAATTGGTACTGTGTACTTTACAAATGTAATCTAGATTGTAACGAGACCATTCAAGTGCTGACGTTGTTGTCTACTTTGTATGTACCACAAAAAGAACAGATTTGCTGAACTGGTTAATTAACCTTACTATAAAAAACTGATAGATCCAAGTATTTTATATAAACTGCAATACTATAATATGTGGTAACTAGTTGAATTAACTTCACTATAAGAAACTGCTAGATTAAGAGTTTGTTTAATTGTATCATCTCTATATGTATCTACTAGCCAATTGTTAGATGGTGAAGTGAAAGTGGAATTGTCATATTGTTTACATTGTTGTTAATGTGCTTGAGATTTTGAAAACAATTATTAATTAAAACTTGTAAAGATTATTTTTGGAGTATGATTGCTTGATTTCTCCTGGATAAAAGAGTTTGTGCGGGAACCAACCACTCGAGGTCCTTGTCCTCAATAAACACACGGTGGCGTAGTGAAAATAACATACATTTCGCTATCTGTATATAAAGACCTGCTACACTTCAATACTACTGCCGCTACTCGGACACCACACACGGAATCATTGTAAACACACCGCCATAGCACAGGCTGCCGACCAGCCATACCGCCGCCGTCACGAGAGCCTCCCGTTCCCTTACATCCTGCTTCCTATTCCGCTCCCCCTTGTCTTTAAAACCAGCCTTTGAAATGAGCCAGGTAAAGGGGAATCATCCTCTGATTGGCGCAGGGAAAGAAACGAAAGATTCTAAAAATGAAAGTAGCCTAATTAAAACAATAAAACAAAACACATAGCAGCGACCTGCGGCAATTGTCCTGCCGTGTGTGTAGCACGGAGTGCCCAGCTGACAAAACAAACACGAGCTTCTCGGTAGTTCGCCGTGATCGTATAGTGGTTAGTACTTTGCGTTGTGGCCGCAACAACCCCGGTTCGAATCCGGGTCACGGCAGGTGCAATCCTCACACGGCAGAGAAGCTTGTTCGTTTTTTTCACACGCCATCTTCATGGCATGCACCTTTTTGAAAGAAAATAGAATACAATAATTGCTTCATCGTGTTAGTACAGGCATGATGCACACCAGCCTGCTGTGTATGAAATAATAATTACAGAAATAATCAATCTATAAACACCATAAAAATCTCCCACAAACACCAGTCGCTGTATTAACGCTTATCGAGTAGAGGCAAGACGGGACCTGTCCCAGCAGCCAACGTTACAGTGGCTTAATTCAATCTTTGAAGGTGATTTTGAGAACGGAGGCGTTGGTGGTATAGTGGTGAGCATAGCTGCCTTCCAAGCAGTTGACCCGGGTTCGATTCCCGGCCAACGCAAGTCTTTTTTGAACTTTTTCATTTAACATTGGAATAAAGCGTAATACATTCCCCAACTAATTTGCCTTACTGGTTAATAGTCTTAAAAGCATAACTTTGAAAGTATCACTGTGAGTTATAATGATCTGTGAGGTGATATTAGTCACTACATTAAGCCCCATCAAACGAATGTGTTCATTTGGAATCATGCATTGATAATGCGTTGTCGGGAAAACTGCAAATATGTATGGAAGCGTGAGTTGAATGATTAATCACATTCTAAGGATTGATATGGTCCTGTTGTTCGTCCTGCCACATAACAATGGCGTTGCAGTTACATGCGCTGCAAAATCAAATATTTAAAATTAAACAACCATCTGATAAAACTTACTGCAGCCGGATTGTTTTAGACACACATGAGCGCATGAAAAACATCAAACATATGTTACCAAAATAGTCATTGCTGTATGATGTATAGCAACTGTGAAATGAATGGTTTTATAATCTGTTATGTGAGACTTCTGTTGAATTTTTAAGCATTTGATTCCCTGTGTACACAAAGATGGCAGTCCTGATTTAACGAGTGGGCAAGCAGAGCTCTCGGTGACTGATTTTTCAGTCTTTTTCAGTCACGTGATTGAGCGCCTTCCCGGCAATGCATCGTAATTAGAAAAGAGTAATGCAAGATATTGAACACGGACACATCCGTGATTTGAACCCTGGAACTCGCGCACCCGAAGCAAGAATCATACCCCTAGATTAAACAGCCAAATGCTGGCGGCGATTTGGTTCCACGAGCTTCCACGAGCTTCCAAAGAAGCGTAGACCTAGATGCTCTGTATTGAGGAATTTGTGTCACCTTGCTGTGTGCCTGTTAGGGGCAGTCTGATTTGCTTTACCTGGCGGCTAGCATTTCTATGGGCATCGAGAGGTGGTCGCTATAAATGAGGAAACTTGTTAAGATAGGATTTAGTTTCGATATGCATACATACACATAAAAAATAAACAAAACAAAACTGTGTTTCGTTGTTTTGCAAAGGGATGCACTGCAATTTGTTATATTTTATTTTATTCTTGCGAGCACGCAGCTGTTTTATATATTCATTTTAAATAGATTGGGGGAAATTGGTACTGTGTACTTTACAAATGTAATCTAGATTGTAACGAGACCATTCAAGTGCTGACGTTGTTGTCTACTTTGTATGTACCACAAAAAGAACAGATTTGCTGAACTGGTTAATTAACCTTACTATAAAAAACTGATAGATCCAAGTATTTTATATAAACTGCAATACTATAATATGTGGTAACTAGTTGAATTAACTTCACTATAAGAAACTGCTAGATTAAGAGTTTGTTTAATTGTATCATCTCTATATGTATCTAGTAGACAATTGTTAGATGGTGAAGTGAAAGTGGAATTGTCATATTGTTTACATTGTTGTTAATGTGCTTGAGATTTTGAAAACAATTATTAATTAAAACTTGTAAAGATTATTTTTGGAGTATGATTGCTTGATTTCTCCTGGATAAAAGAGTTTGTGCGGGAACCAACCACTCGAGGTCCTTGTCCTCAATAAACACACGGTGGCGTAGTGAAAATAACATACATTTCGCTATCTGTATATAAAGACCTGCTACACTTCAATACTACTGCCGCTACTCGGACACCACACACGGAATCATTGTAAACACACCGCCATAGCACAGGCTGCCGACCAGCCATACCGCCGCCGTCACGAGAGCCTCCCGTTCCCTTACATCCTGCTTCCTATTCCGCTCCCCCTTGTCTTTAAAACCAGCCTTTGAAATGAGCCAGGTAAAGGGGAATCATCCTCTGATTGGCGCAGGGAAAGAAACGAAAGATTCTAAAAATGAAAGTAGCCTAATTAAAACAATAAAACAAAACACATAGCAGCGACCTGCTGCAATTGTTCTGCCGTGTGTGTAGCACGGAGTGCCCAGCTGACAAAACAAACACGAGCTTCTCGGTAGTTCGCCGTGATCGTATAGTGGTTAGTACTTTGCGTTGTGGCCGCAACAACCCCGGTTCGAATCCGGGTCACGGCAGGTGCAATCCTCACACGGCAGAGAAGCTTGTTCTTTTTTTTCACACGCCATCTTCATGGCATGCACCTTTTTGAAAGAAAATAGAATACAATAATTGCTTCATCGTGTTAGTACAGGCATGATGCACACCAGCCTGCTGTGTATGAAATAATAATTACAGAAATAATCAATCTATAAACACCATAAAAATCTCCCACAAACACCAGTCGCTGTATTAACGCTTATCGAGTAGAGGCAAGACGGGACCTGTCCCAGCAGCCAACGTTACAGTGGCTTAATTCAATCTTTGAAGGTGATTTTGAGAACGGAGGCGTTGGTGGTATAGTGGTGAGCATAGCTGCCTTCCAAGCAGTTGACCCGGGTTCGATTCCCGGCCAACGCAAGTCTTTTTTGAACTTTTTCATTTAACATTGGAATAAAGCGTAATACATTCCCCAACTAATTTGCCTTACTGGTTAATAGTCTTAAATAACTTTGAAAGTATCACTGTGAGTTATAATGATCTGTGAGGTGATATTAGTCACTACATTAAGCCCCATCAAACGAATGTGTTCATTTGGAATCATGCATTGATAATGCGTTGTCGGGAAAACTGCAAATATGTATGGAAGCGTGAGTTGAATGATTAATCACATTCTAAGGATTGATATGGTCCTGTTGTTCGTCCTGCCACATAACAATGGCGTTGCAGTTACATGCGCTGCAAAATCAAATATTTAAAATTAAACAACCATCTGATAAAACTTACTGCAGCCGGATTGTTTTAGACACACATGAGCGCATGAAAAACATCAAACATATGTTACCAAAATAGTCATTGCTGTATGATGTACAGCAACTGTGAAATGAATGGTTTTATAATCTGTTATGTGAGACTTCTGTTGAATTTTTAAGCATTTGATTCCCTGTGTACACAAAGATGGCAGTCCTGATTTAACGAGTGGGCAAGCAGAGCTCTCGGTGACTGATTTTTCAGTCTTTTTCAGTCACGTGATTGAGCGCCTTCCCGGCAATGCATCGTAATTAGAAAAGAGTAATGCAAGATATTGAACACGGACACATCCGTGATTTGAACCCTGGAACTCGCGCACCCGAAGCAAGAATCATACCCCTAGATTAAACAGCCAAATGCTGGCGGCGATTTGGTTCCACGAGCTTCCAAAGAAGCGTAGACCTAGATGCTCTGTATTGAGGAATTTGTGTCACCTTGCTGTGTGCCTGTTAGGGGCAGTCTGATTTGCTTTACCTGGCGGCTAGCATTTCTATGGGCATCGAGAGGTGGTCGCTATAAATGAGGAAACTTGTTAAGATAGGATTTAGTTTCGATATGCATACATACACATAAAAAATAAACAAAACAAAACTGTGTTTCGTTGTTTTGCAAAGGGATGCACTGCAATTTGTTATATTTTATTTTATTCTTGCGAGCACGCAGCTGTTTTATATATTCATTTTAAATAGATTGGGGGAAATTGGTACTGTGTACTTTACAAATGTAATCTAGATTGTAACGAGACCATTCAAGTGCTGACGTTGTTGTCTACTTTGTATGTACCACAAAAAGAACAGATTTGCTGAACTGGTTAATTAACCTTACTATAAAAAACTGATAGATCCAAGTATTTTATATAAACTGCAATACTATAATATGTGGTAACTAGTTGAATTAACTTCACTATAAGAAACTGCTAGATTAAGAGTTTGTTTAATTGTATCATCTCTATATGTATCTACTAGCCAATTGTTAGATGGTGAAGTGAAAGTGGAATTGTCATATTGTTTACATTGTTGTTAATGTGCTTGAGATTTTGAAAACAATTATTAATTAAAACTTGTAAAGATTATTTTTGGAGTATGATTGCTTGATTTCTCCTGGATAAAAGAGTTTGTGCGGGAACCAACCACTCGAGGTCCTTGTCCTCAATAAACACACGGTGGCGTAGTGAAAATAACATACATTTCGCTATCTGTATATAAAGACCTGCTACACTTCAATACTACTGCCGCTACTCGGACACCACACACGGAATCATTGTAAACACACCGCCATAGCACAGGCTGCCGACCAGCCATACCGCCGCCGTCACGAGAGCCTCCCGTTCCCTTACATCCTGCTTCCTATTCCGCTCCCCCTTGTCTTTAAAACCAGCCTTTGAAATGAGCCAGGTAAAGGGGAATCATCCTCTGATTGGCGCAGGGAAAGAAACGAAAGATTCTAAAAATGAAAGTAGCCTAATTAAAACAATAAAACAAAACACATAGCAGCGACCTGCTGCAATTGTTCTGCCGTGTGTGTAGCACGGAGTGCCCAGCTGACAAAACAAACACGAGCTTCTCGGTAGTTCGCCGTGATCGTATAGTGGTTAGTACTTTGCGTTGTGGCCGCAACAACCCCGGTTCGAATCCGGGTCACGGCAGGTGCAATCCTCACACGGCAGAGAAGCTTGTTCTTTTTTTTCACACGCCATCTTCATGGCATGCACCTTTTTGAAAGAAAATAGAATACAATAATTGCTTCATCGTGTTAGTACAGGCATGATGCACACCAGCCTGCTGTGTATGAAATAATAATTACAGAAATAATCAATCTATAAACACCATAAAAATCTCCCACAAACACCAGTCGCTGTATTAACGCTTATCGAGTAGAGGCAAGACGGGACCTGTCCCAGCAGCCAACGTTACAGTGGCTTAATTCAATCTTTGAAGGTGATTTTGAGAACGGAGGCGTTGGTGGTATAGTGGTGAGCATAGCTGCCTTCCAAGCAGTTGACCCGGGTTCGATTCCCGGCCAACGCAAGTCTTTTTTGAACTTTTTCATTTAACATTGGAATAAAGCGTAATACATTCCCCAACTAATTTGCCTTACTGGTTAATAGTCTTAAAAGCATAACTTTGAAAGTATCACTGTGAGTTATAATGATCTGTGAGGTGATATTAGTCACTACACCCCATCAAACGAATGTGTTCATTTGGAATCATGCATTGATAATGCGTTGTCGGGAAAACTGCAAATATGTATGGAAGCGTGAGTTGAATGATTAATCACATTCTAAGGATTGATATGGTCCTGTTGTTCGTCCTGCCACATAACAATGGCGTTGCAGTTACATGCGCTGCAAAATCAAATATTTAAAATTAAACAACCATCTGATAAAACTTACTGCAGCCGGATTGTTTTAGACACACATGAGCGCATGAAAAACATCAAACATATGTTACCAAAATAGTCATTGCTGTATGATGTACAGCAACTGTGAAATGAATGGTTTTATAATCTGTTATGTGAGACTTCTGTTGAATTTTTAAGCATTTGATTCCCTGTGTACACAAAGATGGCAGTCCTGATTTAACGAGTGGGCAAGCAGAGCTCTCGGTGACTGATTTGTCAGTCTTTTTCAGTCACGTGATTGAGCGCCTTCCCGGCAATGCATCGTAATTAGAAAAGAGTAATGCAAGATATTGAACACGGACACATCCGGGATTTGAACCCTGGAACTCGCGCACCCGAAGCAAGAATCATACCCCTAGATTAAACAGCCAAATGCTGGCGGCGATTTGGTTCCACGAGCTTCCACGAGCTTCCAAAGAAGCGTAGACCTAGATGCTCTGTATTGAGGAATTTGTGTCACCTTGCTGTGTGCCTGTTAGGGGCAGTCTGATTTGCTTTACCTGGCGGCTAGCATTTCTATGGGCATCGAGAGGTGGTCGCTATAAATGAGGAAACTTGTTAAGATAGGATTTAGTTTCGATATGCATACATAAAAAATAAACAAAACAAAACTGTGTTTCGTTGTTTTGCAAAGGGATGCACTGCAATTTGTTATATTTTATTTTATTCTTGCGAGCACGCAGCTGTTTTATATATTCATTTTAAATAGATTGGGGGAAATTGGTACTGTGTACTTTACAAATGTAATCTAGATTGTAACGAGACCATTCAAGTGCTGACGTTGTTGTCTACTTTGTATGTACCACAAAAAGAACAGATTTGCTGAACTGGTTAATTAACCTTACTATAAAAAACTGATAGATCCAAGTATTTTATATAAACTGCAATACTATAATATGTGGTAACTAGTTGAATTAACTTCACTATAAGAAACTGCTAGATTAAGAGTTTGTTTAATTGTATCATCTCTATATGTATCTACTAGACAATTGTTAGATGGTGAAGTGAAAGTGGAATTGTCATATTGTTTACATTGTTGTTAATGTGCTTGAGATTTTGAAAACAATTATTAATTAAAACTTGTAAAGATTATTTTTGGAGTATGATTGCTTGATTTCTCCTGGATAAAAGAGTTTGTGCGGGAACCAACCACTCGAGGTCCTTGTCCTCAATAAACACACGGTGGCGTAGTGAAAATAACATAAATTTCGCTATCTGTATATAAAGACCTGCTACACTTCAATACTACTGCCGCTACTCGGACACCACACACGGAATCATTGTAAACACACCGCCATAGCACAGGCTGCCGACCAGCCATACCGCCGCCGTCACGAGAGCCTCCCGTTCCCTTACATCCTGCTTCCTATTCCGCTCCCCCTTGTCTTTAAAACCAGCCTTTGAAATGAGCCAGGTAAAGGGGAATCATCCTCTGATTGGCGCAGGGAAAGAAACGAAAGATTCTAAAAATGAAAGTAGCCTAATTAAAACAATAAAACAAAACACATAGCAGCGACCTGCTGCAATTGTTCTGCCGTGTGTGTAGCACGGAGTGCCCAGCTGACAAAACAAACACGAGCTTCTCGGTAGTTCGCCGTGATCGTATAGTGGTTAGTACTTTGCGTTGTGGCCGCAACAACCCCGGTTCGAATCCGGGTCACGGCAGGTGCAATCCTCACACGGCAGAGAAGCTTGTTCTTTTTTTCACACGCCATCTTCATGGCATGCACCTTTTTGAAAGAAAATAGAATACAATAATTGCTTCATCGTGTTAGTACAGGCATGATGCACACCAGCCTGCTGTGTATGAAATAATAATTACAGAAATAATCAATCTATAAACACCATAAAAATCTCCCACAAACACCAGTCGCTGTATTAACGCTTATCGAGTAGAGGCAAGACGGGACCTGTCCCAGCAGCCAACGTTACAGTGGCTTAATTCAATCTTTGAAGGTGATTTTGAGAACGGAGGCGTTGGTGGTATAGTGGTGAGCATAGCTGCCTTCCAAGCAGTTGACCCGGGTTCGATTCCCGGCCAACGCAAGTCTTTTTTGAACTTTTTCATTTAACATTGGAATAAAGCGTAATACATTCCCCAACTAATTTGCCTTACTGGTTAATAGTCTTAAAAGCATAACTTTGAAAGTATCACTGTGAGTTATAATGATCTGTGAGGTGATATTAGTCACTACATTAAGCCCCATCAAACGAATGTGTTCATTTGGAATCATGCATTGATAATGCGTTGTCGGGAAAACTGCAAATATGTATGGAAGCGTGAGTTGAATGATTAATCACATTCTAAGGATTGATATGGTCCTGTTGTTCGTCCTGCCACATAACAATGGCGTTGCAGTTACATGCGCTGCAAAATCAAATATTTAAAATTAAACAACCATCTGATAAAACTTACTGCAGCCGGATTGTTTTAGACACACATGAGCGCATGAAAAACATCAAACATATGTTACCAAAATAGTCATTGCTGTATGATGTATAGCAACTGTGAAATGAATGGTTTTATAATCTGTTATGTGAGACTTCTGTTGAATTTTTAAGCATTTGATTCCCTGTGTACACAAAGATGGCAGTCCTGATTTAACGAGTGGGCAAGCAGAGCTCTCGGTGACTGATTTTTCAGTCTTTTTCAGTCACGTGATTGAGCGCCTTCCCGGCAATGCATCGTAATTAGAAAAGAGTAATGCAAGATATTGAACACGGACACATCCGTGATTTGAACCCTGGAACTCGCGCACCCGAAGCAAGAATCATACCCCTAGATTAAACAGCCAAATGCTGGCGGCGATTTGGTTCCACGAGCTTCCACGAGCTTCCAAAGAAGCGTAGACCTAGATGCTCTGTATTGAGGAATTTGTGTCACCTTGCTGTGTGCCTGTTAGGGGCAGTCTGATTTGCTTTACCTGGCGGCTAGCATTTCTATGGGCATCGAGAGGTGGTCGCTATAAATGAGGAAACTTGTTAAGATAGGATTTAGTTTCGATATGCATACATACACATAAAAAATAAACAAAACAAAACTGTGTTTCGTTGTTTTGCAAAGGGATGCACTGCAATTTGTTATATTTTATTTTATTCTTGCGAGCACGCAGCTGTTTTATATATTCATTTTAAATAGATTGGGGGAAATTGGTACTGTGTACTTTACAAATGTAATCTAGATTGTAACGAGACCATTCAAGTGCTGACGTTGTTGTCTACTTTGTATGTACCACAAAAAGAACAGATTTGCTGAACTGGTTAATTAACCTTACTATAAAAAACTGATAGATCCAAGTATTTTATATAAACTGCAATACTATAATATGTGGTAACTAGTTGAATTAACTTCACTATAAGAAACTGCTAGATTAAGAGTTTGTTTAATTGTATCATCTCTATATGTATCTACTAGCCAATTGTTAGATGGTGAAGTGAAAGTGGAATTGTCATATTGTTTACATTGTTGTTAATGTGCTTGAGATTTTGAAAACAATTATTAATTAAAACTTGTAAAGATTATTTTTGGAGTATGATTGCTTGATTTCTCCTGGATAAAAGAGTTTGTGCGGGAACCAACCACTCGAGGTCCTTGTCCTCAATAAACACACGGTGGCGTAGTGAAAATAACATACATTTCGCTATCTGTATATAAAGACCTGCTACACTTCAATACTACTGCCGCTACTCGGACACCACACACGGAATCATTGTAAACACACCGCCATAGCACAGGCTGCCGACCAGCCATACCGCCGCCGTCACGAGAGCCTCCCGTTCCCTTACATCCTGCTTCCTATTCCGCTCCCCCTTGTCTTTAAAACCAGCCTTTGAAATGAGCCAGGTAAAGGGGAATCATCCTCTGATTGGCGCAGGGAAAGAAACGAAAGATTCTAAAAATGAAAGTAGCCTAATTAAAACAATAAAACAAAACACATAGCAGCGACCTGCGGCAATTGTCCTGCCGTGTGTGTAGCACGGAGTGCCCAGCTGACAAAACAAACACGAGCTTCTCGGTAGTTCGCCGTGATCGTATAGTGGTTAGTACTTTGCGTTGTGGCCGCAACAACCCCGGTTCGAATCCGGGTCACGGCAGGTGCAATCCTCACACGGCAGAGAAGCTTGTTCGTTTTTTTCACACGCCATCTTCATGGCATGCACCTTTTTGAAAGAAAATAGAATACAATAATTGCTTCATCGTGTTAGTACAGGCATGATGCACACCAGCCTGCTGTGTATGAAATAATAATTACAGAAATAATCAATCTATAAACACCATAAAAATCTCCCACAAACACCAGTCGCTGTATTAACGCTTATCGAGTAGAGGCAAGACGGGACCTGTCCCAGCAGCCAACGTTACAGTGGCTTAATTCAATCTTTGAAGGTGATTTTGAGAACGGAGGCGTTGGTGGTATAGTGGTGAGCATAGCTGCCTTCCAAGCAGTTGACCCGGGTTCGATTCCCGGCCAACGCAAGTCTTTTTTGAACTTTTTCATTTAACATTGGAATAAAGCGTAATACATTCCCCAACTAATTTGCCTTACTGGTTAATAGTCTTAAAAGCATAACTTTGAAAGTATCACTGTGAGTTATAATGATCTGTGAGGTGATATTAGTCACTACATTAAGCCCCATCAAACGAATGTGTTCATTTGGAATCATGCATTGATAATGCGTTGTCGGGAAAACTGCAAATATGTATGGAAGCGTGAGTTGAATGATTAATCACATTCTAAGGATTGATATGGTCCTGTTGTTCGTCCTGCCACATAACAATGGCGTTGCAGTTACATGCGCTGCAAAATCAAATATTTAAAATTAAACAACCATCTGATAAAACTTACTGCAGCCGGATTGTTTTAGACACACATGAGCGCATGAAAAACATCAAACATATGTTACCAAAATAGTCATTGCTGTATGATGTATAGCAACTGTGAAATGAATGGTTTTATAATCTGTTATGTGAGACTTCTGTTGAATTTTTAAGCATTTGATTCCCTGTGTACACAAAGATGGCAGTCCTGATTTAACGAGTGGGCAAGCAGAGCTCTCGGTGACTGATTTTTCAGTCTTTTTCAGTCACGTGATTGAGCGCCTTCCCGGCAATGCATCGTAATTAGAAAAGAGTAATGCAAGATATTGAACACGGACACATCCGTGATTTGAACCCTGGAACTCGCGCACCCGAAGCAAGAATCATACCCCTAGATTAAACAGCCAAATGCTGGCGGCGATTTGGTTCCACGAGCTTCCACGAGCTTCCAAAGAAGCGTAGACCTAGATGCTCTGTATTGAGGAATTTGTGTCACCTTGCTGTGTGCCTGTTAGGGGCAGTCTGATTTGCTTTACCTGGCGGCTAGCATTTCTATGGGCATCGAGAGGTGGTCGCTATAAATGAGGAAACTTGTTAAGATAGGATTTAGTTTCGATATGCATACATACACATAAAAAATAAACAAAACAAAACTGTGTTTCGTTGTTTTGCAAAGGGATGCACTGCAATTTGTTATATTTTATTTTATTCTTGCGAGCACGCAGCTGTTTTATATATTCATTTTAAATAGATTGGGGGAAATTGGTACTGTGTACTTTACAAA
Source organism: Acipenser ruthenus (assembly GCF_902713425.1). NCBI lineage: Eukaryota > Metazoa > Chordata > Actinopteri > Acipenseriformes > Acipenseridae > Acipenser > Acipenser ruthenus. Next base: position 4,815,896 of record NC_081238.1, read on the forward strand.
TGTAATCTAGATTGTAACGAGACCATTCAAGTGCTGACGTTGTTGTCTACTTTGTATGTACCACAAAAAGAACAGATTTGCTGAACTGGTTAATTAACCTTACTATAAAAAACTGATAGATCCAAGTATTTTATATAAACTGCAATACTATAATATGTGGTAACTAGTTGAATTAACTTCACTATAAGAAACTGCTAGATTAAGAGTTTGTTTAATTGTATCATCTCTATATGTATCTAGTAGACAATTGTTAGATGGTGAAGTGAAAGTGGAATTGTCATATTGTTTACATTGTTGTTAATGTGCTTGAGATTTTGAAAACAATTATTAATTAAAACTTGTAAAGATTATTTTTGGAGTATGATTGCTTGATTTCTCCTGGATAAAAGAGTTTGTGCGGGAACCAACCACTCGAGGTCCTTGTCCTCAATAAACACACGGTGGCGTAGTGAAAATAACATACATTTCGCTATCTGTATATAAAGACCTGCTACACTTCAATACTACTGCCGCTACTCGGACACCACACACGGAATCATTGTAAACACACCGCCATAGCACAGGCTGCCGACCAGCCATACCGCCGCCGTCACGAGAGCCTCCCGTTCCCTTACATCCTGCTTCCTATTCCGCTCCCCCTTGTCTTTAAAACCAGCCTTTGAAATGAGCCAGGTAAAGGGGAATCATCCTCTGATTGGCGCAGGGAAAGAAACGAAAGATTCTAAAAATGAAAGTAGCCTAATTAAAACAATAAAACAAAACACATAGCAGCGACCTGCTGCAATTGTTCTGCCGTGTGTGTAGCACGGAGTGCCCAGCTGACAAAACAAACACGAGCTTCTCGGTAGTTCGCCGTGATCGTATAGTGGTTAGTACTTTGCGTTGTGGCCGCAACAACCCCGGTTCGAATCCGGGTCACGGCAGGTGCAATCCTCACACGGCAGAGAAGCTTGTTCTTTTTTTTCACACGCCATCTTCATGGCATGCACCTTTTTGAAAGAAAATAGAATACAATAATTGCTTCATCGTGTTAGTACAGGCATGATGCACACCAGCCTGCTGTGTATGAAATAATAATTACAGAAATAATCAATCTATAAACACCATAAAAATCTCCCACAAACACCAGTCGCTGTATTAACGCTTATCGAGTAGAGGCAAGACGGGACCTGTCCCAGCAGCCAACGTTACAGTGGCTTAATTCAATCTTTGAAGGTGATTTTGAGAACGGAGGCGTTGGTGGTATAGTGGTGAGCATAGCTGCCTTCCAAGCAGTTGACCCGGGTTCGATTCCCGGCCAACGCAAGTCTTTTTTGAACTTTTTCATTTAACATTGGAATAAAGCGTAATACATTCCCCAACTAATTTGCCTTACTGGTTAATAGTCTTAAATAACTTTGAAAGTATCACTGTGAGTTATAATGATCTGTGAGGTGATATTAGTCACTACATTAAGCCCCATCAAACGAATGTGTTCATTTGGAATCATGCATTGATAATGCGTTGTCGGGAAAACTGCAAATATGTATGGAAGCGTGAGTTGAATGATTAATCACATTCTAAGGATTGATATGGTCCTGTTGTTCGTCCTGCCACATAACAATGGCGTTGCAGTTACATGCGCTGCAAAATCAAATATTTAAAATTAAACAACCATCTGATAAAACTTACTGCAGCCGGATTGTTTTAGACACACATGAGCGCATGAAAAACATCAAACATATGTTACCAAAATAGTCATTGCTGTATGATGTACAGCAACTGTGAAATGAATGGTTTTATAATCTGTTATGTGAGACTTCTGTTGAATTTTTAAGCATTTGATTCCCTGTGTACACAAAGATGGCAGTCCTGATTTAACGAGTGGGCAAGCAGAGCTCTCGGTGACTGATTTTTCAGTCTTTTTCAGTCACGTGATTGAGCGCCTTCCCGGCAATGCATCGTAATTAGAAAAGAGTAATGCAAGATATTGAACACGGACACATCCGTGATTTGAACCCTGGAACTCGCGCACCCGAAGCAAGAATCATACCCCTAGATTAAACAGCCAAATGCTGGCGGCGATTTGGTTCCACGAGCTTCCAAAGAAGCGTAGACCTAGATGCTCTGTATTGAGGAATTTGTGTCACCTTGCTGTGTGCCTGTTAGGGGCAGTCTGATTTGCTTTACCTGGCGGCTAGCATTTCTATGGGCATCGAGAGGTGGTCGCTATAAATGAGGAAACTTGTTAAGATAGGATTTAGTTTCGATATGCATACATACACATAAAAAATAAACAAAACAAAACTGTGTTTCGTTGTTTTGCAAAGGGATGCACTGCAATTTGTTATATTTTATTTTATTCTTGCGAGCACGCAGCTGTTTTATATATTCATTTTAAATAGATTGGGGGAAATTGGTACTGTGTACTTTACAAATGTAATCTAGATTGTAACGAGACCATTCAAGTGCTGACGTTGTTGTCTACTTTGTATGTACCACAAAAAGAACAGATTTGCTGAACTGGTTAATTAACCTTACTATAAAAAACTGATAGATCCAAGTATTTTATATAAACTGCAATACTATAATATGTGGTAACTAGTTGAATTAACTTCACTATAAGAAACTGCTAGATTAAGAGTTTGTTTAATTGTATCATCTCTATATGTATCTACTAGCCAATTGTTAGATGGTGAAGTGAAAGTGGAATTGTCATATTGTTTACATTGTTGTTAATGTGCTTGAGATTTTGAAAACAATTATTAATTAAAACTTGTAAAGATTATTTTTGGAGTATGATTGCTTGATTTCTCCTGGATAAAAGAGTTTGTGCGGGAACCAACCACTCGAGGTCCTTGTCCTCAATAAACACACGGTGGCGTAGTGAAAATAACATACATTTCGCTATCTGTATATAAAGACCTGCTACACTTCAATACTACTGCCGCTACTCGGACACCACACACGGAATCATTGTAAACACACCGCCATAGCACAGGCTGCCGACCAGCCATACCGCCGCCGTCACGAGAGCCTCCCGTTCCCTTACATCCTGCTTCCTATTCCGCTCCCCCTTGTCTTTAAAACCAGCCTTTGAAATGAGCCAGGTAAAGGGGAATCATCCTCTGATTGGCGCAGGGAAAGAAACGAAAGATTCTAAAAATGAAAGTAGCCTAATTAAAACAATAAAACAAAACACATAGCAGCGACCTGCTGCAATTGTTCTGCCGTGTGTGTAGCACGGAGTGCCCAGCTGACAAAACAAACACGAGCTTCTCGGTAGTTCGCCGTGATCGTATAGTGGTTAGTACTTTGCGTTGTGGCCGCAACAACCCCGGTTCGAATCCGGGTCACGGCAGGTGCAATCCTCACACGGCAGAGAAGCTTGTTCTTTTTTTTCACACGCCATCTTCATGGCATGCACCTTTTTGAAAGAAAATAGAATACAATAATTGCTTCATCGTGTTAGTACAGGCATGATGCACACCAGCCTGCTGTGTATGAAATAATAATTACAGAAATAATCAATCTATAAACACCATAAAAATCTCCCACAAACACCAGTCGCTGTATTAACGCTTATCGAGTAGAGGCAAGACGGGACCTGTCCCAGCAGCCAACGTTACAGTGGCTTAATTCAATCTTTGAAGGTGATTTTGAGAACGGAGGCGTTGGTGGTATAGTGGTGAGCATAGCTGCCTTCCAAGCAGTTGACCCGGGTTCGATTCCCGGCCAACGCAAGTCTTTTTTGAACTTTTTCATTTAACATTGGAATAAAGCGTAATACATTCCCCAACTAATTTGCCTTACTGGTTAATAGTCTTAAAAGCATAACTTTGAAAGTATCACTGTGAGTTATAATGATCTGTGAGGTGATATTAGTCACTACACCCCATCAAACGAATGTGTTCATTTGGAATCATGCATTGATAATGCGTTGTCGGGAAAACTGCAAATATGTATGGAAGCGTGAGTTGAATGATTAATCACATTCTAAGGATTGATATGGTCCTGTTGTTCGTCCTGCCACATAACAATGGCGTTGCAGTTACATGCGCTGCAAAATCAAATATTTAAAATTAAACAACCATCTGATAAAACTTACTGCAGCCGGATTGTTTTAGACACACATGAGCGCATGAAAAACATCAAACATATGTTACCAAAATAGTCATTGCTGTATGATGTACAGCAACTGTGAAATGAATGGTTTTATAATCTGTTATGTGAGACTTCTGTTGAATTTTTAAGCATTTGATTCCCTGTGTACACAAAGATGGCAGTCCTGATTTAACGAGTGGGCAAGCAGAGCTCTCGGTGACTGATTTTTCAGTCTTTTTCAGTCACGTGATTGAGCGCCTTCCCGGCAATGCATCGTAATTAGAAAAGAGTAATGCAAGATATTGAACACGGACACATCCGGGATTTGAACCCTGGAACTCGCGCACCCGAAGCAAGAATCATACCCCTAGATTAAACAGCCAAATGCTGGCGGCGATTTGGTTCCACGAGCTTCCACGAGCTTCCAAAGAAGCGTAGACCTAGATGCTCTGTATTGAGGAATTTGTGTCACCTTGCTGTGTGCCTGTTAGGGGCAGTCTGATTTGCTTTACCTGGCGGCTAGCATTTCTATGGGCATCGAGAGGTGGTCGCTATAAATGAGGAAACTTGTTAAGATAGGATTTAGTTTCGATATGCATACATACACATAAAAAATAAACAAAACAAAACTGTGTTTCGTTGTTTTGCAAAGGGATGCACTGCAATTTGTTATATTTTATTTTATTCTTGCGAGCACGCAGCTGTTTTATATATTCATTTTAAATAGATTGGGGGAAATTGGTACTGTGTACTTTACAAATGTAATCTAGATTGTAACGAGACCATTCAAGTGCTGACGTTGTTGTCTACTTTGTATGTACCACAAAAAGAACAGATTTGCTGAACTGGTTAATTAACCTTACTATAAAAAACTGATAGATCCAAGTATTTTATATAAACTGCAATACTATAATATGTGGTAACTAGTTGAATTAACTTCACTATAAGAAACTGCTAGATTAAGAGTTTGTTTAATTGTATCATCTTTATATGTATCTACTAGACAATTGTTAGATGGTGAAGTGAAAGTGGAATTGTCATATTGTTTACATTGTTGTTAATGTGCTTGAGATTTTGAAAACAATTATTAATTAAAACTTGTAAAGATTATTTTTGGAGTATGATTGCTTGATTTCTCCTGGATAAAAGAGTTTGTGCGGGAACCAACCACTCGAGGTCCTTGTCCTCAATAAACACACGGTGGCGTAGTGAAAATAACATAAATTTCGCTATCTGTATATAAAGACCTGCTACACTTCAATACTACTGCCGCTACTCGGACACCACACACGGAATCATTGTAAACACACCGCCATAGCACAGGCTGCCGACCAGCCATACCGCCGCCGTCACGAGAGCCTCCCGTTCCCTTACATCCTGCTTCCTATTCCGCTCCCCCTTGTCTTTAAAACCAGCCTTTGAAATGAGCCAGGTAAAGGGGAATCATCCTCTGATTGGCGCAGGGAAAGAAACGAAAGATTCTAAAAATGAAAGTAGCCTAATTAAAACAATAAAACAAAACACATAGCAGCGACCTGCGGCAATTGTCCTGCCGTGTGTGTAGCACGGAGTGCCCAGCTGACAAAACAAACACGAGCTTCTCGGTAGTTCGCCGTGATCGTATAGTGGTTAGTACTTTTCGTTGTGGCCGCAACAACCCCGGTTCGAATCCGGGTCACGGCAGGTGCAATCCTCACACGGCAGAGAAGCTTGTTCTTTTTTTTCACACGCCATCTTCATGGCATGCACCTTTTTGAAAGAAAATAGAATACAATAATTGCTTCATCGTGTTAGTACAGGCATGATGCACACCAGCCTGCTGTGTATGAAATAATAATTACAGAAATAATCAATCTATAAACACCATAAAAATCTCCCACAAACACCAGTCGCTGTATTAACGCTTATCGAGTAGAGGCAAGACGGGACCTGTCCCAGCAGCCAACGTTACAGTGGCTTAATTCAATCTTTGAAGGTGATTTTGAGAACGGAGGCGTTGGTGGTATAGTGGTGAGCATAGCTGCCTTCCAAGCAGTTGACCCGGGTTCGATTCCCGGCCAACGCAAGTCTTTTTTGAACTTTTTCATTTAACATTGGAATAAAGCGTAATACATTCCCCAACTAATTTGCCTTACTGGTTAATAGTCTTAAAAGCATAACTTTGAAAGTATCACTGTGAGTTATAATGATCTGTGAGGTGATATTAGTCACTACATTAAGCCCCATCAAACGAATGTGTTCATTTGGAATCATGCATTGATAATGCGTTGTCGGGAAAACTGCAAATATGTATGGAAGCGTGAGTTGAATGATTAATCACATTCTAAGGATTGATATGGTCCTGTTGTTCGTCCTGCCACATAACAATGGCGTTGCAGTTACATGCGCTGCAAAATCAAATATTTAAAATTAAACAACCATCTGATAAAACTTACTGCAGCCGGATTGTTTTAGACACACATGAGCGCATGAAAAACATCAAACATATGTTACCAAAATAGTCATTGCTGTATGATGTACAGCAACTGTGAAATGAATGGTTTTATAATCTGTTATGTGAGACTTCTGTTGAATTTTTAAGCATTTGATTCCCTGTGTACACAAAGATGGCAGTCCTGATTTAACGAGTGGGCAAGCAGAGCTCTCGGTGACTGATTTGTCAGTCTTTTTCAGTCACGTGATTGAGCGCCTTCCCGGCAATGCATCGTAATTAGAAAAGAGTAATGCAAGATATTGAACACGGACACATCCGGGATTTGAACCCGGGAACTCGCGCACCCGAAGCAAGAATCATACCCCTAGATTAAACAGCCAAATGCTGGCGGCGATTTGGTTCCACGAGCTTCCAAAGAAGCGTAGACCTAGATGCTCTGTATTGAGGAATTTGTGTCACCTTGCTGTGTGCCTGTTAGGGGCAGTCTGATTTGCTTTACCTGGCGGCTAGCATTTCTATGGGCATCGAGAGGTGGTCGCTATAAATGAGGAAACTTGTTAAGATAGGATTTAGTTTCGATATGCATACATAAAAAATAAACAAAACAAAACTGTGTTTCGTTGTTTTGCAAAGGGATGCACTGCAATTTGTTATATTTTATTTTATTCTTGCGAGCACGCAGCTGTTTTATATATTCATTTTAAATAGATTGGGGGAAATTGGTACTGTGTACTTTACAAATGTAATCTAGATTGTAACGAGACCATTCAAGTGCTGACGTTGTTGTCTACTTTGTATGTACCACAAAAAGAACAGATTTGCTGAACTGGTTAATTAACCTTACTATAAAAAACTGATAGATCCAAGTATTTTATATAAACTGCAATACTATAATATGTGGTAACTAGTTGAATTAACTTCACTATAAGAAACTGCTAGATTAAGAGTTTGTTTAATTGTATCATCTCTATATGTATCTACTAGACAATTGTTAGATGGTGAAGTGAAAGTGGAATTGTCATATTGTTTACATTGTTGTTAATGTGCTTGAGATTTTGAAAACAATTATTAATTAAAACTTGTAAAGATTATTTTTGGAGTATGATTGCTTGATTTCTCCTGGATAAAAGAGTTTGTGCGGGAACCAACCACTCGAGGTCCTTGTCCTCAATAAACACACGGTGGCGTAGTGAAAATAACATAAATTTCGCTATCTGTATATAAAGACCTGCTACACTTCAATACTACTGCCGCTACTCGGACACCACACACGGAATCATTGTAAACACACCGCCATAGCACAGGCTGCCGACCAGCCATACCGCCGCCGTCACGAGAGCCTCCCGTTCCCTTACATCCTGCTTCCTATTCCGCTCCCCCTTGTCTTTAAAACCAGCCTTTGAAATGAGCCAGGTAAAGGGGAATCATCCTCTGATTGGCGCAGGGAAAGAAACGAAAGATTCTAAAAATGAAAGTAGCCTAATTAAAACAATAAAACAAAACACATAGCAGCGACCTGCTGCAATTGTTCTGCCGTGTGTGTAGCACGGAGTGCCCAGCTGACAAAACAAACACGAGCTTCTCGGTAGTTCGCCGTGATCGTATAGTGGTTAGTACTTTGCGTTGTGGCCGCAACAACCCCGGTTCGAATCCGGGTCACGGCAGGTGCAATCCTCACACGGCAGAGAAGCTTGTTCTTTTTTTCACACGCCATCTTCATGGCATGCACCTTTTTGAAAGAAAATAGAATACAATAATTGCTTCATCGTGTTAGTACAGGCATGATGCACACCAGCCTGCTGTGTATGAAATAATAATTACAGAAATAATCAATCTATAAACACCATAAAAATCTCCCACAAACACCAGTCGCTGTATTAACGCTTATCGAGTAGAGGCAAGACGGGACCTGTCCCAGCAGCCAACGTTACAGTGGCTTAATTCAATCTTTGAAGGTGATTTTGAGAACGGAGGCGTTGGTGGTATAGTGGTGAGCATAGCTGCCTTCCAAGCAGTTGACCCGGGTTCGATTCCCGGCCAACGCAAGTCTTTTTTGAACTTTTTCATTTAACATTGGAATAAAGCGTAATACATTCCCCAACTAATTTGCCTTACTGGTTAATAGTCTTAAAAGCATAACTTTGAAAGTATCACTGTGAGTTATAATGATCTGTGAGGTGATATTAGTCACTACATTAAGCCCCATCAAACGAATGTGTTCATTTGGAATCATGCATTGATAATGCGTTGTCGGGAAAACTGCAAATATGTATGGAAGCGTGAGTTGAATGATTAATCACATTCTAAGGATTGATATGGTCCTGTTGTTCGTCCTGCCACATAACAATGGCGTTGCAGTTACATGCGCTGCAAAATCAAATATTTAAAATTAAACAACCATCTGATAAAACTTACTGCAGCCGGATTGTTTTAGACACACATGGGCGCATGAAAAAAATCAAACATATGTTACCAAAATAGTCATTGCTGTATGATGTACAGCAACTGTGAAATGAATGGTTTTATAATCTGTTATGTGAGACTTCTGTTGAATTTTTAAGCATTTGATTCCCTGTGTACACAAAGATGGCAGTCCTGATTTAACGAGTGGGCAAGCAGAGCTCTCGGTGACTGATTTTTCAGTCTTTTTCAGTCACGTGATTGAGCGCCTTCCCGGCAATGCATCGTAATTAGAAAAGTGGAATGCAAGATATTGAACACGGACACATCCGGGATTTGAACCCGGGAACTCGCGCACCCGAAGCAAGAATCATACCCCTAGATTAAACAGCCAAATGCTGGCGGCGATTTGGTTCCACGAGCTTCCAAAGAAGCGTAGACCTAGATGCTCTGTATTGAGGAATTTGTGTCACCTTGCTGTGTGCCTGTTAGGGGCAGTCTGATTTGCTTTACCTGGCGGCTAGCATTTCTATGGGCATCGAGAGGTGGTCGCTATAAATGAGGAAACTTGTTAAGATAGGATTTAGTTTCGATATGCATACATAAAAAATAAACAAAACAAAACTGTGTTTCGTTGTTTTGCAAAGGGATGCACTGCAATTTGTTATATTTTATTTTATTCTTGCGAGCACGCAGCTGTTTTATATATTCATTTTAAATAGATTGGGGGAAATTGGTACTGTGTACTTTACAAATGTAATCTAGATTGTAACGAGACCATTCAAGTGCTGACGTTGTTGTCTACTTTGTATGTACCACAAAAAGAACAGATTTGCTGAACTGGTTAATTAACCTTACTATAAAAAACTGATAGATCCAAGTATTTTATATAAACTGCAATACTATAATATGTGGTAACTAGTTGAATTAACTTCACTATAAGAAACTGCTAGATTAAGAGTTTGTTTAATTGTATCATCTCTATATGTACCTACTAGACAATTGTTAGATGGTGAAGTGAAAGTGGAATTGTCATATTGTTTACATTGTTGTTAATGTGCTTGAGATTTTGAAAACAATTATTAATTAAAACTTGTAAAGATTATTTTTGGAGTATGATTGCTTGATTTCTCCTGGATAAAAGAGTTTGTGCGGGAACCAACCACTCGAGGTCCTTGTCCTCAATAAACACACGGTGGCGTAGTGAAAATAACATAAATTTCGCTATCTGTATATAAAGACCTGCTACACTTCAATACTACTGCCGCTACTCGGACACCACACACGGAATCATTGTAAACACACCGCCATAGCACAGGCTGCCGACCAGCCATACCGCCGCCGTCACGAGAGCCTCCCGTTCCCTTACATCCTGCTTCCTATTCCGCTCCCCCTTGTCTTTAAAACCAGCCTTTGAAATGAGCCAGGTAAAGGGGAATCATCCTCTGATTGGCGCAGGGAAAGAAACGAAAGATTCTAAAAATGAAAGTAGCCTAATTAAAACAATAAAACAAAACACATAGCAGCGACCTGCGGCAATTGTCCTGCCGTGTGTGTAGCACGGAGTGCCCAGCTGACAAAACAAACACGAGCTTCTCGGTAGTTCGCCGTGATCGTATAGTGGTTAGTACTTTGCGTTGTGGCCGCAACAACCCCGGTTCGAATCCGGGTCACGGCAGGTGCAATCCTCACACGGCAGAGAAGCTTGTTCTTTTTTTTCACACGCCATCTTCATGGCATGCACCTTTTTGAAAGAAAATAGAATACAATAATTGCTTCATCGTGTTAGTACAGGCATGATGCACACCAGCCTGCTGTGTATGAAATAATAATTACAGAAATAATCAATCTATAAACACCATAAAAATCTCCCACAAACACCAGTCGCTGTATTAACGCTTATCGAGTAGAGGCAAGACGGGACCTGTCCCAGCAGCCAACGTTACAGTGGCTTAATTCAATCTTTGAAGGTGATTTTGAGAACGGAGGCGTTGGTGGTATAGTGGTGAGCATAGCTGCCTTCCAAGCAGTTGACCCGGGTTCGATTCCCGGCCAACGCAAGTCTTTTTTGAACTTTTTCATTTAACATTGGAATAAAGCGTAATACATTCCCCAACTAATTTGCCTTACTGGTTAATAGTCTTAAAAGCATAACTTTGAAAGTATCACTGTGAGTTATAATGATCTGTGAGGTGATATTAGTCACTACATTAAGCCCCATCAAACGAATGTGTTCATTTGGAATCATGCATTGATAATGCGTTGTCGGGAAAACTGCAAATATGTATGGAAGCGTGAGTTGAATGATTAATCACATTCTAAGGATTGATATGGTCCTGTTGTTCGTCCTGCCACATAACAATGGCGTTGCAGTTACATGCGCTGCAAAATCAAATATTTAAAATTAAACAACCATCTGATAAAACTTACTGCAGCCGGATTGTTTTAGACACACATGAGCGCATGAAAAACATCAAACATATGTTACCAAAATAGTCATTGCTGTATGATGTATAGCAACTGTGAAATGAATGGTTTTATAATCTGTTATGTGAGACTTCTGTTGAATTTTTAAGCATTTGATTCCCTGTGTACACAAAGATGGCAGTCCTGATTTAACGAGTGGGCAAGCAGAGCTCTCGGTGACTGATTTTTCAGTCTTTTTCAGTCACGTGATTGAGCGCCTTCCCGGCAATGCATCGTAATTAGAAAAGAGTAATGCAAGATATTGAACACGGACACATCCGTGATTTGAACCCTGGAACTCGCGCACCCGAAGCAAGAATCATACCCCTAGATTAAACAGCCAAATGCTGGCGGCGATTTGGTTCCACGAGCTTCCACGAGCTTCCAAAGAAGCGTAGACCTAGATGCTCTGTATTGAGGAATTTGTGTCACCTTGCTGTGTGCCTGTTAGGGGCAGTCTGATTTGCTTTACCTGGCGGCTAGCATTTCTATGGGCATCGAGAGGTGGTCGCTATAAATGAGGAAACTTGTTAAGATAGGATTTAGTTTCGATATGCATACATACACATAAAAAATAAACAAAACAAAACTGTGTTTCGTTGTTTTGCAAAGGGATGCACTGCAATTTGTTATATTTTATTTTATTCTTGCGAGCACGCAGCTGTTTTATATATTCATTTTAAATAGATTGGGGGAAATTGGTACTGTGTACTTTACAAATGTAATCTAGATTGTAACGAGACCATTCAAGTGCTGACGTTGTTGTCTACTTTGTATGTACCACAAAAAGAACAGATTTGCTGAACTGGTTAATTAACCTTACTATAAAAAACTGATAGATCCAAGTATTTTATATAAACTGCAATACTATAATATGTGGTAACTAGTTGAATTAACTTCACTATAAGAAACTGCTAGATTAAGAGTTTGTTTAATTGTATCATCTCTATATGTATCTACTAGCCAATTGTTAGATGGTGAAGTGAAAGTGGAATTGTCATATTGTTTACATTGTTGTTAATGTGCTTGAGATTTTGAAAACAATTATTAATTAAAACTTGTAAAGATTATTTTTGGAGTATGATTGCTTGATTTCTCCTGGATAAAAGAGTTTGTGCGGGAACCAACCACTCGAGGTCCTTGTCCTCAATAAACACACGGTGGCGTAGTGAAAATAACATACATTTCGCTATCTGTATATAAAGACCTGCTACACTTCAATACTACTGCCGCTACTCGGACACCACACACGGAATCATTGTAAACACACCGCCATAGCACAGGCTGCCGACCAGCCATACCGCCGCCGTCACGAGAGCCTCCCGTTCCCTTACATCCTGCTTCCTATTCCGCTCCCCCTTGTCTTTAAAACCAGCCTTTGAAATGAGCCAGGTAAAGGGGAATCATCCTCTGATTGGCGCAGGGAAAGAAACGAAAGATTCTAAAAATGAAAGTAGCCTAATTAAAACAATAAAACAAAACACATAGCAGCGACCTGCGGCAATTGTCCTGCCGTGTGTGTAGCACGGAGTGCCCAGCTGACAAAACAAACACGAGCTTCTCGGTAGTTCGCCGTGATCGTATAGTGGTTAGTACTTTGCGTTGTGGCCGCAACAACCCCGGTTCGAATCCGGGTCACGGCAGGTGCAATCCTCACACGGCAGAGAAGCTTGTTCGTTTTTTTCACACGCCATCTTCATGGCATGCACCTTTTTGAAAGAAAATAGAATACAATAATTGCTTCATCGTGTTAGTACAGGCATGATGCACACCAGCCTGCTGTGTATGAAATAATAATTACAGAAATAATCAATCTATAAACACCATAAAAATCTCCCACAAACACCAGTCGCTGTATTAACGCTTATCGAGTAGAGGCAAGACGGGACCTGTCCCAGCAGCCAACGTTACAGTGGCTTAATTCAATCTTTGAAGGTGATTTTGAGAACGGAGGCGTTGGTGGTATAGTGGTGAGCATAGCTGCCTTCCAAGCAGTTGACCCGGGTTCGATTCCCGGCCAACGCAAGTCTTTTTTGAACTTTTTCATTTAACATTGGAATAAAGCGTAATACATTCCCCAACTAATTTGCCTTACTGGTTAATAGTCTTAAAAGCATAACTTTGAAAGTATCACTGTGAGTTATAATGATCTGTGAGGTGATATTAGTCACTACATTAAGCCCCATCAAACGAATGTGTTCATTTGGAATCATGCATTGATAATGCGTTGTCGGGAAAACTGCAAATATGTATGGAAGCGTGAGTTGAATGATTAATCACATTCTAAGGATTGATATGGTCCTGTTGTTCGTCCTGCCACATAACAATGGCGTTGCAGTTACATGCGCTGCAAAATCAAATATTTAAAATTAAACAACCATCTGATAAAACTTACTGCAGCCGGATTGTTTTAGACACACATGAGCGCATGAAAAACATCAAACATATGTTACCAAAATAGTCATTGCTGTATGATGTATAGCAACTGTGAAATGAATGGTTTTATAATCTGTTATGTGAGACTTCTGTTGAATTTTTAAGCATTTGATTCCCTGTGTACACAAAGATGGCAGTCCTGATTTAACGAGTGGGCAAGCAGAGCTCTCGGTGACTGATTTTTCAGTCTTTTTCAGTCACGTGATTGAGCGCCTTCCCGGCAATGCATCGTAATTAGAAAAGAGTAATGCAAGATATTGAACACGGACACATCCGTGATTTGAACCCTGGAACTCGCGCACCCGAAGCAAGAATCATACCCCTAGATTAAACAGCCAAATGCTGGCGGCGATTTGGTTCCACGAGCTTCCACGAGCTTCCAAAGAAGCGTAGACCTAGATGCTCTGTATTGAGGAATTTGTGTCACCTTGCTGTGTGCCTGTTAGGGGCAGTCTGATTTGCTTTACCTGGCGGCTAGCATTTCTATGGGCATCGAGAGGTGGTCGCTATAAATGAGGAAACTTGTTAAGATAGGATTTAGTTTCGATATGCATACATACACATAAAAAATAAACAAAACAAAACTGTGTTTCGTTGTTTTGCAAAGGGATGCACTGCAATTTGTTATATTTTATTTTATTCTTGCGAGCACGCAGCTGTTTTATATATTCATTTTAAATAGATTGGGGGAAATTGGTACTGTGTACTTTACAAATGTAATCTAGATTGTAACGAGACCATTCAAGTGCTGACGTTGTTGTCTACTTTGTATGTACCACAAAAAGAACAGATTTGCTGAACTGGTTAATTAACCTTACTATAAAAAACTGATAGATCCAAGTATTTTATATAAACTGCAATACTATAATATGTGGTAACTAGTTGAATTAACTTCACTATAAGAAACTGCTAGATTAAGAGTTTGTTTAATTGTATCATCTCTATATGTATCTAGTAGACAATTGTTAGATGGTGAAGTGAAAGTGGAATTGTCATATTGTTTACATTGTTGTTAATGTGCTTGAGATTTTGAAAACAATTATTAATTAAAACTTGTAAAGATTATTTTTGGAGTATGATTGCTTGATTTCTCCTGGATAAAAGAGTTTGTGCGGGAACCAACCACTCGAGGTCCTTGTCCTCAATAAACACACGGTGGCGTAGTGAAAATAACATACATTTCGCTATCTGTATATAAAGACCTGCTACACTTCAATACTACTGCCGCTACTCGGACACCACACACGGAATCATTGTAAACACACCGCCATAGCACAGGCTGCCGACCAGCCATACCGCCGCCGTCACGAGAGCCTCCCGTTCCCTTACATCCTGCTTCCTATTCCGCTCCCCCTTGTCTTTAAAACCAGCCTTTGAAATGAGCCAGGTAAAGGGGAATCATCCTCTGATTGGCGCAGGGAAAGAAACGAAAGATTCTAAAAATGAAAGTAGCCTAATTAAAACAATAAAACAAAACACATAGCAGCGACCTGCTGCAATTGTTCTGCCGTGTGTGTAGCACGGAGTGCCCAGCTGACAAAACAAACACGAGCTTCTCGGTAGTTCGCCGTGATCGTATAGTGGTTAGTACTTTGCGTTGTGGCCGCAACAACCCCGGTTCGAATCCGGGTCACGGCAGGTGCAATCCTCACACGGCAGAGAAGCTTGTTCTTTTTTTTCACACGCCATCTTCATGGCATGCACCTTTTTGAAAGAAAATAGAATACAATAATTGCTTCATCGTGTTAGTACAGGCATGATGCACACCAGCCTGCTGTGTATGAAATAATAATTACAGAAATAATCAATCTATAAACACCATAAAAATCTCCCACAAACACCAGTCGCTGTATTAACGCTTATCGAGTAGAGGCAAGACGGGACCTGTCCCAGCAGCCAACGTTACAGTGGCTTAATTCAATCTTTGAAGGTGATTTTGAGAACGGAGGCGTTGGTGGTATAGTGGTGAGCATAGCTGCCTTCCAAGCAGTTGACCCGGGTTCGATTCCCGGCCAACGCAAGTCTTTTTTGAACTTTTTCATTTAACATTGGAATAAAGCGTAATACATTCCCCAACTAATTTGCCTTACTGGTTAATAGTCTTAAATAACTTTGAAAGTATCACTGTGAGTTATAATGATCTGTGAGGTGATATTAGTCACTACATTAAGCCCCATCAAACGAATGTGTTCATTTGGAATCATGCATTGATAATGCGTTGTCGGGAAAACTGCAAATATGTATGGAAGCGTGAGTTGAATGATTAATCACATTCTAAGGATTGATATGGTCCTGTTGTTCGTCCTGCCACATAACAATGGCGTTGCAGTTACATGCGCTGCAAAATCAAATATTTAAAATTAAACAACCATCTGATAAAACTTACTGCAGCCGGATTGTTTTAGACACACATGAGCGCATGAAAAACATCAAACATATGTTACCAAAATAGTCATTGCTGTATGATGTACAGCAACTGTGAAATGAATGGTTTTATAATCTGTTATGTGAGACTTCTGTTGAATTTTTAAGCATTTGATTCCCTGTGTACACAAAGATGGCAGTCCTGATTTAACGAGTGGGCAAGCAGAGCTCTCGGTGACTGATTTTTCAGTCTTTTTCAGTCACGTGATTGAGCGCCTTCCCGGCAATGCATCGTAATTAGAAAAGAGTAATGCAAGATATTGAACACGGACACATCCGTGATTTGAACCCTGGAACTCGCGCACCCGAAGCAAGAATCATACCCCTAGATTAAACAGCCAAATGCTGGCGGCGATTTGGTTCCACGAGCTTCCAAAGAAGCGTAGACCTAGATGCTCTGTATTGAGGAATTTGTGTCACCTTGCTGTGTGCCTGTTAGGGGCAGTCTGATTTGCTTTACCTGGCGGCTAGCATTTCTATGGGCATCGAGAGGTGGTCGCTATAAATGAGGAAACTTGTTAAGATAGGATTTAGTTTCGATATGCATACATACACATAAAAAATAAACAAAACAAAACTGTGTTTCGTTGTTTTGCAAAGGGATGCACTGCAATTTGTTATATTTTATTTTATTCTTGCGAGCACGCAGCTGTTTTATATATTCATTTTAAATAGATTGGGGGAAATTGGTACTGTGTACTTTACAAATGTAATCTAGATTGTAACGAGACCATTCAAGTGCTGACGTTGTTGTCTACTTTGTATGTACCACAAAAAGAACAGATTTGCTGAACTGGTTAATTAACCTTACTATAAAAAACTGATAGATCCAAGTATTTTATATAAACTGCAATACTATAATATGTGGTAACTAGTTGAATTAACTTCACTATAAGAAACTGCTAGATTAAGAGTTTGTTTAATTGTATCATCTCTATATGTATCTACTAGCCAATTGTTAGATGGTGAAGTGAAAGTGGAATTGTCATATTGTTTACATTGTTGTTAATGTGCTTGAGATTTTGAAAACAATTATTAATTAAAACTTGTAAAGATTATTTTTGGAGTATGATTGCTTGATTTCTCCTGGATAAAAGAGTTTGTGCGGGAACCAACCACTCGAGGTCCTTGTCCTCAATAAACACACGGTGGCGTAGTGAAAATAACATACATTTCGCTATCTGTATATAAAGACCTGCTACACTTCAATACTACTGCCGCTACTCGGACACCACACACGGAATCATTGTAAACACACCGCCATAGCACAGGCTGCCGACCAGCCATACCGCCGCCGTCACGAGAGCCTCCCGTTCCCTTACATCCTGCTTCCTATTCCGCTCCCCCTTGTCTTTAAAACCAGCCTTTGAAATGAGCCAGGTAAAGGGGAATCATCCTCTGATTGGCGCAGGGAAAGAAACGAAAGATTCTAAAAATGAAAGTAGCCTAATTAAAACAATAAAACAAAACACATAGCAGCGACCTGCTGCAATTGTTCTGCCGTTTGTGTAGCACGGAGTGCCCAGCTGACAAAACAAACACGAGCTTCTCGGTAGTTCGCCGTGATCGTATAGTGGTTAGTACTTTGCGTTGTGGCCGCAACAACCCCGGTTCGAATCCGGGTCACGGCAGGTGCAATCCTCACACGGCAGAGAAGCTTGTTCTTTTTTTTCACACGCCATCTTCATGGCATGCACCTTTTTGAAAGAAAATAGAATACAATAATTGCTTCATCGTGTTAGTACAGGCATGATGCACACCAGCCTGCTGTGTATGAAATAATAATTACAGAAATAATCAATCTATAAACACCATAAAAATCTCCCACAAACACCAGTCGCTGTATTAACGCTTATCGAGTAGAGGCAAGACGGGACCTGTCCCAGCAGCCAACGTTACAGTGGCTTAATTCAATCTTTGAAGGTGATTTTGAGAACGGAGGCGTTGGTGGTATAGTGGTGAGCATAGCTGCCTTCCAAGCAGTTGACCCGGGTTCGATTCCCGGCCAACGCAAGTCTTTTTTGAACTTTTTCATTTAACATTGGAATAAAGCGTAATACATTCCCCAACTAATTTGCCTTACTGGTTAATAGTCTTAAAAGCATAACTTTGAAAGTATCACTGTGAGTTATAATGATCTGTGAGGTGATATTAGTCACTACACCCCATCAAACGAATGTGTTCATTTGGAATCATGCATTGATAATGCGTTGTCGGGAAAACTGCAAATATGTATGGAAGCGTGAGTTGAATGATTAATCACATTCTAAGGATTGATATGGTCCTGTTGTTCGTCCTGCCACATAACAATGGCGTTGCAGTTACATGCGCTGCAAAATCAAATATTTAAAATTAAACAACCATCTGATAAAACTTACTGCAGCCGGATTGTTTTAGACACACATGAGCGCATGAAAAACATCAAACATATGTTACCAAAATAGTCATTGCTGTATGATGTACAGCAACTGTGAAATGAATGGTTTTATAATCTGTTATGTGAGACTTCTGTTGAATTTTTAAGCATTTGATTCCCTGTGTACACAAAGATGGCAGTCCTGATTTAACGAGTGGGCAAGCAGAGCTCTCGGTGACTGATTTTTCAGTCTTTTTCAGTCACGTGATTGAGCGCCTTCCCGGCAATGCATCGTAATTAGAAAAGAGTAATGCAAGATATTGAACACGGACACATCCGGGATTTGAACCCTGGAACTCGCGCACCCGAAGCAAGAATCATACCCCTAGATTAAACAGCCAAATGCTGGCGGCGATTTGGTTCCACGAGCTTCCACGAGCTTCCAAAGAAGCGTAGACCTAGATGCTCTGTATTGAGGAATTTGTGTCACCTTGCTGTGTGCCTGTTAGGGGCAGTCTGATTTGCTTTACCTGGCGGCTAGCATTTCTATGGGCATCGAGAGGTGGTCGCTATAAATGAGGAAACTTGTTAAGATAGGATTTAGTTTCGATATGCATACATACACATAAAAAATAAACAAAACAAAACTGTGTTTCGTTGTTTTGCAAAGGGATGCACTGCAATTTGTTATATTTTATTTTATTCTTGCGAGCACGCAGCTGTTTTATATATTCATTTTAAATAGATTGGGGGAAATTGGTACTGTGTACTTTACAAATGTAATCTAGATTGTAACGAGACCATTCAAGTGCTGACGTTGTTGTCTACTTTGTATGTACCACAAAAAGAACAGATTTGCTGAACTGGTTAATTAACCTTACTATAAAAAACTGATAGATCCAAGTATTTTATATAAACTGCAATACTATAATATGTGGTAACTAGTTGAATTAACTTCACTATAAGAAACTGCTAGATTAAGAGTTTGTTTAATTGTATCATCTTTATATGTATCTACTAGACAATTGTTAGATGGTGAAGTGAAAGTGGAATTGTCATATTGTTTACATTGTTGTTAATGTGCTTGAGATTTTGAAAACAATTATTAATTAAAACTTGTAAAGATTATTTTTGGAGTATGATTGCTTGATTTCTCCTGGATAAAAGAGTTTGTGCGGGAACCAACCACTCGAGGTCCTTGTCCTCAATAAACACACGGTGGCGTAGTGAAAATAACATAAATTTCGCTATCTGTATATAAAGACCTGCTACACTTCAATACTACTGCCGCTACTCGGACACCACACACGGAATCATTGTAAACACACCGCCATAGCACAGGCTGCCGACCAGCCATACCGCCGCCGTCACGAGAGCCTCCCGTTCCCTTACATCCTGCTTCCTATTCCGCTCCCCCTTGTCTTTAAAACCAGCCTTTGAAATGAGCCAGGTAAAGGGGAATCATCCTCTGATTGGCGCAGGGAAAGAAACGAAAGATTCTAAAAATGAAAGTAGCCTAATTAAAACAATAAAACAAAACACATAGCAGCGACCTGCGGCAATTGTCCTGCCGTGTGTGTAGCACGGAGTGCCCAGCTGACAAAACAAACACGAGCTTCTCGGTAGTTCGCCGTGATCGTATAGTGGTTAGTACTTTTCGTTGTGGCCGCAACAACCCCGGTTCGAATCCGGGTCACGGTAGGTGCAATCCTCACACGGCAGAGAAGCTTGTTCTTTTTTTTCACACGCCATCTTCATGGCATGCACCTTTTTGAAAGAAAATAGAATACAATAATTGCTTCATCGTGTTAGTACAGGCATGATGCACACCAGCCTGCTGTGTATGAAATAATAATTACAGAAATAATCAATCTATAAACACCATAAAAATCTCCCACAAACACCAGTCGCTGTATTAACGCTTATCGAGTAGAGGCAAGACGGGACCTGTCCCAGCAGCCAACGTTACAGTGGCTTAATTCAATCTTTGAAGGTGATTTTGAGAACGGAGGCGTTGGTGGTATAGTGGTGAGCATAGCTGCCTTCCAAGCAGTTGACCCGGGTTCGATTCCCGGCCAACGCAAGTCTTTTTTGAACTTTTTCATTTAACATTGGAATAAAGCGTAATACATTCCCCAACTAATTTGCCTTACTGGTTAATAGTCTTAAAAGCATAACTTTGAAAGTATCACTGTGAGTTATAATGATCTGTGAGGTGATATTAGTCACTACATTAAGCCCCATCAAACGAATGTGTTCATTTGGAATCATGCATTGATAATGCGTTGTCGGGAAAACTGCAAATATGTATGGAAGCGTGAGTTGAATGATTAATCACATTCTAAGGATTGATATGGTCCTGTTGTTCGTCCTGCCACATAACAATGGCGTTGCAGTTACATGCGCTGCAAAATCAAATATTTAAAATTAAACAACCATCTGATAAAACTTACTGCAGCCGGATTGTTTTAGACACACATGAGCGCATGAAAAACATCAAACATATGTTACCAAAATAGTCATTGCTGTATGATGTACAGCAACTGTGAAATGAATGGTTTTATAATCTGTTATGTGAGACTTCTGTTGAATTTTTAAGCATTTGATTCCCTGTGTACACAAAGATGGCAGTCCTGATTTAACGAGTGGGCAAGCAGAGCTCTCGGTGACTGATTTGTCAGTCTTTTTCAGTCACGTGATTGAGCGCCTTCCCGGCAATGCATCGTAATTAGAAAAGTGGAATGCAAGATATTGAACACGGACACATCCGGGATTTGAACCCGGGAACTCGCGCACCCGAAGCAAGAATCATACCCCTAGATTAAACAGCCAAATGCTGGCGGCGATTTGGTTCCACGAGCTTCCAAAGAAGCGTAGACCTAGATGCTCTGTATTGAGGAATTTGTGTCACCTTGCTGTGTGCCTGTTAGGGGCAGTCTGATTTGCTTTACCTGGCGGCTAGCATTTCTATGGGCATCGAGAGGTGGTCGCTATAAATGAGGAAACTTGTTAAGATAGGATTTAGTTTCGATATGCATACATAAAAAATAAACAAAACAAAACTGTGTTTCGTTGTTTTGCAAAGGGATGCACTGCAATTTGTTATATTTTATTTTATTCTTGCGAGCACGCAGCTGTTTTATATATTCATTTTAAATATTGGGGGAAATTGGTACTGTGTACTTTACAAATGTAATCTAGATTGTAACGAGACCATTCAAGTGCTGACGTTGTTGTCTACTTTGTATGTACCACAAAAAGAACAGATTTGCTGAACTGGTTAATTAACCTTACTATAAAAAACTGATAGATCCAAGTATTTTATATAAACTGCAATACTATAATATGTGGTAACTAGTTGAATTAACTTCACTATAAGAAACTGCTAGATTAAGAGTTTGTTTAATTGTATCATCTTTATATGTATCTACTAGACAATTGTTAGATGGTGAAGTGAAAGTGGAATTGTCATATTGTTTACATTGTTGTTAATGTGCTTGAGATTTTGAAAACAATTATTAATTAAAACTTGTAAAGATTATTTTTGGAGTATGATTGCTTGATTTCTCCTGGATAAAAGAGTTTGTGCGGGAACCAACCACTCGAGGTCCTTGTCCTCAATAAACACACGGTGGCGTAGTGAAAATAACATAAATTTCGCTATCTGTATATAAAGACCTGCTACACTTCAATACTACTGCCGCTACTCGGACACCACACACGGAATCATTGTAAACACACCGCCATAGCACAGGCTGCCGACCAGCCATACCGCCGCCGTCACGAGAGCCTCCCGTTCCCTTACATCCTGCTTCCTATTCCGCTCCCCCTTGTCTTTAAAACCAGCCTTTGAAATGAGCCAGGTAAAGGGGAATCATCCTCTGATTGGCGCAGGGAAAGAAACGAAAGATTCTAAAAATGAAAGTAGCCTAATTAAAACAATAAAACAAAACACATAGCAGCGACCTGCGGCAATTGTCCTGCCGTGTGTGTAGCACGGAGTGCCCAGCTGACAAAACAAACACGAGCTTCTCGGTAGTTCGCCGTGATCGTATAGTGGTTAGTACTTTTCGTTGTGGCCGCAACAACCCCGGTTCGAATCCGGG
Organism: Acipenser ruthenus; assembly: GCF_902713425.1. Taxonomy (NCBI): domain Eukaryota; kingdom Metazoa; phylum Chordata; class Actinopteri; order Acipenseriformes; family Acipenseridae; genus Acipenser; species Acipenser ruthenus. Next base: position 4,838,601 of record NC_081238.1, read on the forward strand.
TCACGGCAGGTGCAATCCTCACACGGCAGAGAAGCTTGTTCTTTTTTTTCACACGCCATCTTCATGGCATGCACCTTTTTGAAAGAAAATAGAATACAATAATTGCTTCATCGTGTTAGTACAGGCATGATGCACACCAGCCTGCTGTGTATGAAATAATAATTACAGAAATAATCAATCTATAAACACCATAAAAATCTCCCACAAACACCAGTCGCTGTATTAACGCTTATCGAGTAGAGGCAAGACGGGACCTGTCCCAGCAGCCAACGTTACAGTGGCTTAATTCAATCTTTGAAGGTGATTTTGAGAACGGAGGCGTTGGTGGTATAGTGGTGAGCATAGCTGCCTTCCAAGCAGTTGACCCGGGTTCGATTCCCGGCCAACGCAAGTCTTTTTTGAACTTTTTCATTTAACATTGGAATAAAGCGTAATACATTCCCCAACTAATTTGCCTTACTGGTTAATAGTCTTAAAAGCATAACTTTGAAAGTATCACTGTGAGTTATAATGATCTGTGAGGTGATATTAGTCACTACATTAAGCCCCATCAAACGAATGTGTTCATTTGGAATCATGCATTGATAATGCGTTGTCGGGAAAACTGCAAATATGTATGGAAGCGTGAGTTGAATGATTAATCACATTCTAAGGATTGATATGGTCCTGTTGTTCGTCCTGCCACATAACAATGGCGTTGCAGTTACATGCGCTGCAAAATCAAATATTTAAAATTAAACAACCATCTGATAAAACTTACTGCAGCCGGATTGTTTTAGACACACATGAGCGCATGAAAAACATCAAACATATGTTACCAAAATAGTCATTGCTGTATGATGTACAGCAACTGTGAAATGAATGGTTTTATAATCTGTTATGTGAGACTTCTGTTGAATTTTTAAGCATTTGATTCCCTGTGTACACAAAGATGGCAGTCCTGATTTAACGAGTGGGCAAGCAGAGCTCTCGGTGACTGATTTGTCAGTCTTTTTCAGTCACGTGATTGAGCGCCTTCCCGGCAATGCATCGTAATTAGAAAAGAGTAATGCAAGATATTGAACACGGACACATCCGGGATTTGAACCCTGGAACTCGCGCACCCGAAGCAAGAATCATACCCCTAGATTAAACAGCCAAATGCTGGCGGCGATTTGGTTCCACGAGCTTCCAAAGAAGCGTAGACCTAGATGCTCTGTATTGAGGAATTTGTGTCACCTTGCTGTGTGCCTGTTAGGGGCAGTCTGATTTGCTTTACCTGGCGGCTAGCATTTCTATGGGCATCGAGAGGTGGTCGCTATAAATGAGGAAACTTGTTAAGATAGGATTTAGTTTCGATATGCATACATACACATAAAAAATAAACAAAACAAAACTGTGTTTCGTTGTTTTGCAAAGGGATGCACTGCAATTTGTTATATTTTATTTTATTCTTGCGAGCACGCAGCTGTTTTATATATTCATTTTAAATAGATTGGGGGAAATTGGTACTGTGTACTTTACAAACGTAATCTAGATTGTAACGAGACCATTCAAGTGCTGACGTTGTTGTCTACTTTGTATGTACCACAAAAAGAACAGATTTGCTGAACTGGTTAATTAACCTTACTGTAAAAAACTGATAGATCCAAGTATTTTATATAAACTGCAATACTATAATATGTGGTAACTAGTTGAATTAACTTCACTATAAGAAACTGCTAGATTAAGAGTTTGTTTAATTGTATCATCTCTATATGTATCTACTAGACAATTGTTAGATGGTGAAGTGAAAGTGGAATTGTCATATTGTTTACATTGTTGTTAATGTGCTTGAGATTTTGAAAACAATTATTAATTAAAACTTGTAAAGATTATTTTTGGAGTATGATTGCTTGATTTCTCCTGGATAAAAGAGTTTGTGCGGGAACCAACCACTCGAGGTCCTTGTCCTCAATAAACACACGGTGGCGTAGTGAAAATAACATAAATTTCGCTATCTGTATATAAAGACCTGCTACACTTCAATACTACTGCCGCTACTCGGACACCACACACGGAATCATTGTAAACACACCGCCATAGCACAGGCTGCCGACCAGCCATACCGCCGCCGTCACGAGAGCCTCCCGTTCCCTTACATCCTGCTTCCTATTCCGCTCCCCCTTGTCTTTAAAACCAGCCTTTGAAATGAGCCAGGTAAAGGGGAATCATCCTCTGATTGGCGCAGGGAAAGAAACGAAAGATTCTAAAAATGAAAGTAGCCTAATTAAAACAATAAAACAAAACACATAGCAGCGACCTGCTGCAATTGTTCTGCCGTGTGTGTAGCACGGAGTGCCCAGCTGACAAAACAAACACGAGCTTCTCGGTAGTTCGCCGTGATCGTATAGTGGTTAGTACTTTGCGTTGTGGCCGCAACAACCCCGGTTCGAATCCGGGTCACGGCAGGTGCAATCCTCACACGGCAGAGAAGCTTGTTCTTTTTTTTCACACGCCATCTTCATGGCATGCACCTTTTTGAAAGAAAATAGAATACAATAATTGCTTCATCGTGTTAGTACAGGCATGATGCACACCAGCCTGCTGTGTATGAAATAATAATTACAGAAATAATCAATCTATAAACACCATAAAAATCTCCCACAAACACCAGTCGCTGTATTAACGCTTATCGAGTAGAGGCAAGACGGGACCTGTCCCAGCAGCCAACGTTACAGTGGCTTAATTCAATCTTTGAAGGTGATTTTGAGAACGGAGGCGTTGGTGGTATAGTGGTGAGCATAGCTGCCTTCCAAGCAGTTGACCCGGGTTCGATTCCCGGCCAACGCAAGTCTTTTTTGAACTTTTTCATTTAACATTGGAATAAAGCGTAATACATTCCCCAACTAATTTGCCTTACTGGTTAATAGTCTTAAAAGCATAACTTTGAAAGTATCACTGTGAGTTATAATGATCTGTGAGGTGATATTAGTCACTACATTAAGCCCCATCAAACGAATGTGTTCATTTGGAATCATGCATTGATAATGCGTTGTCGGGAAAACTGCAAATATGTATGGAAGCGTGAGTTGAATGATTAATCACATTCTAAGGATTGATATGGTCCTGTTGTTCGTCCTGCCACATAACAATGGCGTTGCAGTTACATGCGCTGCAAAATCAAATATTTAAAATTAAACAACCATCTGATAAAACTTACTGCAGCCGGATTGTTTTAGACACACATGGGCGCATGAAAAAAATCAAACATATGTTACCAAAATAGTCATTGCTGTATGATGTACAGCAACTGTGAAATGAATGGTTTTATAATCTGTTATGTGAGACTTCTGTTGAATTTTTAAGCATTTGATTCCCTGTGTACACAAAGATGGCAGTCCTGATTTAACGAGTGGGCAAGCAGAGCTCTCGGTGACTGATTTGTCAGTCTTTTTCAGTCACGTGATTGAGCGCCTTCCCGGCAATGCATCGTAATTAGAAAAGAGTAATGCAAGATATTGAACACGGACACATCCGGGATTTGAACCCGGGAACTCGCGCACCCGAAGCAAGAATCATACCCCTAGATTAAACAGCCAAATGCTGGCGGCGATTTGGTTCCACGAGCTTCCAAAGAAGCGTAGACCTAGATGCTCTGTATTGAGGAATTTGTGTCACCTTGCTGTGTGCCTGTTAGGGGCAGTCTGATTTGCTTTACCTGGCGGCTAGCATTTCTATGGGCATCGAGAGGTGGTCGCTATAAATGAGGAAACTTGTTAAGATAGGATTTAGTTTCGATATGCATACATAAAAAATAAACAAAACAAAACTGTGTTTCGTTGTTTTGCAAAGGGATGCACTGCAATTTGTTATATTTTATTTTATTCTTGCGAGCACGCAGCTGTTTTATATATTCATTTTAAATAGATTGGGGGAAATTGGTACTGTGTACTTTACAAATGTAATCTAGATTGTAACGAGACCATTCAAGTGCTGACGTTGTTGTCTACTTTGTATGTACCACAAAAAGAACAGATTTGCTGAACTGGTTAATTAACCTTACTATAAAAAACTGATAGATCCAAGTATTTTATATAAACTGCAATACTATAATATGTGGTAACTAGTTGAATTAACTTCACTATAAGAAACTGCTAGATTAAGAGTTTGTTTAATTGTATCATCTCTATATGTACCTACTAGACAATTGTTAGATGGTGAAGTGAAAGTGGAATTGTCATATTGTTTACATTGTTGTTAATGTGCTTGAGATTTTGAAAACAATTATTAATTAAAACTTGTAAAGATTATTTTTGGAGTATGATTGCTTGATTTCTCCTGGATAAAAGAGTTTGTGCGGGAACCAACCACTCGAGGTCCTTGTCCTCAATAAACACACGGTGGCGTAGTGAAAATAACATAAATTTCGCTATCTGTATATAAAGACCTGCTACACTTCAATACTACTGCCGCTACTCGGACACCACACACGGAATCATTGTAAACACACCGCCATAGCACAGGCTGCCGACCAGCCATACCGCCGCCGTCACGAGAGCCTCCCGTTCCCTTACATCCTGCTTCCTATTCCGCTCCCCCTTGTCTTTAAAACCAGCCTTTGAAATGAGCCAGGTAAAGGGGAATCATCCTCTGATTGGCGCAGGGAAAGAAACGAAAGATTCTAAAAATGAAAGTAGCCTAATTAAAACAATAAAACAAAACACATAGCAGCGACCTGCTGCAATTGTTCTGCCGTGTGTGTAGCACGGAGTGCCCAGCTGACAAAACAAACACGAGCTTCTCGGTAGTTCGCCGTGATCGTATAGTGGTTAGTACTTTGCGTTGTGGCCGCAACAACCCCGGTTCGAATCCGGGTCACGGCAGGTGCAATCCTCACACGGCAGAGAAGCTTGTTCTTTTTTTTCACACGCCATCTTCATGGCATGCACCTTTTTGAAAGAAAATAGAATACAATAATTGCTTCATCGTGTTAGTACAGGCATGATGCACACCAGCCTGCTGTGTATGAAATAATAATTACAGAAATAATCAATCTATAAACACCATAAAAATCTCCCACAAACACCAGTCGCTGTATTAACGCTTATCGAGTAGAGGCAAGACGGGACCTGTCCCAGCAGCCAACGTTACAGTGGCTTAATTCAATCTTTGAAGGTGATTTTGAGAACGGAGGCGTTGGTGGTATAGTGATGAGCATAGCTGCCTTCCAAGCAGTTGACCCGGGTTCGATTCCCGGCCAACGCAAGTCTTTTTTGAACTTTTTCATTTAACATTGGAATAAAGCGTAATACATTCCCCAACTAATTTGCCCTACTGGTTAATAGTCTTAAAAGCATAACTTTGAAAGTATCACTGTGAGTTATAATGATCTGTGAGGTGATATTAGTCACTACATTAAGCCCCATCAAACGAATGTGTTCATTTGGAATCATGCATTGATAATGCGTTGTCGGGAAAACTGCAAATATGTATGGAAGCGTGAGTTGAATGATTAATCACATTCTAAGGATTGATATGGTCCTGTTGTTCGTCCTGCCACATAACAATGGCGTTGCAGTTACATGCGCTGCAAAATCAAATATTTAAAATTAAACAACCATCTGATAAAACTTACTGCAGCCGGATTGTTTTAGACACACATGAGCGCATGAAAAACATCAAACATATGTTACCAAAATAGTCATTGCTGTATGATGTACAGCAACTGTGAAATGAATGGTTTTATAATCTGTTATGTGAGACTTCTGTTGAATTTTTAAGCATTTGATTCCCTGTGTACACAAAGATGGCAGTCCTGATTTAACGAGTGGGCAAGCAGAGCTCTCGGTGACTGATTTTTCAGTCTTTTTCAGTCACGTGATTGAGCGCCTTCCCGGCAATGCATCGTAATTAGAAAAGAGTAATGCAAGATATTGAACACGGACACATCCGGGATTTGAACCCGGGAACTCGCGCACCCGAAGCAAGAATCATACCCCTAGATTAAACAGCCAAATGCTGGCGGCGATTTGGTTCCACGAGCTTCCACGAGCTTCCAAAGAAGCGTAGACCTAGATGCTCTGTATTGAGGAATTTGTGTCACCTTGCTGTGTGCCTGTTAGGGGCAGTCTGATTTGCTTTACCTGGCGGCTAGCATTTCTATGGGCATCGAGAGGTGGTCGCTATAAATGAGGAAACTTGTTAAGATAGGATTTAGTTTCGATATGCATACATACACATAAAAAATAAACAAAACAAAACTGTGTTTCGTTGTTTTGCAAAGGGATGCACTGCAATTTGTTATATTTTATTTTATTCTTGTGAGCACGCAGCTGTTTTATATATTCATTTTAAATAGATTGGGGGAAATTGGTACTGTGTACTTTACAAATGTAATCTAGATTGTAACGAGACCATTCAAGTGCTGACGTTGTTGTCTACTTTGTATGTACCACAAAAAGAACAGATTTGCTGAACTGGTTAATTAACCTTACTATAAAAAACTGATAGATCCAAGTATTTTATATAAACTGCAATACTATAATATGTGGTAACTAGTTGAATTAACTTCACTATAAGAAACTGCTAGATTAAGAGTTTGTTTAATTGTATCATCTCTATATGTATCTACTAGCCAATTGTTAGATGGTGAAGTGAAAGTGGAATTGTCATATTGTTTACATTGTTGTTAATGTGCTTGAGATTTTGAAAACAATTATTAATTAAAACTTGTAAAGATTATTTTTGGAGTATGATTGCTTGATTTCTCCTGGATAAAAGAGTTTGTGCGGGAACCAACCACTCGAGGTCCTTGTCCTCAATAAACACACGGTGGCGTAGTGAAAATAACATAAATTTCGCTATCTGTATATAAAGACCTGCTACACTTCAATACTACTGCCGCTACTCGGACACCACACACGGAATCATTGTAAACACACCGCCATAGCACAGGCTGCCGACCAGCCATACCGCCGCCGTCACGAGAGCCTCCCGTTCCCTTACATCCTGCTTCCTATTCCGCTCCCCCTTGTCTTTAAAACCAGCCTTTGAAATGAGCCAGGTAAAGGGGAATCATCCTCTGATTGGCGCAGGGAAAGAAACGAAAGATTCTAAAAATGAAAGTAGCCTAATTAAAACAATAAAACAAAACACATAGCAGCGACCTGCTGCAATTGTTCTGCCGTGTGTGTAGCACGGAGTGCCCAGCTGACAAAACAAACACGAGCTTCTCGGTAGTTCGCCGTGATCGTATAGTGGTTAGTACTTTGCGTTGTGGCCGCAACAACCCCGGTTCGAATCCGGGTCACGGCAGGTGCAATCCTCACACGGCAGAGAAGCTTGTTCTTTTTTTTCACACGCCATCTTCATGGCATGCACCTTTTTGAAAGAAAATAGAATACAATAATTGCTTCATCGTGTTAGTACAGGCATGATGCACACCAGCCTGCTGTGTATGAAATAATAATTACAGAAATAATCAATCTATAAACACCATAAAAATCTCCCACAAACACCAGTCGCTGTATTAACGCTTATCGAGTAGAGGCAAGACGGGACCTGTCCCAGCAGCCAACGTTACAGTGGCTTAATTCAATCTTTGAAGGTGATTTTGCGAACGGAGGCGTTGGTGGTATAGTGGTGAGCATAGCTGCCTTCCAAGCAGTTGACCCGGGTTCGATTCCCGGCCAACGCAAGTCTTTTTTGAACTTTTTCATTTAACATTGGAATAAAGCGTAATACATTCCCCAACTAATTTGCCTTACTGGTTAATAGTCTTAAAAGCATAACTTTGAAAGTATCACTGTGAGTTATAATGATCTGTGAGGTGATATTAGTCACTACATTAAGCCCCATCAAACGAATGTGTTCATTTGGAATCATGCATTGATAATGCGTTGTCGGGAAAACTGCAAATATGTATGGAAGCGTGAGTTGAATGATTAATCACATTCTAAGGATTGATATGGTCCTGTTGTTCGTCCTGCCACATAACAATGGCGTTGCAGTTACATGCGCTGCAAAATCAAATATTTAAAATTAAACAACCATCTGATAAAACTTACTGCAGCCGGATTGTTTTAGACACACATGGGCGCATGAAAAAAATCAAACATATGTTACCAAAATAGTCATTGCTGTATGATGTACAGCAACTGTGAAATGAATGGTTTTATAATCTGTTATGTGAGACTTCTGTTGAATTTTTAAGCATTTGATTCCCTGTGTACACAAAGATGGCAGTCCTGATTTAACGAGTGGGCAAGCAGAGCTCTCTCGGTGACTGATTTGTCAGTCTTTTTCAGTCACGTGATTGAGCGCCTTCCCGGCAATGCATCGTAATTAGAAAAGAGTAATGCAAGATATTGAACACGGACACATCCGGGATTTGAACCCGGGAACTCGCGCACCCGAAGCAAGAATCATACCCCTAGATTAAACAGCCAAATGCTAGCGGCGATTTGGTTCCACGAGCTTCCAAAGAAGCGTAGACCTAGATGCTCTGTATTGAGGAATTTGTGTCACCTTGCTGTGTGCCTGTTAGGGGCAGTCTGATTTGCTTTACCTGGCGGCTAGCATTTCTATGGGCATCGAGAGGTGGTCGCTATAAATGAGGAAACTTGTTAAGATAGGATTTAGTTTCGATATGCATACATACACATAAAAAATAAACAAAACAAAACTGTGTTTCGTTGTTTTGCAAAGGGATGCACTGCAATTTGTTATATTTTATTTTATTCTTGCGAGCACGCAGCTGTTTTATATATTCATTTTAAATAGATTGGGGGAAATTGGTACTGTGTACTTTACAAATGTAATCTAGATTGTAACGAGACCATTCAAGTGCTGACGTTGTTGTCTACTTTGTATGTACCACAAAAAGAACAGATTTGCTGAACTGGTTAATTAACCTTACTATAAAAAACTGATAGATCCAAGTATTTTATATAAACTGCAATACTATAATATGTGGTAACTAGTTGAATTAACTTCACTATAAGAAACTGCTAGATTAAGAGTTTGTTTAATTGTATCATCTCTATATGTATCTACTAGACAATTGTTAGATGGTGAAGTGAAAGTGGAATTGTCATATTGTTTACATTGTTGTTAATGTGCTTGAGATTTTGAAAACAATTATTAATTAAAACTTGTAAAGATTATTTTTGGAGTATGATTGCTTGATTTCTCCTGGATAAAAGAGTTTGTGCGGGAACCAACCACTCGAGGTCCTTGTCCTCAATAAACACACGGTGGCGTAGTGAAAATAACATAAATTTCGCTATCTGTATATAAAGACCTGCTACACTTCAATACTACTGCCGCTACTCGGACACCACACACGGAATCATTGTAAACACACCGCCATAGCACAGGCTGCCGACCAGCCATACCGCCGCCGTCACGAGAGCCTCCCGTTCCCTTACATCCTGCTTCCTATTCCGCTCCCCCTTGTCTTTAAAACCAGCCTTTGAAATGAGCCAGGTAAAGGGGAATCATCCTCTGATTGGCGCAGGGAAAGAAACGAAAGATTCTAAAAATGAAAGTAGCCTAATTAAAACAATAAAACAAAACACATAGCAGCGACCTGCTGCAATTGTTCTGCCGTGTGTGTAGCACGGAGTGCCCAGCTGACAAAACAAACACGAGCTTCTCGGTAGTTCGCCGTGATCGTATAGTGGTTAGTACTTTGCGTTGTGGCCGCAACAACCCCGGTTCGAATCCGGGTCACGGCAGGTGCAATCCTCACACGGCAGAGAAGCTTGTTCTTTTTTTTCACACGCCATCTTCATGGCATGCACCTTTTTGAAAGAAAATAGAATACAATAATTGCTTCATCGTGTTAGTACAGGCATGATGCACACCAGCCTGCTGTGTATGAAATAATAATTACAGAAATAATCAATCTATAAACACCATAAAAATCTCCCACAAACACCAGTCGCTGTATTAACGCTTATCGAGTAGAGGCAAGACGGGACCTGTCCCAGCAGCCAACGTTACAGTGGCTTAATTCAATCTTTGAAGGTGATTTTGAGAACGGCGGCGTTGGTGGTATAGTGGTGAGCCTAGCTGCCTTCCAAGCAGTTGACCCGGGTTCGATTCCCGGCCAACGCAAGTCTTTTTTGAACTTTTTCATTTAACATTGGAATAAAGCGTAATACATTCCCCAACTAATTTGCCTTACTGGTTAATAGTCTTAAAAGCATAACTTTGAAAGTATCACTGTGAGTTATAATGATCTGTGAGGTGATATTAGTCACTACATTAAGCCCCATCAAACGAATGTGTTCATTTGGAATCATGCATTGATAATGCGTTGTCGGGAAAACTGCAAATATGTATGGAAGCGTGAGTTGAATGATTAATCACATTCTAAGGATTGATATGGTCCTGTTGTTCGTCCTGCCACATAACAATGGCGTTGCAGTTACATGCGCTGCAAAATCAAATATTTAAAATTAAACAACCATCTGATAAAACTTACTGCAGCCGGATTGTTTTAGACACACATGGGCGCATGAAAAAAATCAAACATATGTTACCAAAATAGTCATTGCTGTATGATGTACAGCAACTGTGAAATGAATGGTTTTATAATCTGTTATGTGAGACTTCTGTTGAATTTTTAAGCATTTGATTCCCTGTGTACACAAAGATGGCAGTCCTGATTTAACGAGTGGGCAAGCAGAGCTCTCGGTGACTGATTTTTCAGTCTTTTTCAGTCACGTGATTGAGCGCCTTCCCGGCAATGCATCGTAATTAGAAAAGTGGAATGCAAGATATTGAACACGGACACATCCGGGATTTGAACCCGGGAACTCGCGCACCCGAAGCAAGAATCATACCCCTAGATTAAACAGCCAAATGCTGGCGGCGATTTGGTTCCACGAGCTTCCAAAGAAGCGTAGACCTAGATGCTCTGTATTGAGGAATTTGTGTCACCTTGCTGTGTGCCTGTTAGGGGCAGTCTGATTTGCTTTACCTGGCGGCTAGCATTTCTATGGGCATCGAGAGGTGGTCGCTATAAATGAGGAAACTTGTTAAGATAGGATTTAGTTTCGATATGCATACATAAAAAATAAACAAAACAAAACTGTGTTTCGTTGTTTTGCAAAGGGATGCACTGCAATTTGTTATATTTTATTTTATTCTTGCGAGCACGCAGCTGTTTTATATATTCATTTTAAATAGATTGGGGGAAATTGGTACTGTGTACTTTACAAATGTAATCTAGATTGTAACGAGACCATTCAAGTGCTGACGTTGTTGTCTACTTTGTATGTACCACAAAAAGAACAGATTTGCTGAACTGGTTAATTAACCTTACTATAAAAAACTGATAGATCCAAGTATTTTATATAAACTGCAATACTATAATATGTGGTAACTAGTTGAATTAACTTCACTATAAGAAACTGCTAGATTAAGAGTTTGTTTAATTGTATCATCTCTATATGTACCTACTAGACAATTGTTAGATGGTGAAGTGAAAGTGGAATTGTCATATTGTTTACATTGTTGTTAATGTGCTTGAGATTTTGAAAACAATTATTAATTAAAACTTGTAAAGATTATTTTTGGAGTATGATTGCTTGATTTCTCCTGGATAAAAGAGTTTGTGCGGGAACCAACCACTCGAGGTCCTTGTCCTCAATAAACACACGGTGGCGTAGTGAAAATAACATAAATTTCGCTATCTGTATATAAAGACCTGCTACACTTCAATACTACTGCCGCTACTCGGACACCACACACGGAATCATTGTAAACACACCGCCATAGCACAGGCTGCCGACCAGCCATACCGCCGCCGTCACGAGAGCCTCCCGTTCCCTTACATCCTGCTTCCTATTCCGCTCCCCCTTGTCTTTAAAACCAGCCTTTGAAATGAGCCAGGTAAAGGGGAATCATCCTCTGATTGGCGCAGGGAAAGAAACGAAAGATTCTAAAAATGAAAGTAGCCTAATTAAAACAATAAAACAAAACACATAGCAGCGACCTGCTGCAATTGTTCTGCCGTGTGTGTAGCACGGAGTGCCCAGCTGACAAAACAAACACGAGCTTCTCGGTAGTTCGCCGTGATCGTATAGTGGTTAGTACTTTGCGTTGTGGCCGCAACAACCCCGGTTCGAATCCGGGTCACGGCAGGTGCAATCCTCACACGGCAGAGAAGCTTGTTCTTTTTTTTCACACGCCATCTTCATGGCATGCACCTTTTTGAAAGAAAATAGAATACAATAATTGCTTCATCGTGTTAGTACAGGCATGATGCACACCAGCCTGCTGTGTATGAAATAATAATTACAGAAATAATCAATCTATAAACACCATAAAAATCTCCCACAAACACCAGTCGCTGTATTAACGCTTATCGAGTAGAGGCAAGACGGGACCTGTCCCAGCAGCCAACGTTACAGTGGCTTAATTCAATCTTTGAAGGTGATTTTGAGAACGGAGGCGTTGGTGGTATAGTGATGAGCATAGCTGCCTTCCAAGCAGTTGACCCGGGTTCGATTCCCGGCCAACGCAAGTCTTTTTTGAACTTTTTCATTTAACATTGGAATAAAGCGTAATACATTCCCCAACTAATTTGCCTTACTGGTTAATAGTCTTAAAAGCATAACTTTGAAAGTATCACTGTGAGTTATAATGATCTGTGAGGTGATATTAGTCACTACATTAAGCCCCATCAAACGAATGTGTTCATTTGGAATCATGCATTGATAATGCGTTGTCGGGAAAACTGCAAATATGTATGGAAGCGTGAGTTGAATGATTAATCACATTCTAAGGATTGATATGGTCCTGTTGTTCGTCCTGCCACATAACAATGGCGTTGCAGTTACATGCGCTGCAAAATCAAATATTTAAAATTAAACAACCATCTGATAAAACTTACTGCAGCCGGATTGTTTTAGACACACATGAGCGCATGAAAAACATCAAACATATGTTACCAAAATAGTCATTGCTGTATGATGTACAGCAACTGTGAAATGAATGGTTTTATAATCTGTTATGTGAGACTTCTGTTGAATTTTTAAGCATTTGATTCCCTGTGTACACAAAGATGGCAGTCCTGATTTAACGAGTGGGCAAGCAGAGCTCTCGGTGACTGATTTTTCAGTCTTTTTCAGTCACGTGATTGAGCGCCTTCCCGGCAATGCATCGTAATTAGAAAAGAGTAATGCAAGATATTGAACACGGACACATCCGGGATTTGAACCCGGGAACTCGCGCACCCGAAGCAAGAATCATACCCCTAGATTAAACAGCCAAATGCTGGCGGCGATTTGGTTCCACGAGCTTCCACGAGCTTCCAAAGAAGCGTAGACCTAGATGCTCTGTATTGAGGAATTTGTGTCACCTTGCTGTGTGCCTGTTAGGGGCAGTCTGATTTGCTTTACCTGGCGGCTAGCATTTCTATGGGCATCGAGAGGTGGTCGCTATAAATGAGGAAACTTGTTAAGATAGGATTTAGTTTCGATATGCATACATACACATAAAAAATAAACAAAACAAAACTGTGTTTCGTTGTTTTGCAAAGGGATGCACTGCAATTTGTTATATTTTATTTTATTCTTGCGAGCACGCAGCTGTTTTATATATTCATTTTAAATAGATTGGGGGAAATTGGTACTGTGTACTTTACAAATGTAATCTAGATTGTAACGAGACCATTCAAGTGCTGACGTTGTTGTCTACTTTGTATGTACCACAAAAAGAACAGATTTGCTGAACTGGTTAATTAACCTTACTATAAAAAACTGATAGATCCAAGTATTTTATATAAACTGCAATACTATAATATGTGGTAACTAGTTGAATTAACTTCACTATAAGAAACTGCTAGATTAAGAGTTTGTTTAATTGTATCATCTCTATATGTATCTACTAGACAATTGTTAGATGGTGAAGTGAAAGTGGAATTGTCATATTGTTTACATTGTTGTTAATGTGCTTGAGATTTTGAAAACAATTATTAATTAAAACTTGTAAAGATTATTTTTGGAGTATGATTGCTTGATTTCTCCTGGATAAAAGAGTTTGTGCGGGAACCAACCACTCGAGGTCCTTGTCCTCAATAAACACACGGTGGCGTAGTGAAAATAACATAAATTTCGCTATCTGTATATAAAGACCTGCTACACTTCAATACTACTGCCGCTACTCGGACACCACACACGGAATCATTGTAAACACACCGCCATAGCACAGGCTGCCGACCAGCCATACCGCCGCCGTCACGAGAGCCTCCCGTTCCCTTACATCCTGCTTCCTATTCCGCTCCCCCTTGTCTTTAAAACCAGCCTTTGAAATGAGCCAGGTAAAGGGGAATCATCCTCTGATTGGCGCAGGGAAAGAAACGAAAGATTCTAAAAATGAAAGTAGCCTAATTAAAACAATAAAACAAAACACATAGCAGCGACCTGCTGCAATTGTTCTGCCGTGTGTGTAGCACGGAGTGCCCAGCTGACAAAACAAACACGAGCTTCTCGGTAGTTCGCCGTGATCGTATAGTGGTTAGTACTTTGCGTTGTGGCCGCAACAACCCCGGTTCGAATCCGGGTCACGGCAGGTGCAATCCTCACACGGCAGAGAAGCTTGTTCTTTTTTTTCACACGCCATCTTCATGGCATGCACCTTTTTGAAAGAAAATAGAATACAATAATTGCTTCATCGTGTTAGTACAGGCATGATGCACACCAGCCTGCTGTGTATGAAATAATAATTACAGAAATAATCAATCTATAAACACCATAAAAATCTCCCACAAACACCAGTCGCTGTATTAACGCTTATCGAGTAGAGGCAAGACGGGGACCTGTCCCAGCAGCCAACGTTACAGTGGCTTAATTCAATCTTTGAAGGTGATTTTGCGAACGGAGGCGTTGGTGGTATAGTGGTGAGCATAGCTGCCTTCCAAGCAGTTGACCCGGGTTCGATTCCCGGCCAACGCAAGTCTTTTTTGAACTTTTTCATTTAACATTGGAATAAAGCGTAATACATTCCCCAACTAATTTGCCTTACTGGTTAATAGTCTTAAAAGCATAACTTTGAAAGTATCACTGTGAGTTATAATGATCTGTGAGGTGATATTAGTCACTACATTAAGCCCCATCAAACGAATGTGTTCATTTGGAATCATGCATTGATAATGCGTTGTCGGGAAAACTGCAAATATGTATGGAAGCGTGAGTTGAATGATTAATCACATTCTAAGGATTGATATGGTCCTGTTGTTCGTCCTGCCACATAACAATGGCGTTGCAGTTACATGCGCTGCAAAATCAAATATTTAAAATTAAACAACCATCTGATAAAACTTACTGCAGCCGGATTGTTTTAGACACACATGGGCGCATGAAAAAAATCAAACATATGTTACCAAAATAGTCATTGCTGTATGATGTACAGCAACTGTGAAATGAATGGTTTTATAATCTGTTATGTGAGACTTCTGTTGAATTTTTAAGCATTTGATTCCCTGTGTACACAAAGATGGCAGTCCTGATTTAACGAGTGGGCAAGCAGAGCTCTCGGTGACTGATTTTTCAGTCTTTTTCAGTCACGTGATTGAGCGCCTTCCCGGCAATGCATCGTAATTAGAAAAGTGGAATGCAAGATATTGAACACGGACACATCCGGGATTTGAACCCGGGAACTCGCGCACCCGAAGCAAGAATCATACCCCTAGATTAAACAGCCAAATGCTGGCGGCGATTTGGTTCCACGAGCTTCCAAAGAAGCGTAGACCTAGATGCTCTGTATTGAGGAATTTGTGTCACCTTGCTGTGTGCCTGTTAGGGGCAGTCTGATTTGCTTTACCTGGCGGCTAGCATTTCTATGGGCATCGAGAGGTGGTCGCTATAAATGAGGAAACTTGTTAAGATAGGATTTAGTTTCGATATGCATACATACACATAAAAAATAAACAAAACAAAACTGTGTTTCGTTGTTTTGCAAAGGGATGCACTGCAATTTGTTATATTTTATTTTATTCTTGCGAGCACGCAGCTGTTTTATATATTCATTTTAAATAGATTGGGGGAAATTGGTACTGTGTACTTTACAAATGTAATCTAGATTGTAACGAGACCATTCAAGTGCTGACGTTGTTGTCTACTTTGTATGTACCACAAAAAGAACAGATTTGCTGAACTGGTTAATTAACCTTACTATAAAAAACTGATAGATCCAAGTATTTTATATAAACTGCAATACTATAATATGTGGTAACTAGTTGAATTAACTTCACTATAAGAAACTGCTAGATTAAGAGTTTGTTTAATTGTATCATCTCTATATGTACCTACTAGACAATTGTTAGATGGTGAAGTGAAAGTGGAATTGTCATATTGTTTACATTGTTGTTAATGTGCTTGAGATTTTGAAAACAATTATTAATTAAAACTTGTAAAGATTATTTTTGGAGTATGATTGCTTGATTTCTCCTGGATAAAAGAGTTTGTGCGGGAACCAACCACTCGAGGTCCTTGTCCTCAATAAACACACGGTGGCGTAGTGAAAATAACATAAATTTCGCTATCTGTATATAAAGACCTGCTACACTTCAATACTACTGCCGCTACTCGGACACCACACACGGAATCATTGTAAACACACCGCCATAGCACAGGCTGCCGACCAGCCATACCGCCGCCGTCACGAGAGCCTCCCGTTCCCTTACATCCTGCTTCCTATTCCGCTCCCCCTTGTCTTTAAAACCAGCCTTTGAAATGAGCCAGGTAAAGGGGAATCATCCTCTGATTGGCGCAGGGAAAGAAACGAAAGATTCTAAAAATGAAAGTAGCCTAATTAAAACAATAAAACAAAACACATAGCAGCGACCTGCTGCAATTGTTCTGCCGTGTGTGTAGCACGGAGTGCCCAGCTGACAAAACAAACACGAGCTTCTCGGTAGTTCGCCGTGATCGTATAGTGGTTAGTACTTTGCGTTGTGGCCGCAACAACCCCGGTTCGAATCCGGGTCACGGCAGGTGCAATCCTCACACGGCAGAGAAGCTTGTTCTTTTTTTTCACACGCCATCTTCATGGCATGCACCTTTTTGAAAGAAAATAGAATACAATAATTGCTTCATCGTGTTAGTACAGGCATGATGCACACCAGCCTGCTGTGTATGAAATAATAATTACAGAAATAATCAATCTATAAACACCATAAAAATCTCCCACAAACACCAGTCGCTGTATTAACGCTTATCGAGTAGAGGCAAGACGGGACCTGTCCCAGCAGCCAACGTTACAGTGGCTTAATTCAATCTTTGAAGGTGATTTTGAGAACGGAGGCGTTGGTGGTATAGTGATGAGCATAGCTGCCTTCCAAGCAGTTGACCCGGGTTCGATTCCCGGCCAACGCAAGTCTTTTTTGAACTTTTTCATTTAACATTGGAATAAAGCGTAATACATTCTCCAACTAATTTGCCTTACTGGTTAATAGTCTTAAAAGCATAACTTTGAAAGTATCACTGTGAGTTATAATGATCTGTGAGGTGATATTAGTCACTACATTAAGCCCCATCAAACGAATGTGTTCATTTGGAATCATGCATTGATAATGCGTTGTCGGGAAAACTGCAAATATGTATGGAAGCGTGAGTTGAATGATTAATCACATTCTAAGGATTGATATGGTCCTGTTGTTCGTCCTGCCACATAACAATGGCGTTGCAGTTACATGCGCTGCAAAATCAAATATTTAAAATTAAACAACCATCTGATAAAACTTACTGCAGCCGGATTGTTTTAGACACACATGAGCGCATGAAAAACATCAAACATATGTTACCAAAATAGTCATTGCTGTATGATGTACAGCAACTGTGAAATGAATGGTTTTATAATCTGTTATGTGAGACTTCTGTTGAATTTTTAAGCATTTGATTCCCTGTGTACACAAAGATGGCAGTCCTGATTTAACGAGTGGGCAAGCAGAGCTCTCGGTGACTGATTTGTCAGTCTTTTTCAGTCACGTGATTGAGCGCCTTCCCGGCAATGCATCGTAATTAGAAAAGAGTAATGCAAGATATTGAACACGGACACATCCGGGATTTGAACCCTGGAACTCGCGCACCCGAAGCAAGAATCATACCCCTAGATTAAACAGCCAAATGCTGGCGGCGATTTGGTTCCACGAGCTTCCAAAGAAGCGTAGACCTAGATGCTCTGTATTGAGGAATTTGTGTCACCTTGCTGTGTGCCTGTTAGGGGCAGTCTGATTTGCTTTACCTGGCGGCTAGCATTTCTATGGGCATCGAGAGGTGGTCGCTATAAATGAGGAAACTTGTTAAGATAGGATTTAGTTTCGATATGCATACATACACATAAAAAATAAACAAAACAAAACTGTGTTTCGTTGTTTTGCAAAGGGATGCACTGCAATTTGTTATATTTTATTTTATTCTTGCGAGCACGCAGCTGTTTTATATATTCATTTTAAATAGATTGGGGGAAATTGGTACTGTGTACTTTACAAATGTAATCTAGATTGTAACGAGACCATTCAAGTGCTGACGTTGTTGTCTACTTTGTATGTACCACAAAAAGAACAGATTTGCTGAACTGGTTAATTAACCTTACTATAAAAAACTGATAGATCCAAGTATTTTATATAAACTGCAATACTATAATATGTGGTAACTAGTTGAATTAACTTCACTATAAGAAACTGCTAGATTAAGAGTTTGTTTAATTGTATCATCTCTATATGTACCTACTAGACAATTGTTAGATGGTGAAGTGAAAGTGGAATTGTCATATTGTTTACATTGTTGTTAATGTGCTTGAGATTTTGAAAACAATTATTAATTAAAACTTGTAAAGATTATTTTTGGAGTATGATTGCTTGATTTCTCCTGGATAAAAGAGTTTGTGCGGGAACCAACCACTCGAGGTCCTTGTCCTCAATAAACACACGGTGGCGTAGTGAAAATAACATAAATTTCGCTATCTGTATATAAAGACCTGCTACACTTCAATACTACTGCCGCTACTCGGACACCACACACGGAATCATTGTAAACACACCGCCATAGCACAGGCTGCCGACCAGCCATACCGCCGCCGTCACGAGAGCCTCCCGTTCCCTTACATCCTGCTTCCTATTCCGCTCCCCCTTGTCTTTAAAACCAGCCTTTGAAATGAGCCAGGTAAAGGGGAATCATCCTCTGATTGGCGCAGGGAAAGAAACGAAAGATTCTAAAAATGAAAGTAGCCTAATTAAAACAATAAAACAAAACACATAGCAGCGACCTGCTGCAATTGTTCTGCCGTGTGTGTAGCACGGAGTGCCCAGCTGACAAAACAAACACGAGCTTCTCGGTAGTTCGCCGTGATCGTATAGTGGTTAGTACTTTGCGTTGTGGCCGCAACAACCCCGGTTCGAATCCGGGTCACGGCAGGTGCAATCCTCACACGGCAGAGAAGCTTGTTCTTTTTTTTCACACGCCATCTTCATGGCATGCACCTTTTTGAAAGAAAATAGAATACAATAATTGCTTCATCGTGTTAGTACAGGCATGATGCACACCAGCCTGCTGTGTATGAAATAATAATTACAGAAATAATCAATCTATAAACACCATAAAAATCTCCCACAAACACCAGTCGCTGTATTAACGCTTATCGAGTAGAGGCAAGACGGGACCTGTCCCAGCAGCCAACGTTACAGTGGCTTAATTCAATCTTTGAAGGTGATTTTGAGAACGGAGGCGTTGGTGGTATAGTGATGAGCATAGCTGCCTTCCAAGCAGTTGACCCGGGTTCGATTCCCGGCCAACGCAAGTCTTTTTTGAACTTTTTCATTTAACATTGGAATAAAGCGTAATACATTCTCCAACTAATTTGCCTTACTGGTTAATAGTCTTAAAAGCATAACTTTGAAAGTATCACTGTGAGTTATAATGATCTGTGAGGTGATATTAGTCACTACATTAAGCCCCATCAAACGAATGTGTTCATTTGGAATCATGCATTGATAATGCGTTGTCGGGAAAACTGCAAATATGTATGGAAGCGTGAGTTGAATGATTAATCACATTCTAAGGATTGATATGGTCCTGTTGTTCGTCCTGCCACATAACAATGGCGTTGCAGTTACATGCGCTGCAAAATCAAATATTTAAAATTAAACAACCATCTGATAAAACTTACTGCAGCCGGATTGTTTTAGACACACATGAGCGCATGAAAAACATCAAACATATGTTACCAAAATAGTCATTGCTGTATGATGTACAGCAACTGTGAAATGAATGGTTTTATAATCTGTTATGTGAGACTTCTGTTGAATTTTTAAGCATTTGATTCCCTGTGTACACAAAGATGGCAGTCCTGATTTAACGAGTGGGCAAGCAGAGCTCTCGGTGACTGATTTTTCAGTCTTTTTCAGTCACGTGATTGAGCGCCTTCCCGGCAATGCATCGTAATTAGAAAAGAGTAATGCAAGATATTGAACACGGACACATCCGGGATTTGAACCCGGGAACTCGCGCACCCGAAGCAAGAATCATACCCCTAGATTAAACAGCCAAATGCTGGCGGCGATTTGGTTCCACGAGCTTCCACGAGCTTCCAAAGAAGCGTAGACCTAGATGCTCTGTATTGAGGAATTTGTGTCACCTTGCTGTGTGCCTGTTAGGGGCAGTCTGATTTGCTTTACCTGGCGGCTAGCATTTCTATGGGCATCGAGAGGTGGTCGCTATAAATGAGGAAACTTGTTAAGATAGGATTTAGTTTCGATATGCATACATACACATAAAAAATAAACAAAACAAAACTGTGTTTCGTTGTTTTGCAAAGGGATGCACTGCAATTTGTTATATTTTATTTTATTCTTGCGAGCACGCAGCTGTTTTATATATTCATTTTAAATAGATTGGGGGAAATTGGTACTGTGTACTTTACAAATGTAATCTAGATTGTAACGAGACCATTCAAGTGCTGACGTTGTTGTCTACTTTGTATGTACCACAAAAAGAACAGATTTGCTGAACTGGTTAATTAACCTTACTATAAAAAACTGATAGATCCAAGTATTTTATATAAACTGCAATACTATAATATGTGGTAACTAGTTGAATTAACTTCACTATAAGAAACTGCTAGATTAAGAGTTTGTTTAATTGTATCATCTCTATATGTATCTACTAGACAATTGTTAGATGGTGAAGTGAAAGTGGAATTGTCATATTGTTTACATTGTTGTTAATGTGCTTGAGATTTTGAAAACAATTATTAATTAAAACTTGTAAAGATTATTTTTGGAGTATGATTGCTTGATTTCTCCTGGATAAAAGAGTTTGTGCGGGAACCAACCACTCGAGGTCCTTGTCCTCAATAAACACACGGTGGCGTAGTGAAAATAACATAAATTTCGCTATCTGTATATAAAGACCTGCTACACTTCAATACTACTGCCGCTACTCGGACACCACACACGGAATCATTGTAAACACACCGCCATAGCACAGGCTGCCGACCAGCCATACCGCCGCCGTCACGAGAGCCTCCCGTTCCCTTACATCCTGCTTCCTATTCCGCTCCCCCTTGTCTTTAAAACCAGCCTTTGAAATGAGCCAGGTAAAGGGGAATCATCCTCTGATTGGCGCAGGGAAAGAAACGAAAGATTCTAAAAATGAAAGTAGCCTAATTAAAACAATAAAACAAAACACATAGCAGCGACCTGCTGCAATTGTTCTGCCGTGTGTGTAGCACGGAGTGCCCAGCTGACAAAACAAACACGAGCTTCTCGGTAGTTCGCCGTGATCGTATAGTGGTTAGTACTTTGCGTTGTGGCCGCAACAACCCCGGTTCGAATCCGGGTCACGGCAGGTGCAATCCTCACACGGCAGAGAAGCTTGTTCTTTTTTTTCACACGCCATCTTCATGGCATGAACCTTTTTGAAAGAAAATAGAATACAATAATTGCTTCATCGTGTTAGTACAGGCATGATGCACACCAGCCTGCTGTGTATGAAATAATAATTACAGAAATAATCAATCTATAAACACCATAAAAATCTCCCACAAACACCAGTCGCTGTATTAACGCTTATCGAGTAGAGGCAAGACGGGACCTGTCCCAGCAGCCAACGTTACAGTGGCTTAATTCAATCTTTGAAGGTGATTTTGCGAACGGAGGCGTTGGTGGTATAGTGGTGCGCATAGCTGCCTTCCAAGCAGTTGACCCGGGTTCGATTCCCGGCCAACGCAAGTCTTTTTTGAACTTTTTCATTTAACATTGGAATAAAGCGTAATACATTCCCCAACTAATTTGCCTTACTGGTTAATAGTCTTAAAAGCATAACTTTGAAAGTATCACTGTGAGTTATAATGATCTGTGAGGTGATATTAGTCACTACATTAAGCCCCATCAAACGAATGTGTTCATTTGGAATCATGCATTGATAATGCGTTGTCGGGAAAACTGCAAATATGTATGGAAGCGTGAGTTGAATGATTAATCACATTCTAAGGATTGATATGGTCCTGTTGTTCGTCCTGCCACATAACAATGGCGTTGCAGTTACATGCGCTGCAAAATCAAATATTTAAAATTAAACAACCATCTGATAAAACTTACTGCAGCCGGATTGTTTTAGACACACATGGGCGCATGAAAAAAATCAAACATATGTTACCAAAATAGTCATTGCTGTATGATGTACAGCAACTGTGAAATGAATGGTTTTATAATCTGTTATGTGAGACTTCTGTTGAATTTTTAAGCATTTGATTCCCTGTGTACACAAAGATGGCAGTCCTGATTTAACGAGTGGGCAAGCAGAGCTCTCGGTGACTGATTTGTCAGTCTTTTTCAGTCACGTGATTGAGCGCCTTCCCGGCAATGCATCGTAATTAGAAAAGAGTAATGCAAGATATTGAACACGGACACATCCGGGATTTGAACCCGGGAACTCGCGCACCCGAAGCAAGAATCATACCCCTAGATTAAACAGCCAAATGCTAGCGGCGATTTGGTTCCACGAGCTTCCAAAGAAGCGTAGACCTAGATGCTCTGTATTGAGGAATTTGTGTCACCTTGCTGTGTGCCTGTTAGGGGCAGTCTGATTTGCTTTACCTGGCGGCTAGCATTTCTATGGGCATCGAGAGGTGGTCGCTATAAATGAGGAAACTTGTTAAGATAGGATTTAGTTTCGATATGCATACATACACATAAAAAATAAACAAAACAAAACTGTGTTTCGTTGTTTTGCAAAGGGATGCACTGCAATTTGTTATATTTTATTTTATTCTTGCGAGCACGCAGCTGTTTTATATATTCATTTTAAATAGATTGGGGGAAATTGGTACTGTGTACTTTACAAATGTAATCTAGATTGTAACGAGACCATTCAAGTGCTGACGTTGTTGTCTACTTTGTATGTACCACAAAAAGAACAGATTTGCTGAACTGGTTAATTAACCTTACTATAAAAAACTGATAGATCCAAGTATTTTATATAAACTGCAATACTATAATATGTGGTAACTAGTTGAATTAACTTCACTATAAGAAACTGCTAGATTAAGAGTTTGTTTAATTGTATCATCTCTATATGTATCTACTAGACAATTGTTAGATGGTGAAGTGAAAGTGGAATTGTCATATTGTTTACATTGTTGTTAATGTGCTTGAGATTTTGAAAACAATTATTAATTAAAACTTGTAAAGATTATTTTTGGAGTATGATTGCTTGATTTCTCCTGGATAAAAGAGTTTGTGCGGGAACCAACCACTCGAGGTCCTTGTCCTCAATAAACACACGGTGGCGTAGTGAAAATAACATAAATTTCGCTATCTGTATATAAAGACCTGCTACACTTCAATACTACTGCCGCTACTCGGACACCACACACGGAATCATTGTAAACACACCGCCATAGCACAGGCTGCCGACCAGCCATACCGCCGCCGTCACGAGAGCCTCCCGTTCCCTTACATCCTGCTTCCTATTCCGCTCCCCCTTGTCTTTAAAACCAGCCTTTGAAATGAGCCAGGTAAAGGGGAATCATCCTCTGATTGGCGCAGGGAAAGAAACGAAAGATTCTAAAAATGAAAGTAGCCTAATTAAAACAATAAAACAAAACACATAGCAGCGACCTGCTGCAATTGTTCTGCCGTGTGTGTAGCACGGAGTGCCCAGCTGACAAAACAAACACGAGCTTCTCGGTAGTTCGCCGTGATCGTATAGTGGTTAGTACTTTGCGTTGTGGCCGCAACAACCCCGTTTCGAATCCGGGTCACGGCAGGTGCAATCCTCACACGGCAGAGAAGCTTGTTCTTTTTTTTCACACGCCATCTTCATGGCATGCACCTTTTTGAAAGAAAATAGAATACAATAATTGCTTCATCGTGTTAGTACAGGCATGATGCTCACCAGCCTGCTGTGTATGAAATAATAATTACAGAAATAATCAATCTATAAACACCATAAAAATCTCCCACAAACGCTTATCGAGTAGAGGCAAGACGGGACCTGTCCCAGCAGCCAACGTTGCAGTGGCTTAATTCAATCTTTGAAGGTGATTTTGAGAACGGAGGCGTTGGTGGTATAGTGGTGAGCATAGCTGCCTTCCAAGCAGTTGACCCGGGTTCGATTCCCGGCCAACGCAAGTCTTTTTTGAACTTTTTCATTTAACATTGGAATAAAGCGTAATACATTCCCCAACTAATTTGCCTTACTGGTTAATAGTCTTAAAAGCATAACTTTGAAAGTATCACTGTGAGTTATAATGATCTGTGAGGTGATATTAGTCACTACATTAAGCCCCATCAAACGAATGTGTTCATTTGGAATCATGCATTGATAATGCGTTGTCGGGAAAACTGCAAATATGTATGGAAGCGTGAGTTGAATGATTAATCACATTCTAAGGATTGATATGGTCCTGTTGTTCGTCCTGCCACATAACAATGGCGTTGCAGTTACATGCGCTGCAAAATCAAATATTTAAAATTAAACAACCATCTGATAAAACTTACTGCAGCCGGATTGTTTTAGACACACATGGGGGGCGCATGAAAAAAATCAAACATATGTTACCAAAATAGTCATTGCTGTATGATGTACAGCAACTGTGAAATGAATGGTTTTATAATCTGTTTTGTGAGACTTCTGTTGAATTTTTAAGCATTTGATTCCCTGTGTACACAAAGATGGCAGTCCTGATTTAACGAGTGGGCAAGCAGAGCTCTCGGTGACTGATTTGTCAGTCTTTTTCAGTCACGTGATTGAGCGCCTTCCCGGCAATGCATCGTAATTAGAAAATTGTAATGCAAGATATTGAACACGGACACATCCGGGATTTGAACCCGGGAACTCGCGCACCCGAAGCAAGAATCATACCCCTAGATTAAACAGCCAAATGCTGGCGGCGATTTGGTTCCACGAGCTTCCAAAGAAGCGTAGACCTAGATGCTCTGTATTGAGGAATTAGTGTCACCTTGCTGTGTGCCTGTTAGGGGCAGTCTGATTTGCTTTACCTGGCGGCTAGCATTTCTATGGGCATCGAGAGGTGGTCGCTATAAATGAGGAAACTTGTTAAGATAGGATTTAGTTTCGATATGCATACATAAAAAATAAACAAAACAAAACTGTGTTTCGTTGTTTTGCAAAGGGATGCACTGCAATTTGTTATATTTTATTTTATTCTTGCGAGCACGCAGCTGTTTTATATATTCATTTTAAATAGATTGGGGGAAATTGGTACTGTGTACTTTACAAATGTAATCTAGATTGTAACGAGACTATTCAAGTGCTGACGTTGTTGTCTACTTTGTATGTACCACAAAAAGAACAGATTTGCTGAACTGGTTAATTAACCTTACTATAAAAAACTGATAGATCCAAGTATTTTATATAAACTGCAATACTATAATATGTGGTAACTAGTTGAATTAACTTCACTATAAGAAACTGCTAGATTAAGAGTTTGTTTAATTGTATCATCTCTATATGTACCTACTAGACAATTGTTAGATGGTGAAGTGAAAGTGGAATTGTCATATTGTTTACATTGTTGTTAATGTGCTTGAGATTTTGAAAACAATTATTAATTAAAACTTGTAAAGATTATTTTTGGAGTATGATTGCTTGATTTCTCCTGGATAAAAGAGTTTGTGCGGGAACCAACCACTCGAGGTCCTTGTCCTCAATAAACACACGGTGGCGTAGTGAAAATAACATAAATTTCGCTATCTGTATATAAAGACCTGCTACACTTCAATACTACTGCCGCTACTCGGACACAACACACGGAATCATTGTAAACACACCGCCATAGCACAGGCTGCCGACCAGCCATACCTCCGCCGTCACGAGAGCCTCCCGTTCCCTTACATCCTGCTTCCTATTCCGCTCCCCCTTGTCTTTAAAACCAGCCTTTGAAATGAGCCAGGTAAAGGGGAATCATCCTCTGATTGGCGCAGGGAAAGAAACGAAAGATTCTAAAAATGAAAGTAGCCTAATTAAAACAATAAAACAAAACACATAGCAGCGACCTGCTGCAATTGTTCTGCCGTGTGTGTAGCACGGAGTGCCCAGCTGACAAAACAAACACGAGCTTCTCGGTAGTTCGCCGTGATCGTATAGTGGTTAGTACTTTGCGTTGTGGCCGCAACAACCCCGTTTCGAATCCGGGTCACGGCAGGTGCAATCTTCACACGGCAGAGAAGCTTGTTCTTTTTTTTCACACGCCATCTTCATGGCATGCACCTTTTTGAAAGAAAATAGAATACAATAATTGCTTCATCGTGTTAGTACAGGCATGATGCTCACCAGCCTGCTGTGTATGAAATAATAATTACAGAAATAATCAATCTATAAACACCATAAAAATCTCCCACAAACACCAGTCGCTGTATTAACGCTTATCGATTAGAGGCAAGACGGGACCTGTCCCAGCAGCCAACGTTGCAGTGGCTTAATTCAATCTTTGAAGGTGATTTTGAGAACGGAGGCGTTGGTGGTATAGTGGTGAGCATAGCTGCCTTCCAAGCAGTTGACCCGGGTTCGATTCCCGGCCAACGCAAGTCTTTTTTGAACTTTTTCATTTAACATTGGAATAAAGCGTAATACATTCCCCAACTAATTTGCCTTACTGGTTAATAGTCTTAAAAGCATAACTTTGAAAGTATCACTGTGAGTTATAATGATCTGTGAGGTGATATTAGTCACTACATTAAGCCCCATCAAACGAATGTGTTCATTTGGAATCATGCATTGATAATGCGTTGTCGGGAAAACTGCAAATATGTATGGAAGCGTGAGTTGAATGATTAATCACATTCTAAGGATTGATATGGTCCTGTTGTTCGTCCTGCCACATAACAATGGCGTTGCAGTTACATGCGCTGCAAAATCAAATATTTAAAATTAAACAACCATCTGATAAAACTTACTGCAGCCGGATTGTTTTAGACACACATGGGCGCATGAAAAAAATGAAACATATGTTACCAAAATAGTCATTTGCTGTATGATGTACAGCAACTGTGAAATGAATGGTTTTATAATCTGTTATGTGAGACTTCTGTTGAATTTTTAAGCATTTGATTCCCTGTGTACACAAAGATGGCAGTCCTGATTTAACGAGTGGGCAAGCAGAGCTCTCGGTGACTGATTTGTCAGTCTTTTTCAGTCACGTGATTGAGCGCCTTCCCGGCAATGCATCGTAATTAGAAAAGTGTAATGCAAGATATTGAACACGGACACATCCGGGATTTGAACCCGGGAACTCGCGCACCCGAAGCAAGAATCATACCCCTAGATTAAACAGCCAAATGCTGGCGGCGATTTGGTTCCACGAGCTTCCAAAGAAGCGTAGACCTAGATGCTCTGTATTGAGGAATTAGTGTCACCTTGCTGTGTGCCTGTTAGGGGCAGTCTGATTTGCTTTACCTGGCGGCTAGCATTTCTATGGGCATCGAGAGGTGGTCGCTATAAATGAGGAAACTTGTTAAGATAGGATTTAGTTTCGATATGCATACATAAAAAATAAACAAAACAAAACTGTGTTTCGTTGTTTTGCAAAGGGATGCACTGCAATTTGTTATATTTTATTTTATTCTTGCGAGCACGCAGCTGTTTCATATATTCATTTTAAATAGATTGGGGGAAATTGGTACTGTGTACTTTACAAATGTAATCTGATTGTAACGAGACCATTCAAGTGCTGACGTTGTTGTCTACTTTGTATGTACCACAAAAAGAACAGATTTGCTGAACTGGTTAATTAACCTTACTATAAAAAACTGATAGATCCAAGTATTTTATATAAACTGCAATACTATAATATGTGGTAACTAGTTGAATTAACTTCACTATAAGAAACTGCTAGATTAAGAGTTTGTTTAATTGTATCATCTCTATATGTATCTACTAGACAATTGTTAGATGGTGAAGTGAAAGTGGAATTGTCATATTGTTTACATTGTTGTTAATGTGCTTGAGATTTTGAAAACAATTATTAATTAAAACTTGTAAAGGTTATTTTTGGAGTATGATTGCTTGATTTCTCCTGGATAAAAGAGTTTGTGCGGGAACCAACCACTCGAGGTCCTTGTCCTCAATAAACACACGGTGGCGTAGTGAAAATAACATAAATTTCGCTATCTGTATATAAAGACCTGCTACACTTCAATACTACTGCCGCTACTCGGACACCACACACGGAATCATTGTAAACACACCGCCATAGCACAGGCTGCCGACCAGCCATACCTCCGCCGTCACGAGAGCCTCCCGTTCCCTTACATCTTGCTTCCTATTCCGCTCCCCCTTGTCTTTAAAGCCAGCCTTTGAAATGAGCCAGGTAAAGGGGAATCATCCTCTGATTGGCGCAGGGAAAGAAACGAAAGATTCTAAAAATGAAAGTAGCCTAATTAAAACAATAAAACAAAACACATAGCAGCGACCTGCTGCAATTGTTCTGCCGTGTGTGTAGCACGGAGTGCCCAGCTGACAAAACAAACACGAGCTTCTCGGTAGTTCGCCGTGATCGTATAGTGGTTAATACTTTGCGTTGTGGCCGCAACAACCCCGGTTCGAATCCGGGTCACGGCAGGTGCAATCCTCACACGGCAGAGAAGCTTGTTCTTTTTTTTCACACGCCATCTTCATGGCATGCACCTTTTTGAAAGAAAATAGAATACAATAATTGCTTCATCGTGTTAGTACAGGCATGATGCACACCAGCCTGCTGTGTGTGAAATAATAATTACAGAAATAATCAATCTATAAACACCATAAAAATCTCCCACAAACACCAGTCGCTGTATTAACGCTTATCGAGTAGAGGCAAGACGGGACCTGTCCCAGCAGCCAACGTTACAGTGGCTTAATTCAATCTTTGAAGGTGATTTTGAGAACGGAGGCGTTGGTGGTATAGTGGTGAGCATAGCTGCCTTCCAAGCAGTTGACCCGGGTTCGATTCCCGGCCAACGCAAGTCTTTTTTGAACTTTTTCATTTAACATTGGAATAAAGCGTAATACATTCCCCAACTAATTTGCCTTACTGGTTAATAGTCTTAAAAGCATAACTTTGAAAGTATCACTGTCAGTTATAATGATCTGTGAGGTGATATTAGTCACTACATTAAGCCCCATCAAACGAATGTGTTCATTTGGAATCATGCATTGATAATGCGTTGTCGGGAAAACTGCAAATATGTATGGAAGCCTGAGTTGAATGATTAATCACATTCTAAGGATTGATATGGTCCTGTTGATCGTCCTGCCACATAACAATGGCGTTGCAGTTACATGCGCTGCAAAATCAAATATTTAAAATTAAACAACCATCTGATAAAACTTACTGCAGCCGGATTGTTTTAGACACACATGGGCGCATGAAAAAAATGAAACATATGTTACCAAAATAGTCATTTGCTGTATGATGTACAGCAACTGTGAAATCAATGGTTTTATAATCTGTTATGTGAGACTTCTGTTGAATTTTTAAGCATTTGATTCCCTGTGTACACAAAGATGGCAGTCCTGATTTAACGAGTGGGCAAGCAGAGCTCTCGGTGACTGATTTGTCAGTCTTTTTCAGTCACGTGATTGAGCGCCTTCCCGGCAATGCATCGTAATTAGAAAAGTGTAATGCAAGATATTGAACACGGACACATCCGGGATTTGAACCCGGGAACTCGCGCACCCGAAGCAAGAATCATACCCCTAGATTAAACAGCCAAATGCTGGCGGCGATTTGGTTCCACGAGCTTCCAAAGAAGCGTAGACCTAGATGCTCTGTATTGAGGAATTAGTGTCACCTTGCTGTGTGCCTGTTAGGGGCAGTCTGATTTGCTTTACCTGGCGGCTAGCATTTCTATGGGCATCGAGAGGTGGTCGCTATAAATGAGGAAACTTGTTAAGATAGGATTTAGTTTCGATATGCATACATAAAAAATAAACAAAACAAAACTGTGTTTCGTTGTTTTGCAAAGGGATGCACTGCAATTTGTTATATTTTATTTTATTCTTGCGAGCACGCAGCTGTTTTATATATTCATTTTAAATAGATTGGGGGAAATTGGTACTGTGTACTTTACAAATGTAATCTAGATTGTAACGAGACCATTCAAGTGCTGACGTTGTTGTCTACTTTGTATGTACCACAAAAAGAACAGATTTGCTGAACTGGTTAATTAACCTTACTATAAAAAACTGATAGATCCAAGTATTTTATATAAACTGCAATACTATAATATGTGGTAACTAGTTGAATTAACTTCACTATAAGAAACTGCTAGATTAAGAGTTTGTTTAATTGTATCATCTCTATATGTATCTACTAGACAATTGTTAGATGGTGAAGTGAAAGTGGAATTGTCATATTGTTTACATTGTTGTTAATGTGCTTGAGATTTTGAAAACAATTATTAATTAAAACTTGTAAAGATTATTTTTGGAGTATGATTGCTTGATTTCTCCTGGATAAAAGAGTTTGTGCGGGAACCAACCACTCGAGGTCCTTGTCCTCAATAAACACACGGTGGCGTAGTGAAAATAACATAAATTTCGCTATCTGTATATAAAGACCTGCTACACTTCAATACTACTGCCGCTACTCGGACACCACACACGGAATCATTGTAAACACACCGCCATAGCACAGGCTGCCGACCAGCCATACCGCCGCCGTCACGAGAGCCTCCCGTTCCCTTACATCCTGCTTCCTATTCCGCTCCCACTTGTCTTTAAAACCAGCCTTTGAAATGAGCCAGGTAAAGGGGAATCATCCTCTGATTGGCGCAGGGAAAGAAACGAAAGATTCTAAAAATGAAAGTAGCCTAATTAAAACAATAAAACAAAACACATAGCAGCGACCTGCTGCAATTGTTCTGCCGTGTGTGTAGCACGGAGTGCCCAGCTGACAAAACAAACACGAGCTTCTCGGCAGTTCGCCGTGATCGTATAGTGGTTAGTACTTTGCGTTGTGGCCGCAACAACCCCGGTTCGAATCCGGGTCACGGCAGGTGCAATCCTCACACGGCAGAAAAGCTTGTTCTTTTTTTTCACACGCCATCTTCATGGCATGCACCTTTTTGAAAGAAAATAGAATACAATAATTGCT
Organism: Acipenser ruthenus; assembly: GCF_902713425.1. Classification (NCBI taxonomy): domain Eukaryota; kingdom Metazoa; phylum Chordata; class Actinopteri; order Acipenseriformes; family Acipenseridae; genus Acipenser; species Acipenser ruthenus. Next base: position 4,870,170 of record NC_081238.1, read on the forward strand.
TCATCGTGTTAGTACAGGCATGATGCACACCAGCCTGCTGTGTATGAAATAATAATTACAGAAATAATCAATCTATAAACACCATAAAAATCTCCCACAAACACCAGTCGCTGTATTAACGCTTATCGAGTAGAGGCAAGACGGGACCTGTCCCAGCAGCCAACGTTACAGTGGCTTAATTCAATCTTTGAAGGTGATTTTGAGAACGGAGGCGTTGGTGGTATAGTGGTGAGCATAGCTGCCTTCCAAGCAGTTGACCCGGGTTCGATTCCCGGCCAACGCAAGTCTTTTTTGAACTTTTTCATTTAACATTGGAATAAAGCGTAATACATTCCCCAACTAATTTGCCTTACTGGTTAATAGTCTTAAAAGCATAACTTTGAAAGTATCACTGTGAGTTATAATGATCTGTGAGGTGATATTAGTCACTACATTAAGCCCCATCAAACGAATGTGTTCATTTGGAATCATGCATTGATAATGCGTTGTCGGGAAAACTGCAAATATGTATGGAAGCGTGAGTTGAATGATTAATCACATTCTAAGGATTGATATGGTCCTGTTGTTCGTCCTGCCACATAACAATGGCGTTGCAGTTACATGCGCTGCAAAATCAAATATTTAAAATTAAACAACCATCTGATAAAACTTACTGCAGCCGGATTGTTTTAGACACACATGGGCGCATGAAAAAAATCAAACATATGTTACCAAAATAGTCATTGCTGTATGATGTACAGCAACTGTGAAATGAATGGTTTTATAATCTGTTTTGTGAGACTTCTGTTGAATTTTTAAGCATTTGATTCCCTGTGTACACAAAGATGGCAGTCCTGATTTAACGAGTGGGCAAGCAGAGCTCTCGGTGACTGATTTTTCAGTCTTTTTCAGTCACGTGATTGAGCGCCTTCCCGGCAATGCATCGTAATTAGAAAAGTGTAATGCAAGATATTGAACACGGACACATCCGGGATTTGAACCCGGGAACTCGCGCACCCGAAGCAAGAATCATACCCCTAGATTAAACAGCCAAATGCTGGCGGCGATTTGGTTCCACGAGCTTCCAAAGAAGCGTAGACCTAGATGCTCTGTATTGAGGAATTAGTGTCACCTTGCTGTGTGCCTGTTAGGGGCAGTCTGATTTGCTTTACCTGGCGGCTAGCATTTCTATGGGCATCGAGAGGTGGTCGCTATAAATGAGGAAACTTGTTAAGATAGGATTTAGTTTCGATATGCATACATAAAAAATAAACAAAACAAAACTGTGTTTCGTTGTTTTGCAAAGGGATGCACTGCAATTTGTTATATTTTATTTTATTCTTGCGAGCACGCAGCTGTTTTATATATTCATTTTAAATAGATTGGGGGAAATTGGTACTGTGTACTTTACAAATGTAATCTAGATTGTAACGAGACCATTCAAGTGCTGACGTTGTTGTCTACTTTGTATGTACCACAAAAAGAACAGATTTGCTGAACTGGTTAATTAACCTTACTATAAAAAACTGATAGATCCAAGTATTTTATATAAACTGCAATACTATAATATGTGGTAACTAGTTGAATTAACTTCACTATAAGAAACTGCTAGATTAAGAGTTTGTTTAATTGTATCATCTCTATATGTACCTACTAGACAATTGTTAGATGGTGAAGTGAAAGTGGAATTGTCATATTGTTTACATTGTTGTTAATGTGCTTGAGATTTTGAAAACAATTATTAATTAAAACTTGTAAAGATTATTTTTGGAGTATGATTGCTTGATTTCTCCTGGATAAAAGAGTTTGTGCGGGAACCAACCACTCGAGGTCCTTGTCCTCAATAAACACACGGTGGCGTAGTGAAAATAACATAAATTTCGCTATCTGTATATAAAGACCTGCTACACTTCAATACTACTGCCGCTACTCGGACACAACACACGGAATCATTGTAAACACACCGCCATAGCACAGGCTGCCGACCAGCCATACCTCCGCCGTCACGAGAGCCTCCCGTTCCCTTACATCCTGCTTCCTATTCCGCTCCCCCTTGTCTTTAAAACCAGCCTTTGAAATGAGCCAGGTAAAGGGGAATCATCCTCTGATTGGCGCAGGGAAAGAAACGAAAGATTCTAAAAATGAAAGTAGCCTAATTAAAACAATAAAACAAAACACATAGCAGCGACCTGCTGCAATTGTTCTGCCGTGTGTGTAGCACCGAGTGCCCAGCTGACAAAACAAACACGAGCTTCTCGGCAGTTCGCCGTGATCGTATAGTGGTTAGTACTTTGCGTTGTGGCCGCAACAACCCCGGTTCGAATCCGGGTCACGGCAGGTGCAATCCTCACACGGCAGAGAAGCTTGTTCTTTTTTTTCACACGCCATCTTCATGGCATGCACCTTTTTGAAAGAAAATAGAATACAATAATTGCTTCATCGTGTTAGTACAGGCATGATGCACACCAGCCTGCTGTGTATGAAATAATAATTACAGAAATAATCAATCTATAAACACCATAAAAATCTCCCACAAACACCAGTCGCTGTATTAACGCTTATCGAGTAGAGGCAAGACGGGACCTGTCCCAGCAGCCAACGTTACAGTGGCTTAATTCAATCTTTGAAGGTGATTTTGAGAACGGAGGCGTTGGTGGTATAGTGGTGAGCATAGCTGCCTTCCAAGCAGTTGACCCGGGTTCGATTCCCGGCCAACGCAAGTCTTTTTTGAACTTTTTCATTTAACATTGGAATAAAGCGTAATACATTCCCCAACTAATTTGCCTTACTGGTTAATAGTCTTAAAAGCATAACTTTGAAAGTATCACTGTGAGTTATAATGATCTGTGAGGTGATATTAGTCACTACATTAAGCCCCATCAAACGAATGTGTTCATTTGGAATCATGCATTGATAATGCGTTGTCGGGAAAACTGCAAATATGTATGGAAGCGTGAGTTGAATGATTAATCACATTCTAAGGATTGATATGGTCCTGTTGTTCGTCCTGCCACATAACAATGGCGTTGCAGTTACATGCGCTGCAAAATCAAATATTTAAAATTAAACAACCATCTGATAAAACTTACTGCAGCCGGATTGTTTTAGACACACATGGGGGGCGCATGAAAAAAATCAAACATATGTTACCAAAATAGTCATTGCTGTATGATGTACAGCAACTGTGAAATGAATGGTTTTATAATCTGTTTTGTGAGACTTCTGTTGAATTTTTAAGCATTTGATTCCCTGTGTACACAAAGATGGCAGTCCTGATTTAACGAGTGGGCAAGCAGAGCTCTCGGTGACTGATTTTTCAGTCTTTTTCAGTCACGTGATTGAGCGCCTTCCCGGCAATGCATCGTAATTAGAAAAGTGTAATGCAAGATATTGAACACGGACACATCCGGGATTTGAACCCGGGAACTCGCGCACCCGAAGCAAGAATCATACCCCTAGATTAAACAGCCAAATGCTGGCGGCGATTTGGTTCCACGAGCTTCCAAAGAAGCGTAGACCTAGATGCTCTGTATTGAGGAATTAGTGTCACCTTGCTGTGTGCCTGTTAGGGGCAGTCTGATTTGCTTTACCTGGCGGCTAGCATTTCTATGGGCATCGAGAGGTGGTCGCTATAAATGAGGAAACTTGTTAAGATAGGATTTAGTTTCGATATGCATACATAAAAAATAAACAAAACAAAACTGTGTTTCGTTGTTTTGCAAAGGGATGCACTGCAATTTGTTATATTTTATTTTATTCTTGCGAGCACGCAGCTGTTTTATATATTCATTTTAAATAGATTGGGGGAAATTGGTACTGTGTACTTTACAAATGTAATCTAGATTGTAACGAGACCATTCAAGTGCTGACGTTGTTGTCTACTTTGTATGTACCACAAAAAGAACAGATTTGCTGAACTGGTTAATTAACCTTACTATAAAAAACTGATAGATCCAAGTATTTTATATAAACTGCAATACTATAATATGTGGTAACTAGTTGAATTAACTTCACTATAAGAAACTGCTAGATTAAGAGTTTGTTTAATTGTATCATCTCTATATGTACCTACTAGACAATTGTTAGATGGTGAAGTGAAAGTGGAATTGTCATATTGTTTACATTGTTGTTAATGTGCTTGAGATTTTGAAAACAATTATTAATTAAAACTTGTAAAGATTATTTTTGGAGTATGATTGCTTGATTTCTCCTGGATAAAAGAGTTTGTGCGGGAACCAACCACTCGAGGTCCTTGTCCTCAATAAACACACGGTGGCGTAGTGAAAATAACATAAATTTCGCTATCTGTATATAAAGACCTGCTACACTTCAATACTACTGCCGCTACTCGGACACAACACACGGAATCATTGTAAACACACCGCCATAGCACAGGCTGCCGACCAGCCATACCTCCGCCGTCACGAGAGCCTCCCGTTCCCTTACATCCTGCTTCCTATTCCGCTCCCCCTTGTCTTTAAAACCAGCCTTTGAAATGAGCCAGGTAAAGGGGAATCATCCTCTGATTGGCGCAAGGAAAGAAACGAAAGATTCTAAAAATGAAAGTAGCCTAATTAAAACAATAAAACAAAACACATAGCAGCGACCTGCTGCAATTGTTCTGCCGTGTGTGTAGCACGGAGTGCCCAGCTGACAAAACAAACACGAGCTTCTCGGTAGTTCGCCGTGATCGTATAGTGGTTAGTACTTTGCGTTGTGGCCGCAACAACCCCGTTTCGAATCCGGGTCACGGCAGGTGCAATCCTCACACGGCAGAGAAGCTTGTTCTTTTTTTCACACGCCATCTTCATGGCATGCACCTTTTTGAAAGAAAATAGAATACAATAATTGCTTCATCGTGTTAGTACAGGCATGATGCTCACCAGCCTGCTGTGTATGAAATAATAATTACAGAAATAATCAATCTATAAACACCATAAAAATCTCCCACAAACACCAGTCGCTGTATTAACGCTTATCGAGTAGAGGCAAGACGGGACCTGTCCCAGCAGCCAACGTTGCAGTGGCTTAATTCAATCTTTGAAGGTGATTTTGAGAACGGAGGCGTTGGTGGTATAGTGGTGAGCATAGCTGCCTTCCAAGCAGTTGACCCGGGTTCGATTCCCGGCCAACGCAAGTCTTTTTTGAACTTTTTCATTTAACATTGGAATAAAGCGTAATACATTCCCCAACTAATTTGCCTTACTGGTTAATAGTCTTAAAAGCATAACTTTGAAAGTATCACTGTGAGTTATAATGATCTGTGAGGTGATATTAGTCACTACATTAAGCCCCATCAAACGAATGTGTTCATTTGGAATCATGCATTGATAATGCGTTGTCGGGAAAACTGCAAATATGTATGGAAGCGTGAGTTGAATGATTAATCACATTCTAAGGATTGATATGGTCCTGTTGTTCGTCCTGCCACATAACAATGGCGTTGCAGTTACATGCGCTGCAAAATCAAATATTTAAAATTAAACAACCATCTGATAAAACTTACTGCAGCCGGATTGTTTTAGACACACATGGGGGGCGCATGAAAAAAATCAAACATATGTTACCAAAATAGTCATTGCTGTATGATGTACAGCAACTGTGAAATGAATGGTTTTATAATCTGTTTTGTGAGACTTCTGTTGAATTTTTAAGCATTTGATTCCCTGTGTACACAAAGATGGCAGTCCTGATTTAACGAGTGGGCAAGCAGAGCTCTCGGTGACTGATTTTTCAGTCTTTTTCAGTCACGTGATTGAGCGCCTTCCCGGCAATGCATCGTAATTAGAAAAGTGTAATGCAAGATATTGAACACGGACACATCCGGGATTTGAACCCGGGAACTCGCGCACCCGAAGCAAGAATCATACCCCTAGATTAAACAGCCAAATGCTGGCGGCGATTTGGTTCCACGAGCTTCCAAAGAAGCGTAGACCTAGATGCTCTGTATTGAGGAATTAGTGTCACCTTGCTGTGTGCCTGTTAGGGGCAGTCTGATTTGCTTTACCTGGCGGCTAGCATTTCTATGGGCATCGAGAGGTGGTCGCTATAAATGAGGAAACTTGTTAAGATAGGATTTAGTTTCGATATGCATACATAAAAAATAAACAAAACAAAACTGTGTTTCGTTGTTTTGCAAAGGGATGCACTGCAATTTGTTATATTTTATTTTATTCTTGCGAGCACGCAGCTGTTTTATATATTCATTTTAAATAGATTGGGGGAAATTGGTACTGTGTACTTTACAAATGTAATCTAGATTGTAACGAGACCATTCAAGTGCTGACGTTGTTGTCTACTTTGTATGTACCACAAAAAGAACAGATTTGCTGAACTGGTTAATTAACCTTACTATAAAAAACTGATAGATCCAAGTATTTTATATAAACTGCAATACTATAATATGTGGTAACTAGTTGAATTAACTTCACTATAAGAAACTGCTAGATTAAGAGTTTGTTTAATTGTATCATCTCTATATGTACCTACTAGACAATTGTTAGATGGTGAAGTGAAAGTGGAATTGTCATATTGTTTACATTGTTGTTAATGTGCTTGAGATTTTGAAAACAATTATTAATTAAAACTTGTAAAGATTATTTTTGGAGTATGATTGCTTGATTTCTCCTGGATAAAAGAGTTTGTGCGGGAACCAACCACTCGAGGTCCTTGTCCTCAATAAACACACGGTGGCGTAGTGAAAATAACATAAATTTCGCTATCTGTATATAAAGACCTGCTACACTTCAATACTACTGCCGCTACTCGGACACAACACACGGAATCATTGTAAACACACCGCCATAGCACAGGCTGCCGACCAGCCATACCTCCGCCGTCACGAGAGCCTCCCGTTCCCTTACATCCTGCTTCCTATTCCGCTCCCCCTTGTCTTTAAAACCAGCCTTTGAAATGAGCCAGGTAAAGGGGAATCATCCTCTGATTGGCGCAAGGAAAGAAACGAAAGATTCTAAAAATGAAAGTAGCCTAATTAAAACAATAAAACAAAACACATAGCAGCGACCTGCTGCAATTGTTCTGCCGTGTGTGTAGCACGGAGTGCCCAGCTGACAAAACAAACACGAGCTTCTCGGTAGTTCGCCGTGATCGTATAGTGGTTAGTACTTTGCGTTGTGGCCGCAACAACCCCGTTTCGAATCCGGGTCACGGCAGGTGCAATCCTCACACGGCAGAGAAGCTTGTTCTTTTTTTCACACGCCATCTTCATGGCATGCACCTTTTTGAAAGAAAATAGAATACAATAATTGCTTCATCGTGTTAGTACAGGCATGATGCTCACCAGCCTGCTGTGTATGAAATAATAATTACAGAAATAATCAATCTATAAACACCATAAAAATCTCCCACAAACACCAGTCGCTGTATTAACGCTTATCGAGTAGAGGCAAGACGGGACCTGTCCCAGCAGCCAACGTTGCAGTGGCTTAATTCAATCTTTGAAGGTGATTTTGAGAACGGAGGCGTTGGTGGTATAGTGGTGAGCATAGCTGCCTTCCAAGCAGTTGACCCGGGTTCGATTCCCGGCCAACGCAAGTCTTTTTTGAACTTTTTCATTTAACATTGGAATAAAGCGTAATACATTCCCCAACTAATTTGCCTTACTGGTTAATAGTCTTAAAAGCATAACTTTGAAAGTATCACTGTGAGTTATAATGATCTGTGAGGTGATATTAGTCACTACATTAAGCCCCATCAAACGAATGTGTTCATTTGGAATCATGCATTGATAATGCGTTGTCGGGAAAACTGCAAATATGTATGGAAGCGTGAGTTGAATGATTAATCACATTCTAAGGATTGATATGGTCCTGTTGTTCGTCCTGCCACATAACAATGGCGTTGCAGTTACATGCGCTGCAAAATCAAATATTTAAAATTAAACAACCATCTGATAAAACTTACTGCAGCCGGATTGTTTTAGACACACATGGGCGCATGAAAAAAATCAAACATATGTTACCAAAATAGTCATTGCTGTATGATGTACAGCAACTGTGAAATGAATGGTTTTATAATCTGTTTTGTGAGACTTCTGTTGAATTTTTAAGCATTTGATTCCCTGTGTACACAAAGATGGCAGTCCTGATTTAACGAGTGGGCAAGCAGAGCTCTCGGTGACTGATTTTTCAGTCTTTTTCAGTCACGTGATTGAGCGCCTTCCCGGCAATGCATCGTAATTAGAAAAGTGTAATGCAAGATATTGAACACGGACACATCCGGGATTTGAACCCGGGAACTCGCGCACCCGAAGCAAGAATCATACCCCTAGATTAAACAGCCAAATGCTGGCGGCGATTTGGTTCCACGAGCTTCCAAAGAAGCGTAGACCTAGATGCTCTGTATTGAGGAATTAGTGTCACCTTGCTGTGTGCCTGTTAGGGGCAGTCTGATTTGCTTTACCTGGCGGCTAGCATTTCTATGGGCATCGAGAGGTGGTCGCTATAAATGAGGAAACTTGTTAAGATAGGATTTAGTTTCGATATGCATACATAAAAAATAAACAAAACAAAACTGTGTTTCGTTGTTTTGCAAAGGGATGCACTGCAATTTGTTATATTTTATTTTATTCTTGCGAGCACGCAGCTGTTTTATATATTCATTTTAAATAGATTGGGGGAAATTGGTACTGTGTACTTTACAAATGTAATCTAGATTGTAACGAGACCATTCAAGTGCTGACGTTGTTGTCTACTTTGTATGTACCACAAAAAGAACAGATTTGCTGAACTGGTTAATTAACCTTACTATAAAAAACTGATAGATCCAAGTATTTTATATAAACTGCAATACTATAATATGTGGTAACTAGTTGAATTAACTTCACTATAAGAAACTGCTAGATTAAGAGTTTGTTTAATTGTATCATCTCTATATGTACCTACTAGACAATTGTTAGATGGTGAAGTGAAAGTGGAATTGTCATATTGTTTACATTGTTGTTAATGTGCTTGAGATTTTGAAAACAATTATTAATTAAAACTTGTAAAGATTATTTTTGGAGTATGATTGCTTGATTTCTCCTGGATAAAAGAGTTTGTGCGGGAACCAACCACTCGAGGTCCTTGTCCTCAATAAACACACGGTGGCGTAGTGAAAATAACATAAATTTCGCTATCTGTATATAAAGACCTGCTACACTTCAATACTACTGCCGCTACTCGGACACAACACACGGAATCATTGTAAACACACCGCCATAGCACAGGCTGCCGACCAGCCATACCTCCGCCGTCACGAGAGCCTCCCGTTCCCTTACATCCTGCTTCCTATTCCGCTCCCCCTTGTCTTTAAAACCAGCCTTTGAAATGAGCCAGGTAAAGGGGAATCATCCTCTGATTGGCGCAAGGAAAGAAACGAAAGATTCTAAAAATGAAAGTAGCCTAATTAAAACAATAAAACAAAACACATAGCAGCGACCTGCTGCAATTGTTCTGCCGTGTGTGTAGCACGGAGTGCCCAGCTGACAAAACAAACACGAGCTTCTCGGTAGTTCGCCGTGATCGTATAGTGGTTAGTACTTTGCGTTGTGGCCGCAACAACCCCGTTTCGAATCCGGGTCACGGCAGGTGCAATCCTCACACGGCAGAGAAGCTTGTTCTTTTTTTCACACGCCATCTTCATGGCATGCACCTTTTTGAAAGAAAATAGAATACAATAATTGCTTCATCGTGTTAGTACAGGCATGATGCTCACCAGCCTGCTGTGTATGAAATAATAATTACAGAAATAATCAATCTATAAACACCATAAAAATCTCCCACAAACACCAGTCGCTGTATTAACGCTTATCGAGTAGAGGCAAGACGGGACCTGTCCCAGCAGCCAACGTTGCAGTGGCTTAATTCAATCTTTGAAGGTGATTTTGAGAACGGAGGCGTTGGTGGTATAGTGGTGAGCATAGCTGCCTTCCAAGCAGTTGACCCGGGTTCGATTCCCGGCCAACGCAAGTCTTTTTTGAACTTTTTCATTTAACATTGGAATAAAGCGTAATACATTCCCCAACTAATTTGCCTTACTGGTTAATAGTCTTAAAAGCATAACTTTGAAAGTATCACTGTGAGTTATAATGATCTGTGAGGTGATATTAGTCACTACATTAAGCCCCATCAAACGAATGTGTTCATTTGGAATCATGCATTGATAATGCGTTGTCGGGAAAACTGCAAATATGTATGGAAGCGTGAGTTGAATGATTAATCACATTCTAAGGATTGATATGGTCCTGTTGTTCGTCCTGCCACATAACAATGGCGTTGCAGTTACATGCGCTGCAAAATCAAATATTTAAAATTAAACAACCATCTGATAAAACTTACTGCAGCCGGATTGTTTTAGACACACATGGGCGCATGAAAAAAATCAAACATATGTTACCAAAATAGTCATTGCTGTATGATGTACAGCAACTGTGAAATGAATGGTTTTATAATCTGTTTTGTGAGACTTCTGTTGAATTTTTAAGCATTTGATTCCCTGTGTACACAAAGATGGCAGTCCTGATTTAACGAGTGGGCAAGCAGAGCTCTCGGTGACTGATTTTTCAGTCTTTTTCAGTCACGTGATTGAGCGCCTTCCCGGCAATGCATCGTAATTAGAAAAGTGTAATGCAAGATATTGAACACGGACACATCCGGGATTTGAACCCGGGAACTCGCGCACCCGAAGCAAGAATCATACCCCTAGATTAAACAGCCAAATGCTGGCGGCGATTTGGTTCCACGAGCTTCCAAAGAAGCGTAGACCTAGATGCTCTGTATTGAGGAATTTGTGTCACCTTGCTGTGTGCCTGTTAGGGGCAGTCTGATTTGCTTTACCTGGAGGCTAGCATTTCTATGGGCATCGAGAGGTGGTCGCTATAAATGAGGAAACTTGTTAAGATAGGATTTAGTTTCGATATACATACATAAAAAATAAACAAAACAAAACTGTGTTTCGTTGTTTTGCAAAGGGATGCACTGCAATTTGTTATATTTTATTTTATTCTTGCGAGCACGCAGCTGTTTTATATATTCATTTTAAATAGATTGGGGGAAATTGGTACTGTGTACTTTACAAATGTAATCTAGATTGTAACGAGACTATTCAAGTGCTGACGTTGTTGTCTACTTTGTATGTACCACAAAAAGAACAGATTTGCTGAACTGGTTAATTAACCTTACTATAAAAAACTGATAGATCCAAGTATTTTATATAAACTGCAATACTATAATATGTGGTAACTAGTTGAATTAACTTCACTATAAGAAACTGCTAGATTAAGAGTTTGTTTAATTGTATCAGCTCTATATGTATCTACTAGACAATTGTTAGATGGTGAAGTGAAAGTGGAATTGTCATATTGTTTACATTGTTGTTAATGTGCTTGAGATTTTGAAAACAATTATTAATTAAAACTTGTAAAGATTATTTTTGGAGTATGATTGCTTGATTTCTCCTGGATAAAAGAGTTTGTGCGGGAACCAACCACTCGAGGTCCTTGTCCTCAATAAACACACGGTGGCGTAGTGAAAATAACATAAATTTCGCTATCTGTATGTAAAGACCTGCTACACTTCAATACTACTGCCGCTACTCGGACACCACACACGGAATCATTGTAAACACACCGCCATAGCACAGGCTGCCGACCAGCCATACCGCCGCCGTCACGAGAGCCTCCCGTTCCCTTACATCCTGCTTCCTATTCCGCTCCCCCTTGTCTTTAAAACCAGCCTTTGAAATGAGCCAGGTAAAGGGGAATCATCCTCTGATTGGCGCAGGGAAAGAAACGAAAGATTCTAAAAATGAAAGTAGCCTAATTAAAACAATAAAACAAAACACATAGCAGCGACCTGCGGCAATTGTCCTGCCGTGTGTGTAGCACGGAGTGCCCAGCTGACAAAACAAACACGAGCTTCTCGGTAGTTCGCCGTGATCGTATAGTGGTTAGTACTTTGCGTTGTGGCCGCAACAACCCCGGTTCGAATCCGGGTCACGGCAGGTGCAATCCTCACACGGCAGAGAAGCTTGTTCGTTTTTTTCACACGCCATCTTCATGGCATGCACCTTTTTGAAAGAAAATAGAATACAATAATTGCTTCATCGTGTTAGTACAGGCATGATGCACACCAGCCTGCTGTGTATGAAATAATAATTACAGAAATAATCAATCTATAAACACCATAAAAATCTCCCACAAACACCAGTCGCTGTATTAACGCTTATCGAGTAGAGGCAAGACGGGACCTGTCCCAGCAGCCAACGTTACAGTGGCTTAATTCAATCTTTGAAGGTGATTTTGAGAACGGAGGCGTTGGTGGTATAGTGGTGAGCATAGCTGCCTTCCAAGCAGTTGACCCGGGTTCGATTCCCGGCCAACGCAAGTCTTTTTTGAACTTTTTCATTTAACATTGGAATAAAGCGTAATACATTCCCCAACTAATTTGCCTTACTGGTTAATAGTCTTAAAAGCATAACTTTGAAAGTATCACTGTGAGTTATAATGATCTGTGAGGTGATATTAGTCACTACATTAAGCCCCATCAAACGAATGTGTTCATTTGGAATCATGCATTGATAATGCGTTGTCGGGAAAACTGCAAATATGTATGGAAGCGTGAGTTGAATGATTAATCACATTCTAAGGATTGATATGGTCCTGTTGTTCGTCCTGCCACATAACAATGGCGTTGCAGTTACATGCGCTGCAAAATCAAATATTTAAAATTAAACAACCATCTGATAAAACTTACTGCAGCCGGATTGTTTTAGACACACATGGGGGGCGCATGAAAAAAATCAAACATATGTTACCAAAATAGTCATTGCTGTATGATGTACAGCAACTGTGAAATGAATGGTTTTATAATCTGTTTTGTGAGACTTCTGTTGAATTTTTAAGCATTTGATTCCCTGTGTACACAAAGATGGCAGTCCTGATTTAACGAGTGGGCAAGCAGAGCTCTCGGTGACTGATTTTTCAGTCTTTTTCAGTCACGTGATTGAGCGCCTTCCCGGCAATGCATCGTAATTAGAAAAGTGTAATGCAAGATATTGAACACGGACACATCCGGGATTTGAACCCGGGAACTCGCGCACCCGAAGCAAGAATCATACCCCTAGATTAAACAGCCAAATGCTGGCGGCGATTTGGTTCCACGAGCTTCCAAAGAAGCGTAGACCTAGATGCTCTGTATTGAGGAATTAGTGTCACCTTGCTGTGTGCCTGTTAGGGGCAGTCTGATTTGCTTTACCTGGCGGCTAGCATTTCTATGGGCATCGAGAGGTGGTCGCTATAAATGAGGAAACTTGTTAAGATAGGATTTAGTTTCGATATGCATACATAAAAAATAAACAAAACAAAACTGTGTTTCGTTGTTTTGCAAAGGGATGCACTGCAATTTGTTATATTTTATTTTATTCTTGCGAGCACGCAGCTGTTTTATATATTCATTTTAAATAGATTGGGGGAAATTGGTACTGTGTACTTTACAAATGTAATCTAGATTGTAACGAGACCATTCAAGTGCTGACGTTGTTGTCTACTTTGTATGTACCACAAAAAGAACAGATTTGCTGAACTGGTTAATTAACCTTACTATAAAAAACTGATAGATCCAAGTATTTTATATAAACTGCAATACTATAATATGTGGTAACTAGTTGAATTAACTTCACTATAAGAAACTGCTAGATTAAGAGTTTGTTTAATTGTATCATCTCTATATGTACCTACTAGACAATTGTTAGATGGTGAAGTGAAAGTGGAATTGTCATATTGTTTACATTGTTGTTAATGTGCTTGAGATTTTGAAAACAATTATTAATTAAAACTTGTAAAGATTATTTTTGGAGTATGATTGCTTGATTTCTCCTGGATAAAAGAGTTTGTGCGGGAACCAACCACTCGAGGTCCTTGTCCTCAATAAACACACGGTGGCGTAGTGAAAATAACATAAATTTCGCTATCTGTATATAAAGACCTGCTACACTTCAATACTACTGCCGCTACTCGGACACAACACACGGAATCATTGTAAACACACCGCCATAGCACAGGCTGCCGACCAGCCATACCTCCGCCGTCACGAGAGCCTCCCGTTCCCTTACATCCTGCTTCCTATTCCGCTCCCCCTTGTCTTTAAAACCAGCCTTTGAAATGAGCCAGGTAAAGGGGAATCATCCTCTGATTGGCGCAAGGAAAGAAACGAAAGATTCTAAAAATGAAAGTAGCCTAATTAAAACAATAAAACAAAACACATAGCAGCGACCTGCTGCAATTGTTCTGCCGTGTGTGTAGCACGGAGTGCCCAGCTGACAAAACAAACACGAGCTTCTCGGTAGTTCGCCGTGATCGTATAGTGGTTAGTACTTTGCGTTGTGGCCGCAACAACCCCGTTTCGAATCCGGGTCACGGCAGGTGCAATCCTCACACGGCAGAGAAGCTTGTTCTTTTTTTCACACGCCATCTTCATGGCATGCACCTTTTTGAAAGAAAATAGAATACAATAATTGCTTCATCGTGTTAGTACAGGCATGATGCTCACCAGCCTGCTGTGTATGAAATAATAATTACAGAAATAATCAATCTATAAACACCATAAAAATCTCCCACAAACACCAGTCGCTGTATTAACGCTTATCGAGTAGAGGCAAGACGGGACCTGTCCCAGCAGCCAACGTTGCAGTGGCTTAATTCAATCTTTGAAGGTGATTTTGAGAACGGAGGCGTTGGTGGTATAGTGGTGAGCATAGCTGCCTTCCAAGCAGTTGACCCGGGTTCGATTCCCGGCCAACGCAAGTCTTTTTTGAACTTTTTCATTTAACATTGGAATAAAGCGTAATACATTCCCCAACTAATTTGCCTTACTGGTTAATAGTCTTAAAAGCATAACTTTGAAAGTATCACTGTGAGTTATAATGATCTGTGAGGTGATATTAGTCACTACATTAAGCCCCATCAAACGAATGTGTTCATTTGGAATCATGCATTGATAATGCGTTGTCGGGAAAACTGCAAATATGTATGGAAGCGTGAGTTGAATGATTAATCACATTCTAAGGATTGATATGGTCCTGTTGTTCGTCCTGCCACATAACAATGGCGTTGCAGTTACATGCGCTGCAAAATCAAATATTTAAAATTAAACAACCATCTGATAAAACTTACTGCAGCCGGATTGTTTTAGACACACATGGGCGCATGAAAAAAATCAAACATATGTTACCAAAATAGTCATTGCTGTATGATGTACAGCAACTGTGAAATGAATGGTTTTATAATCTGTTATGTGAGACTTCTGTTGAATTTTTAAGCATTTGATTCCCTGTGTACACAAAGATGGCAGTCCTGATTTAACGAGTGGGCAAGCAGAGCTCTCGGTGACTGATTTGTCAGTCTTTTTCAGTCACGTGATTGAGCGCCTTCCCGGCAATGCATCGTAATTAGAAAAGTGTAATGCAAGATATTGAACACGGACACATCCGGGATTTGAACCCGGGAACTCGCGCACCCGAAGCAAGAATCATACCCCTAGATTAAACAGCCAAATGCTGGCGGCGATTTGGTTCCACGAGCTTCCAAAGAAGCGTAGACCTAGATGCTCTGTATTGAGGAATTTGTGTCACCTTGCTGTGTGCCTGTTAGGGGCAGTCTGATTTGCTTTACCTGGAGGCTAGCATTTCTATGGGCATCGAGAGGTGGTCGCTATAAATGAGGAAACTTGTTAAGATAGGATTTAGTTTCGATATACATACATAAAAAATAAACAAAACAAAACTGTGTTTCGTTGTTTTGCAAAGGGATGCACTGCAATTTGTTATATTTTATTTTATTCTTGCGAGCACGCAGCTGTTTTATATATTCATTTTAAATAGATTGGGGGAAATTGGTACTGTGTACTTTACAAATGTAATCTAGATTGTAACGAGACTATTCAAGTGCTGACGTTGTTGTCTACTTTGTATGTACCACAAAAAGAACAGATTTGCTGAACTGGTTAATTAACCTTACTATAAAAAACTGATAGATCCAAGTATTTTATATAAACTGCAATACTATAATATGTGGTAACTAGTTGAATTAACTTCACTATAAGAAACTGCTAGATTAAGAGTTTGTTTAATTGTATCAGCTCTATATGTATCTACTAGACAATTGTTAGATGGTGAAGTGAAAGTGGAATTGTCATATTGTTTACATTGTTGTTAATGTGCTTGAGATTTTGAAAACAATTATTAATTAAAACTTGTAAAGATTATTTTTGGAGTATGATTGCTTGATTTCTCCTGGATAAAAGAGTTTGTGCGGGAACCAACCACTCGAGGTCCTTGTCCTCAATAAACACACGGTGGCGTAGTGAAAATAACATAAATTTCGCTATCTGTATGTAAAGACCTGCTACACTTCAATACTACTGCCGCTACTCGGACACCACACACGGAATCATTGTAAACACACCGCCATAGCACAGGCTGCCGACCAGCCATACCGCCGCCGTCACGAGAGCCTCCCGTTCCCTTACATCCTGCTTCCTATTCCGCTCCCCCTTGTCTTTAAAACCAGCCTTTGAAATGAGCCAGGTAAAGGGGAATCATCCTCTGATTGGCGCAGGGAAAGAAACGAAAGATTCTAAAAATGAAAGTAGCCTAATTAAAACAATAAAACAAAACACATAGCAGCGACCTGCTGCAATTGTTCTGCCGTGTGTGTAGCACCGAGTGCCCAGCTGACAAAACAAACACGAGCTTCTCGGCAGTTCGCCGTGATCGTATAGTGGTTAGTACTTTGCGTTGTGGCCGCAACAACCCCGGTTCGAATCCGGGTCACGGCAGGTGCAATCCTCACACGGC
Source organism: Acipenser ruthenus (assembly GCF_902713425.1). NCBI lineage: Eukaryota > Metazoa > Chordata > Actinopteri > Acipenseriformes > Acipenseridae > Acipenser > Acipenser ruthenus. The sequence continues at coordinate 4,887,000 of NC_081238.1, forward strand.
AGAGAAGCTTGTTCTTTTTTTTCACACGCCATCTTCATGGCATGCACCTTTTTGAAAGAAAATAGAATACAATAATTGCTTCATCGTGTTAGTACAGGCATGATGCACACCAGCCTGCTGTGTATGAAATAATAATTACAGAAATAATCAATCTATAAACACCATAAAAATCTCCCACAAACACCAGTCGCTGTATTAACGCTTATCGAGTAGAGGCAAGACGGGACCTGTCCCAGCAGCCAACGTTACAGTGGCTTAATTCAATCTTTGAAGGTGATTTTGAGAACGGAGGCGTTGGTGGTATAGTGGTGAGCATAGCTGCCTTCCAAGCAGTTGACCCGGGTTCGATTCCCGGCCAACGCAAGTCTTTTTTGAACTTTTTCATTTAACATTGGAATAAAGCGTAATACATTCCCCAACTAATTTGCCTTACTGGTTAATAGTCTTAAAAGCATAACTTTGAAAGTATCACTGTGAGTTATAATGATCTGTGAGGTGATATTAGTCACTACATTAAGCCCCATCAAACGAATGTGTTCATTTGGAATCATGCATTGATAATGCGTTGTCGGGAAAACTGCAAATATGTATGGAAGCGTGAGTTGAATGATTAATCACATTCTAAGGATTGATATGGTCCTGTTGTTCGTCCTGCCACATAACAATGGCGTTGCAGTTACATGCGCTGCAAAATCAAATATTTAAAATTAAACAACCATCTGATAAAACTTACTGCAGCCGGATTGTTTTAGACACACATGGGGGGCGCATGAAAAAAATCAAACATATGTTACCAAAATAGTCATTGCTGTATGATGTACAGCAACTGTGAAATGAATGGTTTTATAATCTGTTTTGTGAGACTTCTGTTGAATTTTTAAGCATTTGATTCCCTGTGTACACAAAGATGGCAGTCCTGATTTAACGAGTGGGCAAGCAGAGCTCTCGGTGACTGATTTTTCAGTCTTTTTCAGTCACGTGATTGAGCGCCTTCCCGGCAATGCATCGTAATTAGAAAAGTGTAATGCAAGATATTGAACACGGACACATCCGGGATTTGAACCCGGGAACTCGCGCACCCGAAGCAAGAATCATACCCCTAGATTAAACAGCCAAATGCTGGCGGCGATTTGGTTCCACGAGCTTCCAAAGAAGCGTAGACCTAGATGCTCTGTATTGAGGAATTAGTGTCACCTTGCTGTGTGCCTGTTAGGGGCAGTCTGATTTGCTTTACCTGGCGGCTAGCATTTCTATGGGCATCGAGAGGTGGTCGCTATAAATGAGGAAACTTGTTAAGATAGGATTTAGTTTCGATATGCATACATAAAAAATAAACAAAACAAAACTGTGTTTCGTTGTTTTGCAAAGGGATGCACTGCAATTTGTTATATTTTATTTTATTCTTGCGAGCACGCAGCTGTTTTATATATTCATTTTAAATAGATTGGGGGAAATTGGTACTGTGTACTTTACAAATGTAATCTAGATTGTAACGAGACCATTCAAGTGCTGACGTTGTTGTCTACTTTGTATGTACCACAAAAAGAACAGATTTGCTGAACTGGTTAATTAACCTTACTATAAAAAACTGATAGATCCAAGTATTTTATATAAACTGCAATACTATAATATGTGGTAACTAGTTGAATTAACTTCACTATAAGAAACTGCTAGATTAAGAGTTTGTTTAATTGTATCATCTCTATATGTACCTACTAGACAATTGTTAGATGGTGAAGTGAAAGTGGAATTGTCATATTGTTTACATTGTTGTTAATGTGCTTGAGATTTTGAAAACAATTATTAATTAAAACTTGTAAAGATTATTTTTGGAGTATGATTGCTTGATTTCTCCTGGATAAAAGAGTTTGTGCGGGAACCAACCACTCGAGGTCCTTGTCCTCAATAAACACACGGTGGCGTAGTGAAAATAACATAAATTTCGCTATCTGTATATAAAGACCTGCTACACTTCAATACTACTGCCGCTACTCGGACACAACACAGGGAATCATTGTAAACACACCGCCATAGCACAGGCTGCCGACCAGCCATACCTCCGCCGTCACGAGAGCCTCCCGTTCCCTTACATCCTGCTTCCTATTCCGCTCCCCCTTGTCTTTAAAACCAGCCTTTGAAATGAGCCAGGTAAAGGGGAATCATCCTCTGATTGGCGCAAGGAAAGAAACGAAAGATTCTAAAAATGAAAGTAGCCTAATTAAAACAATAAAACAAAACACATAGCAGCGACCTGCTGCAATTGTTCTGCCGTGTGTGTAGCACGGAGTGCCCAGCTGACAAAACAAACACGAGCTTCTCGGTAGTTCGCCGTGATCGTATAGTGGTTAGTACTTTGCGTTGTGGCCGCAACAACCCCGTTTCGAATCCGGGTCACGGCAGGTGCAATCCTCACACGGCAGAGAAGCTTGTTCTTTTTTTTCACACGCCATCTTCATGGCATGCACCTTTTTGAAAGAAAATAGAATACAATAATTGCTTCATCGTGTTAGTACAGGCATGATGCTCACCAGCCTGCTGTGTATGAAATAATAATTACAGAAATAATCAATCTATAAACACCATAAAAATCTCCCACAAACACCAGTCGCTGTATTAACGCTTATCGAGTAGAGGCAAGACGGGACCTGTCCCAGCAGCCAACGTTGCAGTGGCTTAATTCAATCTTTGAAGGTGATTTTGAGAACGGAGGCGTTGGTGGTATAGTGGTGAGCATAGCTGCCTTCCAAGCAGTTGACCCGGGTTCGATTCCCGGCCAACGCAAGTCTTTTTTGAACTTTTTCATTTAACATTGGAATAAAGCGTAATACATTCCCCAACTAATTTGCCTTACTGGTTAATAGTCTTAAAAGCATAACTTTGAAAGTATCACTGTGAGTTATAATGATCTGTGAGGTGATATTAGTCACTACATTAAGCCCCATCAAACGAATGTGTTCATTTGGAATCATGCATTGATAATGCGTTGTCGGGAAAACTGCAAATATGTATGGAAGCGTGAGTTGAATGATTAATCACATTCTAAGGATTGATATGGTCCTGTTGTTCGTCCTGCCACATAACAATGGCGTTGCAGTTACATGCGCTGCAAAATCAAATATTTAAAATTAAACAACCATCTGATAAAACTTACTGCAGCCGGATTGTTTTAGACACACATGGGCGCATGAAAAAAATCAAACATATGTTACCAAAATAGTCATTGCTGTATGATGTACAGCAACTGTGAAATGAATGGTTTTATAATCTGTTATGTGAGACTTCTGTTGAATTTTTAAGCATTTGATTCCCTGTGTACACAAAGATGGCAGTCCTGATTTAACGAGTGGGCAAGCAGAGCTCTCGGTGACTGATTTGTCAGTCTTTTTCAGTCACGTGATTGAGCGCCTTCCCGGCAATGCATCGTAATTAGAAAAGTGGAATGCAAGATATTGAACACGGACACATCCGGGATTTGAACCCGGGAACTCGCGCACCCGAAGCAAGAATCATACCCCTAGATTAAGCAGCCAAATGCTGGCGGCGATTTGGTTCCACGAGCTTCCAAAGAAGCGTAGACCTAGATGCTCTGTATTGAGGAATTTGTGTCACCTTGCTGTGTGCCTGTTAGGGGCAGTCTGATTTGCTTTACCTGGAGGCTAGCATTTCTATGGGCATCGAGAGGTGGTCGCTATAAATGAGGAAACTTGTTAAGATAGGATTTAGTTTCGATATACATACATAAAAAATAAACAAAACAAAACTGTGTTTCGTTGTTTTGCAAAGGGATGCACTGCAATTTGTTATATTTTATTTTATTCTTGCGAGCACGCAGCTGTTTTATATATTCATTTTAAATAGATTGGGGGAAATTGGTACTGTGTACTTTACAAATGTAATCTAGATTGTAACGAGACTATTCAAGTGCTGACGTTGTTGTCTACTTTGTATGTACCACAAAAAGAACAGATTTGCTGAACTGGTTAATTAACCTTACTATAAAAAACTGATAGATCCAAGTATTTTATATAAACTGCAATACTATAATATGTGGTAACTAGTTGAATTAACTTCACTATAAGAAACTGCTAGATTAAGAGTTTGTTTAATTGTATCAGCTCTATATGTATCTACTAGACAATTGTTAGATGGTGAAGTGAAAGTGGAATTGTCATATTGTTTACATTGTTGTTAATGTGCTTGAGATTTTGAAAACAATTATTAATTAAAACTTGTAAAGATTATTTTTGGAGTATGATTGCTTGATTTCTCCTGGATAAAAGAGTTTGTGCGGGAACCAACCACTCGAGGTCCTTGTCCTCAATAAACACACGGTGGCGTAGTGAAAATAACATAAATTTCGCTATCTGTATGTAAAGACCTGCTACACTTCAATACTACTGCCGCTACTCGGACACCACACACGGAATCATTGTAAACACACCGCCATAGCACAGGCTGCCGACCAGCCATACCGCCGCCGTCACGAGAGCCTCCCGTTCCCTTACATCCTGCTTCCTATTCCGCTCCCCCTTGTCTTTAAAACCAGCCTTTGAAATGAGCCAGGTAAAGGGGAATCATCCTCTGATTGGCGCAGGGAAAGAAACGAAAGATTCTAAAAATGAAAGTAGCCTAATTAAAACAATAAAACAAAACACATAGCAGCGACCTGCTGCAATTGTTCTGCCGTGTGTGTAGCACGGAGTGCCCAGCTGACAAAACAAACACGAGCTTCTCGGTAGTTCGCCGTGATCGTATAGTGGTTAGTACTTTGCGTTGTGGCCGCAACAACCCCGGTTCGAATCCGGGTCACGGCAGGTGCAATCCTCACACGGCAGAGAAGCTTGTTCGTTTTTTTCACACGCCATCTTCATGGCATGCACCTTTTTGAAAGAAAATAGAATACAATAATTGCTTCATCGTGTTAGTACAGGCATGATGCACACCAGCCTGCTGTGTATGAAATAATAATTACAGAAATAATCAATCTATAAACACCATAAAAATCTCGCACAAACACCAGTCGCTGTATTAACGCTTATCGAGTAGAGGCAAGACGGGACCTGTCCCAGCAGCCAACGTTACAGTGGCTTAATTCAATCTTTGAAGGTGATTTTGAGAACGGAGGCGTTGGTGGTATAGTGGTGAGCATAGCTGCCTTCCAAGCAGTTGACCCGGGTTCGATTCCCGGCCAACGCAAGTCTTTTTTGAACTTTTTCATTTAACATTGGAATAAAGCGTAATACATTCCCCAACTAATTTGCCTTACTGGTTAATAGTCTTAAAAGCATAACTTTGAAAGTATCACTGTGAGTTATAATGATCTGTGAGGTGATATTAGTCACTACATTAAGCCCCATCAAACGAATGTGTTCATTTGGAATCATGCATTGATAATGCGTTGTCGGGAAAACTGCAAATATGTATGGAAGCGTGAGTTGAATGATTAATCACATTCTAAGGATTGATATGGTCCTGTTGTTCGTCCTGCCACATAACAATGGCGTTGCAGTTACATGCGCTGCAAAATCAAATATTTAAAATTAAACAACCATCTGATAAAACTTACTGCAGCCGGATTGTTTTAGACACACATGGGCGCATGAAAAAAATCAAACATATGTTACCAAAATAGTCATTGCTGTATGATGTACAGCAACTGTGAAATGAATGGTTTTATAATCTGTTATGTGAGACTTCTGTTGAATTTTTAAGCATTTGATTCCCTGTGTACACAAAGATGGCAGTCCTGATTTAACGAGTGGGCAAGCAGAGCTCTCGGTGACTGATTTGTCAGTCTTTTTCAGTCACGTGATTGAGCGCCTTCCCGGCAATGCATCGTAATTAGAAAAGTGGAATGCAAGATATTGAACACGGACACATCCGGGATTTGAACCCGGGAACTCGCGCACCCGAAGCAAGAATCATACCCCTAGATTAAACAGCCAAATGCTGGCGGCGATTTGGTTCCACGAGCTTCCAAAGAAGCGTAGACCTAGATGCTCTGTATTGAGGAATTAGTGTCACCTTGCTGTGTGCCTGTTAGGGGCAGTCTGATTTGCTTTACCTGGCGGCTAGCATTTCTATGGGCATCGAGAGGTGGTCGCTATAAATGAGGAAACTTGTTAAGATAGGATTTAGTTTCGATATACATACATAAAAAATAAACAAAACAAAACTGTGTTTCGTTGTTTTGCAAAGGGATGCACTGCAATTTGTTATATTTTATTTTATTCTTGCGAGCACGCAGCTGTTTTATATATTCATTTTAAATAGATTGGGGGAAATTGGTACTGTGTACTTTACAAATGTAATCTAGATTGTAACGAGACCATTCAAGTGCTGACGTTGTTGTCTACTTTGTATGTACCACAAAAAGAACAGATTTGCTGAACTGGTTAATTAACCTTACTATAAAAAACTGATAGATCCAAGTATTTTATATAAACTGCAATACTATAATATGTGGTAACTAGTTGAATTAACTTCACTATAAGAAACTGCTAGATTAAGAGTTTGTTTAATTGTATCATCTCTATATGTACCTACGAGACAATTGTTAGATGGTGAAGTGAAAGTGGAATTGTCATATTGTTTACATTGTTGTTAATGTGCTTGAGATTTTGAAAACAATTATTAATTAAAATTTGTAAAGATTATTTTTGGAGTATGATTGCTTGATTTCTCCTGGATAAAAGAGTTTGTGCGGGAACCAACCACTCGAGGTCCTTGTCCTCAATAAACACACGGTGGCGTAGTGAAAATAACATAAATTTCGCTATCTGTATATAAAGACCTGCTACACTTCAATACTACTGCCGCTACTCGGACACCACACACGGAATCATTGTAAACACACCGCCATAGCACAGGCTGCCGACCAGCCATACCGCCGCCATCACGAGAGCCTCCCGTTCCCTTACATCCTGCTTCCTATTCCGCTCCCCCTTGTCTTTAAAACCAGCCTTTGAAATGAGCCAGGTAAAGGGGAATCATCCTCTGATTGGCGCAGGGAAAGAAACGAAAGATTCTAAAAATGAAAGTAGCCTAATTAAAACAATAAAACAAAACACATAGCAGCGACCTGCTGCAATTGTTCTGCCGTGTGTGTAGCACGGAGTGCCCAGCTGACAAAACAAACACGAGCTTCTCGGTAGTTCGCCGTGATCGTATAGTGGTTAGTACTTTGCGTTGTGACCGCAACAACCCCGGTACGAATCCGGGTCACGGCAGGTGCAATCCTCACACGGCAGAGAAGCTTGTTCTTTTTTTTCACACGCCATCTTCATGGCATGCACCTTTTTGAAAGAAAATAGAATACAATAATTGCTTCATCGTGTTAGTACAGGCATGATGCACACATGCCTGCTGTGTACTAAATAATAATTACAGAAATAATCAATCTATAAACACCATAAAAATCTCCCACAAACACCAGTCGCTGTATTAACGCTTATCGAGTAGAGGCAAGACGGGACCTGTCCCAGCAGCCAACGTTACAGTGGCTTAATTCAATCTTTGAAGGTGATTTTGAGAACGGAGTCGTTGGTGTTATAGTGGTGAGCATAGCTGCCTTCCAAGCAGTTGACCCGGGTTCGATTCCCGGCCAACGCAAGTCTTTTTTGAACTTTTTCATTTAACATTGGAATAAAGCGTAATACATTCCCCAACTAATTTGCCTTACTGGTTAATAGTCTTAAAAGCATAACTTTGAAAGTATCACTGTGAGTTATAATGATCTGTGAGGTGATATTAGTCACTACATTAAGCCCCATCAAACGAATGTGTTCATTTGGAATCATGCATTGATAATGCGTTGTCGGGAAAACTGCAAATATGTATGGAAGCGTGAGTTGAATGATTAATCACATTCTAAGGATTGATATGGTCCTGTTGTTCGTCCTGCCACATAACAATGGCGTTGCAGTTACATGCGCTGCAAAATCAAATATTTAAAATTAAACAACCATCTGATAAAACTTACTGCAGCCCGATTGTTTTAGACACACATGGGCGCATGAAAAAAATCAAACATATGTTACCAAAATAGTCATTGCTGTATGATGTACAGCAACTGTGAAATGAATGGTTTTATAATCTGTTATGTGAGACTTCTGTTGAATTTTTAAGCATTTGATTCCCTGTGTACACAAAGATGGCAGTCCTGATTTAACGAGTGGGCAAGCAGAGCTCTCGGTGACTGATTTGTCAGTCTTTTTCAGTCACGTGATTGAGCGCCTTCCCGGCAATGCATCGTAATTAGAAAAGTGGAATGCAAGATATTGAACACGGACACATCCGGGATTTGAACCCGGGAACTCGCGCACCCGAAGCAAGAATCATACCCCTAGATTAAACAGCCAAATGCTGGCGGCGATTTGGTTCCACGAGCTTCCAAAGAAGCGTAGACCTAGATGCTCTGTATTGAGGAATTTGTGTCACCTTGCTGTGTGCCTGTTAGGGGCAGTCTGATTTGCTTTACCTGGCGGCTAGCATTTCTATGGGCATCGAGAGGTGGTCGCTATAAATGAGGAAACTTGTTAAGATAGGATTTAGTTTCGATATGCATACATAAAAAATAAACAAAACAAAACTGTGTTTCGTTGTTTTGCAAAGGGATGCACTGCAATTTGTTATATTTTATTTTATTCTTGCGAGCACGCAGCTGTTTTATATATTCATTTTAAATAGATTGGGGGAAATTGGTACTGTGTACTTTACAAATGTAATCTAGATTGTAACGAGACCATTCAAGTGCTGACGTTGTTGTCTACTTTGTATGTACCACAAAAAGAACAGATTTGCTGAACTGGTTAATTAACCTTACTATAAAAAACTGATAGATCCAAGTATTTTATATAAACTGCAATACTATAATATGTGGTAACTAGTTGAATTAACTTCACTATAAGAAACTGCTAGATTAAGAGTTTGTTTATTGTATCATCTCTATATGTACCTACTAGACAATTGTTAGATGGTGAAGTGAAAGTGGAAATGTCATATTGTTTACATTGTTGTTAATGTGCTTGAGATTTTGAAAAGAATTATTAATTAAAACTTGTAAAGATTATTTTTGGAGTATGATTGCTTGATTTCTCCTGGATAAAAGAGTTTGTGCGGGAACCAACCACTCGAGGTCCTTGTCCTCAATAAACACACGGTGGCGTAGTGAAAATAACATAAATTTCGCTATCTGTATATAAAGACCTGCTACACTTCAATACTACTGCCGCTACTCGGACACCACACACGGAATCATTGTAAACACACCGCCATAGCACAGGCTGCCGACCAGCATACCGCCGCCGTCACGAGAGCCTCCCGTTCCCTTACATCCTGCTTCCTATTCCGCTCCCCCTTGTCTTTAAAACCAGCCTTTGAAATGAGCCAGGTAAAGGGGAATCATCCTCTGATTGGCGCAAGGAAAGAAACGAAAGATTCTAAAAATGAAAGTAGCCTAATTAAAACAATAAAACAAAACACATAGCAGCGACCTGCTGCAATTGTTCTGCCGTGTGTGTAGCACGGAGTGCCCAGCTGACAAAACAAACACAAGCTTCTCGGTAGTTTGCCGTGATCGTATAGTGGTTAGTACTTTGCGTTGTGGCCGCAACAACCCCGGTTCGAATCCGGGTCACGGCAGGTGCAATCCTCACACGGCAGAGAAGCTTGTTCGTTTTTTTCAAACGCCATCTTCATGGCATGCACCTTTTTGAAAGAAAATAGAATACAATAATTGCTTCATCGTGTTAGTACAGGCATGATGCACACCAGCCTGCTGTGTATGAAATAATAATTACAGAAATAATCAATCTATAAACACCATAAAAATCTCCCACAAACACCAGTCGCTGTATTAACGCTTATCGAGTAGAGGCAAGACGGGACCTGTCCCAGCAGCCAACGTTACTGTGGCTTAATTCAATCTTTGAAGGTGATTTTGAGAACGGAGGCGTTGGTGGTATAGTGGTGAGCATAGCTGCCTTCCAAGCAGTTGACCCGGGTTCGATTCCCGGCCAACGCAAGTCTTTTTTGAACTTTTTCATTTAACATTGGAATAAAGCGTAATACATTCCCCAACTAATTTGCCTTACTGGTTAATAGTCTTAAAAGCATAACTTTGAAAGTATCACTGTGAGTTATAATGATCTGTGAGGTGATATTAGTCACTACATTAAGCCCCATCAAACGAATGTGTTCATTTGGAATCATGCATTGATAATGCGTTGTCGGGAAAACTGCAAATATGTATGGAAGCGTGAGTTGAATGATTAATCACATTCTAAGGATTGATATGGTCCTGTTGATCGTCCTGCCACATAACAATGGCGTTGCAGTTACATGCGCTGCAAAATCAAATATTTAAAATTAAACAACCATCTGATAAAACTTACTGCAGCCGGATTGTTTTAGACACACATGGGCGCATGAAAAAAATCAAACATATGTTACCAAAATAGTCATTGCTGTATGATGTACAGCAACTGTGAAATGAATGGGTTTATAATCTGTTATGTGAGACTTCTGTTGAATTTTTAAGCATTTGATTCCCTGTGTACACAAAGATGGCAGTCCTGATTTAACGAGTGGGCAAGCAGAGCTCTCGGTGACTGATTTGTCAGTCTTTTTCAGTCACGTGATTGAGCGCCTTCCCGGCAATGCATCGTAATTAGAAAAGTGTAATGCAAGATATTGAACACGGACACATCCGGGATTTGAACCCGAGAACTCGCGCACCCGAAGCAAGAATCATACCCCTAGATTAAACAGCCAAATGCTGGCGGCGATTTGGTTCCACGAGCTTCCAAAGAAGCGTAGACCTAGATGCTCTGTATTGAGGAATTAGTGTCACCTTGCTGTGTGCCTGTTAGGGGCAGTCTGATTTGCTTTACCTGGCGGCTAGCATTTCTATGGGCATCGAGAGGTGGTCGCTATAAATGAGGAAACTTGTTAAGATAGGATTTAGTTTCGATATGCATACATAAAAAATAAACAAAACAAAACTGTGTTTCGTTGTTTTGCAAAGGGATGCACTGCAATTTGTTATATTTTATTTTATTCTTGCGAGCACGCAGCTGTTTTATATATTCATTTTAAATAGATTGGGGGAAATTGGTACTGTTTACTTTACAAATGTAATCTAGATTGTAACGAGACCATTCAAGTGCTGACGTTGTTGTCTACTTTGTATGTACCACAAAAAGAACAGATTTGCTGAACTGGTTAATTAACCTTACTATAAAAAACTGATAGATCCAAGTATTTTATATAAACTGCAATACTATAATATGTGGTAACTAGTTGAATTAACTTCACAATAAGAAACTGCTAGATTAAGAGTTTGTTTAATTGTATCATCTCTATATGTACCTACTAGACAATTGTTAGATGGTGAAGTGAAAGTGGAATTGTCATATTGTTTACATTGTTGTTAATGTGCTTGAGATTTTGAAAACAATTATTAATTAAAACTTGTAAAGATTATTTTTGGAGTATGATTGCTTGATTTCTCCTGGATAAAAGAGTTTGTGCGGGAACCAACCACTCGAGGTCCTTGTCCTCAATAAACACACGGTGGCGTAGTGAAAATAACATAAATTTCGCTATCTGTATGTAAAGACCTGCTACACTTCAATACTACTGCCGCTACTCGGACACCACACACGGAATCATTGTAAACACACCGCCATAGCACAGGCTGCCGACCAGCCATACCGCCGCCGTCACGAGAGCCTCCCGTTCCCTTACATCCTGCTTCCTATTCCGCTCCCCCTTGTCTTTAAAACCAGCCTTTGAAATGAGCCAGGTAAAGGGGAATCATCCTCTGATTGGCGCAGGGAAAGAAACGAAAGATTCTAAAAATGAAAGTAGCCTAATTAAAACAATAAAACAAAACACATAGCAGCGACCTGCTGCAATTGTTCTGCCGTGTGTGTAGCACGGAGTGCCCAGCTGACAAAACAAACACGAGCTTCTCGGTAGTTCGACGTGATCGTATAGTGGTTAGTACTTTGCGTTGTGGTCGCAACAACCCCGGTTCGAATCCGGGTCACGGCAGGTGCAATCCTCACACGGCAGAGAAGCTTGTTCTTTTTTTTCACACGCCATCTTCATGGCATGCACCTTTTTGAAAGAAAATAGAATACAATAATTGCTTCATCGTGTTAGTACAGGCATGATGCACACCAGCCTGCTGTGTATGAAATAATAATTACAGAAATAATCAATCTATAAACACCATAAAAATCTCCCACAAACACCAGTCGCTGTATTAACGCTTATCGAGTAGAGGCAAGACGGGACCTGTCCCAGCAGCCAACGTTACAGTGGCTTAATTCAATCTTTGAAGGTGATTTTGAGAACGGAGTCGTTGGTGTTATAGTGGTGAGCATAGCTGCCTTCCAAGCAGTTGACCCGGGTTCGATTCCCGGCCAACGCAAGTCTTTTTTGAACTTTTTCATTTAACATTGGAATAAAGCGTAATACATTCCCCAACTAATTTGCCTTACTGGTTAATAGTCTTAAAAGCATAACTTTGAAAGTATCACTGTGAGTTATAATGATCTGTGAGGTGATATTAGTCACTACATTAAGCCCCATCAAACGAATGTGTTCATTTGGAATCATGCATTGATAATGCGTTGTCGGGAAAACTGCAAATATGTATGGAAGCGTGAGTTGAATGATTAATCACATTCTAAGGATTGATATGGTCCTGTTGTTCGTCCTGCCACATAACAATGGCGTTGCAGTTACATGCGCTGCAAAATCAAATATTTTAAATTAAACAACCATCTGATAAAACTTACTGCAGCCGGATTGTTTTAGACACACATGGGCGCATGAAAAAGATCAAACATATGTTACCAAAATAGTCATTGCTGTATGATGTACAGCAACTGTGAAATGAATGGTTTTATAATCTGTTATGTGAGACTTCTGTTGAATTTTTAAGCATTTGATTCCCTGTGTACACAAAGATGGCAGTCCTGATTTAACGAGTGGGCAAGCAGAGCTCTCGGTGACTGATTTTTCAGTCTTTTTCATTCACGTGATTGAGCGCCTTCCCAGCAATGCATCGTAATTAGAAAAGTGTAATGCAAGATATTGAACACGGACACATCCGGGATTTGAACCCGGGAACTCGCGCACCCGAAGCAAGAATCATACCCCTAGATTAAACAGCCAAATGCTGGCGGCGATTTGGTTCCACGAGCTTCCAAAGAAGCGTAGACCTAGATGCTCTGTATTGAGGAATTAGTGTCACCTTGCTGTGTGCCTGTTAGGGGCAGTCTGATTTGCTTTACCTGGCGGCTAGCATTTCTATGGGCATCGAGAGGTGGTCGCTATAAATGAGGAAACTTGTTAAGATAGGATTTAGTTTCGATATGCATACATAAAAAATAAACAAAACAAAACTGTGTTTCGTTGTTTTGCAAAGGGATGCACTGCAATTTGTTATATTTTATTTTATTCTTGCGAGCACGCAGCTGTTTTATATATTCATTTTAAATAGATTGGGGGAAATTGGTACTGTGTACTTTACAAATGTAATCTAGATTGTAACGAGACCATTCAAGTGCTGACGTTGTTGTCTACTTTGTATGTACCACAAAAAGAACAGATTTGCTGAACTGGTTAATTAACCTTACTATAAAAAACTGATAGATCCAAGTATTTTATATAAACTGCAATACTATAATATGTGGTAACTAGTTGAATTAACTTCACTATAAGAAACTGCTAGATTAAGAGTTTGTTTAATTGTATCATCTCTATATGTACCTACTAGACAATTGTTAGATGGTGAAGTGAAAGTGGAAATGTCATATTGTTTACATTGTTGTTAATGTGCTTGAGATTTTGAAAACAATTATTAATTAAAACTTGTAAAGATTATTTTTGGAGTATGATTGCTTGATTTCTCCTGGATAAAAGAGTTTGTGCGGGAACCAACCACTTGAGGTCCTTGTCCTCAATAAACACACGGTGGCGTAGTGAAAATAACATAAATTTCGCTATCTGTATATAAAGACCTGCTACACTTCAATACTACTGCCGCTACTCGGACACCACACACGGAATCATTGTAAACACACCGCCATAGCACAGGCTGCCGACCAGCCATACCGCCGCCGTCACGAGAGCCTCCCGTTCCCTTACATCCTGCTTCCTATTCCGCTCCCCCTTGTCTTTAAAACCAGCCTTTGAAATGAGCCAGGTAAAGGGGAATCATCCTCTGATTGGCGCAAGGAAAGAAACGAAAGATTCTAAAAATGAAAGTAGCCTAATTAAAACAATAAAACAAAACACATAGCAGCGACCTGCTGCAATTGTTCTGCCGTGTGTGTAGCACGGAGTGCCCAGCTGACAAAACAAACACAAGCTTCTCGGTAGTTTGCCGTGATCGTATAGTGGTTAGTACTTTGCGTTGTGGCCGCAACAACCCCGGTTCGAATCCGGGTCACGGCAGGTGCAATCCTCACACGGCAGAGAAGCTTGTTCGTTTTTTTCACACGCCATCTTCATGGCATGCACCTTTTTGAAAGAAAATAGAATACAATAATTGCTTCATCGTGTTAGTACAGGCATGATGCACACCAGCCTGCTGTGTATGAAATAATAATTACAGAAATAATCAATCTATAAACACCATAAAAATCTCCCACAAACACCAGTCGCTGTATTAACGCTTATCGAGTAGAGACAAGACGGGACCTGTCCCAGCAGCCAACGTTACAGTGGCTTAATTCAATCTTTGAAGGTGATTTTGAGAACGGAGGCGTTGGTGGTATAGTGGTGAGTATAGTGGTGAGCATAGCTGCCTTCCAAGCAGTTGACCCGGGTTCGATTCCCGGCCAACGCAAGTCTTTTTTGAACTTTTTCATTTAACATTGGAATAAAGCGTAATACATTCCCCAACTAATTTGCCTTACTGGTTAATAGTCTTAAAAGCATAACTTTGAAAGTATCACTGTGAGTTATAATGATCTGTGAGGTGATATTAGTCACTACATTAAGCCCCATCAAACGAATGTGTTCATTTGGAATCATGCATTGATAATGCGTTGTCGGGAAAACTGCAAATATGTATGGAAGCGTGAGTTGAATGATTAATCACATTCTAAGGATTGATATGGTCCTGTTGATCGTCCTGCCACATAACAATGGCGTTGCAGTTACATGCGCTGCAAAATCAAATATTTAAAATTAAACAACCATCTGATAAAACTTACTGCAGCCGGATTGTTTTAGACACACATGGGCGCATGAAAAAAATCAAACATATGTTACCAAAATAGTCATTGCTGTATGATGTACAGCAACTGTGAAATGAATGGTTTTATAATCTGTTATGTGAGACTTCTGTTGAATTTTTAAGCATTTGATTCCCTGTGTACACAAAGATGGCAGTCCTGATTTAACGAGTGGGCAAGCAGAGCTCTCGGTGACTGATTTGTCAGTCTTTTTCAGTCACGTGATTGAGCGCCTTTCCTGGCAATGCATCGTAATTAGAAAAGTGTAATGCAAGATATTGAACACGGACACATCCGGGATTTGAACCCGAGAACTCGCGCACCCGAAGCAAGAATCATACCCCTAGATTAAACAGCCAAATGCTGGCGGCGATTTGGTTCCACGAGCTTCCAAAGAAGCGTAGACCTAGATGCTCTGTATTGAGGAATTAGTGTCACCTTGCTGTGTGCCTGTTAGGGGCAGTCTGATTTGCTTTACCTGGCGGCTAGCATTTCTATGGGCATCGAGAGGTGGTCGCTATAAATGAGGAAACTTGTTAAGATAGGATTTAGTTTCGATATGCATACATAAAAAATAAACAAAACAAAACTGTGTTTCGTTGTTTTGCAAAGGGATGCACTGCAATTTGTTATATTTTATTTTATTCTTGCGAGCACGCAGCTGTTTTATATATTCATTTTAAATAGATTGGGGGAAATTGGTACTGTTTACTTTACAAATGTAATCTAGATTGTAACGAGACCATTCAAGTGCTGACGTTGTTGTCTACTTTGTATGTACCACAAAAAGAACAGATTTGCTGAACTGGTTAATTAACCTTACTATAAAAAACTGATAGATCCAAGTATTTTATATAAACTGCAATACTATAATATGTGGTAACTAGTTGAATTAACTTCACAATAAGAAACTGCTAGATTAAGAGTTTGTTTAATTGTATCATCTCTATATGTACCTACTAGACAATTGTTAGATGGTGAAGTGAAAGTGGAATTGTCATATTGTTTACATTGTTGTTAATGTGCTTGAGATTTTGAAAACAATTATTAATTAAAACTTGTAAAGATTATTTTTGGAGTATGATTGCTTGATTTCTCCTGGATAAAAGAGTTTGTGCGGGAACCAACCACTCGAGGTCCTTGTCCTCAATAAACACACGGTGGCGTAGTGAAAATAACATAAATTTCGCTATCTGTATATAAAGACCTGCTACACTTCAATACTACTGCCGCTACTCGGACACCACACACGGAATCATTGTAAACACACCGCCATAGCACAGGCTGCCGACCAGCCATACCGCCGCCGTCACGAGAGCCTCCCGTTCCCTTACATCCTGCTTCCTATTCCGCTCCCCCTTGTCTTTAAAACCAGCCTTTGAAATGAGCCAGGTAAAGGGGAATCATCCTCTGATTGGCGCAGGGAAAGAAACGAAAGATTCTAAAAATGAAAGTAGCCTAATTAAAACAATAAAACAAAACACATAGCAGCGACCTGCTGCAATTGTTCTGCCGTGTGTGTAGCACGGAGTGCCCAGCTGACAAAACAAACACGAGCTTCTCGGTAGTTCGACGTGATCGTATAGTGGTTAGTACTTTGCGTTGTGGTCGCAACAACCCCGGTTCGAATCCGGGTCACGGCAGGTGCAATCCTCACACGGCAGAGAAGCTTGTTCTTTTTTTTCACACGCCATCTTCATGGCATGCACCTTTTTGAAAGAAAATAGAATACAATAATTGCTTCATCGTGTTAGTACAGGCATGATGCACACCAGCCTGCTGTGTATGAAATAATAATTACAGAAATAATCAATCTATAAACACCATAAAAATCTCCCACAAACACCAGTCGCTGTATTAACGCTTATCGAGTAGAGGCAAGACGGGACCTGTCCCAGCAGCCAACGTTACAGTGGCTTAATTCAATCTTTGAAGGTGATTTTGAGAACGGAGGCGTTGGTGGTATAGTGGTGAGCATAGCTGCCTTCCAAGCAGTTGACCCGGGTTCGATTCCCGGCCAACGCAAGTCTTTTTTGAACTTTTTCATTTAACATTGGAATAAAGCGTAATACATTCCCCAACTAATTTGCCTTACTGGTTAATAGTCTTAAAAGCATAACTTTGAAAGTATCACTGTGAGTTATAATGATCTGTGAGGTGATATTAGTCACTACATTAAGCCCCATCAAACGAATGTGTTCATTTGGAATCATGCATTGATAATGCGTTGTCGGGAAAACTGCAAATATGTTTGGAAGCGTGAGTTGAATGATTAATCACATTCTAAGGATTGATATGGTCCTGTTGTTCGTCCTGCCACATAACAATGGCGTTGCAGTTACATGCGCTGCAAAATCAAATATTTAAAATTAAACAACCATCTGATAAAACTTACTGCAGCCGGATTGTTTTAGACACACATGGGCGCATGAAAAAAATCAAACATATGTTACCAAAATAGTCATTGCTGTATGATGTACAGCAACTGTGAAATGAATGGTTTTATAATCTGTTATGTGAGACTTCTGTTGAATTTTTAAGCATTTGATTCCCTGTGTACACAAAGATGGCAGTCCTGATTTAACGAGTGGGCAAGCAGAGCTCTCGGTGACTGATTTGTCAGTCTTTTTCAGTCACGTGATTGAGCGCCTTCCCGGCAATGCATCGTAATTAGAAAAGTGGAATGCAAGATATTGAACACGGACACATCCGGGATTTGAACCCGGGAACTCGCGCACCCGAAGCAAGAATCATACCCCTAGATTAAACAGCCAAATGCTGGCGGCGATTTGGTTCCACGAGCTTCCAAAGAAGCGTAGACCTAGATGCTCTGTATTGAGGAATTAGTGTCACCTTGCTGTGTGCCTGTTAGGGGCAGTCTGATTTGCTTTACCTGGCGGCTAGCATTTCTATGGGCATCGAGAGGTGGTCGCTATAAATGAGGAAACTTGTTAAGATAGGATTTAGTTTCGATATGCATACATAAAAAATAAACAAAACAAAACTGTGTTTCGTTGTTTTGCAAAGGGATGCACTGCAATTTGTTATATTTTATTTTATTCTTGCGAGCACGCAGCTGTTTTATATATTCATTTTAAATAGATTGGGGGAAATTGGTACTGTGTACTTTACAAATGTAATCTAGATTGTAACGAGACCATTCAAGTGCTGACGTTGTTGTCTACTTTGTATGTACCACAAAAAGAACAGATTTGCTGAACTGGTTAATTAACCTTACTATAAAAAACTGATAGATCCAAGTATTTTATATAAACTGCAATACTATAATATGTGGTAACTAGTTGAATTAACTTCACTATAAGAAACTGCTAGATTAAGAGTTTGTTTAATTGTATCATCTCTATATGTACCTACTAGACAATTGTTAGATGGTGAAGTGAAAGTGGAATTGTCATATTGTTTACATTGTTGTTAATGTGCTTGAGATTTTGAAAACAATTATTAATTAAAACTTGTAAAGATTATTTTTGGAGTATGATTGCTTGATTTCTCCTGGATAAAAGAGTTTGTGCGGGAACCAACCACTCGAGGTCCTTGTCCTCAATAAACACACGGTGGCGTAGTGAAAATAACATAAATTTCGCTATCTGTATATAAAGACCTGCTACACTTCAATACTACTGCCGCTACTCGGACACCACACACGGAATCATTGTAAACACACCGCCATAGCACAGGCTGCCGACCAGCCATACCGCCGCCGTCACGAGAGCCTCCCGTTCCCTTACATCCTGCTTCCTATTCCGCTCCCCCTTGTCTTTAAAACCAGCCTTTGAAATGAGCCAGGTAAAGGGGAATCATCCTCTGATTGGCGCAGGGAAAGAAACGAAAGATTCTAAAAATGAAAGTAGCCTAATTAAAACAATAAAACAAAACACATAGCAGCGACCTGCTGCAATTGTACTGCCGTGTGTGTAGCACGGAGTGCCCAGCTGACAAAACAAACACGAGCTTCTCGGTAGTTCGCCGTGATCGTATAGTGGTTAGTACTTAGCGTTGTGGCCGCAACAACCCCGGTTCGAACCCGGGTCACGGCAGGTGCAATCCTCACACGGCAGAGAAGCTTGTTCGTTTTTTTCACACGCCATCTTCATGGCATGCACCTTTTTGAAAGAAAATAGAATACAATAATTGCTTCATCGTGTTAGTACAGGCATGATGCACACCAGCCTGCTGTGTATGAAATAATAATTACAGAAATAATCAATCTATAAACACCATAAAAATCTCCCACAAACACCAGTCGCTGTATTAACGCTTATCGAGTAGAGGCAAGACGGGACCTGTCCCAGCAGCCAACGTTACAGTGGCTTAATTCAATCTTTGAAGGTGATTTTGAGAACAGAGGCATTGGTGGTATAGTGGTGAGCATAGCTGCCTTCCAAGCAGTTGACCCGGGTTCGATTCCCGGCCAACGCAAGTCTTTTTTGAACTTTTTCATTTAACATTGGAATAAAGCGTAATACATTCCCCAACTAATTTGCCTTACTGGTTAATAGTCTTAAAAGCATAACTTTGAAAGTATCACTGTGAGTTATAATGATCTGTGAGGTGATATTAGTCACTACATTAAGCCCCATCAAATGAATGTGTTCATTTGGAATCATGCATTGATAATGCGTTGTCGAGAAAACTGCAAATATGTATGGAAGCGTGAGTTGAATGATTAATCACATTCTAAGGATTGATATGGTCCTGTTGTTCGTCCTGCCACATAACAATGGCGTTGCAGTTACATGCGCTGCAAAATCAAATATTTTAAATTAAACAACCATCTGATAAAACTTACTGCAGCCGGATTGTTTTAGACACACATGGGCGCATGAAAAAAATCAAACATATGTTACCAAAATAGTCATTGCTGTATGATGTACAGCAACTGTGAAATTAATGGTTTTATAATCTGTTATGTGAGACTTCTGTTGAATTTTTAAGCATTTGATTCCCTGTGTACACAAAGATGGCAGTCCTGATTTAACGAGTGGGCAAGCAGAGCTCTCGGTGACTGATTTTTCAGTCTTTTTCATTCACGTGATTGAGCGCCTTCCCAGCAATGCATCGTAATTAGAAAAGTGTAATGCAAGATATTGAACACGGACACATCCGGGATTTGAACCCGGGAACTCGCGCACCCGAAGCAAGAATCATACCCCTAGATTAAACAGCCAAATGCTGGCGGCGATTTGGTTCCACGAGCTTCCAAAGAAGCGTAGACCTAGATGCTCTGTATTGAGGAATTTGTGTCACCTTGCTGTGTGCCTGTTAGGGGCAGTCTGATTTGCTTTACCTGGCGGCTAGCATTTCTATGGGCATCGAGAGGTGGTCGCTATAAATGAGGAAACTTGTTAAGATAGGATTTAGTTTCGATATGCATACATAAAAAATAAACAAAACAAAACTGTGTTTCGTTGTTTTGCAAAGGGATGCACTGCAATTTGTTATATTTTATTTTATTCTTGCGAGCACGCAGCTGTTTTATATATTCATTTTAAATAGATTGGGGGAAATTGGTACTGTGTACTTTACAAATGTAATCTAGATTGTAACGAGACCATTCAAGTGCTGACGTTGTTGTCTACTTTGTATGTACCACAAGAACAGATTTGCTGAACTGGTTAATTAACCTTACTATAAGAAACTGATAGATCCAAGTATTTTATATAAACTGCAGTACTATAATATGTGGTAACTAGTTGAATTAACTTCACTATAAGAAACTGCTAGATTAAGAGTTTGTTTAATTGTATCATCTCTATATGTATCTACTAGACAATTGTTAGATGGTGAAGTGAAAGTGGAATTGTCATATTGTTTACATTGTTGTTAATGTGCTTGAGATTTTGAAAACAATTATTAATTAAAACTTGTAAAGATTATTTTTGGAGTATGATTGCTTGATTTCTCCTGGATAAAAGAGTTTGTGCGGGAACCAACCACTCGAGGTCCTTGTCCTCAATAAACACACGGTGGCGTAGTGAAAATAACATAAATTTCGCTATCTGTATATAAAGACCTGCTACACTTCAATACTACTGCCGCTACTCGGACACCACACACGGAATCATTGTAAACACACCACCATAGCACAGGCTGCCGACCAGCCATACCGCCGCCGTCACGAGAGCCTCCCGTTCCCTTACATCCTGCTTCCTATTCCGCTCCCCCTTGTCTTTAAAACCAGCCTTTGAAATGAGCCAGGTAAAGGGGAATCATCCTCTGATTGGCGCAGGGAAAGAAACGAAAGATTCTAAAAATGAAAGTAGCCTAATTAAAACAATAAAACAAAACACATAGCAGCGACCTGCTGCAATTGTTCTGCCGTGTGTGTAGCACGGAGTGCCCAGCTGACAAAACAAACACGAGCTTCTCGGTAGTTTGCCGTGATCGTATAGTGGTTAGTACTTTGCGTTGTGGCCGCAACAACCCCGCTTCGAATCCGGGTCACGGCGGGTGCAATCCTCACACGGCAGAGAAGCTTGTTCTTTTTTTCACACGCCATCTTCATGGCATGTACCTTTTTGAAAGAAAATAGAATACAATAATTGCTTCATCGTGTTAGTACAGGCATGATGCACACCAGCCTGCTGTGTATGAAATAATAATTACAGAAATAATCAATCTATAAACACCATAAAAATCTCCCACAAACACCAGTCGCTGTATTAACGCTTATCGAGTAGAGGCAAGACGGGACCTGTCCCAGCAGCCAACGTTGCAGTGGCTTAATTCAATCTTTGAAGGTGATTTTGAGAACGGAGGCGTTGGTGGTATAGTGGTGAGCATAGCTGCCTCCAAGCAGTTGACCCGGGTTCGATTCCCGGCCAACGCAAGTCTTTTTTGAACTTTTTCATTTAACATTGGAATAAAGCGTAATACATTCCCCAACTAATTTGCCTTACTGGTTAATAGTCTTAAAAGCATAACTTTGAAAGTATCACTGTGAGTTATAATGATCTGTGAGGTGATATTCGTCACTACATTAAGCCCCATCAAACGAATGTGTTCATTTGGAATCATGCATTGATAATGCGTTGTCGGGAAAACTGCAAATATGTATGGAAGCGTGAGTTGAATGATTAATCACATTCTAAGGATTGATATGGTCCTGTTGTTCGTCCTGCCACATAACAATGGCGTTGCAGTTACATGCGCTGCAAAATCAAATATTTAAAATTAAACAACCATCTGATAAAACTTACTGCAGCCGGATTGTTTTAGACACACATGGGCGCATGAAAAAAATCAAACATATGTTACCAAAATAGTCATTGCTGTATGATGTACAGCAACTGTGAAATGAATGGTTTTATAATCTGTTATGTGAGACTTCTGTTGAATTTTTAAGCATTTGATTCCCTGTGTACACAAAGATGGCAGTCCTGATTTAACGAGTGGGCAAGCAGAGCTCTCGGTGACTGATTTGTCAGTCTTTTTCAGTCACGTGATTGAGCGCCTTCCCGGCAATGCATCGTAATTAGAAAAGTGTAATGCAAGATATTGAACACGGACACATCCGGGATTTGAACCCGGGATCTCGCGCACCCGAAGCAAGAATCATACCCCTAGATTAAACAGCCAAATGCTGGCTGCGATTTGGTTCCACGAGCTTCCAAAGAAGCGTAGACCTAGATGCTCTGTATTGAGGAATTAGTGTCACCTTGCTGTGTGCCTGTTAGGGGCAGTCTGATTTGCTTTACCTGGCGGCTAGCATTTCTATGGGCATCGAGAGGTGGTCGCTATAAATGAGGAAACTTGTTAAGATAGGATTTAGTTTCGATATGCATACATACACATAAAAAATAAACAAAACAAAACTGTGTTTCGTTGTTTTGCAAAGGGATGCACTGCAATTTGTTATATTTTATTTTATTCTTGCGAGCACGCAGCTGTTTTATATATTCATTTTAAATAGATTGGGGGAAATTGGTACTGTGTACTTTACAAATGTAATCTAGATTGTAACGAGACCATTCAAGTGCTGACGTTGTTGTCTACTTTGTATGTACCACAAAAAGAACAGATTTGCTGAACTGGTTAATTAACCTTACTATAAAAAACTGATAGATCCAAGTATTTTATATAAACTGCAATACTATAATATGTGGTAACTAGTTGAATTAACTTCACTATAAGAAACTGCTAGATTAAGAGTTTGTTTAATTGTATCATCTCTATATGTATTGTAGAAAGAGCGGCGTCGCCTTTAAGAAATGGCGACGCCATTTGAAAAACTATACAACCCAGGAACCTTAGCTTTAATAAGGAAGGCGGGGTTTCTGGGTATAAAGGGAAGTGGAGCGGTACAGACGGGGGTGATCGGGGGAAGCACCGCCGTGCGTACTGCTGAAGAGGGCTCTGAGAATTGAAACTGTATTACGAGTTAGTGGAAGGTAAAGTGAACGTTTCGTTTTTGAGTAAAGCGGTATTTTTGTTTTACTGTGGCGTTTATCCTCTTTGTGAGGTAGTCTTTTGTTTTGTTAAAGTTTAATTTGTTTTTATGAAATACCGGTCAAGAGACGCTGTTTACCGGTGACGGATTTAAAACAATTCCGCAGTTTCCGTGACGGTTGGGAACCGTCACAGCTGCCGTTTGTTTATGGGTGTTTTGTTTGTCTCGGGACACAGAGGGAAGCGCGCAAGAAGACGCAGCACAATTAGCGAACTGTAATAATAACAACGGAGGCAACAGCCTGGAGTTTTGGGACGTGGCTTGTATGGTACAGACAGGAACTGCAGTTTGCACAGGTGGGATACACAAACAAGGATATTGTGTTTGAACTCTGGGACACCCCGTGTTTCTGTGAAGCACTGAGACATTGGTTGCAGGGGTTCACCCCCACAACCAGGATACAATTTCCATTTGCATTCTTGTGGATTATTACCAGTCTTACAGCGATACCCAGCTGTGGGTGTCCACGTTGTTCTTTCCAGTCACCTGTGTTTAAGGATACTCCAACAGGGGGAGGAGGATCTCTCTGTTCTTGTCTGTGTTTTAGCCAGTTCCAGCAGAGGGAGTCTGCGTTGTCCTGACCTGGGCTACAGAGACATTCCGGCAGTGGGCGTTCCTTCTTCTTACCTGTGTTGCAGCCAGACTCCAGCAGAGGGAGGCTGCGTGATTGTTACTGTGGGGCCGAGACTCCAGCAGAGGGCACCGGGTCCACACTTACCTGTGTAGTCGGAACATTCCACAGGGAAAGGACTTGCAAAGACCTCGGCCAGCTGGACTCGGTACTTCTGAATCAGTTAGTGAGGGACGAAGAAGTGAGCTGGTTACTGACCCGTACAGGGCTTTACTCAACCCAGAAAAAGTGATAATTGGTGTAAATATTGTAAATAAAGAATTACTTACCTGAACCTTCATTGTGTCTGTGCCAGTCGGTGGAAGAAAAGGAGAGTCACTTACGGGAGTACTCTCCTGATTTGTTACATTTGGTGTCAGAGTGGGATTCTGACGACCGGAAAAATACTCCAGTCGGACCCACGAACAGCAACAAAATGGAAAACACCGACGCACTGATGCGAGCACTACTGCATGCTACGGCAGTACAACAGGACAACACTACGAAGATGCAAGAACTACAACAGGCGGCTATCCAGGCCCAGCAGGAGACCAACCGGCTGCAAGCACAACAGCTGGAGGTAACACGGCAGGAAATAGCCATGATAAAAGGGCGCTTGGACCAGTCTTCGCCAACACCTTTTGTGTCTACCATTCGACCCTCCCATGTCTTACAGAAGATGACGCGGGAGGATGATGTGGAGGCGTTTTTGTTGGCGTTTGAACGTACGGCCACCCGGGAGGGATGGCCAATTGAGAAATGGGCTGGAATTCTGGCCCCGTTTTTAGTAGGTGAAGCCCAGAAGGCATATCATGATCTGAGCCCACAGGAAGCTGAGAGTTACCCCCACTTAAAGGCCGAAATCCTGGCACGGGAAGGGGTGACCTCCGCTGTACGGGCACAGAAATATCATGCCTGGGGATATGCACCCGGGGTTCCACCCCGGTCGCAGATGTTCGACCTGATCCATTTGGCCACTAGGTGGCTCAGACCGGAGGTAAATAATGCCGAGAAAGTTATAGAGGTTCTAGTGATGGATCGGTATTTACGGTCTTTACCGGCCCCACTAAGGAAGTGGGTCGGACAAGGAGACCCCAGTACCATAAATGAATTCGTCGACCTAGTGGAGCGGCAGTTAGCCGCGGAGGAGCTTTCTCGTCAGCCCCAGATCCCCGCAACAAGGAGCCCGAAACCACCAGCTTGGGCATTCAAATCGGGTAAGCAACCGGCGATGCCGGAAAGGGGTGAAGAGCGGCCAGAGGTCGTGAAGGGACTGGGGACAATTGGGGGGTTGAGGCCCGAGGCACCAGGGTATGGCTATCTCAAGTGTTTTAAGTGTAATCAGATGGGCCACATTGCCAAGTATTGTAAAAGTGAGGAAAAGATGGAGTGCAATGTGGTCAAGTATAGTGAAGCAGAAAACCACTTTTGTGGAAATATTATTGTTCCACGTCACCCGGTGGGGACGTACCCTTATCTAGTGTGGGTCACACTTAATGGGAAAAAGGCGGAGGCTCTCGCCGATTCAGGTAGCGCAATTACTTTAGTCACGCTTGATTTGTTATCAGACCACGTGCTAGATTATGACTTTAAAACAGGGGTTACTTGTATTCATGGGGATGTTAAACACTACCCAACTGCTGTAGTCTCCATTGGAATAGGGACCCAGGTTGTAGACTTAAGGGTTGGAGTAGTTCCCCACCTTCCCCACCAAGTAATCCTTGGCAGAAACGTACCAGGGTTTGATACCTTGGTGAAATTCAATAAGCCGAAGGTAACTACTGAGGACGGAAGTATGCCTCCTGAGAGCCCCCCATGACATTTTCCCATTTATGGACCCAGATTTATTTGTTGAGAGTTATTGTGTGAAAGAAAGGAAGTCCCGCCGACAACGGCGACAAGAACGAGATTTAAAAACACAAAGCCTGATGGGGTTATCGACCAAACGCAATAGCAAGGGGGTATACACTCAGTGCAGCGAGACGGACATTTTAGCAGAAACAGGGGAAGTGGTAATGGGAAGTTCCAGGGAGGGGCCCTGGGAAGAGTGTCTTCAACTTCCCAGTGAAGACTTTGCTAGAGAACAGGAGCAGGACCCTACACTGGTGAATCTTCGGGAGAGGGTGGTATCCGTAAACGGTACTAGGGTAGAGAATGTTGTAATAAACCCACTTGAGCACTTTATCATAAAAAATGATCTACTGTATCGCTGCACCCTAATTAATCAAGAGCCCATAGAGCAGTTGTTGGTTCCACCTGCTTTTCAACCTCAGGTGTTGTATTTGGCCCATTCACACTTGTTTGGGGGGCATCTGGGGTCTGAAAAGACGTTGCAACGGATATTAAGGAGGTTCTATTGGTTGGGTGTTAGAAAGGCAGTGGACCGATATTGTAGGTCATGTCCAGAGTGTCAGCTGGCCAGCCCTAATCCAGGGTTACGAGCACCCTTGCAACCTCTACCTATTATCGAGGTGCCGTTTGAAAGGATAGCAATGGATTTGGTGGGGCCTTTAAATAAGTCAGCTCGAGGGCATGAATACATCTTGGTCATTTTAGACTATGCAACCAGGTATCCTGAAGCCATTCCGCTACGGAATACGGCGTCTAAAACAATTACAAAGGAATTAATACACTTGTTCTCTCGAGTAGGTATACCGAAAGAAGTTTTGACGGACCAAGGCACCCCTTTTGTGAGTCAGTTGATGAAGGATTTCTGTACTACCTTGAAGGTTACCCCCATTAGAACGTCGGTATACCATCCTCAAACGGATGGGCTTGTGGAGAGGTTTAATAAGACCCTGAAATCAATGCTAAAGAAAGTAGCTTCCAAGGACGGGAGGGACTGGGACCTCCTGTTACCTTATTTAATGTTTGCGGTTAGAGAGGTACCACAGTCCTCGACTGGGTTTTCACCATTTGAACTATTGTATGGGCGACAGCCAAGGGGAATCTTGGATTTAGCAAAGGAAACATGGGAAGCCCAAAGGTCCACAGGACGTAATGTGGTCGATTATATTTTACAGGTTCGTGAACGAATTGCAAAAATAACCCCCATAGTAAAAGCTCATATGGAGGAAGCGCAGGCACGCCAAGCAGGACAGTATAACAGAAGGGCGGTGCACCGTAAGTTTAGCCCAGGGGATAGGGTTATGGTGTTGGTGCCAACCCCGGAAAGTAAATTGTTTACTAAATGGCAGGGTCCATATGAGATAATAGCCCCAGTAGGAGAAGTTAATTATAAAGTAAGACAACCGGATAAGCGAAAGAAAGAACAAGTGTACCATATCAATCTCCTCAAACCATGGGTAGAACGGGAGGAGCTGGTAGCGTTAGTGGCTTTGGGGAAAGACAGCGGGAATAGACTGGAAGGTAGGTCAGTCAACATAGGACCCTTGCTTACACCCCAACAAATCCAGGAAGTGCAACAGTGCGTAGAGGCTAATAAGGATGTGTTCTCCCCAGTACCAGGACGGACGACAGTTCTCCAACATGAGGTCCACACACCTCCCGGGGTGTGTGTCCGGGTGAGGTCCTATAGGATCCCGGAGGCCCAACGGGACGAAGTCGTCCGAGAGGTCGAAGCGATGAGACGGATGGACGTGATCGAGGAGTCCTCGAGTCCGTGGAACAGCCCAATTGTGATGGTCGCCAAACCCAACGGAACTTGGCGTTTCTGTAATGATTTTCGTCAGCTCAACCAGGTATCGAAATTTGATTCTTATCCTATGCCTAGGGTGGATGAGCTAATTGAAAGACTGGGTACGGCGAAATACTTAACCACTTTAGACCTCACAAAGGGGTATTGGCAAATTCCCCTGAGCCCTAAGTCGAGGGAAAAGACAGCTTTTGCCACACCCCTGGGTTTGTTCCAGTACAAAGTAATGCCGTTTGGATTGCATGGCGCACCCGCCACCTTCCAACGGCTTATGGATATTATATTAAGACCTCATGCGCAGTATGCCTCGGCTTACATTGATGACATAGTGATATTCACAGAGTCATGGGAGACACATCTAGAGAAAGTCAATGCGGTGTTACAGTCCCTAAGAGAAGCGTCGCTGACTGCAAACCCAGAGAAATGTTTTGTGGGTTTGCAGGAAGCTCAATACTTAGGGTTTGTAGTAGGGGGCGGTAAAGTCAAGCCCCAGATGAGTAAAATAGAGGCCATCACTAAGTGACCTATTCCAAAGGATAAGAAACAAGTTAGAGCCTTCTTAGGTTTAGCCGGCTACTATCGGCGATTTGTGCCGGAGTTCTCTTCTATTGCTTCACCCCTTACTGATTTAATAAAAAAACCAGCCCCGGTTCGTGTTAAGTGGAGCCCCGAGACAGATAAAGCCTTTAGGGCTATTAAGGAAATACTGTGTAACAGTCCAGTGTTAAAAGTACCCGATTTTTCCCAGCCCTTTGTATTAGAAACGGACGCATCCGAGGTAGGCTTAGGGGCGGTGTTGTCACAGGTCGTTGGGGGGGAGGAACATCCCATAGGATATCTTAGCCGAAAGCTGCTGCCGCGAGAAAGAAAGTATGCCGTGGTGGAGAAGGAATGTTTGGCAGTGAAGTGGGCAGTGGAAGCTTTAAAATATTATCTATTAGGCAGGGAGTTTACCCTAGTTACAGATCACGCACCCCTAAAGTTTATGAAAGAAAACAAAGAGAAGAATGCTCGGGTAACTCGCTGGTTTTTAGCTTTACAGCCGTATAAGTTCAAAATTGAACACAGACGGGGGTCACAGAACGCGAATGCAGACGGGCTATCGAGAGTACATGGGGTTAGTTAGGTCGCTCAACCTTATAGGTTAGAGCTGGGGAAGAGGATATGTAGAAAGAGCGGCGTCGCCTTTAAGAAATGGCGACGCCATTTGAAAAACTATACAACCCAGGAACCTTAGCTTTAATAAGGAAGGCGGGGTTTCTGGGTATAAAGGGAAGTGGAGCGGTACAGACGGGGGTGATCGGGGGAAGCACCGCCGTGCGTACTGCTGAAGAGGGCTCTGAGAATTGAAACTGTATTACGAGTTAGTGGAAGGTAAAGTGAACGTTTCGTTTTTGAGTAAAGCGGTATTTTTGTTTTACTGTGGCGTTTATCCTCTTTGTGAGGTAGTCTTTTGTTTTGTTAAAGTTTAATTTGTTTTTATGAAATACCGGTCAAGAGACGCTGTTTACCGGTGACGGATTTAAAACAATTCCGCAGTTTCCGTGACGGTTGGGAACCGTCACAGCTGCCGTTTGTTTATGGGTGTTTTGTTTGTCTCGGGACACAGAGGGAAGCGCGCAAGAAGACGCAGCACAATTAGCGAACTGTAATAATAACAACGGAGGCAACAGCCTGGAGTTTTGGGACGTGGCTTGTATGGTACAGACAGGAACTGCAGTTTGCACAGGTGGGATACACAAACAAGGATATTGTGTTTGAACTCTGGGACACCCCGTGTTTCTGTGAAGCACTGAGACATTGGTTGCAGGGGTTCACCACAACCAGGATACAATTTCCATTTGCATTCTTGTGGATTATTACCAGTCTTACAGCGATACCCAGCTGTGGGTGTCCACGTTGTTCTTTCCAGTCACCTGTGTTTAAGGATACTCCAACAGGGGGAGGAGGATCTCTCTGTTCTTGTCTGTGTTTTAGCCAGTTCCAGCAGAGGGAGTCTGCGTTGTCCTGACCTGGGCTACAGAGACATTCCGGCAGTGGGCGTTCCTTCTTCTTACCTGTGTTGCAGCCAGACTCCAGCAGAGGGAGGCTGCGTGATTGTTACTGTGGGGCCGAGACTCCAGCAGAGGGCACCGGGTCCACACTTACCTGTGTAGTCGGAACATTCCACAGGGAAAGGACTTGCAAAGACCTCGGCCAGCTGGACTCGGTACTTCTGAATAAGTTAGTGAGGGACGAAGAAGTGAGCTGGTTACTGACCCGTACAGGGCTTTACTCAACCCAGAAAAAGTGATAATTGGTGTAAATATTGTAAATAAAGAATTACTTACCTGAACCTTCATTGTGTCTGTGCCAGTCGGTGGAAGAAAAGGAGAGTCACTTACGGGAGTACTCTCCTGATTTGTTACAGTATCTACTAGACAATTGTTAGATGGTGAAGTGAAAGTGGAATTGTCATATTGTTTACATTGTTGTTAATGTGCTTGAGATTTTGAAAACAATTATTAATTAAAACTTGTAAAGATTATTTTTGGAGTATGATTGCTTGATTTCTCCTGGATAAAAGAGTTTGTGCGGGAACCAACCACTCGAGGTCCTTGTCCTCAATAAACACACGGTGGCGTAGTGAAAATAACATAAATTTCGCTATCTGTATATAAAGACCTGCTACACTTCAATACTACTGCCGCTACTAGGACACCACACACGGAATCATTGTAAACACACCGCCATAGCACAGGCTGCCGACCAGCCATACCGCCGCCGTCACGAGAGCCTCCCGTTCCCTTACATCCTGCTTCCTATTCCGCTCCCCCTTGTCTTTAAAACCAGCCTTTGAAATGAGCCAGGTAAAGGGGAATCATCCTCTGATTGGCGCAGGGAAAGAAACGAAAGATTCTAAAAATGAAAGTAGCCTAATTAAAACAATAAAACAAAACACATAGCAGCGACCTGCTGCAATTGTTCTGCCGTGTGTGTAGCACGGAGTGCCCAGCTGACAAAACAAACACGAGCTTCTCGGTAGTTCGCCGTGATCGTATAGTGGTTAGTACTTTGCGTTGTGGCCGCAACAACCCCGGTTCGAATCCGGGTCACGGCAGGTGCAATCCTCACACGGCAGAGAAGCTTGTTCTTTTTTTTCACATGCCATCTTCATGGCATGCACCTTTTTGAAAGAAAATAGAATACAATAATTGCTTCATCGTGTTAGTACAGGCATGATGCACACCAGCCTGCTGTGTATGAAATAATAATTACAGAAATAATCAATCTATAAACACCATAAAAATCTCCCACAAACACCAGTCGCTGTATTAACGCTTATCGAGTAGAGGCAAGACGTGACCTGTCCCAGCAGCCAACGTTACAGTGGCTTAATTCAATCTTTGAAGGTGATTTTGAGAACGGAGGCGCTGGTGGTATAGTGGTGAGCATAGCTGCCTTCCAAGCAGTTGACCCGGGTTCGATTCCCGGCCAACGCAAGTCTTTTTTGAACTTTTTCATTTAACATTGGAATAAAGCGTAATACATTCCCCAACTAATTTGCCTTACTGGTTAATAGTCTTAAAAGCATAACTTTGAAAGTATCACTGTGAGTTATAATGATCTGTGAGGTGATATTAGTCACTACATTAAGCCCCATCAAACGAATGTGTTCATTTGGAATCATGCATTGATAATGCGTTGTCGGGAAAACTGCAAATATGTATGGAAGCGTGAGTTGAATGATTAATCACATTCTAAGGATTGATATGGTCCTGTTGTTCGTCCTGCCACATAACAATGGCGTTGCAGTTACATGCGCTGCAAAATCAAATATTTAAAATTAAACAACCATCTGATAAAACTTACTGCAGCCGGATTGTTTTAGACACACATGGGCGCATGAAAAAAATCAAACATATGTTACCAAAATAGTCATTGCTGTATGATGTACAGCAACTGTGAAATGAATGGTTTTATAATCTGTTATGTGAGACTTCTGTTGAATTTTTAAGCATTTGATTCCCTGTGTACACAAAGATGGCAGTCCTGATTTAACGAGTGGGCAAGCAGAGCTCTCGGTGACTGATTTGTCAGTCTTTTTCAGTCACGTGATTGAGCGCCTTCCCGGCAATGCATCGTAATTAGAAAAGTGTAATGCAAGATATTGAACACGGACACATCCGGGATTTGAACCCGGGAACTCGCGCACCCGAAGCAAGAATCATACCCCTAGATTAAACAGCCAAATGCTGGCGGCGATTTGGTTCCACGAGCTTCCAAAGAAGCGTAGACCTAGATGCTCTGTATTGAGGAATTAGTGTCACCTTGCTGTGTGCCTGTTAGGGGCAGTCTGATTTGCTTTACCTGGCGGCTAGCATTTCTATGGGCATCGAGAGGTGGTCGCTATAAATGAGGAAACTTGTTAAGATAGGATTTAGTTTCGATATGCATACATAAAAAATAAACAAAACAAAACTGTGTTTCGTTGTTTTGCAAAGGGATGCACTGCAATTTGTTATATTTTATTTTATTCTTGCGAGCACGCAGCTGTTTTATATATTCATTTTAAATAGATTGGGGGAAATTGGTACTGTGTACTTTACAAATGTAATCTAGATTGTAACGAGACCATTCAAGTGCTGACGTTGTTGTCTACTTTGTATGTACCACAAGAAAAACAGATTTGCTGAACTGGTTAATTAACCTTACTATAAGAAACTGATAGATCCAAGTATTTTATATAAACTGCAGTACTATAATATGTGGTAACTAGTTGAATTAACTTCACTATAAGAAACTGCTAGATTAAGAGTTTGTTTAATTGTATCATCTCTATATGTATCTACTAGACAATTGTTAGATGGTGAAGTGAAAGTGGAATTGTCATATTGTTTACATTGTTGTTAATGTGCTTGAGATTTTGAAAACAATTATTAATTAAAACTTGTAAAGATTATTTTTGGAGTATGATTGCTTGATTTCTCCTGGATAAAAGAGTTTGTGCGGGAACCAACCACTCGAGGTCCTTGTCCTCAATAAACACACGGTGGCGTAGTGAAAATAACATAAATTTCGCTATCTGTATATAAAGACCTGCTACACTTCAATACTACTGCCGCTACTCGGACACCACACACGGAATCATTGTAAACACACCACCATAGCACAGGCTGCCGACCAGCCATACCGCCGCCGTCACGAGAGCCTCCCGTTCCCTTACATCCTGCTTCCTATTCCGCTCCCCCTTGTCTTTAAAACCAGCCTTTGAAATGAGCCAGGTAAAGGGGAATCATCCTCTGATTGGCGCAGGGAAAGAAACGAAAGATTCTAAAAATGAAAGTAGCCTAATTAAAACAATAAAACAAAACACATAGCAGCGACCTGCTGCAATTGTTCTGCCGTGTGTGTAGCACGGAGTGCCCAGCTGACAAAACAAACACGAGCTTCTCGGTAGTTTGCCGTGATCGTATAGTGGTTAGTACTTTGCGTTGTGGCCGCAACAACCCCGGTTCGAATCCGGGTCACGGCGGGTGCAATCCTCACACGGCAGAGAAGCTTGTTCTTTTTTTCACACGCCATCTTCATGGCATGTACCTTTTTGAAAGAAAATAGAATACAATAATTGCTTCATCGTGTTAGTACAGGCATGATGCACACCAGCCTGCTGTGTATGAAATAATAATTACAGAAATAATCAATCTATAAACACCATAAAAATCTCCCACAAACACCAGTCGCTGTATTAACGCTTATCGAGTAGAGGCAAGACGGGACCTGTCCCAGCAGCCAACGTTGCAGTGGCTTAATTCAATCTTTGAAGGTGATTTTGAGAACGGAGGCGTTGGTGGTATAGTGGTGAGCATAGCTGCCTCCAAGCAGTTGACCCGGGTTCGATTCCCGGCCAACGCAAGTCTTTTTTGAACTTTTTCATTTAACATTGGAATAAAGCGTAATACATTCCCCAACTAATTTGCCTTACTGGTTAATAGTCTTAAAAGCATAACTTTGAAAGTATCACTGTGAGTTATAATGATCTGTGAGGTGATATTCGTCACTACATTAAGCCCCATCAAACGAATGTGTTCATTTGGAATCATGCATTGATAATGCGTTGTCGGGAAAACTGCAAATATGTATGGAAGCGTGAGTTGAATGATTAATCACATTCTAAGGATTGATATGGTCCTGTTGTTCGTCCTGCCACATAACAATGGCGTTGCAGTTACATGCGCTGCAAAATCAAATATTTAAAATTAAACAACCATCTGATAAAACTTACTGCAGCCGGATTGTTTTAGACACACATGGGCGCATGAAAAAAATCAAACATATGTTACCAAAATAGTTATTGCTGTATGATGTACAGCAACAGTGAAATGAATGGTTTTATAATCTGTTATGTGAGACTTCTGTTGAATTTTTAAGCATTTGATTCCCTGTGTACACAAAGATGGCAGTCCTGATTTAACGAGTGGGCAAGCAGAGCTCTCGGTGACTGATTTGTCAGTCTTTTTCAGTCACGTGATTGAGCGCCTTCCCGGCAATGCATCGTAATTAGAAAAGTGTAATGCAAGATATTGAACACGGACACATCCGGGATTTGAACCCGGGATCTCGCGCACCCGAAGCAAGAATCATACCCCTAGATTAAACAGCCAAATGCTGGCGGCGATTTGGTTCCACGAGCTTCCAAAGAAGCGTAGACCTAGATGCTCTGTATTGAGGAATTTGTGTCACCTTGCTGTGTGCCTGTTAGGGGCAGTCTGATTTGCTTTACCTGGCGGCTAGCATTTCTATGGGCATCGAGAGGTGGTCGCTATAAATGAGGAAACTTGTTAAGATAGGATTTAGTTTCGATATGCATACATACACATAAAAAATAAACAAAACAAAACTGTGTTTCGTTGTTTTGCAAAGGGATGCACTGCAATTTGTTATATTTTATTTTATTCTTGCGAGCACGCAGCTGTTTTATATATTCATTTTAAATAGATTGGGGGAAATTGGTACTGTGTACTTTACAAATGTAATCTAGATTGTAACGAGACCATTCAAGTGCTGACGTTGTTGTCTACTTTGTATGTACCACAAAAAGAACAGATTTGCTGAACTGGTTAATTAACCTTACTATAAAAAACTGATAGATCCAAGTATTTTATATAAACTGCAATACTATAATATGTGGTAACTAGTTGAATTAACTTCACTATAAGAAACTGCTAGATTAAGAGTTTGTTTAATTGTATCATCTCTATATGTATTGTAGAAAGAGCGGCGTCGCCTTTAAGAAATGGCGACGCCATTTGAAAAACTATACAACCCAGGAACCTTAGCTTTAATAAGGAAGGCGGGGTTTCTGGGTATAAAGGGAAGTGGAGCGGTACAGACGGGGGTGATCGGGGGAAGCACCGCCGTGCGTACTGCTGAAGAGGGCTCTGAGAATTGAAACTGTATTACGAGTTAGTGGAAGGTAAAGTGAACGTTTCGTTTTTGAGTAAAGCGGTATTTTTGTTTTACTGTGGCGTTTATCCTCTTTGTGAGGTAGTCTTTTGTTTTGTTAAAGTTTAATTTGTTTTTATGAAATACCGGTCAAGAGACGC
The DNA here is from genome assembly GCF_902713425.1 of Acipenser ruthenus. Classification (NCBI taxonomy): domain Eukaryota; kingdom Metazoa; phylum Chordata; class Actinopteri; order Acipenseriformes; family Acipenseridae; genus Acipenser; species Acipenser ruthenus. Next base: position 4,922,578 of record NC_081238.1, read on the forward strand.
TGTTTACCGGTGACGGATTTAAAACAATTCCGCAGTTTCCGTGACGGTTGGGAACCGTCACAGCTGCCGTTTGTTTATGGGTGTTTTGTTTGTCTCGGGACACAGAGGGAAGCGCGCAAGAAGACGCAGCACAATTAGCGAACTGTAATAATAACAACGGAGGCAACAGCCTGGAGTTTTGGGACGTGGCTTGTATGGTACAGACAGGAACTGCAGTTTGCACAGGTGGGATACACAAACAAGGATATTGTGTTTGAACTCTGGGACACCCCGTGTTTCTGTGAAGCACTGAGACATTGGTTGCAGGGGTTCACCCCCACAACCAGGATACAATTTCCATTTGCATTCTTGTGGATTATTACCAGTCTTACAGCGATACCCAGCTGTGGGTGTCCACGTTGTTCTTTCCAGTCACCTGTGTTTAAGGATACTCCAACAGGGGGAGGAGGATCTCTCTGTTCTTGTCTGTGTTTTAGCCAGTTCCAGCAGAGGGAGTCTGCGTTGTCCTGACCTGGGCTACAGAGACATTCCGGCAGTGGGCGTTCCTTCTTCTTACCTGTGTTGCAGCCAGACTCCAGCAGAGGGAGGCTGCGTGATTGTTACTGTGGGGCCGAGACTCCAGCAGAGGGCACCGGGTCCACACTTACCTGTGTAGTCGGAACATTCCACAGGGAAAGGACTTGCAAAGACCTCGGCCAGCTGGACTCGGTACTTCTGAATCAGTTAGTGAGGGACGAAGAAGTGAGCTGGTTACTGACCCGTACAGGGCTTTACTCAACCCAGAAAAAGTGATAATTGGTGTAAATATTGTAAATAAAGAATTACTTACCTGAACCTTCATTGTGTCTGTGCCAGTCGGTGGAAGAAAAGGAGAGTCACTTACGGGAGTACTCTCCTGATTTGTTACATTTGGTGTCAGAGTGGGATTCTGACGACCGGAAAAATACTCCAGTCGGACCCACGAACAGCAACAAAATGGAAAACACCGACGCACTGATGCGAGCACTACTGCATGCTACGGCAGTACAACAGGACAACACTACGAAGATGCAAGAACTACAACAGGCGGCTATCCAGGCCCAGCAGGAGACCAACCGGCTGCAAGCACAACAGCTGGAGGTAACACGGCAGGAAATAGCCATGATAAAAGGGCGCTTGGACCAGTCTTCGCCAACACCTTTTGTGTCTACCATTCGACCCTCCCATGTCTTACAGAAGATGACGCGGGAGGATGATGTGGAGGCGTTTTTGTTGGCGTTTGAACGTACGGCCACCCGGGAGGGATGGCCAATTGAGAAATGGGCTGGAATTCTGGCCCCGTTTTTAGTAGGTGAAGCCCAGAAGGCATATCATGATCTGAGCCCACAGGAAGCTGAGAGTTACCCCCACTTAAAGGCCGAAATCCTGGCACGGGAAGGGGTGACCTCCGCTGTACGGGCACAGAAATATCATGCCTGGGGATATGCACCCGGGGTTCCACCCCGGTCGCAGATGTTCGACCTGATCCATTTGGCCACTAGGTGGCTCAGACCGGAGGTAAATAATGCCGAGAAAGTTATAGAGGTTCTAGTGATGGATCGGTATTTACGGTCTTTACCGGCCCCACTAAGGAAGTGGGTCGGACAAGGAGACCCCAGTACCATAAATGAATTCGTCGACCTAGTGGAGCGGCAGTTAGCCGCGGAGGAGCTTTCTCGTCAGCCCCAGATCCCCGCAACAAGGAGCCCGAAACCACCAGCTTGGGCATTCAAATCGGGTAAGCAACCGGCGATGCCGGAAAGGGGTGAAGAGCGGCCAGAGGTCGTGAAGGGACTGGGGACAATTGGGGGGTTGAGGCCCGAGGCACCAGGGTATGGCTATCTCAAGTGTTTTAAGTGTAATCAGATGGGCCACATTGCCAAGTATTGTAAAAGTGAGGAAAAGATGGAGTGCAATGTGGTCAAGTATAGTGAAGCAGAAAACCACTTTTGTGGAAATATTATTGTTCCACGTCACCCGGTGGGGACGTACCCTTATCTAGTGTGGGTCACACTTAATGGGAAAAAGGCGGAGGCTCTCGCCGATTCAGGTAGCGCAATTACTTTAGTCACGCTTGATTTGTTATCAGACCACGTGCTAGATTATGACTTTAAAACAGGGGTTACTTGTATTCATGGGGATGTTAAACACTACCCAACTGCTGTAGTCTCCATTGGAATAGGGACCCAGGTTGTAGACTTAAGGGTTGGAGTAGTTCCCCACCTTCCCCACCAAGTAATCCTTGGCAGAAACGTACCAGGGTTTGATACCTTGGTGAAATTCAATAAGCCGAAGGTAACTACTGAGGACGGAAGTATGCCTCCTGAGAGCCCCCCATGACATTTTCCCATTTATGGACCCAGATTTATTTGTTGAGAGTTATTGTGTGAAAGAAAGGAAGTCCCGCCGACAACGGCGACAAGAACGAGATTTAAAAACACAAAGCCTGATGGGGTTATCGACCAAACGCAATAGCAAGGGGGTATACACTCAGTGCAGCGAGACGGACATTTTAGCAGAAACAGGGGAAGTGGTAATGGGAAGTTCCAGGGAGGGGCCCTGGGAAGAGTGTCTTCAACTTCCCAGTGAAGACTTTGCTAGAGAACAGGAGCAGGACCCTACACTGGTGAATCTTCGGGAGAGGGTGGTATCCGTAAACGGTACTAGGGTAGAGAATGTTGTAATAAACCCACTTGAGCACTTTATCATAAAAAATGATCTACTGTATCGCTGCACCCTAATTAATCAAGAGCCCATAGAGCAGTTGTTGGTTCCACCTGCTTTTCAACCTCAGGTGTTGTATTTGGCCCATTCACACTTGTTTGGGGGGCATCTGGGGTCTGAAAAGACGTTGCAACGGATATTAAGGAGGTTCTATTGGTTGGGTGTTAGAAAGGCAGTGGACCGATATTGTAGGTCATGTCCAGAGTGTCAGCTGGCCAGCCCTAATCCAGGGTTACGAGCACCCTTGCAACCTCTACCTATTATCGAGGTGCCGTTTGAAAGGATAGCAATGGATTTGGTGGGGCCTTTAAATAAGTCAGCTCGAGGGCATGAATACATCTTGGTCATTTTAGACTATGCAACCAGGTATCCTGAAGCCATTCCGCTACGGAATACGGCGTCTAAAACAATTACAAAGGAATTAATACACTTGTTCTCTCGAGTAGGTATACCGAAAGAAGTTTTGACGGACCAAGGCACCCCTTTTGTGAGTCAGTTGATGAAGGATTTCTGTACTACCTTGAAGGTTACCCCCATTAGAACGTCGGTATACCATCCTCAAACGGATGGGCTTGTGGAGAGGTTTAATAAGACCCTGAAATCAATGCTAAAGAAAGTAGCTTCCAAGGACGGGAGGGACTGGGACCTCCTGTTACCTTATTTAATGTTTGCGGTTAGAGAGGTACCACAGTCCTCGACTGGGTTTTCACCATTTGAACTATTGTATGGGAGACAGCCAAGGGGAATCTTGGATTTAGCAAAGGAAACATGGGAAGCCCAAAGGTCCACAGGACGTAATGTGGTCGATTATATTTTACAGGTTCGTGAACGAATTGCAAAAATAACCCCCATAGTAAAAGCTCATATGGAGGAAGCGCAGGCACGCCAAGCAGGACAGTATAACAGAAGGGCGGTGCACCGTAAGTTTAGCCCAGGGGATAGGGTTATGGTGTTGGTGCCAACCCCGGAAAGTAAATTGTTTACTAAATGGCAGGGTCCATATGAGATAATAGCCCCAGTAGGAGAAGTTAATTATAAAGTAAGACAACCGGATAAGCGAAAGAAAGAACAAGTGTACCATATCAATCTCCTCAAACCATGGGTAGAACGGGAGGAGCTGGTAGCGTTAGTGGCTTTGGGGAAAGACAGCGGGAATAGACTGGAAGGTAGGTCAGTCAACATAGGACCCTTGCTTACACCCCAACAAATCCAGGAAGTGCAACAGTGCGTAGAGGCTAATAAGGATGTGTTCTCCCCAGTACCAGGACGGACGACAGTTCTCCAACATGAGGTCCACACACCTCCCGGGGTGTGTGTCCGGGTGAGGTCCTATAGGATCCCGGAGGCCCAACGGGACGAAGTCGTCCGAGAGGTCGAAGCGATGAGACGGATGGACGTGATCGAGGAGTCCTCGAGTCCGTGGAACAGCCCAATTGTGATGGTCGCCAAACCCAACGGAACTTGGTGTTTCTGTAATGATTTTCGTCAGCTCAACCAGGTATCGAAATTTGATTCTTATCCTATGCCTAGGGTGGATGAGCTAATTGAAAGACTGGGTACGGCGAAATACTTAACCACTTTAGACCTCACAAAGGGGTATTGGCAAATTCCCCTGAGCCCTAAGTCGAGGGAAAAGACAGCTTTTGCCACACCCCTGGGTTTGTTCCAGTACAAAGTAATGCCGTTTGGATTGCATGGCGCACCCGCCACCTTCCAACGGCTTATGGATATTATATTAAGACCTCATGCGCAGTATGCCTCGGCTTACATTGATGACATAGTGATATTCACAGAGTCATGGGAGACACATCTAGAGAAAGTCAATGCGGTGTTACAGTCCCTAAGAGAAGCGTCGCTGACTGCAAACCCAGAGAAATGTTTTGTGGGTTTGCAGGAAGCTCAATACTTAGGGTTTGTAGTAGGGGGCGGTAAAGTCAAGCCCCAGATGAGTAAAATAGAGGCCATCACTAAGTGACCTATTCCAAAGGATAAGAAACAAGTTAGAGCCTTCTTAGGTTTAGCCGGCTACTATCGGCGATTTGTGCCGGAGTTCTCTTCTATTGCTTCACCCCTTACTGATTTAATAAAAAAACCAGCCCCGGTTCGTGTTAAGTGGAGCCCCGAGACAGATAAAGCCTTTAGGGCTATTAAGGAAATACTGTGTAACAGTCCAGTGTTAAAAGTACCCGATTTTTCCCAGCCCTTTGTATTACAAACGGACGCATCCGAGGTAGGCTTAGGGGCAGTGTTGTCACAGGTCGTTGGGGGGGAGGAACATCCCATAGGATATCTTAGCCGAAAGCTGCTGCCGCGAGAAAGAAAGTATGCCGTGGTGGAGAAGGAATGTTTGGCAGTGAAGTGGGCAGTGGAAGCTTTAAAATATTATCTATTAGGCAGGGAGTTTACCCTAGTTACAGATCACGCACCCCTAAAGTTTATGAAAGAAAACAAAGAGAAGAATGCTCGGGTAACTCGCTGGTTTTTAGCTTTACAGCCGTATAAGTTCAAAATTGAACACAGACGGGGGTCACAGAACGCGAATGCAGACGGGCTATCGAGAGTACATGGGGTTAGTTAGGTCGCTCAACCTTATAGGTTAGAGCTGGGGAAGAGGATATGTAGAAAGAGCGGCGTCGCCTTTAAGAAATGGCGACGCCATTTGAAAAACTATACAACCCAGGAACCTTAGCTTTAATAAGGAAGGCGGGGTTTCTGGGTATAAAGGGAAGTGGAGCGGTACAGACGGGGGTGATCGGGGGAAGCACCGCCGTGCGTACTGCTGAAGAGGGCTCTGAGAATTGAAACTGTATTACGAGTTAGTGGAAGGTAAAGTGAACGTTTCGTTTTTGAGTAAAGCGGTATTTTTGTTTTACTGTGGCGTTTATCCTCTTTGTGAGGTAGTCTTTTGTTTTGTTAAAGTTTAATTTGTTTTTATGAAATACCGGTCAAGAGACGCTGTTTACCGGTGACGGATTTAAAACAATTCCGCAGTTTCCGTGACGGTTGGGAACCGTCACAGCTGCCGTTTGTTTATGGGTGTTTGTTTGTCTCGGGACACAGAGGGAAGCGCGCAAGAAGACGCAGCACAATTAGCGAACTGTAATAATAACAACGGAGGCAACAGCCTGGAGTTTTGGGACGTGGCTTGTATGGTACAGACAGGAACTGCAGTTTGCACAGGTGGGATACACAAACAAGGATATTGTGTTTGAACTCTGGGACACCCCGTGTTTCTGTGAAGCACTGAGACATTGGTTGCAGGGGTTCACCCCCACAACCAGGATACAATTTCCATTTGCATTCTTGTGGATTATTACCAGTCTTACAGCGATACCCAGCTGTGGGTGTCCACGTTGTTCTTTCCAGTCACCTGTGTTTAAGGATACTCCAACAGGGGGAGGAGGATCTCTCTGTTCTTGTCTGTGTTTTAGCCAGTTCCAGCAGAGGGAGTCTGCGTTGTCCTGACCTGGGCTACAGAGACATTCCGGCAGTGGGCGTTCCTTCTTCTTACCTGTGTTGCAGCCAGACTCCAGCAGAGGGAGGCTGCGTGATTGTTACTGTGGGGCCGAGACTCCAGCAGAGGGCACCGGGTCCACACTTACCTGTGTAGTCGGAACATTCCACAGGGAAAGGACTTGCAAAGACCTCGGCCAGCTGGACTCGGTACTTCTGAATAAGTTAGTGAGGGACGAAGAAGTGAGCTGGTTACTGACCCGTACAGGGCTTTACTCAACCCAGAAAAAGTGATAATTGGTGTAAATATTGTAAATAAAGAATTACTTACCTGAACCTTCATTGTGTCTGTGCCAGTCGGTGGAAGAAAAGGAGAGTCACTTACGGGAGTACTCTCCTGATTTGTTACAGTATCTACTAGACAATTGTTAGATGGTGAAGTGAAAGTGGAATTGTCATATTGTTTACATTGTTGTTAATGTGCTTGAGATTTTGAAAACAATTATTAATTAAAACTTGTAAAGATTATTTTTGGAGTATGATTGCTTGATTTCTCCTGGATAAAAGAGTTTGTGCGGGAACCAACCACTCGAGGTCCTTGTCCTCAATAAACACACGGTGGCGTAGTGAAAATAACATGAATTTCGCTATCTGTATATAAAGACCTGCTACACTTCAATACTACTGCCGCTACTCGGACACCACACACGGAATCATTGTAAACACACCGCCATAGCACAGGCTGCCGACCAGCCATACCGCCGCCGTCACGAGAGCCTCCCATTCCCTTACATCCTGCTTCCTATTCCGCTCCCCCTTGTCTTTAAAACCAGCCTTTGAAATGAGCCAGGTAAAGGGGAATCATCCTCTGATTGGCGCAGGGAAAGAAACGAAAGATTCTAAAAATGAAAGTAGCCTAATTAAAACAATAAAACAAAACACATAGCAGCGACCTGCTGCAATTGTTCTGCCGTGTGTGTAGCACGGAGTGCCCAGCTGACAAAATAAACACAAGCTTCTCGGTAGTTTGCCGTGATCGTATAGTGGTTAGTACTTTGCGTTGTGGCCGCAACAACCCCGGCTCGAATCCGGGTCACGGCAGGTGCAATCCTCACACGGCAGAGAAGCTTGTTCTTTTTTTTCACACGCCATCTTCATGGCATGCACCTTTTTGAAAGAAAATAGAATACAATAATTGCTTCATCGTGTTAGTACAGGCATGATGCACACCAGCCTGCTGTGTATGAAATAATAATTACAGAAATAATCAATCTATAAACACCATAAAAATCTCCCACAAACACCAGTCGCTGTACTAACGCTTATCGAGTAGAGGCAAGACGGGACCTGTCCCAGCAGCCAACGTTGCAGTGGCTTAATTCAATCTTTGAAGGTGATTTTGAGAACGGAGGCGTTGGTGGTATAGTGGTGAGCATAGCTGCCTTCCAAGCAGTTGACCCGGGTTCGATTCCCGGCCAACGCAAGTCTTTTTTTAACTTTTTCATTTAACATTGGAATAAAGCGTAATACATTCCCCAACTAATTTGCCTTACTGGTTAATAGTCTTAAAAGCATAACTTTGAAAGTATCACTGTGAGTTATAATGATCTGTGAGGTGATATTAGTCACTACATTAAGCCCCATCAAACGAATGTGTTCATTTGGAATCATGCATTGATAATGCGTTGTCGGGAAAACTGCAAATATGTATGGAAGCGTGAGTTGAATGATTAATCACATTCTAAGGATTGATATGGTCCTGTTGTTCGTCCTGCCACATAACAATGGCGTTGCAGTTACATGCGCTGCAAAATCAAATATTTAAAATTAAACAACCATCTGATAAAACTTACTGCAGCCGGATTGTTTTAGACACACATGGGCGCATGAAAAACATCAAACATATGTTACCAAAATAGTCATTGCTGTATGATGTACAGCAACTGTGAAATGAATGGTTTTATAATCTGTTATGTGAGACTTCTGTTGAATTTTTAAGCATTTGATTCCCTGTGTACACAAAGATGGCAGTCCTGATTTAACGAGTGGGCAAGCAGAGCTCTCGGTGACTGATTTTTCAGTCTTTTTCAGTCACGTGATTGAGCGCCTTCCCGGCAATGCATCGTAAGTAGAAAAGTGTAATGCAAGATATTGAACACGGACACATCCGGGATTTGAACCCGGGAACTCGCGCACCCGAAGCAAGAATCATACCCCTAGATTAAACAGCCAAATGCTGGCGGCGATTTGGTTCCACGAGCTTCCAAAGAAGCGTAGACCTAGATGCTCTGTATTGAGGAATTTGTGTCACCTTGCTGTGTGCCTGTTAGGGGCAGTCTGATTTGCTTTACCTGGCGGCTAGCATTTCTATGGGCATCGAGAGGTGGTCGCTATAAATGAGGAAACTTGTTAAGATAGGATTTAGTTTCGATATGCATACATAAAAAATAAACAAAACAAAACTGTGTTTCGTTGTTTTGCAAAGGGATGCACTGCAATTTGTTATATTTTATTTTATTCTTGCGAGCACGCAGCTGTTTTATATATTCATTTTAAATAGATTGGGGGAAATTGGTACTGTGTACTTTACAAATGTAATCTAGATTGTAATGAGACCATTCAAGTGCTGACGTTGTTGTCTACTTTGTATGTACCACAAAAAGAACAGATTTGCTGAACTGGTTAATTAACCTTACTATAAAAAACTGATAGATCCAAGTATTTTATATAAACTGCAATACTATAATATGTGGTAACTAGTTGAATTAACTTCACTATAAGAAACTGCTAGATTAAGAGTTTGTTTAATTGTATCATCTCTATATGTACGTACTAGACAATTGTTAGATGGTGAAGTGAAAATGGAATTGTCATATTGTTTACATTGTTGTTAATGTGCTTGAGATTTTGAAAACAATTATTAATTAAAACTTGTAAAGATTATTTTTGGAGTATGATTGCTTGATTTCTCCTGGATAAAAGAGTTTGTGCGGGAACCAACCACTCGAGGTCCTTGTCCTCAATAAACACACGGTGGCGTAGTGAAAATAACATAAATTTCGCTATCTGTATATAAAGACCTGCTACACTTCAATACTACTGCCGCTACTCGGACACCACACACGGAATCATTGTAAACACACCGCCATAGCACAGGCTGCCGACCAGCCATACCGCCGCCGTCACGAGAGCCTCCCGTTCCCTTACATCCTGCTTCCTATTCCGCTCCCCCTTGTCTTTAAAACCAGCCTTTGAAATGAGCCAGGTAAAGGGGAATCATCCTCTGATTGGCGCAGGGAAAGAAACGAAAGATTCTAAAAATGAAAGTAGCCTAATTAAAACAATAAAACAAAACACATAGCAGCGACCTGCTGCAATTGTTCTGCCGTGTGTGTAGCACGGAGTGCCCAGCTGACAAAACAAAAACAAGCTTCTCGGTAGTTTGCCGTGATCGTATAGTGGTTAGTACTTTGCGTTGTGGCCGCAACAACCCCGGTTCGAATCCGGGTCACGGCAGGTGCAATCCTCACACGGCAGAGAAGCTTGTTCTTTTTTTTCACACGCCATCTTCATGGCATGCACCTTTTTGAAAGAAAATAGAATACAATAATTGCTTCATCGTGTTAGTACAGGCATGATGCACACCAGCCTGCTGTGTATGAAATAATAATTACAGAAATAATCAATCTATAAACACCATAAAAATCTCCCACAAACACCAGTCGCTGTATTTACGCTTATCGAGTAGAGGCAAGACGGGACCTGTCCCAGCAGCCAACGTTACAGTGGCTTAATTCAATCTTTGAAGGTGATTTTGAGAACGGAGGCGTTGGTGGTATAGTGGTGAGCATAGCTGCCTTCCAAGCAGTTGACCCGGGTTCGATTCCCGGCCAACGCAAGTCTTTTTTGAACTTTTTCATTTAACATTGGAATAAAGCGTAATACATTCCCCAACTAATTTGCCTTACTGATTAATAGTCTTAAAAGCATAACTTTGAAAGTATCACTGTGAGTTATAATGATCTGTGAGGTGATATTAGTCACTACATTAAGCCCCATCAAACGAATGTGTTCATTTGGAATCATGCATTGATAATGCGTTGTCGGGAAAACTGCAAATATGTATGGAAGCGTGAGTTGAATGATTAATCACATTCTAAGGATTGATATGGTCCTGTTGTTCGTCCTGCCACATAACAATGGCGTTGCAGTTACATGCGCTGCAAAATCAAATATTTAAAATTAAACAACCATCTGATAAAACTTACTGCAGCCGGATTGTTTTAGACACACATGGGCGCATGAAAAAAATCAAACATATGTTACCAAAATAGTCATTGCTGTATGATGTACAGCAACTGTGAAATGAATGATTTTATAATCTGTTATGTGAGACTTCTGTTGAATTTTTAAGCATTTGATTCCCTGTGTACACAAAGATGGCAGTCCTGATTTAACGAGTGGGCAAGCAGAGCTCTCGGTGACTGATTTGTCAGTCTTTTTCAGTCACGTTATTGAGCGCCTTCCCGGCAATGCATCGTAATTAGAAAAGTGGAATGCAAGATATTGAACACGGACACATCCGGGATTTGAACCCGGGAACTCGCGCACCCGAAGCAAGAATCATACCCCTAGATTAAACAGTCAAATGCTGGCGACGATTTGGTTCCATGAGCTTCCAAAGAAGCGTAGACCTAGATGCTCTGTATTGAGGAATTAGTGTCACCTTGCTGTGTGCCTGTTAGGGGCAGTCTGATTTGCTTTACCTGGCGGCTAGCATTTCTATGGGCATCGAGAGGTGGTCGCTATAAATGAGGAAACTTGTTAAGATAGGATTTAGTTTCGATATGCATACATAAAAAATAAACAAAACAAAACTGTGTTTCGTTGTTTTGCAAAGGGATGCACTGCAATTTGTTATATTTTATTTTATTCTTGCGAGCACGCAGCTGTTTTATATATTCATTTTAAATAGATTGGGGGAAATTGGTACTGTGTACTTTACAAATGTAATCTAGATTGTAACGAGACCATTCAAGTGCTGACGTTGTTGTCTACTTTGTATGTACCACAAAAAGAACAGATTTGCTGAACTGGTTAATTAACCTTACTATAAAAAACTGATAGATCCAAGTATTTTATATAAACTGCAATACTATAATATGTGGTAACTAGTTGAATTAACTTCACAATAAGAAACTGCTAGATTAAGAGTTTGTTTAATTGTATCATCTCTATATGTATCTACTAGACAATTGTTAGATGGTGAAGTGAAAGTGGAATTGTCATATTGTTTACATTGTTGTTAATGTGCTTGAGATTTTGAAAACAATTATTAATTAAAACTTGTAAAGATTATTTTTGGAGTATGATTGCTTGATTTCTCCTGGATAAAAGAGTTTGTGCGGGAACCAACCACTCGAGGTCCTTGTCCTCAATAAACACACGGTGGCGTAGTGAAAATAACATAAATTTCGCTATCTGTATATAAAGACCTGCTACACTTCAATACTACTGCCGCTACTCGGACACCACACACGGAATCATTGTAAACACACCGCCATAGCACAGGCTGCCGACCAGCTATACCGCCGCCGTCATGAGAGCCTCCCGTTCCCTTACATCCTGCTTCCTATTCCGCTCCCCCTTGTCTTTAAAACCAGCCTTTGAAATGAGCCAGGTAAAGGGGAATCATCCTCTGATTGGCGCAGGGAAAGAAACGAAAGATTCTAAAAATGAAAGTAGCCTAATTAAAACAATAAAACAAAACACATAGCAGCGACCTGCTGCAATTGTTCTGCCGTGTGTGTAGCACGGAGTGCCCAGCTGACAAAACAAACACGAGCTTCTCGGTAGTTCGCCGTGATCGTATAGTGGTTAGTACTTTGCGTTGTGGCCGCAACAACCCCGGTTCGAATCCGGGTCACGGCAGGTGCAATCCTCACACGGCAGAGAAGCTTGTTCTTTTTTTCACACGCCATCTTCATGGCATGCACCTTTTTGAAAGAAAATAGAATGCAATAATTGCTTCATCGTGTTAGTACAGGCATGATGCACACCAGCCTGCTGTGTATGAAATAATAATTACAGAAATAATCAATCTATAAACACCATAAAAATCTCCCACAAACACCAGTCGCTGTATTAACGCTTATCGAGTAGAGGCAAGACGGGACCTGTCCCAGCAGCCAACGTTACAGTGGCTTAATTCAATCTTTGAAGGTGATTTTGAGAACGGAGGCGTTGGTGGTATAGTGGTGAGTATAGCTGCCTTCCAAGCAGTTGACCCGGGTTCGATTCCCGGCCAACGCAAGTCTTTTTTGAACTTTTTCATTTAACATTGGAATAAAGCGTAATACATTCCCCAACTAATTTGCCTTACTGGTTAATAGTCTTAAAAGCATAACTTTGAAAGTATCACTGTGAGTTATAATGATCTGTGAGGTGATATTAGTCACTACATTAAGCCCCATCAAACGAATGTGTTCATTTGGAATCATGCATTGATAATGCGTTGTCGGGAAAACTGCAAATATGTATGGAAGCGTGAGTTGAATGATTAATCACATTCTAAGGATTGATATGGTCCTGTTGTTCGTCCTGCCACATAACAATGGCGTTGCAGTTACATGCGCTGCAAAATCAAATATTTTAAATTAAACAACCATCTGATAAAACTTACTGCAGCCGGATTGTTTTAGACACACATGGGCGCATGAAAAAAAATCAAACATATGTTACCAAAATAGTCATTGCTGTATGATGTACAGCAACTGTGAAATTAATGGTTTTATAATCTGTTATGTGAGACTTCTGTTGAATTTTTAAGCATTTGATTCCCTGTGTACACAAAGATGGCAGTCCTGATTTAACGAGTGGGCAAGCAGAGCTCTCGGTGACTGATTTTTCAGTCTTTTTCAGTCACGTGATTGAGCGCCTTCCCGGCAATGCATCGTAATTAGAAAAGTGGAATGCAAGATATTGAACACGGACACATCCGGGATTTGAACCCGGGAACTCACGCACCCGAAGCAAGAATCATACCCCTAGATTAAACAGCCAAATGCTGGCGGCGATTTGGTTCCACAAGCTTCCAAAGAAGCGTAGACCTAGATGCTCTGTATTGAGGAATTAGTGTCACCTTGCTGTGTGCCTGTTAGGGGCAGTCTGATTTGCTTTACCTGGCGGCTAGCATTTCTATGGGCATCGAGAGGTGGTCGCTATAAATGAGGAAACTTGTTAAGATAGGATTTAGTTTCGATATGCATACATAAAAAATAAACAAAACAAAACTGTGTTTCGTTGTTTTGCAAAGGGATGCACTGCAATTTGTTATATTTTATTTTATTCTTGCGAGCACGCAGCTGTTTTATATATTCATTTTAAATAGATTGGGGGAAATTGGTACTGTGTACTTTACAAATGTAATCTAGATTGTAACGAGACCATTCAAGTGCTGACGTTGTTGTCTACTTTGTATGTACCACAAAAAGAACAGATTTGCTGAACTGGTTAATTAACCTTACTATAAAAAACTGATAGATCCAAGTATTTTATATAAACTGCAATACTATAATATGTGGTAACTAGTTGAATTAACTTCACTATAAGAAACTGCTAGATTAAGAGTTTGTTTAATTGTATCATCTCTATATGTACCTACTAGACAATTGTTAGATGGTGAAGTGAAAATGGAATTGTCATATTGTTTACATTGTTGTTAATGTGCTTGAGATTTTGAAAACAATTATTAATTAAAACTTGTAAAGATTATTTTTGGAGTATGATTGCTTGATTTCTCCTGGATAAAAGAGTTTGTGCGGGAACCAACCACTCGAGGTCCTTGTCCTCAATAAACACACGGTGGCGTAGTGAAAATAACATAAATTTCGCTATCTGTATATAAAGACCTGCTACACTTCAATACTACTGCCGCTACTCGGACACCACACACGGAATCATTGTAAACACACCGCCATAGCACAGGCTGCCGACCAGCCATACCGCCGCCGTCACGAGAGCCTCCCGTTCCCTTACATCCTGCTTCCTATTCCGCTCCCCCTTGTCTTTAAAACCAGCCTTTGAAATGAGCCAGGTAAAGGGGAATCATCCTCTGATTGGCGCAGGGAAAGAAACGAAAGATTCTAAAAATGAAAGTAGCCTAATTAAAACAATAAAACAAAACACATAGCAGCGACCTGCTGCAATTGTTCTGCCGTGTGTGTAGCACGGAGTGCCCAGCTGACAAAACAAAAACAAGCTTCTCGGTAGTTTGCCGTGATCGTATAGTGGTTAGTACTTTGCGTTGTGGCCGCAACAACCCCGGTTCGAATCCGGGTCACGGCAGGTGCAATCCTCACACGGCAGAGAAGCTTGTTCTTTTTTTTCACACGCCATCTTCATGGCATGCACCTTTTTGAAAGAAAATAGAATACAATAATTGCTTCATCGTGTTAGTACAGGCATGATGCACACCAGCCTGCTGTGTATGAAATAATAATTACAGAAATAATCAATCTATAAACACCATAAAAATCTCCCACAAACACCAGTCGCTGTATTTACGCTTATCGAGTAGAGGCAAGACGGGACCTGTCCCAGCAGCCAACGTTACAGTGGCTTAATTCAATCTTTGAAGGTGATTTTGAGAACGGAGGCGTTGGTGGTATAGTGGTGAGCATAGCTGCCTTCCAAGCAGTTGACCCGGGTTCGATTCCCGGCCAACGCAAGTCTTTTTTGAACTTTTTCATTTAACATTGGAATAAAGCGTAATACATTCCCCAACTAATTTGCCTTACTGATTAATAGTCTTAAAAGCATAACTTTGAAAGTATCACTGTGAGTTATAATGATCTGTGAGGTGATATTAGTCACTACATTAAGCCCCATTAAACGAATGTGTTCATTTGGAATCATGCATTGATAATGCGTTGTCGGGAAAACTGCAAATATGTATGGAAGCGTGAGTTGAATGATTAATCACATTCTAAGGATTGATATGGTCCTGTTGTTCGTCCTGCCACATAACAATGGCGTTGCAGTTACATGCGCTGCAAAATCAAATATTTAAAATTAAACAACCATCTGATAAAACTTACTGCAGCCGGATTGTTTTAGACACACATGGGCGCATGAAAAAAATCAAACATATGTTACCAAAATAGTCATTGCTGTATGATGTACAGCAACTGTGAAATGAATGGTTTTATAATCTGTTATGTGAGACTTCTGTTGAATTTTTAAGCATTTGATTCCCTGTGTACACAAAGATGGCAGTCCTGATTTAACGAGTGGGCAAGCAGAGCTCTCGGTGACTGATTTGTCAGTCTTTTTCAGTCACGTTATTGAGCGCCTTCCCGGCAATGCATCGTAATTAGAAAAGTGGAATGCAAGATATTGAACACGGACACATCCGGGATTTGAACCCGGGAACTCGCGCACCCGAAGCAAGAATCATACCCCTAGATTAAACAGTCAAATGCTGGCGACGATTTGGTTCCATGAGCTTCCAAAGAAGCGTAGACCTAGATGCTCTGTATTGAGGAATTAGTGTCACCTTGCTGTGTGCCTGTTAGGGGCAGTCTGATTTGCTTTACCTGGCGGCTAGCATTTCTATGGGCATCGAGAGGTGGTCGCTATAAATGAGGAAACTTGTTAAGATAGGATTTAGTTTCGATATGCATACATAAAAAATAAACAAAACAAAACTGTGTTTCGTTGTTTTGCAAAGGGATGCACTGCAATTTGTTATATTTTATTTTATTCTTGCGAGCACGCAGCTGTTTTATATATTCATTTTAAATAGATTGGGGGAAATTGGTACTGTGTACTTTACAAATGTAATCTAGATTGTAACGAGACCATTCAAGTGCTGACGTTGTTGTCTACTTTGTATGTACCACAAAAAGAACAGATTTGCTGAACTGGTTAATTAACCTTACTATAAAAAACTGATAGATCCAAGTATTTTATATAAACTGCAATACTATAATATGTGGTAACTAGTTGAATTAACTTCACAATAAGAAACTGCTAGATTAAGAGTTTGTTTAATTGTATCATCTCTATATGTATCTACTAGACAATTGTTAGATGGTGAAGTGAAAGTGGAATTGTCATATTGTTTACATTGTTGTTAATGTGCTTGAGATTTTGAAAACAATTATTAATTAAAACTTGTAAAGATTATTTTTGGAGTATGATTGCTTGATTTCTCCTGGATAAAAGAGTTTGTGCGGGAACCAACCACTCGAGGTCCTTGTCCTCAATAAACACACGGTGGCGTAGTGAAAATAACATAAATTTCGCTATCTGTATATAAAGACCTGCTACACTTCAATACTACTGCCGCTACTCGGACACCACACACGGAATCATTGTAAACACACCGCCATAGCACAGGCTGCCGACCAGCTATACCGCCGCCGTCATGAGAGCCTCCCGTTCCCTTACATCCTGCTTCCTATTCCGCTCCCCCTTGTCTTTAAAACCAGCCTTTGAAATGAGCCAGGTAAAGGGGAATCATCCTCTGATTGGCGCAGGGAAAGAAACGAAAGATTCTAAAAATGAAAGTAGCCTAATTAAAACAATAAAACAAAACACATAGCAGCGACCTGCTGCAATTGTTCTGCCGTGTGTGTAGCACGGAGTGCCCAGCTGACAAAACAAACACGAGCTTCTCGGTAGTTCGCCGTGATCGTATAGTGGTTAGTACTTTGCGTTGTGGCCGCAACAACCCCGGTTCGAATCCGGGTCACGGCAGGTGCAATCCTCACACGGCAGAGAAGCTTGTTCTTTTTTTTCACACGCCATCTTCATGGCATGCACCTTTTTGAAAGAAAATAGAATGCAATAATTGCTTCATCGTGTTAGTACAGGCATGATGCACACCAGCCTGCTGTGTATGAAATAATAATTACAGAAATAATCAATCTATAAACACCATAAAAATCTCCCACAAACACCAGTCGCTGTATTAACGCTTATCGAGTAGAGGCAAGACGGGACCTGTCCCAGCAGCCAACGTTACAGTGGCTTAATTCAATCTTTGAAGGTGATTTTGAGAACGGAGGCGTTGGTGGTATAGTGGTGAGTATAGCTGCCTTCCAAGCAGTTGACCCGGGTTCGATTCCCGGCCAACGCAAGTCTTTTTTGAACTTTTTCATTTAACATTGGAATAAAGCGTAATACATTCCCCAACTAATTTGCCTTACTGGTTAATAGTCTTAAAAGCATAACTTTGAAAGTATCACTGTGAGTTATAATGATCTGTGAGGTGATATTAGTCACTACATTAAGCCCCATCAAACGAATGTGTTCATTTGGAATCATGCATTGATAATGCGTTGTCGGGAAAACTGCAAATATGTATGGAAGCGTGAGTTGAATGATTAATCACATTCTAAGGATTGATATGGTCCTGTTGTTCGTCCTGCCACATAACAATGGCGTTGCAGTTACATGCGCTGCAAAATCAAATATTTTAAATTAAACAACCATCTGATAAAACTTACTGCAGCCGGATTGTTTTAGACACACATGGGCGCATGAAAAAAATCAAACATATGTTACCAAAATAGTCATTGCTGTATGATGTACAGCAACTGTGAAATGAATGGTTTTATAATCTGTTATGTGAGACTTCTGTTGAATTTTTAAGCATTTGATTCCCTGTGTACACAAAGATGGCAGTCCTGATTTAACGAGTGGGCAAGCAGAGCTCTCGGTGACTGATTTTTCAGTCTTTTTCAGTCACGTGATTGAGCGCCTTCCCGGCAATGCATCGTAATTAGAAAAGTGTAATGCAAGATATTGAACACGGACACATCCGGGATTTGAACCCGGGAACTCGCGCACCCGAAGCAAGAATCATACCCCTAGATTAAACAGCCAAATGCTGGCGGCGATTTGGTTCCACGAGCTTCCAAAGAAGCGTAGACCTAGATGCTCTGTATTGAGGAATTTGTGTCACCTTGCTGTGTGCCTGTTAGGGGCAGTCTGATTTGCTTTACCTGGCGGCTAGCATTTCTATGGGCATCGAGAGGTGGTCGCTATAAATGAGGAAACTTGTTAAGATAGGATTTAGTTTCGATATGCATACATAAAAAATAAACAAAACAAAACTGTGTTTCGTTGTTTTGCAAAGGGATGCACTGCAATTTGTTATATTTTATTTTATTCTTGCGAGCACGCAGCTGTTTTATATATTCATTTTAAATAGATTGGGGGAAATTGGTACTGTGTACTTTACAAATGTAATCTAGATTGTAACGAGACCATTCAAGTGCTGACGTTGTTGTCTACTTTGTATGTACCACAAAAAGAACAGATTTGCTGAACTGGTTAATTAACCTTACTATAAAAAACTGATAGATCCAAGTATTTTATATAAACTGCAATACTATAATATGTGGTAACTAGTTGAATTAACTTCACTATAAGAAACTGCTAGATTGAGAGTTTGTTAAATTGTATCATCTCTATATGTATCTACTAGACAATTGTTAGATGGTGAAGTGAAAGTGGAATTGTCATATTGTTTACATTGTTGTTAATGTGCTTGAGATTTTGAAAACAATTATTAATTAAAACTTGTAAAGATTATTTTTGGAGTATGATTGCTTGATTTCTCCTGGATAAAAGAGTTTGTGCGGGAACCAACCACTCGAGGTCCTTGTCCTCAATAAACACACGGTGGCGTAGTGAAAATAACATAAATTTCGCTATCTGTATATAAAGACCTGCTACACTTCAATACTACTGCCGCTACTCGGACACCACACACGGAATCATTGTAAACACACCGCCATAGCACAGGCTGCCAACCAGCTATACCGCCGCCGTCATGAGAGCCTCCCGTTCCCTTACATCCTGCTTCCTATTCCGCTCCCCCTTGTCTTTAAAACCAGCCTTTGAAATGAGCCAGGTAAAGGGGAATCATCCTCTGATTGGCGCAGGGAAAGAAACGAAAGATTCTAAAAATGAAAGTAGCCTAATTAAAACAATAAAACAAAACACATAGCAGCGACCTGCTGCAATTGTTCTGCCGTGTGTGTAGCACGGAGTGCCCAGCTGACAAAACAAACACGAGCTTCTCGGTAGTTCGCCGTGATCGTATAGTGGTTAGTACTTTGCGTTGTGGCCGCCACAACCCCGGTTCGAATCCGGGTCATGGCAGGTGCAATCCTCACACGGCAGAGAAGCTTGTTCTTTTTTTTCACATGCCATCTTCATGGCATGCACCTTTTTGAAAGAAAATAGAATACAATAATTGCTTCATCGTGTTAGTACAGGCATGATGCACACCAGCCTGCTCTGTATGAAATAATAATTACAGAAATAATCAATCTATAAACACCATAAAAATCTCCCACAAAAACCAGTCGCTGTATTAACGCTTAACGAGTAGAGGCAAGACGGGACCTGTCCCAGCAGCCAACGTTCCAGTGGCTTAATTCAATCTTTGAAGGTGATTTTGAGAACGGAGGCGTTGGTGGTATAGTGGTGAGCATAGCTGCCTTCCAAGCAGTTGACCCGGGTTCGATTCCCGGCCAACGCAAGTCTTTTTTGAACTTTTTCATTTAACATTGGAATAAAGCGTAATACATTCCCCAACTAATTTGCCTTACTGGTTAATAGTCTTAAAAGCATAACTTTGAAAGTATCACTGTGAGTTATAATGATCTGTGAGGTGATATTAGTCACTACATTAAGCCCCATCAAACGAATGTGTTCATTTGGAATCATGCATTGATAATGCGTTGTCGGGAAAACTGCAAATATGTATGGAAGCGTGAGTTGAATGATTAATCACATTCTAAGGATTGATATGGTCCTGTTGTTCGTCCTGCCACATAACAATGGCGTTGCAGTTACATGCGCTGCAAAATCAAATATTTAAAATTAAACAACCATCTGATAAAACTTACTGCAGCCGGATTGTTTTAGACACACATGGGCGCATGAAAAAAATCAAACATATGTTACCAAAATAGTCATTGCTGTATGATGTACAGCAACTGTGAAATGAATGGGTTTATAATCTGTTATGTGAGACTTCTGTTGAATTTTTAAGCATTTGATTCCCTGTGTACACAAAGATGGCAGTCCTGATTTAACGAGTGGGCAAGCAGAGCTCTCGGTGACTGATTTGTCAGTCTTTTTCAGTCACGTGATTGAGCGCCTTCCCGGCAATGCATCGTAATTAGAAAAGTGTAATGCAAGATATTGAACACGGACACATCCGGGATTTGAACCCGGGAACTCGCGCACCCGAAGCAAGAATCATACCCCTAGATTAAACAGCCAAATGCTGGCGGCGATTTGGTTCCACGAGCTTCCAAAGAAGCGTAGACCTAGATGCTCTGTATTGAGGAATTTGTGTCACCTTGCTGTGTGCCTGTTAGGGGCAGTCTGATTTGCTTTACCTGGCGGCTAGCATTTCTATGGGCATCGAGAGGTGGTCGCTATAAATGAGGAAACTTGTTAAGATAGGATTTAGTTTCGATATGCATACATACACATAAAAAATAAACAAAACAAAACTGTGTCTCGTTGTTTTGCAAAGGGATGCACTGCAATTTGTTATATTTTATTTTATTCTTGCGAGCACGCAGCTGTTTTATATATTCATTTTAAATAGATTGGGGGAAATTGGTACTGTGTACTTTACAAATGTAATCTAGATTGTAACGAGACCATTCAAGTGCTGACGTTGTTGTCTACTTTGTATGTACCACAAAAAGAACAGATTTGCTGAACTGGTTAATTAACCTTACTATAAAAAACTGATAGATCCAAGTATTTTATATAAACTGCAATACTATAATATGTGGTAACTAGTTGAATTAACTTCACTATAAGAAACTGCTAGATTAAGAGTTTGTTTAATTGTATCATCTCTATATGTACCTACTAGACAATTGTTAGATGGTGAAGTGAAAATGGAATTGTCATATTGTTTACATTGTTGTTAATGTGCTTGAGATTTTGAAAACAATTATTAATTAAAACTTGTAAAGATTATTTTTGGAGTATGATTGCTTGATTTCTCCTGGATAAAAGAGTTTGTGCGGGAACCAACCACTCGAGGTCCTTGTCCTCAATAAACACACGGTGGCGTAGTGAAAATAACATAAATTTCGCTATCTGTATATAAAGACCTGCTACACTTCAATACTACTGCCGCTACTCGGACACCACACACGGAATCATTGTAAACACACCGCCATAGCACAGGCTGCCGACCAGCCATACCGCCGCCGTCACGAGAGCCTCCCGTTCCCTTACATCCTGCTTCCTATTCCGCTCCCCCTTGTCTTTAAAACCAGCCTTTGAAATGAGCCAGGTAAAGGGGAATCATCCTCTGATTGGCGCAGGGAAAGAAACGAAAGATTCTAAAAATGAAAGTAGCCTAATTAAAACAATAAAACAAAACACATAGCAGCGACCTGCTGCAATTGTTCTGCCGTGTGTGTAGCACGGAGTGCCCAGCTGACAAAACAAAAACAAGCTTCTCGGTAGTTTGCCGTGATCGTATAGTGGTTAGTACTTTGCGTTGTGGCCGCAACAACCCCGGTTCGAATCCGGGTCACGGCAGGTGCAATCCTCACACGGCAGAGAAGCTTGTTCTTTTTTTTCACACGCCATCTTCATGGCATGCACCTTTTTGAAAGAAAATAGAATACAATAATTGCTTCATCGTGTTAGTACAGGCATGATGCACACCAGCCTGCTGTGTATGAAATAATAATTACAGAAATAATCAATCTATAAACACCATAAAAATCTCCCACAAACACCAGTCGCTGTATTTACGCTTATCGAGTAGAGGCAAGACGGGACCTGTCCCAGCAGCCAACGTTACAGTGGCTTAATTCAATCTTTGAAGGTGATTTTGAGAACGGAGGCGTTGGTGGTATAGTGGTGAGCATAGCTGCCTTCCAAGCAGTTGACCCGGGTTCGATTCCCGGCCAACGCAAGTCTTTTTTGAACTTTTTCATTTAACATTGGAATAAAGCGTAATACATTCCCCAACTAATTTGCCTTACTGATTAATAGTCTTAAAAGCATAACTTTGAAAGTATCACTGTGAGTTATAATGATCTGTGAGGTGATATTAGTCACTACATTAAGCCCCATTAAACGAATGTGTTCATTTGGAATCATGCATTGATAATGCGTTGTCGGGAAAACTGCAAATATGTATGGAAGCGTGAGTTGAATGATTAATCACATTCTAAGGATTGATATGGTCCTGTTGTTCGTCCTGCCACATAACAATGGCGTTGCAGTTACATGCGCTGCAAAATCAAATATTTAAAATTAAACAACCATCTGATAAAACTTACTGCAGCCGGATTGTTTTAGACACACATGGGCGCATGAAAAAAATCAAACATATGTTACCAAAATAGTCATTGCTGTATGATGTACAGCAACTGTGAAATGAATGGTTTTATAATCTGTTATGTGAGACTTCTGTTGAATTTTTAAGCATTTGATTCCCTGTGTACACAAAGATGGCAGTCCTGATTTAACGAGTGGGCAAGCAGAGCTCTCGGTGACTGATTTGTCAGTCTTTTTCAGTCACGTTATTGAGCGCCTTCCCGGCAATGCATCGTAATTAGAAAAGTGGAATGCAAGATATTGAACACGGACACATCCGGGATTTGAACCCGGGAACTCGCGCACCCGAAGCAAGAATCATACCCCTAGATTAAACAGTCAAATGCTGGCGACGATTTGGTTCCATGAGCTTCCAAAGAAGCGTAGACCTAGATGCTCTGTATTGAGGAATTAGTGTCACCTTGCTGTGTGCCTGTTAGGGGCAGTCTGATTTGCTTTACCTGGCGGCTAGCATTTCTATGGGCATCGAGAGGTGGTCGCTATAAATGAGGAAACTTGTTAAGATAGGATTTAGTTTCGATATGCATACATAAAAAATAAACAAAACAAAACTGTGTTTCGTTGTTTTGCAAAGGGATGCACTGCAATTTGTTATATTTTATTTTATTCTTGCGAGCACGCAGCTGTTTTATATATTCATTTTAAATAGATTGGGGGAAATTGGTACTGTGTACTTTACAAATGTAATCTAGATTGTAACGAGACCATTCAAGTGCTGACGTTGTTGTCTACTTTGTATGTACCACAAAAAGAACAGATTTGCTGAACTGGTTAATTAACCTTACTATAAAAAACTGATAGATCCAAGTATTTTATATAAACTGCAATACTATAATATGTGGTAACTAGTTGAATTAACTTCACAATAAGAAACTGCTAGATTAAGAGTTTGTTTAATTGTATCATCTCTATATGTATCTACTAGACAATTGTTAGATGGTGAAGTGAAAGTGGAATTGTCATATTGTTTACATTGTTGTTAATGTGCTTGAGATTTTGAAAACAATTATTAATTAAAACTTGTAAAGATTATTTTTGGAGTATGATTGCTTGATTTCTCCTGGATAAAAGAGTTTGTGCGGGAACCAACCACTCGAGGTCCTTGTCCTCAATAAACACACGGTGGCGTAGTGAAAATAACATAAATTTCGCTATCTGTATATAAAGACCTGCTACACTTCAATACTACTGCCGCTACTCGGACACCACACACGGAATCATTGTAAACACACCGCCATAGCACAGGCTGCCGACCAGCTATACCGCCGCCGTCATGAGAGCCTCCCGTTCCCTTACATCCTGCTTCCTATTCCGCTCCCCCTTGTCTTTAAAACCAGCCTTTGAAATGAGCCAGGTAAAGGGGAATCATCCTCTGATTGGCGCAGGGAAAGAAACGAAAGATTCTAAAAATGAAAGTAGCCTAATTAAAACAATAAAACAAAACACATAGCAGCGACCTGCTGCAATTGTTCTGCCGTGTGTGTAGCACGGAGTGCCCAGCTGACAAAACAAACACGAGCTTCTCGGTAGTTCGCCGTGATCGTATAGTGGTTAGTACTTTGCGTTGTGGCCGCAACAACCCCGGTTCGAATCCGGGTCACGGCAGGTGCAATCCTCACACGGCAGAGAAGCTTGTTCTTTTTTTTCACACGCCATCTTCATGGCATGCACCTTTTTGAAAGAAAATAGAATGCAATAATTGCTTCATCGTGTTAGTACAGGCATGATGCACACCAGCCTGCTGTGTATGAAATAATAATTACAGAAATAATCAATCTATAAACACCATAAAAATCTCCCACAAACACCAGTCGCTGTATTAACGCTTATCGAGTAGAGGCAAGACGGGACCTGTCCCAGCAGCCAACGTTACAGTGGCTTAATTCAATCTTTGAAGGTGATTTTGAGAACGGAGGCGTTGGTGGTATAGTGGTGAGTATAGCTGCCTTCCAAGCAGTTGACCCGGGTTCGATTCCCGGCCAACGCAAGTCTTTTTTGAACTTTTTCATTTAACATTGGAATAAAGCGTAATACATTCCCCAACTAATTTGCCTTACTGGTTAATAGTCTTAAAAGCATAACTTTGAAAGTATCACTGTGAGTTATAATGATCTGTGAGGTGATATTAGTCACTACATTAAGCCCCATCAAACGAATGTGTTCATTTGGAATCATGCATTGATAATGCGTTGTCGGGAAAACTGCAAATATGTATGGAAGCGTGAGTTGAATGATTAATCACATTCTAAGGATTGATATGGTCCTGTTGTTCGTCCTGCCACATAACAATGGCGTTGCAGTTACATGCGCTGCAAAATCAAATATTTTAAATTAAACAACCATCTGATAAAACTTACTGCAGCCGGATTGTTTTAGACACACATGGGCGCATGAAAAAAATCAAACATATGTTACCAAAATAGTCATTGCTGTATGATGTACAGCAACTGTGAAATGAATGGTTTTATAATCTGTTATGTGAGACTTCTGTTGAATTTTTAAGCATTTGATTCCCTGTGTACACAAAGATGGCAGTCCTGATTTAACGAGTGGGCAAGCAGAGCTCTCGGTGACTGATTTTTCAGTCTTTTTCAGTCACGTGATTGAGCGCCTTCCCGGCAATGCATCGTAATTAGAAAAGTGGAATGCAAGATATTGAACACGGACACATCCGGGATTTGAACCCGGGAACTCGCGCACCCGAAGCAAGAATCATACCCCTAGATTAAACAGCCAAATGCTGGCGGCGATTTGGTTCCACGAGCTTCCAAAGAAGCGTAGACCTAGATGCTCTGTATTGAGGAATTTGTGTCACCTTGCTGTGTGCCTGTTAGGGGCAGTCTGATTTGCTTTACCTGGCGGCTAGCATTTCTATGGGCATCGAGAGGTGGTCGCTATAAATGAGGAAACTTGTTAAGATAGGATTTAGTTTCGATATGCATACATAAAAAATAAACAAAACAAAACTGTGTTTCGTTGTTTTGCAAAGGGATGCACTGCAATTTGTTATATTTTATTTTATTCTTGCGAGCACGCAGCTGTTTTATATATTCATTTTAAATAGATTGGGGGAAATTGGTACTGTGTACTTTACAAATGTAATCTAGATTGTAACGAGACCATTCAAGTGCTGACGTTGTTGTCTACTTTGTATGTACCACAAAAAGAACAGATTTGCTGAACTGGTTAATTAACCTTACTATAAAAAACTGATAGATCCAAGTATTTTATATAAACTGCAATACTATAATATGTGGTAACTAGTTGAATTAACTTCACTATAAGAAACTGCTAGATTGAGAGTTTGTTAAATTGTATCATCTCTATATGTATCTACTAGACAATTGTTAGATGGTGAAGTGAAAGTGGAATTGTCATATTGTTTACATTGTTGTTAATGTGCTTGAGATTTTGAAAACAATTATTAATTAAAACTTGTAAAGATTATTTTTGGAGTATGATTGCTTGATTTCTCCTGGATAAAAGAGTTTGTGCGGGAACCAACCACTCGAGGTCCTTGTCCTCAATAAACACACGGTGGCGTAGTGAAAATAACATAAATTTCGCTATCTGTATATAAAGACCTGCTACACTTCAATACTACTGCCGCTACTCGGACACCACACACGGAATCATTGTAAACACACCGCCATAGCACAGGCTGCCAACCAGCTATACCGCCGCCGTCATGAGAGCCTCCCGTTCCCTTACATCCTGCTTCCTATTCCGCTCCCCCTTGTCTTTAAAACCAGCCTTTGAAATGAGCCAGGTAAAGGGGAATCATCCTCTGATTGGCGCAGGGAAAGAAACGAAAGATTCTAAAAATGAAAGTAGCCTAATTAAAACAATAAAACAAAACACATAGCAGCGACCTGCTGCAATTGTTCTGCCGTGTGTGTAGCACGGAGTGCCCAGCTGACAAAACAAACACGAGCTTCTCGGTAGTTCGCCGTGATCGTATAGTGGTTAGTACTTTGCGTTGTGGCCGCAACAACCCCGGTTCGAATCCGGGTCATGGCAGGTGCAATCCTCACACGGCAGAGAAGCTTGTTCTTTTTTTTCACATGCCATCTTCATGGCATGCACCTTTTTGAAAGAAAATAGAATACAATAATTGCTTCATCGTGTTAGTACAGGCATGATGCACACCAGCCTGCTCTGTATGAAATAATAATTACAGAAATAATCAATCTATAAACACCATAAAAATCTCCCACAAAAACCAGTCGCTGTATTAACGCTTAACGAGTAGAGGCAAGACGGGACCTGTCCCAGCAGCCAACGTTCCAGTGGCTTAATTCAATCTTTGAAGGTGATTTTGAGAACGGAGGCGTTGGTGGTATAGTGGTGAGCATAGCTGCCTTCCAAGCAGTTGACCCGGGTTCGATTCCCGGCCAACGCAAGTCTTTTTTGAACTTTTTCATTTAACATTGGAATAAAGCGTAATACATTCCCCAACTAATTTGCCTTACTGGTTAATAGTCTTAAAAGCATAACTTTGAAAGTATCACTGTGAGTTATAATGATCTGTGAGGTGATATTAGTCACTACATTAAGCCCCATCAAACGAATGTGTTCATTTGGAATCATGCATTGATAATGCGTTGTCGGGAAAACTGCAAATATGTATGGAAGCGTGAGTTGAATGATTAATCACATTCTAAGGATTGATATGGTCCTGTTGTTCGTCCTGCCACATAACAATGGCGTTGCAGTTACATGCGCTGCAAAATCAAATATTTAAAATTAAACAACCATCTGATAAAACTTACTGCAGCCGGATTGTTTTAGACACACATGGGCGCATGAAAAAAATCAAACATATGTTACCAAAATAGTCATTGCTGTATGATGTACAGCAACTGTGAAATGAATGGGTTTATAATCTGTTATGTGAGACTTCTGTTGAATTTTTAAGCATTTGATTCCCTGTGTACACAAAGATGGCAGTCCTGATTTAACGAGTGGGCAAGCAGAGCTCTCGGTGACTGATTTGTCAGTCTTTTTCAGTCACGTGATTGAGCGCCTTCCCGGCAATGCATCGTAATTAGAAAAGTGTAATGCAAGATATTGAACACGGACACATCCGGGATTTGAACCCGGGAACTCGCGCACCCGAAGCAAGAATCATACCCCTAGATTAAACAGCCAAATGCTGGCGGCGATTTGGTTCCACGAGCTTCCAAAGAAGCGTAGACCTAGATGCTCTGTATTGAGGAATTTGTGTCACCTTGCTGTGTGCCTGTTAGGGGCAGTCTGATTTGCTTTACCTGGCGGCTAGCATTTCTATGGGCATCGAGAGGTGGTCGCTATAAATGAGGAAACTTGTTAAGATAGGATTTAGTTTCGATATGCATACATACACATAAAAAATAAACAAAACAAAACTGTGTCTCGTTGTTTTGCAAAGGGATGCACTGCAATTTGTTATATTTTATTTTATTCTTGCGAGCACGCAGCTGTTTTATATATTCATTTTAAATAGATTGGGGGAAATTGGTACTGTGTACTTTACAAATGTAATCTAGATTGTAACGAGACCATTCAAGTGCTGACGTTGTTGTCTACTTTGTATGTACCACAAAAAGAACAGATTTGCTGAACTGGTTAATTAACCTTACTATAAAAAACTGATAGATCCAAGTATTTTATATAAACTGCAATACTATAATATGTGGTAACTAGTTGAATTAACTTCACTATAAGAAACTGCTAGATTAAGAGTTTGTTTAATTGTATCATCTCTATATGTATCTACTAGACAATTGTTAGATGGTGAAGTGAAAGTGGAATTGTCATATTGTTTACATTGTTGTTAATGTGCTTGAGATTTTGAAAACAATTATTAATTAAAACTTGTAAAGATTATTTTTGGAGTATGATTGCTTGATTTCTCCTGGATAAAAGAGTTTGTGCGGGAACCAACCACTCGAGGTCCTTGTCCTCAATAAACACACGGTGGCGTAGTGAAAATAACATAAATTTCGATATCTGTATATAAAGACCTGCTACACTTCAATACTACTGCCGCTACTCGGACACCACACACGGAATCATTGTAAACACACCGCCATAGCACAGGCTGCCGACCAGCCATACCGCCGCCGTCACGAGAGCCTCCCGTTCCCTTACATCCTGCTTCCTATTCCGCTCCCCCTTGTCTTTAAAACCAGCCTTTGAAATGAGCCAGGTAAAGGGGAATCATCCTCTGATTGGCGCAGGGAAAGAAACGAAAGATTCTAAAAATGAAAGTAGCCTAATTAAAACAATAAAACAAAACACATAGCAGCGACCTGCTGCAATTGTTCTGCCGTGTGTGTAGCACGGAGTGCCCAGCTGACAAAACAAACACGAGCTTCTCGGTAGTTCGCCGTGATCGTATAGTGGTTAGTACTTTGCGTTGTGGCCGCAACAACCCCGGTTCGAATCCGGGTCACGGCATGTGCAATCCTCACACGGCAGAGAAGCTTGTTCTTTTTTTTCACACGCCATCTTCATGGTATGCACCTTTTTGAAAGAAAATAGAATACAATAATTGCTTCATCGTGTTAGTACAGGCATGATGCACACCAGCCTGCTGTGTATGAAATAATAATTACAGAAATAATCAATCTATAAACACCATAAAAATCTCCCACAAACACCAGTCGCTGTATTAACGCTTATCGAGTAGAGGCAAGACGGGACCTGTCCCAGCAGCCAACGTTACAGTGGCTTAATTCAATCTTTGAAGGTGATTTTGAGAACGGCGGCGTTGGTGGTATAGTGGTGAGCCTAGCTGCCTTCCAAGCAGTTGACCCGGGTTCGATTCCCGGCCAACGCAAGTCTTTTTTGAACTTTTTCATTTAACATTGGAATAAAGCGTAATACATTCCCCAACTAATTTGCCTTACTGGTTAATAGTCTTAAAAGCATAACTTTGCAAGTATCACTGTGAGTTATAATGATCTGTGAGGTGATATTAGTCACTACATTAAGCCCCATCAAACGAATGTGTTCATTTGGAATCATGCATTGATAATGCGTTGTCGGGAAAACTGCAAATATGTATGGAAGCGTGAGTTGAATGATTAATCACATTCTAAGGATTGATATGGTCCTGATGTTCGTCCTGCCACATAACAATGGCGTTGCAGTTACATGCGCTGCAAAATCAAATATTTTAAATTAAACAACCATCTGATAAAACTTACTGCAGCCGGATTGTTTTAGACACACATGGGCGCATGAAAAAAATCAAACATATGTTACCAAAATAGTCATTGCTGTATGATGTACAGCAACTGTGAAATTAATGGTTTTATAATCTGTTATGTGAGACTTCTGTTGAATTTTTAAGCATTTGATTCCCTGTGTACACAAAGATGGCAGTCCTGATTTAACGAGTGGGCAAGCAGAGCTCTCGGTGACTGATTTTTCAGTCTTTTTCAGTCACGTGATTGAGCGCCTTCCCGGCAATGCATCGTAATTAGAAAAGTGTAATGCAAGATATTGAACACGGACACATCCGGGATTTGAACCCGGGAACTCGCGCACCCGAAGCAAGAATCATACCCCTAGATTAAACAGCCAAATGCTGGCGGCGATTTGGTTCCACGAGCTTCCAAAGAAGCGTAGACCTAGATGCTCTGTATTGAGGAATTAGTGTCACCTTGCTGTGTGCCTGTTAGGGGCAGTCTGATTTGCTTTACCTGGCGGCTAGCATTTCTATGGGCATCGAGAGGTGGTCGCTATAAATGAGGAAACTTGTTAAGATAGGATTTAGTTTCGATATGCATACATACACATAAAAAATAAACAAAACAAAACTGTGTCTCGTTGTTTTGCAAAGGGATGCACTGCAATTTGTTATATTTTATTTTATTCTTGCGAGCACGCAGCTGTTTTATATATTCATTTTAAATAGATTGGGGGAAATTGGTACTGTGTACTTTACAAATGTAATCTAGATTGTAACGAGACCATTCAAGTGCTGACGTTGTTGTCTACTTTGTATGTACCACAAAAAGAACAGATTTGCTGAACTGGTTAATTAACCTTACTATAAAAAACTGATAGATCCAAGTATTTTATATAAACTGCAATACTATAATATGTGGTAACTAGTTGAATTAACTTCACTATAAGAAACTGCTAGATTAAGAGTTTGTTTAATTGTATCATCTCTATATGTATCTACTAGACAATTGTTAGATGGTGAAGTGAAAGTGGAATTGTCATATTGTTTACATTGTTGTTAATGTGCTTGAGATTTTGAAAACAATTATTAATTAAAACTTGTAAAGATTATTTTTGGAGTATGATTGCTTGATTTCTCCTGGA
Organism: Acipenser ruthenus; assembly: GCF_902713425.1. Classification (NCBI taxonomy): domain Eukaryota; kingdom Metazoa; phylum Chordata; class Actinopteri; order Acipenseriformes; family Acipenseridae; genus Acipenser; species Acipenser ruthenus. The sequence goes on from NC_081238.1 coordinate 4,953,502, forward strand.
TAAAAGAGTTTGTGCGGGAACCAACCACTCGAGGTCCTTGTCCTCAATAAACACACGGTGGCGTAGTGAAAATAACATAAATTTCGCTATCTGTATATAAAGACCTGCTACACTTCAATACTACTGCCGCTACTCGGACACCACACACGGAATCATTGTAAACACACCGCCATAGCACAGGCTGCCGACCAGCCATACCGCCGCCGTCACGAGAGCCTCCCGTTCCCTTACATCCTGCTTCCTATTCCACTCCCCCTTGTCTTTAAAACCAGCCTTTGAAATGAGCCAGGTAAAGGGGAATCATCCTCTGATTGGCGCAGGGAAAGAAACGAAAGATTCTAAAAATGAAAGTAGCCTAATTAAAACAATAAAACAAAACACATAGCAGCGACCTGCTGCAATTGTTCTGCCGTGTGTGTAGCACGGAGTGCCCAGCTGACAAAACAAACACGAGCTTCTCGGTAGTTCGCCGTGATCGTATAGTGGTTAGTACTTTGCGTTGTGGCCGCAACAACCACGGTTCGAATCCGGGTCACGGCAGGTGCAATCCTCACACGGCAGAGAAGCTTGTTCTTTTTTTTCACACGCCATCTTCATGGCATGCACCTTTTTGAAAGAAAATAGAATACAATAATTGCTTCATCGTGTTAGTACAGGCATGATGCACACCAGCCTGCTGTGTATGAAATAATAATTACAGAAATAATCAATCTATAACACCATAAAAATCTCCCACAAACACCAGTCGCTGTATTAACGCTTATCGAGTAGAGGCAAGACGTGACCTGTCCCAGCAGCCAACGTTACAGTGGCTTAATTCAATCTTTGAAGGTGATTTTGAGAACGGCGGCGTTGGTGGTATAGTGGTGAGCCTAGCTGCCTTCCAAGCAGTTGACCCGGGTTCGATTCCCGGCCAACGCAAGTCTTTTTTGAACTTTTTCATTTAACATTGGAATAAAGCGTAATACATTCCCCAACTAATTTGCCTTACTGGTTAATAGTCTTAAAAGCATAACTTTGCAAGTATCACTGTGAGTTATAATGATCTGTGAGGTGATATTAGTCACTACATTAAGCCCCATCAAACGAATGTGTTCATTTGGAATCATGCATTGATAATGCGTTGTCGGGAGAACTGCAAATATGTATGGAAGCGTGAGTTGAATGATTAATCACATTCTAAGGATTGATATGGTCCTGTTGTTCGTCCTGCCACATAACAATGGCGTTGCAGTTACATGCGCTGCAAAATCAAATATTTTAAATTAAACAACCATCTGATAAAACTTACTGCAGCCGGATTGTTTTAGACACACATGGGCGCATGAAAAAAATCAAACATATGTTACCAAAATAGTCATTGCTGTATGATGTACAGCAACTGTGAAATTAATGGTTTTATAATCTGTTATGTGAGACTTCTGTTGAATTTTTAAGCATTTGAATCCCTGTGTACACAAAGATGGCAGTCCTGATTTAACGAGTGGGCAAGCAGAGCTCTCGGTGACTGATTTGTCAGTCTTTTTCAGTCACGTGATTGAGCGCCTTCCCGGCAATGCATCGTAATTAGAAAAGTGGAATGCAAGATATTGAACAGGACACATCCGGGATTTGAACCCGGGAACTCGCGCACCCGAAGCAAGAATCATACCCCTAGATTAAACAGCCAAATGCTGGCGGCGATTTGGTTCCACGAGCTTCCAAAGAAGCGTAGACCTAGATGCTCTGTATTGAGGAATTAGTGTCACCTTGCTGTGTGCCTGTTAGGGGCAGTCTGATTTGCTTTACCTGGCGGCTAGCATTTCTATGGGCATCGAGAGGTGGTCGCTATAAATGAGGAAACTTGTTAAGATAGGATTTAGTTTCGATATGCATACATACACATAAAAAATAAACAAAACAAAACTGTGTCTCGTTGTTTTGCAAAGGGATGCACTGCAATTTGTTATATTTTATTTTATTCTTGCGAGCACGCAGCTGTTTTATATATTCATTTTAAATAGATTGGGGGAAATTGGTACTGTGTACTTTACAAATGTAATCTAGATTGTAACGAGACCATTCAAGTGCTGACGTTGTTGTCTACTTTGTATGTACCACAAAAAGAACAGATTTGCTGAACTGGTTAATTAACCTTACTATAAAAAACTGATAGATCCAAGTATTTTATATAAACTGCAATACTATAATATGTGGTAACTAGTTGAATTAACTTCACTATAAGAAACTGCTAGATTAAGAGTTTGTTTAATTGTATCATCTCTATATGTATCTACTAGACAATTGTTAGATGGTGAAGTGAAAGTGGAATTGTCATATTGTTTACATTGTTGTTAATGTGCTTGAGATTTTGAAAACAATTATTAATTAAAACTTGTAAAGATTATTTTTGGAGTATGATTGCTTGATTTCTCCTGGATAAAAGAGTTTGTGCGGGAACCAACCACTCGAGGTCCTTGTCCTCAATAAACACACGGTGGCGTAGTGAAAATAACATAAATTTCGCTATCTGTATATAAAGACCTGCTACACTTCAATACTACTGCCGCTACTCGGACACCACACACGGAATCATTGTAAACACACCGCCATAGCACAGGCTGCCGACCAGCCATACCGCCGCCGTCACGAGAGCCTCCCGTTCCCTTACATCCTGCTTCCTATTCCGCTCCCCTTGTCTTTAAAACCAGCCTTTGAAATGAGCCAGGTAAAGGGGAATCATCCTCTGATTGGCGCAGGGAAAGAAACGAAAGATTCTAAAAATGAAAGTAGCCTAATTAAAACAATAAAACAAAACACATAGCAGCGACCTGCTGCAATTGTTCTGCCGTGTGTGTAGCACGGAGTGCCCAGCTGACAAAACAAACACGAGCTTCTCGGTAGTTCGCCGTGATCGTATAGTGGTTAGTACTTTGCGTTGTGGCCGCAACAACCCCGGTTCGAATCCGGGTCACGGCAGGTGCAATCCTCACACGGCAGAGAAGCTTGTTCTTTTTTTTCACACGCCATCTTCATGGCATGCACCTTTTTGAAAGAAAATAGAATACAATAATTGCTTCATCGTGTTAGTACAGGCATGATGCACACCAGCCTGCTGTGTATGAAATAATAATTACAGAAATAATCAATCTATAAACACCATAAAAATCTCCCACAAACACCAGTCGCTGTATTAACGCTTATCGAGTAGAGGCAAGACGTGACCTGTCCCAGCAGCCAACGTTACAGTGGCTTAATTCAATCTTTGAAGGTGATTTTGAGAACGGAGGCGTTGGTGGTATAGTGGTGAGCATAGCTGCCTTCCAAGCAGTTGACCCGGGTTCGATTCCCGGCCAACGCAAGTCTTTTTTGAACTTTTTCATTTAACATTGGAATAAAGCGTAATACATTCCCCAACTAATTTGCCTTACTGGTTAATAGTCTTAAAAGCATAACTTTGAAAGTATCACTGTGAGTTATAATGATCTGTGAGGTGATATTAGTCACTACATTAAGCCCCATCAAACGAATGTGTTCATTTGGAATCATGCATTGATAATGCGTTGTCGAGAAAACTGCAAATATGTATGGAAGCGTGAGTTGAATGATTAATCACATTCTAAGGATTGATATGGTCCTGTTGTTCGTCCTGCCACATAACAATGGCGTTGCAGTTACATGCGCTGCAAAATCAAATATTTAAAATTAAACAACCATCTGATAAAACTTACTGCAGCCGGATTGTTTTAGACACACATGGGCGCATGAAAAAAATCAAACATATGTTACCAAAATAGTCATTGCTGTATGATGTACAGCAACTGTGAAATGAATGGTTTTATAATCTGTTATGTGAGACTTCTGTTGGATTTTTAAGCATTTGATTCCCTGTGTACACAAAGATGGCAGTCCTGATTTAACGAGTGGGCAAGCAGAGCTCTCAGTGACTGATTTTTCAGTCTTTTTCAGTCACGTGATTGAGCGCCTTCCCGGCAATGCATCGTAATTAGAAAAGTGTAATGGAAGATATTGAACACGGACACATCCGGGATTTGAACCCGGGAACTCGCGCACCCGAAGCAAGAATCATACCCCTAGATTAAACAGCCAAATGCTGGCGGCGATTTGGTTCCACGAGCTTCCAAAGAAGCGTAGACCTAGATGCTCTGTATTGAGGAATTAGTGTCACCTTTCTGTATGCCTGTTAGGGGCAGTCTGATTTGCTTTACCTGGCGGCTAGCATTTCTATGGGCATCGAGAGGTGGTCGCTATAAATGAGGAAACTTGTTAAGATAGGATTTAGTTTCGATATGCATACATACACATAAAAAATAAACAAAACAAAACTGTGTTTCGTTGTTTTGCAAAGGGATGCACTGCAATTTGTTATATTTTATTTTATTCTTGCGAGCACGCAGCTGTTTTATATATTCATTTTAAATAGATTGGGGGAAATTGGTACTGTGTACTTTACAAATGTAATCTAGATTGTAACGAGACCATTCAAGTGCTGACGTTGTTGTCTACTTTGTATGTACCACAAAAAGAACAGATTTGCTGAACTGGTTAATTAACCTTACTATAAAAAACTGATAGATCCAAGTATTTTATATAAACTGCAATACTATAATATGTGGTAACTAGTTGAATTAACTTCACTATAAGAAACTGCTAGATTAAGAGTTTGTTTAATTGTATCATCTCTATATGTATCTACTAGACAATTGTTAGATGGTGAAGTGAAAGTGGAATTGTCATATTGTTTACATTGTTGTTAATGTGCTTGAGATTTTGAAAACAATTATTAATTAAAACTTGTAAAGATTATTTTTGGAGTATGATTGCTTGATTTCTCCTGGATAAAAGAGTTTGTGCGGGAACCAACCACTCGAGGTCCTTGTCCTCAATAAACACACGGTGGCGTAGTGAAAATAACATAAATTTCGCTATCTGTATATAAAGACCTGCTACACTTCAATACTACTGCCGCTACTCGGACACCACACACGGAATCATTGTAAACACACCGCCATAGCACAGGCTGCCGACCAGCCATACCGCCGCCGTCACGAGAGCCTCCCGTTCCCTTACATCCTGCTTCCTATTCCGCTCCCCCTTGTCTTTAAAGCCAGCCTTTGAAATGAGCCAGGTAAAGGGGAATCATCCTCTGATTGGCGCAGGGAAAGAAACGAAAGATTCTAAAAATGAAAGTAGCCTAATTAAAACAATAAAACAAAACACATAGCAGCGACCTGCTGCAATTGTTCTGCCGTGTGTGTAGCACGGAGTGCCCAGCTGACAAAACAAACACGAGCTTCTCGGTAGTTCGCCGTGATCGTATAGTGGTTAGTACTTTGCGTTGTGGCCGCAACAACCACGGTTCGAATCCGGGTCACGGCAGGTGCAATCCTCACACGGCAGAGAAGCTTGTTCTTTTTTTTCACACGCCATCTTCATGGCATGCACCTTTTTGAAAGAAAATAGAATACAATAATTGCTTCATCGTGTTAGTACAGGCATGATGCACACCAGCCTGCTGTGTATGAAATAATAATTACAGAAATAATCAATCTATAACACCATAAAAATCTCCCACAAACACCAGTCGCTGTATTAACGCTTATCGAGTAGAGGCAAGACGTGACCTGTCCCAGCAGCCAACGTTACAGTGGCTTAATTCAATCTTTGAAGGTGATTTTGAGAACGGCGGCGTTGGTGGTATAGTGGTGAGCCTAGCTGCCTTCCAAGCAGTTGACCCGGGTTCGATTCCCGGCCAACGCAAGTCTTTTTTGAACTTTTTCATTTAACATTGGAATAAAGCGTAATACATTCCCCAACTAATTTGCCTTACTGGTTAATAGTCTTAAAAGCATAACTTTGCAAGTATCACTGTGAGTTATAATGATCTGTGAGGTGATATTAGTCACTACATTAAGCCCCATCAAACGAATGTGTTCATTTGGAATCATGCATTGATAATGCGTTGTCGGGAAAACTGCAAATATGTATGGAAGCGTGAGTTGAATGATTAATCACATTCTAAGGATTGATATGGTCCTGTTGTTCGTCCTGCCACATAACAATGGCGTTGCAGTTACATGCGCTGCAAAATCAAATATTTTAAATTAAACAACCATCTGATAAAACTTACTGCAGCCGGATTGTTTTAGACACACATGGGCGCATGAAAAAAATCAAACATATGTTACCAAAATAGTCATTGCTGTATGATGTACAGCAACTGTGAAATTAATGGTTTTATAATCTGTTATGTGAGACTTCTGTTGAATTTTTAAGCATTTGAATCCCTGTGTACACAAAGATGGCAGTCCTGATTTAACGAGTGGGCAAGCAGAGCTCTCGGTGACTGATTTGTCAGTCTTTTTCAGTCACGTGATTGAGCGCCTTCCCGGCAATGCATCGTAATTAGAAAAGTGGAATGCAAGATATTGAACAGGACACATCCGGGATTTGAACCCGGGAACTCGCGCACCCGAAGCAAGAATCATACCCCTAGATTAAACAGCCAAATGCTGGCGGCGATTTGGTTCCACGAGCTTCCAAAGAAGCGTAGACCTAGATGCTCTGTATTGAGGAATTAGTGTCACCTTGCTGTGTGCCTGTTAGGGGCAGTCTGATTTGCTTTACCTGGCGGCTAGCATTTCTATGGGCATCGAGAGGTGGTCGCTATAAATGAGGAAACTTGTTAAGATAGGATTTAGTTTCGATATGCATACATACACATAAAAAATAAACAAAACAAAACTGTGTCTCGTTGTTTTGCAAAGGGATGCACTGCAATTTGTTATATTTTATTTTATTCTTGCGAGCACGCAGCTGTTTTATATATTCATTTTAAATAGATTGGGGGAAATTGGTACTGTGTACTTTACAAATGTAATCTAGATTGTAACGAGACCATTCAAGTGCTGACGTTGTTGTCTACTTTGTATGTACCACAAAAAGAACAGATTTGCTGAACTGGTTAATTAACCTTACTATAAAAAACTGATAGATCCAAGTATTTTATATAAACTGCAATACTATAATATGTGGTAACTAGTTGAATTAACTTCACTATAAGAAACTGCTAGATTAAGAGTTTGTTTAATTGTATCATCTCTATATGTATCTACTAGACAATTGTTAGATGGTGAAGTGAAAGTGGAATTGTCATATTGTTTACATTGTTGTTAATGTGCTTGAGATTTTGAAAACAATTATTAATTAAAACTTGTAAAGATTATTTTTGGAGTATGATTGCTTGATTTCTCCTGGATAAAAGAGTTTGTGCGGGAACCAACCACTCGAGGTCCTTGTCCTCAATAAACACACGGTGGCGTAGTGAAAATAACATAAATTTCGATATCTGTATATAAAGACCTGCTACACTTCAATACTACTGCCGCTACTCGGACACCACACACGGAATCATTGTAAACACACCGCCATAGCACAGGCTGCCGACCAGCCATACCGCCGCCGTCACGAGAGCCTCCCGTTCCCTTACATCCTGCTTCCTATTCCGCTCCCCCTTGTCTTTAAAGCCAGCCTTTGAAATGAGCCAGGTAAAGGGGAATCATCCTCTGATTGGCGCAGGGAAAGAAACGAAAGATTCTAAAAATGAAAGTAGCCTAATTAAAACAATAAAACAAAACACATAGCAGCGACCTGCTGCAATTGTTCTGCCGTGTGTGTAGCACGGAGTGCCCAGCTGACAAAACAAACACGAGCTTCTCGGTAGTTCGCCGTGATCGTATAGTGGTTAGTACTTTGCGTTGTGGCCGCAACAACCCCGGTTCGAATCCGGGTCACGGCATGTGCAATCCTCACACGGCAGAGAAGCTTGTTTTTTTTTTCACACGCCATCTTCATGGTATGCACCTTTTTGAGAGAAAATAGAATACAATAATTGCTTCATCGTGTTAGTACAGGCATGATGCACACCAGCCTGCTGTGTATGAAATAATAATTACAGAAATAATCAATCTATAAACACCATAAAAATCTCCCACAAACACCAGTCGCTGTATTAACGCTTATCGAGTAGAGGCAAGACGGGACCTGTCCCAGCAGCCAACGTTACAGTGGCTTAATTCAATCTTTGAAGGTGATTTTGAAAACGGCGGCGTCAGTGGTATAGTGGTGAGCATAGCTGCCTTCCAAGCAGTTGACCCGGGTTCGATTCCCGGCCAACGCAAGTCTTTTTTGAATTTTTTCATTTAACATTGGAATAAAGCGTAATACATTCCCCAACTAATTTGCCTTACTGGTTAATAGTCTTAAAAGCATAACTTTGAAAGTATCACTGTGAGTTATAATGATCTGTGAGGTGATATTAGTCACTACATTAAGCCCCATCAAACGAATGTGTTCATTTGGAATCATGCATTGATAATGCGTTGTCGGGAAAACTGCAAATATGTATGGAAGCGTGAGTTGAATGATTAATCACATTCTAAGGATTGATATGGTCCTGTTGTTCGTCCTGCCACATAACAATGGCGTTGCAGTTACATGCGCTGCAAAATCAAATATTTTAAATTAAACAACCATCTGATAAAACTTACTGCAGCCGGATTGTTTTAGACACACATGGGCGCATGAAAAAAAATCAAACATATGTTACCAAAATAGTCATTGCTGTATGATGTACAGCAACTGTGAAATTAATGGTTTTATAATCTGTTATGTGAGACTTCTGTTGAATTTTTAAGCATTTGATTCCCTGTGTACACAAAGATGGCAGTCCTGATTTAACGAGTGGGCAAGCAGAGCTCTCGGTGACTGATTTTTCAGTCTTTTTCAGTCACGTGATTGAGCGCCTTCCCGGCAATGCATCGTAATTAGAAAAGTGTAATGCAAGATATTGAACACGGACACATCCGGGATTTGAACCCGGGAACTCGCGCACCCGAAGCAAGAATCATACCCCTAGATTAAACAGCCAAATGCTGGCGGCGATTTGGTTCCACGAGCTTCCAAAGAAGCGTAGACCTAGATGCTCTGTATTGAGGAATTAGTGTCACCTTGCTGTGTGCCTGTTAGGGGCAGTCTGATTTGCTTTACCTGGCGGCTAGCATTTCTATGGGCATCGAGAGGTGGTCGCTATAAATGAGGAAACTTGTTAAGATAGGATTTAGTTTCGATATGCATACATACACATAAAAAATAAACAAAACAAAACTGTGTCTCGTTGTTTTGCAAAGGGATGCACTGCAATTTGTTATATTTTATTTTATTCTTGCGAGCACGCAGCTGTTTTATATATTCATTTTAAATAGATTGGGGGAAATTGGTACTGTGTACTTTACAAATGTAATCTAGATTGTAACGAGACCATTCAAGTGCTGACGTTGTTGTCTACTTTGTATGTACCACAAAAAGAACAGATTTGCTGAACTGGTTAATTAACCTTACTATAAAAAACTGATAGATCCAAGTATTTTATATAAACTGCAATACTATAATATGTGGTAACTAGTTGAATTAACTTCACTATAAGAAACTGCTAGATTAAGAGTTTGTTTAATTGTATCATCTCTATATGTATCTACTAGACAATTGTTAGATGGTGAAGTGAAAGTGGAATTGTCATATTGTTTACATTGTTGTTAATGTGCTTGAGATTTTGAAAACAATTATTAATTAAAACTTGTAAAGATTATTTTTGGAGTATGATTGCTTGATTTCTCCTGGATAAAAGAGTTTGTGCGGGAACCAACCACTCGAGGTCCTTGTCCTCAATAAACACACGGTGGCGTAGTGAAAATAACATAAATTTCGCTATCTGTATATAAAGACCTGCTACACTTCAATACTACTGCCGCTACTCGGACACCACACACGGAATCATTGTAAACACACCGCCATAGCACAGGCTGCCGACCAGCCATAACGCCGCCGTCACGAGAGCCTCCCGTTCCCTTACATCCTGCTTCCTATTCCGCTCCCCCTTGTCTTTAAAACCAGCCTTTGAAATGAGCCAGGTAAAGGGGAATCATCCTCTGATTGGCGCAGGGAAAGAAACGAAAGATTCTAAAAATGAAAGTAGCCTAATTAAAACAATAAAACAAAACACATAGCAGCGACCTGCTGCAATTGTTCTGCCGTGTGTGTAGCACGGAGTGCCCAGCTGACAAAACAAACACGAGCTTCTCGGTAGTTCGCCGTGATCGTATAGTGGTTAGTACTTTGCGTTGTGGCCGCAACAACCCCGGTTCGAATCCGGGTCACGGCAGGTGCAATCCTCACACGGCAGAGAAGCTTGTTCTTTTTTTTCACACGCCATCTTCATGGCATGCACCTTTTTGAAAGAAAATAGAATACAATAATTGCTTCATCGTGTTAGTACAGGCATGATGCACACCAGCCTGCTGTGTATGAAATAATAATTACAGAAATAATCAATCTATAAACACCATAAAAATCTCCCACAAACACCAGTCGCTGTATTAACGCTTATCGAGTAGAGGCAAGACGTGACCTGTCCCAGCAGCCAACGTTACAGTGGCTTAATTCAATCTTTGAAGGTGATTTTGAGAACGGAGGCGTTGGTGGTATAGTGGTGAGCATAGCTGCCTTCCAAGCAGTTGACCCGGGTTCGATTCCCGGCCAACGCAAGTCTTTTTTGAACTTTTTCATTTAACATTGGAATAAAGCGTAATACATTCCCCAACTAATTTGCCTTACTGGTTAATAGTCTTAAAAGCATAACTTTGAAAGTATCACTGTGAGTTATAATGATCTGTGAGGTGATATTAGTCACTACATTAAGCCCCATCAAACGAATGTGTTCATTTGGAATCATGCATTGATAATGCGTTGTCGAGAAAACTGCAAATATGTATGGAAGCGTGAGTTGAATGATTAATCACATTCTAAGGATTGATATGGTCCTGTTGTTCGTCCTGCCACATAACAATGGCGTTGCAGTTACATGCGCTGCAAAATCAAATATTTTAAATTAAACAACCATCTGATAAAACTTACTGCAGCCGGATTGTTTTAGACACACATGGGCGCATGAAAAAAATCAAACATATGTTACCAAAATAGTCATTGCTGTATGATGTACAGCAACTGTGAAATGAATGGTTTTATAATCTGTTATGTGAGACTTCTGTTGGATTTTTAAGCATTTGATTCCCTGTGTACACAAAGATGGCAGTCCTGATTTAACGAGTGGGCAAGCAGAGCTCTCAGTGACTGATTTTTCAGTCTTTTTCAGTCACGTGATTGAGCGCCTTCCCGGCAATGCATCGTAATTAGAAAAGTGTAATGGAAGATATTGAACACGGACACATCCGGGATTTGAACCCGGGAACTCGCGCACCCGAAGCAAGAATCATACCCCTAGATTAAACAGCCAAATGCTGGCGGCGATTTGGTTCCACGAGCTTCCAAAGAAGCGTAGACCTAGATGCTCTGTATTGAGGAATTAGTGTCACCTTTCTGTATGCCTGTTAGGGGCAGTCTGATTTGCTTTACCTGGCGGCTAGCATTTCTATGGGCATCGAGAGGTGGTCGCTATAAATGAGGAAACTTGTTAAGATAGGATTTAGTTTCGATATGCATACATACACATAAAAAATAAACAAAACAAAACAGTGTTTCGTTGTTTTGCAAAGGGATGCACTGCAATTTGTTATATTTTATTTTATTCTTGCGAGCACGCAGCTGTTTTATATATTCATTTTAAATAGATTGGGGGAAATTGGACTGTGTACTTTACAAATGTAATCTAGATTGTAACGAGACCATTCAAGTGCTGACGTTGTTGTCTACTTTGTATGTACCACAAAAAGAACAGATTTGCTGAACTGGTTAATTAACCTTACTATAAAAAACTGATAGACCCAAGTATTTTATATAAACTGCAATACTATAATATGTGGTAACTAGTTGAATTAACTTCACTATAAGAAACTGCTAGATTAAGAGTTTGTTTAATTGTATCATCTCTATATGTATCTACTAGACAATTGTTAGATGGTGAAGTGAAAGTGGAATTGTCATATTGTTTACATTGTTGTTAATGTGCTTGAGATTTTGAAAACAATTATTAATTAAAACTTGTAAAGATTATTTTTGGAGTATGATTGCTTGATTTCTCCTGGATAAAAGAGTTTGTGCGGGAACCAACCACTCGAGGTCCTTGTCCTCAATAAACACACGGTGGCGTAGTGAAAATAACATAAATTTCGATATCTGTATATAAAGACCTGCTACACTTCAATACTACTGCCGCTACTCGGACACCACACACGGAATCATTGTAAACACACCGCCATAGCACAGGCTGCCGACCAGCCATACCGCCGCCGTCACGAGAGCCTCCCGTTCCCTTACATCCTGCTTCCTATTCCGCTCCCCCTTGTCTTTAAAGCCAGCCTTTGAAATGAGCCAGGTAAAGGGGAATCATCCTCTGATTGGCGCAGGGAAAGAAACGAAAGATTCTAAAAATGAAAGTAGCCTAATTAAAACAATAAAACAAAACACATAGCAGCGACCTGCTGCAATTGTTCTGCCGTGTGTGTAGCACGGAGTGCCCAGCTGACAAAACAAACACGAGCTTCTCGGTAGTTCGCCGTGATCGTATAGTGGTTAGTACTTTGCGTTGTGGCCGCAACAACCCCGGTTCGAATCCGGGTCACGGCATGTGCAATCCTCACACGGCAGAGAAGCTTGTTTTTTTTTTCACACGCCATCTTCATGGTATGCACCTTTTTGAGAGAAAATAGAATACAATAATTGCTTCATCGTGTTAGTACAGGCATGATGCACACCAGCCTGCTGTGTATGAAATAATAATTACAGAAATAATCAATCTATAAACACCATAAAAATCTCCCACAAACACCAGTCGCTGTATTAACGCTTATCGAGTAGAGGCAAGACGGGACCTGTCCCAGCAGCCAACGTTACAGTGGCTTAATTCAATCTTTGAAGGTGATTTTGAGAACGGAGGCGTTGGTGGTATAGTGGTGAGCATAGCTGCCTTCCAAGCAGTTGACCCGGGTTCGATTCCCGGCCAACGCAAGTCTTTTTTGAACTTTTTCATTTAACATTGGAATAAAGCGTAATACATTCCCCAACTAATTTGCCTTACTGGTTAATAGTCTTAAAAGCATAACTTTGAAAGTATCACTGTGAGTTATAATGATCTGTGAGGTGATATTAGTCACTACATTAAGCCCCATCAAACGAATGTGTTCATTTGGAATCATGCATTGATAATGCGTTGTCGGGAAAACTGCAAATATGTATGGAAGCGTGAGTTGAATGATTAATCACATTCTAAGGATTGATATGGTCCTGTTGTTCGTCCTGCCACATAACAATGGCGTTGCAGTTACATGCGCTGCAAAATCAAATATTTTAAATTAAACAACCATCTGATAAAACTTACTGCAGCCGGATTGTTTTAGACACACATGGGCGCGTGAAAAAAAATCAAACATATGTTACCAAAATAGTCATTGCTGTATGATGTACAGCAACTGTGAAATTAATGGTTTTATAATCTGTTATGTGAGACTTCTGTTGAATTTTTAAGCATTTGATTCCCTGTGTACACAAAGATGGCAGTCCTGATTTAACGAGTGGGCAAGCAGAGCTCTCGGTGACTGATTTTTCAGTCTTTTTCAGTCACGTGATTGAGCGCCTTCCCGGCAATGCATCGTAATTAGAAAAGTGTAATGCAAGATATTGAACACGGACACATCCGGGATTTGAACCCGGGAACTCGCGCACCCGAAGCAAGAATCATACCCCTAGATTAAACAGCCAAATGCTGGCGGCGATTTGGTTCCACGAGCTTCCAAAGAAGCGTAGACCTAGATGCTCTGTATTGAGGAATTAGTGTCACCTTGCTGTGTGCCTGTTAGGGGCAGTCTGATTTGCTTTACCTGGCGGCTAGCATTTCTATGGGCATCGAGAGGTGGTCGCTATAAATGAGGAAACTTGTTAAGATAGGATTTAGTTTCGATATGCATACATACACATAAAAAATAAACAAAACAAAACTGTGTCTCGTTGTTTTGCAAAGGGATGCACTGCAATTTGTTATATTTTATTTTATTCTTGCGAGCACGCAGCTGTTTTATATATTCATTTTAAATAGATTGGGGGAAATTGGTACTGTGTACTTTACAAATGTAATCTAGATTGTAACGAGACCATTCAAGTGCTGACGTTGTTGTCTACTTTGTATGTACCACAAAAAGAACAGATTTGCTGAACTGGTTAATTAACCTTACTATAAAAAACTGATAGATCCAAGTATTTTATATAAACTGCAATACTATAATATGTGGTAACTAGTTGAATTAACTTCACTATAAGAAACTGCTAGATTAAGAGTTTGTTTAATTGTATCATCTCTATATGTATCTACTAGACAATTGTTAGATGGTGAAGTGAAAGTGGAATTGTCATATTGTTTACATTGTTGTTAATGTGCTTGAGATTTTGAAAACAATTATTAATTAAAACTTGTAAAGATTATTTTTGGAGTATGATTGCTTGATTTCTCCTGGATAAAAGAGTTTGTGCGGGAACCAACCACTCGAGGTCCTTGTCCTCAATAAACACACGGTGGCGTAGTGAAAATAACATAAATTTCGCTATCTGTATATAAAGACCTGCTACACTTCAATACTACTGCCGCTACTCGGACACCACACACGGAATCATTGTAAACACACCGCCATAGCACAGGCTGCCGACCAGCCATACCGCCGCCGTCACGAGAGCCTCCCGTTCCCTTACATCCTGCTTCCTATTCCGCTCCCCCTTGTCTTTAAAACCAGCCTTTGAAATGAGCCAGGTAAAGGGGAATCATCCTCTGATTGGCGCAGGGAAAGAAACGAAAGATTCTAAAAATGAAAGTAGCCTAATTAAAACAATAAAACAACACACATAGCAGCGACCTGCTGCAATTGTTCTGCCGTGTGTGTAGCACGGAGTGCCCAGCTGACAAAACAAACACGAGCTTCTCGGTAGTTCGCCGTGATCGTATAGTGGTTAGTACTTTGCGTTGTGGCCGCAACAACCCCGGTTCGAATCCGGGTCACGGCAGGTGCAATCCTCACACGGCAGAGAAGCTTGTTCTTTTTTTTCACACGCCATCTTCATGGCATGCACCTTTTTGAAAGAAAATAGAATACAATAATTGCTTCATCGTGTTAGTACAGGCATGATGCACACCAGCCTGCTGTGTATGAAATAATAATTACAGAAATAATCAATCTATAAACACCATAAAAATCTCCCACAAACACCAGTCGCTGTATTAACGCTTATCGAGTAGAGGCAAGACGTGACCTGTCCCAGCAGCCAACGTTACAGTGGCTTAATTCAATCTTTGAAGGTGATTTTGAGAACGGAGGCGTTGGTGGTATAGTGGTGAGCATAGCTGCCTTCCAAGCAGTTGACCCGGGTTCGATTCCCGGCCAACGCAAGTCTTTTTTGAACTTTTTCATTTAACATTGGAATAAAGCGTAATACATTCCCCAACTAATTTGCCTTACTGGTTAATAGTCTTAAAAGCATAACTTTGAAAGTATCACTGTGAGTTATAATGATCTGTGAGGTGATATTAGTCACTACATTAAGCCCCATCAAACGAATGTGTTCATTTGGAATCATGCATTGATAATGCGTTGTCGGGAAAACTGCAAATATGTATGGAAGCGTGAGTTGAATGATTAATCACATTCTAAGGATTGATATGGTCCTGTTGTTCGTCCTGCCACATAACAATGGCGTTGCAGTTACATGCGCTGCAAAATCAAATATTTAAAATTAAACAACCATCTGATAAAACTTACTGCAGCCGGATTGTTTTAGACACACATGGGCGCATGAAAAAAATCAAACATATGTTACCAAAATAGTCATTGCTGTATGATGTACAGCAACTGTGAAATGAATGGTTTTATAATCTGTTATGTGAGACTTCTGTTGAATTTTTAAGCACTTGATTCCCTGTGTACACAAAGATGGCAGTCCTGATTTAACGAGTGGGCAAGCAGAGCTCTCGGTGACTGATTTTTCAGTCTTTTTCAGTCACGTGATTGAGCGCCTTCCCGGCAATGCATCGTAATTAGAAAAGTGTAATGCAAGATACTGAACACGGACACATCCGGGATTTGAACCCGGGAACTCGCGCACCCGAAGCAAGAATCATACCCCTAGATTAAACAGCCAAATGCTGGCGGCGATTTGGTTCCACGAGCTTCCAAAGAAGCGTAGACCTAGATGCTCTGTATTGAGGAATTAGTGTCACCTTTCTGTATGCCTGTTAGGGGCAGTCTGATTTGCTTTACCTGGCGGCTAGCATTTCTATGGGCATCGAGAGGTGGTCGCTATAAATGAGGAAACTTGTTAAGATAGGATTTAGTTTCGATATCCATACATAAAAAATAAACAAAACAAAACTGTGTCTCGTTGTTTTGCAAAGGGATGCACTGCAATTTGTTATATTTTATTTTATTCTTGCGAGCACGCAGCTGTTTTATATATTCATTTTAAATAGATTGGGGGAAATTGGACTGTGTACTTTACAAATGTAATCTAGATTGTAACGAGACCATTCAAGTGCTGACGTTGTTGTCTACTTTGTATGTACCACAAAAAGAACAGATTTGCTGAACTGGTTAATTAACCTTACTATAAAAAACTGATAGATCCAAGTATTTTATATAAACTGCAATACTATAATATGTGGTAACTAGTTGGATTAACTTCACTATAAGAAACTGCTAGATTAAGAGTTTGTTTAATTGTATCATCTCTATATGTATCTACTAGACAATTGTTAGATGGTGAAGTGAAAGTGGAATTGTCATATTGTTTACATTGTTGTTAATGTGCTTGAGATTTTGAAAACAATTATTAATTAAAACTTGTAAAGATTATTTTTGGAGTATGATTGCTTGATTTCTCCTGGATAAAAGAGTTTGTGCGGGAACCAACCACTCGAGGTCCTTGTCCTCAATAAACACACGGTGGCGTAGTGAAAATAACATAAATTTCGCTATCTGTATATAAAGACCTGCTACACTTCAATACTACTGCCGCTACTCGGACACCACACACGGAATCATTGTAAACACACCGCCATAGCACAGGCTGCCGACCAGCCATACCACCGCCGTCACGAGAGCCTCCCGTTCCCTTACATCCTGCTTCCTATTCCGCTCCCCCTTGTCTTTAAAACCAGCCTTTGAAATGAGCCAGGTAAAGGGGAATCATCCTCTGATTGGTGCAGGGAAAGAAACGAAATATTCTAAAAATGAAAGTAGCCTAATTAAAACAATAAAACAAAACACATAGCAGCGACCTGCTGCAATTGTTCTGCCGTGTGTGTAGCACGGAGTGCCCAGCTGACAAAACAAACACGAGCTTCTCGGTAGTTCGCCGTGATCGTATAGTGGTTAGTACTTTGCGTTGTGGCCGCAACAACCCCGGTTCAAATCCGGGTCACGGCAGGTGCAATCCTCACACGGCAGAGAAGCTTGTTCTTTTTTTTCACATGCAATCTTCATGGCATGCACCTTTTTGAAAGAAAATAGAATACAATAATTGCTTCATCGTGTTAGTACAGGCATGATGCACACCAGCCTGCTCTGTATGAAATAATAATTACAGAAATAATCAATCTATAAACACCATAAAAATCTCCCACAAACACCAGTCGCTGTATTAACGCTTATCGAGTAGATGCAAGACGTGACCTGTCCCAGCAGCCAACGTTACAGTGGCTTAATTCAATCTTTGAAGGTGATTTTGAGAACGGAGGCGTTGGTGGTATAGTGGTGAGCATAGCTGCCTTCCAAGCAGTTGACCCGGGTTCGATTCCCGGCCAACGCAAGTCTTTTTTGAACTTTTTCATTTAACATTGGAATAAAGCGTAATACATTCCCCAACTAATTTGCCTTACTGGTTAATAGTCTTAAAAGCATAACTTTGAAAGTATCACTGTGAGTTATGATGATCTGTGAGGTGATATTAGTCACTACATTAAGCCCCATCAAACGAATGTGTTCATTTGGAATCATGCATTGATAATGCGTTGTCGGGAAAACTGCAAATATGTATGGAAGCGTGAGTTGAATGATTAATCACATTCTAAGGATTGATATGGTCCTGTTGTTCGTCCTGCCACATAACAATGGCGTTGCAGTTACATGCGCTGCAAAATCAAATATTTTAAATTAAACAACCATCTGATAAAACTTACTGCAGCCGGATTGTTTTAGACACACATGGGCGCATGAAAAAAATCAAACATATGTTACCAAAATAGTCATTGCTGTATGATGTACAGCAACTGTGAAATGAATGGTTTTATAATCTGTTATGTGAGACTTCTGTTGGATTTTTAAGCATTTGATTCCCTGTGTACACAAAGATGGCAGTCCTGATTTAACGAGTGGGCAAGCAGAGCTCTCAGTGACTGATTTTTCAGTCTTTTTCAGTCACGTGATTGAGCGCCTTCCCGGCAATGCATCGTAATTAGAAAAGTGTAATGGAAGATATTGAACACGGACACATCCGGGATTTGAACCCGGGAACTCGCGCACCCGAAACAAGAATCATACCCCTAGATTAAACAGCCAAATGCTGGCGGCGATTTGGTTCCACGAGCTTCCAAAGAAGCGTAGACCTAGATGCTCTGTATTGAGGAATTAGTGTCACCTTTCTGTATGCCTGTTAGGGGCAGTCTGATTTGCTTTACCTGGCGGCTAGCATTTCTATGGGCATCGAGAGGTGGTCGCTATAAATGAGGAAACTTGTTAAGATAGGATTTAGTTTCGATATGCATACATACACATAAAAAATAAACAAAACAAAACAGTGTTTCGTTGTTTTGCAAAGGGATGCACTGCAATTTGTTATATTTTATTTTATTCTTGCGAGCACGCAGCTGTTTTATATATTCATTTTAAATAGATTGGGGGAAATTGGACTGTGTACTTTACAAATGTAATCTAGATTGTAACGAGACCATTCAAGTGCTGACGTTGTTGTCTACTTTGTATGTACCACAAAAAGAACAGATTTGCTGAACTGGTTAATTAACCTTACTATAAAAAACTGATAGATCCAAGTATTTTATATAAACTGCAATACTATAATATGTGGTAACTAGTTGGATTAACTTCACTATAAGAAACTGCTAGATTAAGAGTTTGTTTAATTGTATCATCTCTATATGTATCTACTAGACAATTGTTAGATGGTGAAGTGAAAGTGGAATTGTCATATTGTTTACATTGTTGTTAATGTGCTTGAGATTTTGAAAACAATTATTAATTAAAACTTGTAAAGATTATTTTTGGAGTATGATTGCTTGATTTCTCCTGGATAAAAGAGTTTGTGCGGGAACCAACCACTCGAGGTCCTTGTCCTCAATAAACACACGGTGGCGTAGTGAAAATAACATAAATTTCGCTATCTGTATATAAAGACCTGCTACACTTCAATACTACTGCCGCTACTCGGACACCACACACGGAATCATTGTAAACACACCGCCATAGCACAGGCTGCCGACCAGCCATACCACCGCCGTCACGAGAGCCTCCCGTTCCCTTACATCCTGCTTCCTATTCCGCTCCCCCTTGTCTTTAAAACCAGCCTTTGAAATGAGCCAGGTAAAGGGGAATCATCCTCTGATTGGTGCAGGGAAAGAAACGAAATATTCTAAAAATGAAAGTAGCCTAATTAAAACAATAAAACAAAACACATAGCAGCGACCTGCTGCAATTGTTCTGCCGTGTGTGTAGCACGGAGTGCCCAGCTGACAAAACAAACACGAGCTTCTCGGTAGTTCGCCGTGATCGTATAGTGGTTAGTACTTTGCGTTGTGGCCGCAACAACCCCGGTTCAAATCCGGGTCACGGCAGGTGCAATCCTCACACGGCAGAGAAGCTTGTTCTTTTTTTTCACATGCAATCTTCATGGCATGCACCTTTTTGAAAGAAAATAGAATACAATAATTGCTTCATCGTGTTAGTACAGGCATGATGCACACCAGCCTGCTCTGTATGAAATAATAATTACAGAAATAATCAATCTATAAACACCATAAAAATCTCCCACAAACACCAGTCGCTGTATTAACGCTTATCGAGTAGATGCAAGACGTGACCTGTCCCAGCAGCCAACGTTACAGTGGCTTAATTCAATCTTTGAAGGTGATTTTGAGAACGGAGGCGTTGGTGGTATAGTGGTGAGCATAGCTGCCTTCCAAGCAGTTGACCCGGGTTCGATTCCCGGCCAACGCAAGGCTTTTTTGAACTTTTTCATTTAACATTGGAATAAAGCGTAATACATTCCCCAACTAATTTGCCTTACTGGTTAATAGTCTTAAAAGCATAACTTTGAAAGTATCACTGTGAGTTATAATGATCTGTGAGGTGATATTAGTCACTACATTAAGCCCCATCAAACGAATGTGTTCATTTGGAATCATGCATTGATAATGCGTTGTCGGGAAAACTGCAAATATGTATGGAAGCGTGAGTTGAATGATTAATCACATTCTAAGGATTGATATGGTCCCGTAGTTCGTCCTGCCACATAACAATGGCGTTGCAGTTACATGCGCTGCAAAATCAAATATTTAAAATTAAACAACCATCTGATAAAACTTACTGCAGCCGGATTGTTTTAGACACACATGGGCGCATGAAAAAAATCAAACATATGTTACCAAAATAGTCATTGCTGTATGATGTACAGCAACTGTGAAATGAATGGTTTTATAATCTGTTATGTGAGACTTCTGTTGAATTTTTAAGCATTTGATTCCCTGTGTACACAAAGATGGCAGTCCTGATTTAACGAGTGGGCAAGCAGAGCTCTCGGTGACTGATTTGTCTGTCTTTTTCAGTCACGTGATTGAGCGCCTTCCCGGCAATGCATCGTAATTAGAAAAGTGTAATGGAAGATATTGAACACGGACACATCCGGGATTTGAACCCGGGAACTCGCGCACCCAAAGCAAGAATCATACCCCTAGATTAAACAGCCAAATGCTGGCGGCGATTTGGTTCCACGAGCTTCCAAAGAAGCGTAGACCTAGATGCTCTGTATTGAGGAATTAGTGTCACCTTGCTGTGTGCCTGTTAGGGGCAGTCTGATTTGCTTTACCTGACGGCTAGCATTTCTATGGGCATCGAGAGGTGGTCGCTATAAATGAGGAAACTTGTTAAGATAGGATTTAGTTTCGATATGCATACATACACATAAAAAATAAACAAAACAAAACTGTGTTTCGTTGTTTTGCAAAGGGATGCACTGCAATTTGTTATATTTTATTTTATTCTTGCGAGCACGCAGCTGTTTTATATATTCATTTTAAATAGATTGGGGGAAATTGGTACTGTGTACTTTACAAATGTAATCTAGATTGTAAAGAGACCATTCAAGTGCTGACGTTGTTGTCTACTTTGTATGTACCACAAAAAGAACAGATTTGCTGAACTGGTTAATTAACCTTACTATAAAAAACTGATAGATCCAAGTATTTTATATAAACTGCAATACTATAATATGTGGTAACTAGTTGAATTAACCAGCACGCCTTGTTCACCTGGTAGAGTTAACAGTGCCATGGGAGGACGCTGTAGATGAGGCGTATGAGAGGAAGAAACTGTGGTATGCTCAACTAGCCACTGAAGCGGAACAGCGAGGATGGAGAGTTCGGGTTTACCCAGTGGAAGTGGGTTGTCAAGGATTTGTGGCACACTCTACAACCCGGTTTCTCAGAGACGTCGGATTCAGTGGCCAAGAGTTGCGACGCACAGTGAAGAACTTATCTGAAGCAGCAGAGAGGAGCAGCAACTGGCTGTGGTTGAGACGGAAAGATTCTGGCTGGGGACAGGTAAGTAAGCTGGGCTGAGTTGAGTGGGGGACGGAGGGGGGTGATGCTGGGATGCCAGAATCACCGTCAAGCCCTCTTGAGGTGTCGTGGGCTAGTCGACGAAACACTGAGGATGGAAGGTGCCCACTTGAAAACCCCAGAGATGTACCCTATTTAGCTCAATCCAGACGGTTGTCATGCTGATGCGCTGGGGAGGCCGCACTTTGGTTGATCCCCGGAGCCAGCATCGCAGCCGTTGTGTGTGCTGATGCGCCAGGGAGGCAAAATAAGCTGATCCCTGGAGCCAGCATTACACTTCAGCCATTAACACCAGACAGAAGGATATCTACATCATCATATGGAAGGAAACATAAATGGATGGAGACGCATATGGATCACATTAGTTTACTGTAAAGCTACGTCTTAGTTGGTGCTTATCTTGGCGAGAGCCGAGTTCAAATCAGCATGAGGTTTTAACATCTACTCTCGTGTAATGGAAATCATGAAGATCTGGATACGTCCATTGACTGCTGTGAATAGTGCAGCTGGCAACAAGGGAAAGACCTTGTGACAGCCTGGAGAGACAGCTGACAGGAGGAAAGAGACCCCATTGGGGCTGGTAAGGGTTAGCTACCCTTGTCGGCAGTATCCAGCTCTGTGTTTACAGGATGCTGGAGACACCCGCCCAAGGCTTCTAAGAAATTAAAGAGAAAAATACCCCTAGAGTCTGCGAGAGCGGGGGCGGAAGATGACTCAACGTTGGACAACACGGTTAACGACTTAGGAACGGAAACGGATATGAGTATGGAGAGTACTTCACAAAAGACTAGTTCAAGATCTGCAGTTAACAAAGACATGGAACTCCAGGTTTGTGTCTGCGGCTGGAGCAAGGCGACAACGGTCAGGGGTTTGAAGATTCATCAAGGGAGAATGAAATGCTTGAGGGAGAAGGGACAAGGGCCTCGCATTGATCAGTACTTCTTACGAAGTCAGTCAAGTCAGTCGAATGAAATCCAGCGACAGGAAGCAAACCACAGTTCGCAGGATATCAGCACCCCTGTCATAGATGTGAGGAGGACTTGCATGGACACAGTTAGTGATGAACCTAATGATCCTTGTGAACCCGGTCAGACAAACCAGCATAAGAGAGAAAAGAACCTCAACGGGCACAAGCCTGGAGTTAAATGGCCAAGAGCTTGTGAGAAAACTGCATGGGACACAGTAAACACAGATCTCTGCGTTGCATTGGAAAGATTAAGTGGAACAGTTGAAAAGAAGCTGGATAAATTTGGGGACATCATCTACGCATATGGAAGTGAGAGGTTTGGAGTTGAAAAAAGGAAGGAAAAAGTACAAACTATTCCTGGAAAGTCTAGACGGCAGCAGGAGATTGAACGCTTAGTTAGAGAAAGGAGACAGCTGAGGAACCAATGGAGAAGAGCAGAACAAAGTCAGAAGGAGGGACTCAATCTCTTACAAAGGGTCATAAAAGATAAGCTTGCAACATTGCGCAGAGCTGAGCGCCTACGGAAACGCTACAAAAAGAAGGAGCGTGCGAGAGCTAACTTTTATAAAGACCCATTCAAATTTGTAAAGAAGTTATTCACCAGTGAGAAGAATGGCACACTAAAAGCATCTAAGGTTGAGCTGGAGAGATATTTGGAGGAAACACATACAGATTCAAAAAGGCAGGAGCCTATGTCAATTCCGTCAGACATCCCACCTATCAATCCACCAGAATACCAAATGGAGGACTGTGCACCTAAGTGGAAAGAAATAGAGCAAGCTGTGAAAAAAGCAAGGGCTTCATCATCTCCAGGGCCTAATGGAGTTCCGTACAGAGTGTACAAGAGAGTGCTTCAGGAGTTCTACGAATTTTGTGGAAATTGATGAAAGTGGCATGGGAAAAACAGGTTGTACCAAGAGCATGGCGCCGAGCAGGTGGAGTCTTTATACCTAAAGAAAAAGATTCTACAAGCATCAGTCAGTTCCGTCCCATTTCCCTATTAAACATAGAAGGCAAGATTTTCTTCAGCATTATTGCTCAGAGATTGTCAGCTTACCTATTAAAGAACTGACCAGCATGGAAGAGGGGGTCTTGGTTTCAGTTCAACTCCTCCTACATGGCACAAGGCGGCCCCAGCTCAAAGAAGGAAGCTGGTAGTCAACGAGGTGCAAAAGCAGGAGGAGAGGATGAGGTGTATAAAGGCCATTTCCCAGGCCAAGCAGGGAGAATGGAAACTGTGGTATGCTCAACTAGCCACTGAAGCGGAACAGCGAGGATGGAGAGTTCGGGTTTACCCAGTGGAAGTGGGTTGTCAAGGATTTGTGGCACACTCTACAACCCGGTTTCTCAGAGACGTCGGATTCAGTGGCCAAGAGTTGCGACGCACAGTGAAGAACTTATCTGAAGCAGCAGAGAGGAGCAGCAACTGGCTGTGGTTGAGACGGAAAGATTCTGGCTGGGGACAGGTAAGTAAGCTGGGCTGAGTTGAGTGGGGGACGGATGGGGGGTGATGCTGGGATGCCAGAATCACCGTCAAGCCCTCTTGAGGTGTCGTGGGCTAGTCGACGAAACACTGAGGATGGAAGGTGCCCACTTGAAAACCCCAGAGATGTACCCTACTTAGCTCAATCCAGACGGTTGTCATGCTGATGCGCTGGGGAGGCCGCACTTTGGTTGATCCCCGGAGCCAGCATCGCAGCCGTTGTGTGTGCTGATGCGCCAGGGAGGCAAAATAAGCTGATCCCTGGAGCCAGCATTACACTTCAGCCATTAACACCAGACAGAAGGATATCTACATCATCATATGGAAGGAAACATAAATGGATGGAGACGCATATGGATCACATTAGTTTACTGTAAAGCTACGTCTTAGTTGGTGCTTATCTTGGCGAGAGCCGAGTTCAAATCAGCATGAGGTTTTAACATCTACTCTCGTGTAATGGAAATCATGAAGATCTGGATACGTCCATTGACTGCTGTGAATAGTGCAGCTGGCAACAAGGGAAAGACCTTGTGACAGCCTGGAGAGACAGCTGACAGGAGGAAAGAGACCCCATTGGGGCTGGTAAGGGTTAGCTACCCTTGTCGGCAGTATCCAGCTCTGTGTTTACAGGATGCTGGAGACACCCGCCCAAGGCTTCTAAGAAATTAAAGAGAAAAATACCCCTAGAGTCTGCGAGAGCGGGGGCGGAAGATGACTCAACGTTGGACAACACGGTTAACGACTTAGGAACGGAAACGGATATGAGTATGGAGAGTACTTCACAAAAGACTAGTTCAAGATCTGCAGTTAACAAAGACATGGAACTCCAGGTTTGTGTCTGCGGCTGGAGCAAGGCGACAACGGTCAGGGGTTTGAAGATTCATCAAGGGAGAATGAAATGCTTGAGGGAGAAGGGACAAGGGCCTCGCATTGATCAGTACTTCTTACGAAGTCAGTCAAGTCAGTCGAATGAAATCCAGCGACAGGAAGCAAACCACAGTTCGCAGGATATCAGCACCCCTGTCATAGATGTGAGGAGGACTTGCATGGACACAGTTAGTGATGAACCTAATGATCCTTGTGAACCCGGTCAGACAAACCAGCATAAGAGAGAAAAGAACCTCAACGGGCACAAGCCTGGAGTTAAATGGCCAAGAGCTTGTGAGAAAACTGCATGGGACACAGTAAACACAGATCTCTGCGTTGCATTGGAAAGATTAAGTGGAACAGTTGAAAAGAAGCTGGATAAATTTGGGGACATCATCTACGCATATGGAAGTGAGAGGTTTGGAGTTGAAAAAAGGAAGGAAAAAGTACAAACTATTCCTGGAAAGTCTAGACGGCAGCAGGAGATTGAACGCTTAGTTAGAGAAAGGAGACAGCTGAGGAACCAATGGAGAAGAGCAGAACAAAGTCAGAAGGAGGGACTCAATCTCTTACAAAGGGTCATAAAAGATAAGCTTGCAACATTGCGCAGAGCTGAGCGCCTACGGAAACGCTACAAAAAGAAGGAGCGTGCGAGAGCTAACTTTTATAAAGACCCATTCAAATTTGTAAAGAAGTTATTCACCAGTGAGAAGAATGGCACACTAAAAGCATCTAAGGTTGAGCTGGAGAGATATTTGGAGGAAACACATACAGATTCAAAAAGGCAGGAGCCTATGTCAATTCCGTCAGACATCCCACCTATCAATCCACCAGAATACCAAATGGAGGACTGTGCACCTAAGTGGAAAGAAATAGAGCAAGCTGTGAAAAAAGCAAGGGCTTCATCATCTCCAGGGCCTAATGGAGTTCCGTACAGAGTGTACAAGAGTGCTTCAGGAGTTCTACGAATTTTGTGGAAATTGATGAAAGTGGCATGGGAAAAACAGGTTGTACCAAGAGCATGGCGCCGAGCAGGTGGAGTCTTTATACCTAAAGAAAAAGATTCTACAAGCATCAGTCAGTTCCGTCCCATTTCCCTATTAAACATAGAAGGCAAGATTTTCTTCAGCATTATTGCTCAGAGATTGTCAGCTTACCTATTAAAGAACTGCTTCATTGACACTTCAATACAAAAAGCGGGCATTCCAGGTTTCCCAGGTTGCTTAGAACACATCAATGTGATCTGGCAACAAATTCAATCAGCTAAAAAGGAGAGGAAGGAGCTCCATGTGACATTCCTGGATTTGGCTAATGCATATGGTTCAGTGCCACATGAACTACTTTGGGCAGCATTTGATTTTTTCAGTGTACCGATGACAATAACAAATTTAGTGAAAGCCTATTTTGGAGATTTGCAATTCAGTTTTTCAACTCAAGAATTCAGCACTACATGGCAATGCCTAGAGGTTGGAATAATGGCAGGATGCACCATTTCTCCACTGGCTTTTACCATGGCAATGGAAGTAATCATTAGGGCATCAAAATGGGTAGTAGGAGGAGAGCGCTTGGCTTCTGGAATGCGACTACCACCAATTCGAGCATACATGGATGACATGACAACCATGACTACAACAGTAGCCTGCACTAATCGATTATTGGGCAAATTAACCAATAACATTGAATGGGCACGAATGCAATTCAAGCCCACTAAATCAAGGAGCATCTCTATAATTAAAGGCAAAGTAGTAGATAAAACATTCTTCATTAATGGTGAGGCAATACCAACAGTGTCTGAGAAGCCAGTGAAGAGTCTTGGGAGATGGTACGACGGGGATCTAAAGGACACAGTTCGTGTGGGAGAAGTTAGACAACAAGCAGTGGAAGGGTTGAAGAGCATAGACAGCTGCGCTCTACCAGGTAAACTAAAACTCTGGTGCTTTCAGTTTGGTCTACTGCCGAGGTTGCTGTGGCCACTGACTGTGTACGAGGTTTCTTTGACAACAGTAGAGAAGCTGGAAGCTTTAATCAGTTCATACATCAGGAAATGGTTGGGAGTTCCACGCTGCCTCAGCAGAGTGGGACTTTATGGTAAAGGAATACTGCAGCTACCAGTCTCTGCTCTAACCGAGGAGTTTAAGTGCGCCAAGGTCAGACTGGAAATGACATTAGTAGAGTCACACGATAAATGCGTAAGGGAGGCAGCACCTGTGTTGAAAACTGGAAGAAAGTGGGTGGCAAAGAAAGCTGTGGAAGATGCAAAGGCTGCCCTTCGAATTGGTGATATCATGGGGCAAGTTCAGCATGGAAGAGGGGGTCTTGGTTTCAGTTCAACTCCTCCTACATGGCACAAGGCGGCCCCAGCTCAAAGAAGGAAGCTGGTAGTCAACGAGGTGCAAAAGCAGGAGGAGAGGATGAGGTGTATAAAGGCCATTTCCCAGGCCAAGCAGGGAGAATGGATGAGATGGGAGAGTGTGGAACAACGCAAGATTGGCTGGCAAGACCTATGGTCAATGGAACAGAGCAGGATCAGTTTCCTCATCAGGTCAACATATGATGTTCTCCCATCACCACAGAACCTAAACCTCTGGGTAGGAGAGGATCCCTCATGTCCTTTGTGTTCATCACCTGCAACATTAAGGCACATTTTGACAGGATGTAAGGTGGCTCTTAGCCAAGGACGGTTTACTTGGCGCCATGACCAGGTGCTGCGATGTTTGGCCTTAGCATTGGAAGACAAGCGTAACATGACCAATAAGTTGCCACCTGTTCCATCAAAACATTACACACAAAAGACAACATTCCTCCGCCCAGGAGAGCAACCACCAAGAAAAGGTGTTAAAACCAATCCTCGCCCAGGACAACTGGAAGCTGCTAGAGACTGGAATATGCTTGCAGATGTTGGTCAACGGCTTATTTTTCCACCTGAGATTGCCACCACTAACCTTCGACCAGATATTGTCTTGTGGTCTGGATCAGCACGCCTTGTTCACCTGGTAGAGTTAACAGTGCCATGGGAGGACGCTGTAGATGAGGCGTAGAGAGGAAGAAACTGCGGTATGCTCAACTAGCCACTGAAGCGGAACAGCGAGGATGGAGAGTTTGGGTTTACCCAGTGGAAGTGGGTTGTCGAGGATTTGTGGCACACTCTACAACCCGGTTTCTCAGAGACGTCGGATTCAGTGGCCAAGAGTTGCGTCGCACAGTGAAGAACTTATCTGAAGCAGCAGAGAGGAGCAGCAACTGGCTGTGGTTGAGACGGAAAGATTCTGGCTGGGGACAGGTAAGTAAGCTGGGCTGAGTTGAGTGGGGGACGGAGGGGGGTGATGCTGGGACGCCAGAATCACCGTCGAGCCCTCTTGAGGTGTTGTGGGCTAGTCGACGAAACACTGAGGATGGAAGGTGCCCACTTGAAAACCCCAGAGATGTACCCTACTTAGCTCAATCCAGACGGTTGTCATGCTGATGCGCTGGGGAGGCCGCACTTTGGTTGATCCCCGGAGCCAGCATCGCAGCCGTTGTGTGTGCTGATGCGCCAGGGAGGCAAAATAAGCTGATCCCTGGAGCCAGCATTACACTTCAGCCATTAACACCAGACAGAAGGATATCTACATCATCATATGGAAGGAAACGTAAATGGATGGAGACGCATATGGATCACATTAGTTTACTGTAAAGCTACGTCTTAGTTGGTGCTTATCTTGGCGAGAGCCGAGTTCAAATCAGCATGAAGTTTTAACATCTACTCTCGTGTAATGGAAATCATGAAGATCTGGATACGTCCAGTGACTGCTGTGAATAGTGCAGCTGGCAACAAGGGAAAGACCTTGTGACAGCCTGGAGAGACAGCTGACAGGAGGAAAGAGACCCCATTGGGGCTGGTAAGGGTTAGCTACCCTTGTCGGCAGTATCCAGCTCTGTGTTTACAGGATGCTGGAGACACCCGCCCAAGGCTTCTAAGAAATTAAAGAGAAAAATACCCCTAGAGTCTGCGAGAGCGGGGGCGGAAGATGACTCAACGTTGGACAACACGGTTAACGACTTAGGAACGGAAACGGATATGAGTATGGAGAGTACTTCACAAAAGACTAGTTCAAGATCTGCAGTTAACAAAGACATGGAACTCCAGGTTTGTGTCTGCGGCTGGAGCAAGGCGACAACGGTCAGGGGTTTGAAGATTCATCAAGGGAGAATGAAATGCTTGAGGGAGAAGGGACAAGGGCCTCGCATTGATCAGTACTTCTTACGAAGTCAGTCAAGTCAGTCGAATGAAATCCAGCGACAGGAAGCAAACCACAGTTCGCAGGATATCAGCACCCCTGTCATAGATGTGAGGAGGACTTGCATGGACACAGTTAGTGATGAACCTAATGATCCTTGTGAACCCGGTCAGGCAAACCAGCATAAGAGAGAAAAGAACCTCAACGGGCACAAGCCTGGAGTTAAATGGCCAAGAGCTTGTGAGAAAACTGCATGGGACACAGTAAACACAGATCTCTGCGTTGCATTGGAAAGATTAAGTGGAACAGTTGAAAAGAAGCTGGATAAATTTGGGGACATCATCTACGCATATGGAAGTGAGAGGTTTGGAGTTGAAAAAAGGAAGGAAAAAGTACAAACTATTCCTGGAAAGTCTAGACGGCAGCAGGAGATTGAACGCTTAGTTAGAGAAAGGAGACAGCTGAGGAACCAATGGAGAAGAGCAGAACAAAGTCAGAAGGAGGGACTCAATCTCTTACAAAGGGTCATAAAAGATAAGCTTGCAACATTGCGCAGAGCTGAGCGCCTACGGAAACGCTACAAAAAGAAGGAGCGTGCGAGAGCTAACTTTTATAAAGACCCATTCAAATTTGTAAAGAAGTTATTCACCAGTGAGAAGAATGGCACACTAAAAGCATCTAAGGTTGAGCTGGAGAGATATTTGGAGGAAACACATACAGATTCAAAAAGGCAGGAGCCTATGTCAATTCCGTCAGACATCCCACCTATCAATCCACCAGAATACCAAATGGAGGACTGTGCACCTAAGTGGAAAGAAATAGAGCAAGCTGTGAAAAAAGCAAGGGCTTCATCATCTCCAGGGCCTAATGGAGTTCCGTACAGAGTGTACAAGAGTGCTTCAGGAGTTCTACGAATTTTGTGGAAATTGATGAAAGTGGCATGGGAAAAACAGGTTGTACCAAGAGCATGGCGCCGAGCAGGTGGAGTCTTTATACCTAAAGAAAAAGATTCTACAAGCATCAGTCAGTTCCGTCCCATTTCCCTATTAAACGTAGAAGGCAAGATTTTCTTCAGCATTATTGCTCAGAGATTGTCAGCTTACCTATTAAAGAACTGACCAGCATGGAAGAGGGGGTCTTGGTTTCAGTTCAACTCCTCCTACATGGCACAAGGCGGCCCCAGCTCAAAGAAGGAAGCTGGTAGTCAACGAGGTGCAAAAGCAGGAGGAGAGGATGAGGTGTATAAAGGCCATTTCCCAGGCCAAGCAGGGAGAATGGAAACTGTGGTATGCTCAACTAGCCACTGAAGCGGAACAGCGAGGATGGAGAGTTCGGGTTTACCCAGTGGAAGTGGGTTGTCAAGGATTTGTGGCACACTCTACAACCCGGTTTCTCAGAGACGTCGGATTCAGTGGCCAAGAGTTGCGACGCACAGTGAAGAACTTATCTGAAGCAGCAGAGAGGAGCAGCAACTGGCTGTGGTTGAGACGGAAAGATTCTGGCTGGGGACAGGTAAGTAAGCTGGGCTGAGTTGAGTGGGGGACGGAGGGGGGTGATGCTGGGATGCCAGAATCACCGTCAAGCCCTCTTGAGGTGTCGTGGGCTAGTCGACGAAACACTGAGGATGGAAGGTGCCCACTTGAAAACCCCAGAGATGTACCCTACTTAGCTCAATCCAGACGGTTGTCATGCTGATGCGCTGGGGAGGCCGCACTTTGGTTGATCCCCGGAGCCAGCATCGCAGCCGTTGTGTGTGCTGATGCGCCAGGGAGGCAAAATAAGCTGATCCCTGGAGCCAGCATTACACTTCAGCCATTAACACCAGACAGAAGGATATCTACATCATCATATGGAAGGAAACATAAATGGATGGAGACGCATATGGATCACATTAGTTTACTGTAAAGCTACGTCTTAGTTGGTGCTTATCTTGGCGAGAGCCGAGTTCAAATCAGCATGAGGTTTTAACATCTACTCTCGTGTAATGGAAATCATGAAGATCTGGATACGTCCATTGACTGCTGTGAATAGTGCAGCTGGCAACAAGGGAAAGACCTTGTGACAGCCTGGAGAGACAGCTGACAGGAGGAAAGAGACCCCATTGGGGCTGGTAAGGGTTAGCTACCCTTGTCGGCAGTATCCAGCTCTGTGTTTACAGGATGCTGGAGACACCCGCCCAAGGCTTCTAAGAAATTAAAGAGAAAAATACCCCTAGAGTCTGCGAGAGCGGGGGCGGAAGATGACTCAACGTTGGACAACACGGTTAACGACTTAGGAACGGAAACGGATATGAGTATGGAGAGTACTTCACAAAAGACTAGTTCAAGATCTGCAGTTAACAAAGACATGGAACTCCAGGTTTGTGTCTGCGGCTGGAGCAAGGCGACAACGGTCAGGGGTTTGAAGATTCATCAAGGGAGAATGAAATGCTTGAGGGAGAAGGGACAAGGGCCTCGCATTGATCAGTACTTCTTACGAAGTCAGTCAAGTCAGTCGAATGAAATCCAGCGACAGGAAGCAAACCACAGTTCGCAGGATATCAGCACCCCTGTCATAGATGTGAGGAGGACTTGCATGGACACAGTTAGTGATGAACCTAATGATCCTTGTGAACCCGGTCAGACAAACCAGCATAAGAGAGAAAAGAACCTCAACGGGCACAAGCCTGGAGTTAAATGGCCAAGAGCTTGTGAGAAAACTGCATGGGACACAGTAAACACAGATCTCTGCGTTGCATTGGAAAGATTAAGTGGAACAGTTGAAAAGAAGCTGGATAAATTTGGGGACATCATCTACGCATATGGAAGTGAGAGGTTTGGAGTTGAAAAAAGGAAGGAAAAAGTACAAACTATTCCTGGAAAGTCTAGACGGCAGCAGGAGATTGAACGCTTAGTTAGAGAAAGGAGACAGCTGAGGAACCAATGGAGAAGAGCAGAACAAAGTCAGAAGGAGGGACTCAATCTCTTACAAAGGGTCATAAAAGATAAGCTTGCAACATTGCGCAGAGCTGAGCGCCTACGGAAACGCTACAAAAAGAAGGAGCGTGCGAGAGCTAACTTTTATAAAGACCCATTCAAATTTGTAAAGAAGTTATTCACCAGTGAGAAGAATGGCACACTAAAAGCATCTAAGGTTGAGCTGGAGAGATATTTGGAGGAAACACATACAGATTCAAAAAGGCAGGAGCCTATGTCAATTCCGTCAGACATCCCACCTATCAATCCACCAGAATACCAAATGGAGGACTGTGCACCTAAGTGGAAAGAAATAGAGCAAGCTGTGAAAAAAGCAAGGGCTTCATCATCTCCAGGGCCTAATGGAGTTCCGTACAGAGTGTACAAGAGTGCTTCAGGAGTTCTACGAATTTTGTGGAAATTGATGAAAGTGGCATGGGAAAAACAGGTTGTACCAAGAGCATGGCGCCGAGCAGGTGGAGTCTTTATACCTAAAGAAAAAGATTCTACAAGCATCAGTCAGTTCCGTCCCATTTCCCTATTAAACGTAGAAGGCAAGATTTTCTTCAGCATTATTGCTCAGAGATTGTCAGCTTACCTATTAAAGAACTGCTTCATTGACACTTCAATACAAAAAGCGGGCATTCCAGGTTTCCCAGGTTGCTTAGAACACATCAATGTGATCTGGCAACAAATTCAATCAGCTAAAAAGGAGAGGAAGGAGCTCCATGTGACATTCCTGGATTTGGCTAATGCATATGGTTCAGTGCCACATGAACTACTTTGGGCAGCATTTGATTTTTTCAGTGTACCGATGACAATAACAAATTTAGTGAAAGCCTATTTTGGAGATTTGCAATTCAGTTTTTCAACTTCAGAATTCAGCACTACATGGCAATGCCTAGAGGTTGGAATAATGGCAGGATGCACCATTTCTCCACTGGCTTTTACCATGGCAATGGAAGTAATCATTAGGGCATCAAAATGGGTAGTAGGAGGAGAGCGCTTGGCTTCTGGAATGCGACTACCACCAATTCGAGCATACATGGATGACATGACAACCATGACTACAACAGTAGCCTGCACTAATCGATTATTGGGCAAATTAACCAATAACATTGAATGGGCACGAATGCAATTCAAGCCCACTAAATCAAGGAGCATCTCTATAATTAAAGGCAAAGTAGTAGATAAAACATTCTTCATTAATGGTGAGGCAATACCAACAGTGTCTGAGAAGCCAGTGAAGAGTCTTGGGAGATGGTACGACGGGGATCTAAAGGACACAGTTCGTGTGGGAGAAGTTAGACAACAAGCAGTGGAAGGGTTGAAGAGCATAGACAGCTGCGCTCTACCAGGTAAACTAAAACTCTGGTGCTTTCAGTTTGGTCTACTGCCGAGGTTGCTGTGGCCACTGACTGTGTACGAGGTTTCTTTGACAACAGTAGAGAAGCTGGAAGCTTTAATCAGTTCATACATCAGGAAATGGTTGGGAGTTCCACGCTGCCTCAGCAGAGTGGGACTTTATGGTAAAGGAATACTGCAGCTACCAGTCTCTGCTCTAACCGAGGAGTTTAAGTGCGCCAAGGTCAGACTGGAAATGACATTAGTAGAGTCACGCGATAAATGCGTAAGGGAGGCAGCACCTGTGTTGAAAACTGGAAGAAAGTGGGCGGCAAAGAAAGCTGTGGAAGATGCAAAGGCTGCCCTTCGAATTGGTGATATCATGGGGCAAGTTCAGCATGGAAGAGGGGGTCTTGGTTTCAGTTCAACTCCTCCTACATGGCACAAGGCGGCCCCAGCTCAAAGAAGGAAGCTGGTAGTCAACGAGGTGCAAAAGCAGGAGGAGAGGATGAGGTGTATAAAGGACATTTCCCAGGCCAAGCAGGGAGAATGGAAACTGTGGTATGCTCAACTAGCCACTGAAGCGGAACAGCGAGGATGGAGAGTTCGGGTTTACCCAGTGGAAGTGGGTTGTCGAGGATTTGTGGCACACTCTACAACCCGGTTTCTCAGAGACGTCGGATTCAGTGGCCAAGAGTTGCGTCGCACAGTGAAGAACTTATCTGAAGCAGCAGAGAGGAGCAGCAACTGGCTGTGGTTGAGACGGAAAGATTCTGGCTGGGGACAGGTAAGTAAGCTGGGCTGAGTTGAGTGGGGGACGGAGGGGGGTGATGCTGGGACGCCAGAATCACCGTCGAGCCCTCTTGAGGTGTCGTGGGCTAGTCGACGAAACACTGAGGATGGAAGGTGCCCACTTGAAAACCCCAGAGATGTACCCTACTTAGCTCAATCCAGACGGTTGTCATGCTGATGCGCTGGGGAGGCCGCACTTTGGTTGATCCCCGGAGCCAGCATCGCAGCCGTTGTGTGTGCTGATGCGCCAGGGAGGCAAAATAAGCTGATCCCTGGAGCCAGCATTACACTTCAGCCATTAACACCAGACAGAAGGATATCTACATCATCATATGGAAGGAAACGTAAATGGATGGAGACGCATATGGATCACATTAGTTTACTGTAAAGCTACGTCTTAGTTGGTGCTTATCTTGGCGAGAGCCGAGTTCAAATCAGCATGAAGTTTTAACATCTACTCTCGTGTAATGGAAATCACTATAAGAAACTGCTAGATTAAGAGTTTGTTTAATTGTATATCTCTATATGTATCTACTAGACAATTGTTAGATGGTGAAGTGAAAGTGGAATTGTCATATTGTTTACATTGTTGTTAATGTGCTTGAGATTTTGAAAACAATTATTAATTAAAACTTGTAAAGATTATTTTTGGAGTATGATTGCTTGATTTCTCCTGGATAAAAGAGTTTGTGTGGGAACCAACCACTCGAGGTCCTTGTCCTCAATAAACACACGGTGGTGTAGTGAAAATAACATAAATTTCGCTATCTGTATATAAAGACCTGCTACACTTCAATACTACTGCCGCTACTCGGACACCACACACGGAATCATTGTAAACACACCGCCATAGCACAGGCTGCCGACCAGCCATACCGCCGCCGTCACGAGAGCCTCCCGTTCCCTTACATCCTGCTTCCTATTCCGCTCCCCCTTGTCTTTAAAACCAGAATTTGAAATGAGCCAGGTAAAGGGGAATCATCCTCTGATTGGCGCAGGGAAAGAAACGAAAGATTCTAAAAATGAAAATAGCCTAATTAAAACAATAAAACAAAACACATAGCAGCGACCTGCTGCAATTGTTCTGCCGTGTGTGTAGCACGGAGTGCCCAGCTGACAAAACAAACACAAGCTTCTCGGTAGTTCGCCGTGATCGTATAGTGGTTAGTACTTTGCGTTGTGGCCGCAACAACCCCGGTTCGAATCCGGGTCACGGCAGGTGCAATCCTCACACGGCAGAGAAGCTTGTTCTTTTTTTTCACACGCCATCTTCATGGCATTCACCTTTTTGAAAGAAAATAGTATACAATAATTGCTTCATCGTGTTAGTACAGACATAATGCACACCAGCCTGCTGTGTATGAAATAATAATTACAGAAATAATCAATCTATAAACACCATAAAAATCTCCCACAAACACCAGTCACTGTATTAACGCTTATCGAGTAGAGGCAAGACGGGACCTGTCCCAGCAGCCAACGTTACAGTGGCTTAATTCAATCTTTGAAGGTGATTTTGAGAACGGAGGCGTTGGTGGTATAGTGGTGAGCATAGCTGCCTTCCAAGCAGTTGACCCGGGTTCGATTCCCGGCCAACGCAAGTCTTTTTTGAACTTTTTCATTTAACATTGGAATAAAGCGTAATACATTCCCCAACTAATTTGCCTTACTGGTTAATAGTCTTAAAAGCATAACTTTGAAAGTATCACTGTGAGTTATAATGATCTGTGAGGTGATATTAGTCACTACATTAAGCCCCATCAAACGAATGTGTTCATTTGGAATCATGCATTGATAATGCGTTGTCGGGAAAACTGCAAATATGTATGGAAGCGTGAGTTGAATGATTAATCACATTCTAAGGATTGATATGGTCCTGTTGTTCGTCAAGCCACATAACAATGGCGTTGCAGTTACATGCGCTGCAAAATCAAATATTTAAAATTAAACAACCATCTGATAAAATTTACTGCAGCAGGATTGTTTTAGACACACATGGGCGCATGAAAAAAATCAAACATATGTTACCAAAATAGTCATTGCTGTATGATGTACAGCAACTGTGAAATGAATGGTTTTATAATCTGTTATGTGAGACTTCTGTTGGATTTTTAAGCATTTGATTCCCTGTGTACACAAAGATGGCAGTCCTGATTTAACGAGTGGGCAAGCAGAGCTCTCGGTGACTGATTTTTCAGTCTTTTTCAGTCACGTGATTGAGCGCCTTCCCGGCAATGCATCGTAATTAGAAAAGTGGAATGCAAGATATTGAACACGGACACATCCGGGATTTGAACCCGGGAACTCGCGCACCCGAAGCAAGAATCATACCCCTAGATTAAACAGCCAAATGCTGGCGCCGATTTGGTTCCACGAGCTTCCAAAGAAGCGTAGACCTAGATGCTCTGTATTGAGGAATTAGTGTCACCTTGCTGTGTGCCTGTTAGGGGCAGTCTGATTTGCTTTACCTGGCGGCTAGCATTTCTATGGGCATCGAGAGGTGGTCGCTATAAATGAGGAAACTTGTTAAGATAGGATTTAGTTTCGATATGCATACATACACATAAAAAATAAACAAAACAAAACTGTGTTTCGTTGTTTTGCAAAGGGATGCACTGCAATTTGTTATATTTTATTTTATTCTTGCGAGCACGCAGCTGTTTTATATATTCATTTTAAATAGATTGGGGGAAATTGGACTGTGTACTTTACAAATGTAATCTAGATTGTAACGAGACCATTCAAGTGCTGACGTTGTTGTCTACTTTGTATGTACCACAAAAAGAACAGATTTGCTGAACTGGTTAATTAACCTTACTATAAAAAACTGATAGATCCAAGTATTTTATATAAACTGCAATACTATAATATGTGGTAACTAGTTGAATTAACTTCACTATAAGAAACTGCTAGATTAAGAGTTTGTTTA
Source organism: Acipenser ruthenus (assembly GCF_902713425.1). Taxonomy (NCBI): domain Eukaryota; kingdom Metazoa; phylum Chordata; class Actinopteri; order Acipenseriformes; family Acipenseridae; genus Acipenser; species Acipenser ruthenus. The sequence continues at coordinate 4,990,950 of NC_081238.1, forward strand.
ATTGTATCATCTCTATATGTATCTACTAGACAATTGTTAGATGGTGAAGTGAAAGTGGAATTGTCATATTGTTTACATTGTTGTTAATGTGCTTGAGATTTTGAAAACAATTATTAATTAAAACTTGTAAAGATTATTTTTGGAGAATGATTGCTTGATTTCTCCTGGATAAAAGAGTTTGTGCGGGAACCAACCACTCGAGGTCCTTGTCCTCAATAAACACACGGTGGCGTAGTGAAAATAACATAAATTTCGCTATCTGTATATAAAGACCTGCTACACTTCAATACTACTGCCGCTACTCGGACACCACACACGGAATCATTGTAAACACACCGCCATAGCACAGGCTGCCGACCAGCCATACCGCCGCCGTCACGAGAGCCTCCCGTTCCCTTACATCCTGCTTCCTATTCCGCTCCCCCTTGTCTTTAAAACCAGCCTTTGAAATGAGCCAGGTAAAGGGGAATCATCCTCTGATTGGCGCAGGGAAAGAAACGAAAGATTCTTAAAATGAAAGTAGCCTAATTAAAACAATAAAACAAAACACATAGCAGCGACCTGCTGCAATTGTTCTGCCGTGTGTGTAGCACGGAGTGCCCAGCTGACAAAACAAACACAAGCTTCTCGGTAGTTCGCCGTGATCGTATAGTGGTTAGTACTTTGCGTTGTGGCCGCAACAACCCCGGTTCGAATCCGGGTCACGGCAGGTGCAATCCTCACACGGCAGAGAAGCTTGTTCTTTTTTTTCACACGCCATCTTCATGGCATTCACCTTTTTGAAAGAAAATAGTATACAATAATTGCTTCATCGTGTTAGTACAGGCATAATGCACACCAGCCTGCTGTGTATGAAATAATAATTACAGAAATAATCAATCTATAAACACCATAAAAATCTCCCACAAACACCAGTCACTGTATTAACGCTTATCGAGTAGAGGCAAGACGGGACCTGTCCCAGCAGCCAACGTTACAGTGGCTTAATTCAATCTTTGAAGGTGATTTTGAGAACGGAGGCGTTGGTGGTATAGTGGTGAGCATAGCTGCCTTCCAAGCAGTTGACCCGGGTTCGATTCCCGGCCAACGCAAGTCTTTTTTGAACTTTTTCATTTAACATTGGAATAAAGCGTAATACATTCCCCAACTAATTTGCCTTACTGGTTAATAGTCTTAAAAGCATAACTTTGAAAGTATCACTGTGAGTTATAATGATCTGTGAGGTGATATTAGTCACTACATTAAGCCCCATCAAACGAATGTGTTCATTTGGAATCATGCATTGATAATGCGTTGTCGGGAAAACTGCAAATATGTATGGAAGCGTGAGTTGAATGATTAATCACATTCTAAGGATTGATATGGTCCTGTTGTTCGTCCTGCCACATAACAATGGCGTTGCAGTTACATGCGCTGCAAAATCAAATATTTAAAATTAAACAACCATCTGATAAAACTTACTGCAGCCGGATTGTTTTAGACACACATGGGCGCATGAAAAAAATCAAACATATGTTACCAAAATAGTCATTGCTGTATGATTATTATTATTATTATTATTTATTTCGTAGCAGACGCCCTTATCCAGGGCGACTTACAATCGCAAGCAAATACAAATACATTCAAGTGTTACAATATTAGTCATACAATAAGAACAAGAAATACAATAATTCTCAAGTGTGACAAACCACAATTCAATAATACAGCAGATAATAGTGAAAGTTACATCAGGATATGATTAAATAGTGATAGTTACATCAGGATATGATTATGATCTACAGCAGCTGTGAAATGAATGGTTTTATAATCTGTTATGTGAGACTTCTGTTGAATTTTTAAGCATTTGATTCCCTGTGTACACAAAGGTGGCAGTCATGATTTAACGAGTGGGCAAGCAGAGCTCTTGGTGACTGATTTTTCAGTCTTTTTCAGTCACGTGATTGAGCGCCTTCCCGGCAATGCACCGTAATTAGAAAAGTGGAATGCAAGATATTGAACACGGACACATCCGGGATTTGATCCCGGGAACTCGCGCACCCGAAGCAAGAATCATACCCCTAGATTAAACAGCCAAATGCTGGCGGCGATTTGGTTCCACAAGCTTCCAAAGAAGCGTAGTCCTAGATGCTCAATATTGAGGAATTAGTGTCACCTTGCTGTGTGCCTGTTAGGGGCCGTCTGATTTGCTTTACCTGGCGGCTAGCATTTCTATGGGCATCGAGAGGTGGTCGCTATAAATGAGGAAACTTGTTAAGATAGGATTTAGTTTCGATATGCATACATACATATAAAAAATAAACAAAACAAAACTGTGTTTCGTTGTTTTGCAAAGGGATGCACTGCAATTTGTTATATTTTATTTTATTCTTGCGAGCACGCAGCTGTTTTATATATTCATTTTAAATAGATTGGGGCTAAATTGGTACTGTGTACTTTACAAATGTAATCTAGATTGTAACGAGACCATTCAAGTGCTGACGTTGTTGTCTACTTTGTATGTACCACAAAAAGAACAGATTTGCTGAACTGGTTAATTAACCTTACTATAAATAACTGATAGATCCAAGTATTTTATATAAACTGCAATACTATAATATGTGGTAACTAGTTGAATTAACTTCACTATAAGAAACTGCTAGATTAAGAGTTTGTTTAATTGTATCATCTCTATATGTACCTACTAGACAATTGTTAGATGGTGAAGTGAAAGTGGAATTGTCATATTGTTTACATTGTTGTTAATGTGCTTGAGATTTTGAAAACAAGATTTCCATTACACGAGAGTAGATGTTAAAACTTCATGCTGATTTGAACTCGGCTCTCGCCAAGATAAGCACCAACTAAGACGTAGCTTTACAGTAAACTAATGTGATCCATATGTGTCTCCATCCATTTACGTTTCCTTCCATATGATGATGTAGATATCCTTCTGTCTGGTGTTAATGGCTGAAGTGTAATGCTGGCTCCAGGGATCAGCTTATTTTGCCTCCCTGGCGCATCAGCACACACAACGGCTGCGATGCTGGCTCCGGGGATCAACCAAAGTGCGGCCTCCCCAGCGCATCAGCATGACAACCGTCTGGATTGAGCTAAGTAGGGTACATCTCTGGGGTTTTCAAGTGGGCACCTTCCATCCTCAGTGTTTCGTCGACTAGCCCACGACACCTCAAGAGGGCTCGACGGTGATTCTGGCGTCCCAGCATCACCCCCCTCCGTCCCCCACTCAACTCAGCCCAGCTTACTTACCTGTCCCCAGCCAGAATCTTTCCGTCTCAACCACAGCCAGTTGCTGCTCCTCTCTGCTGCTTCAGATAAGTTCTTCACTGTGCGACGCAACTCTTGGCCACTGAATCCGACGTCTCTGAGAAACCGGGTTGTAGAGTGTGCCACAAATCCTCGACAACCCACTTCCACTGGGTAAACCCGAACTCTCCATCCTCGCTGTTCCGCTTCAGTGGCTAGTTGAGCATACCGCAGTTTCTTCCTCTCATACGCCTCATCTACAGCATCCTCCCATGGCACTGTTAACTCTACCAGGTGAACAAGGCGTGCTGATCCAGACCACAAGACAATATCTGGTCGAAGGTTAGTGGTGGCAATCTCAGGTGGAAAAATAAGCCGTTGACCAACATCTGCCAGCATATTCCAGTCTCTAGCAGCTTCCAGTTGTCCTGGGCGAGGATTGGTTTTAACACCTTTTCTTGGTGGTTGCTCTCCTGGGCGGAGGAATGTTGTCTTTTGTGTGTAATGTTTTGATGGAACAGGTGGCAACTTATTGGTCATGTTACGCTTGTCTTCCAATGCTAAGGCCAAACATTGCAGCACCTGGTCATGGCGCCAAGTAAACCGTCTAAATTAAAACTTGTAAAGATTATTTTTGGAGTATGATTGCTTTATTTCTCCTGGATAAAAGAGTTTGTGCGGGAACCAACCACTCGAGGTCCTTGTCCTCAATAAACACAAGGTGGCGTAGTGAAAATAACATAAATTTCGCTATCTGTATATAAAGACCTGCTACACTTCAATACTACTGCCGCTACTCGGACACCACACACGGAATCATTGTAAACACACCGCCATAGCACAGGCTGCCGACCAGCCATACCGCCGCCGTCACGAGAGCCTCCCGTTCCCTTACATCCTGCTTCCTATTCCGCTCCCCCTTGTCTTTAAAACCAGCCTTTGAAATGAGCCAGGTAAAGGGGAATCATCCTCTGATTGGCGCAGGGAAAGAAACGAAAGATTCTAAAAATGAATGTAGCCTAATTAAAACAATAAAACAAAACACATAGCAGCGACCTGCTGCAATTGTTCTGCCGTGTGTGTAGCACGGAGTGCCCAGCTAACAAAACAAACACGAGCTTCTCGGTAGTTCGCCGTGATCGTATAGTGGTTAGTACTTTGCGTTGTGGCCGCAACAACCCGGGTTCGAATCCGGGTCACGGCAGGTGCAATCCTCACACGGCAGAGAAGCTTGTTCTTTTTTTTCACACGCCATCTTCATGGCATGCACCTTTTTGAAAGAAAATAGAATACAATAATTGCTTCATCGTGTTAGTACAGGCATGATGCACACCAGCCTGCTGTGTATGAAATAATAATTACAGAAATAATCAATCTATAAACACCATAAAAATCTCCCACAAACACCAGTCGCTGTATTAACGCTTATCGAGTAGAGGCAAGACGGGACCTGTCCCAGCAGCCAACGTTACAGTGGCTTAATTCAATCTTTGAAGGTGATTTCGAGAACGGAGGCGTTGGTGGTATAGTGGTGAGCATAACTGCCTTCCAAGCAGTTGACCCGGGTTCCCGGCCAACGCAAGTCTTTTTTGAACTTTTTCATTTAACATTGGAAGAAAGCGTAATACATTCCCCAACTAATTTGCCTTTCTGGTTAATAGTCTTAAAAGCATAACTTTGAAAGTATCACTGTGAGATATAATGATCTGTGAGGTGATATTAGTCACTACATTAAGCCCCATCAAACGAATGTGTTCATTTGGAATCATGCATTGATAATGCGTTGTCGTGAAAACTGCAAATATGTATGGAAGCGTGAGTTGAATGATTAATCACATTCTAAGGATTGATATGGTCCTGTTGTTCGTCAAGCCACATAACAATGGCGTTGCAGTTACATGCGCTGCAAAATCAAATATTTAAAATTAAACAACCATCTGATAAAATTTACTGCAGCAGGATTGTTTTAGACACACATGGGCGCATGAAAAAAATCAAACATATGTTACCAAAATAGTCATTGCTGTATGATGTACAGCAACTGTGAAATGAATGGTTTTATAATCTGTTAGACTTCTGTTGGATTTTTAAGCATTTGATTCCCTGTGTACACAAAGATGGCAGTCCTGATTTAACGAGTGGGCAAGCAGAGCTCTCGGTGACTGATTTTTCAGTCTTTTTCAGTCACGTGATTGAGCGCCTTCCCGGCAATGCATCGTAATTAGAAAAGTGGAATGCAAGATATTGAACACGGACACATCCGGGATTTGAACCCGGGAACTCGCGCACCCGAAGCAAGAATCATACCCCTAGATTAAACAGCCAAATGCTGGCGCCGATTTGGTTCCACGAGCTTCCAAAGAAGCGTAGACCTAGATGCTCTGTATTGAGGAATTAGTGTCACCTTGCTGTGTGCCTGTTAGGGGCAGTCTGATTTGCTTTACCTGGCGGCTAGCATTTCTATGGGCATCGAGAGGTGGTCGCTATAAATGAGGAAACTTGTTAAGATAGGATTTAGTTTCGATATGCATACATACACATAAAAAATAAACAAAACAAAACTGTGTTTCGTTGTTTTGCAAAGGGATGCACTGCAATTTGTTATATTTTATTTTATTCTTGCGAGCACGCAGCTGTTTTATATATTCATTTTAAATAGATTGGGGGAAATTGGACTGTGTACTTTACAAATGTAATCTAGATTGTAACGAGACCATTCAAGTGCTGACGTTGTTGTCTACTTTGTATGTACCACAAAAAGAACAGATTTGCTGAACTGGTTAATTAACCTTACTATAAAAAACTGATAGATCCAAGTATTTTATATAAACTGCAATACTATAATATGTGGTAACTAGTTGAATTAACTTCACTATAAGAAACTGCTAGATTAAGAGTTTGTTTAATTGTATCATCTCTATATGTATCTACTAGACAATTGTTAGATGGTGAAGTGAAAGTGGAATTGTCATATTGTTTACATTGTTGTTAATGTGCTTGAGATTTTGAAAACAATTATTAATTAAAACTTGTAAAGATTATTTTTGGAGAATGATTGCTTGATTTCTCCTGGATAAAAGAGTTTGTGCGGGAACCAACCACTCGAGGTCCTTGTCCTCAATAAACACACGGTGGCGTAGTGAAAATAACATAAATTTCGCTATCTGTATATAAAGACCTGCTACACTTCAATACTACTGCCGCTACTCGGACACCACACACGGAATCATTGTAAACACACCGCCATAGCACAGGCTGCCGACCAGCCATACCGCCGCCGTCACGAGAGCCTCCCGTTCCCTTACATCCTGCTTCCTATTCCGCTCCCCCTTGTCTTTAAAACCAGCCTTTGAAATGAGCCAGGTAAAGGGGAATCATCCTCTGATTGGCGCAGGGAAAGAAACGAAAGATTCTTAAAATGAAAGTAGCCTAATTAAAACAATAAAACAAAACACATAGCAGCGACCTGCTGCAATTGTTCTGCCGTGTGTGTAGCACGGAGTGCCCAGCTGACAAAACAAACACAAGCTTCTCGGTAGTTCGCCGTGATCGTATAGTGGTTAGTACTTTGCGTTGTGGCCGCAACAACCCCGGTTCGAATCCGGGTCACGGCAGGTGCAATCCTCACACGGCAGAGAAGCTTGTTCTTTTTTTTCACACGCCATCTTCATGGCATTCACCTTTTTGAAAGAAAATAGTATACAATAATTGCTTCATCGTGTTAGTACAGGCATAATGCACACCAGCCTGCTGTGTATGAAATAATAATTACAGAAATAATCAATCTATAAACACCATAAAAATCTCCCACAAACACCAGTCACTGTATTAACGCTTATCGAGTAGAGGCAAGACGGGACCTGTCCCAGCAGCCAACGTTACAGTGGCTTAATTCAATCTTTGAAGGTGATTTTGAGAACGGAGGCGTTGGTGGTATAGTGGTGAGCATAGCTGCCTTCCAAGCAGTTGACCCGGGTTCGATTCCCGGCCAACGCAAGTCTTTTTTGAACTTTTTCATTTAACATTGGAATAAAGCGTAATACATTCCCCAACTAATTTGCCTTACTGGTTAATAGTCTTAAAAGCATAACTTTGAAAGTATCACTGTGAGTTATAATGATCTGTGAGGTGATATTAGTCACTACATTAAGCCCCATCAAACGAATGTGTTCATTTGGAATCATGCATTGATAATGCGTTGTCGGGAAAACTGCAAATATGTATGGAAGCGTGAGTTGAATGATTAATCACATTCTAAGGATTGATATGGTCCTGTTGTTCGTCCTGCCACATAACAATGGCGTTGCAGTTACATGCGCTGCAAAATCAAATATTTAAAATTAAACAACCATCTGATAAAACTTACTGCAGCCGGATTGTTTTAGACACACATGGGCGCATGAAAAAAATCAAACATATGTTACCAAAATAGTCATTGCTGTATGATTATTATTATTATTATTATTTATTTCGTAGCAGACGCCCTTATCCAGGGCGACTTACAATCGCAAGCAAATACAAATACATTCAAGTGTTACAATATTAGTCATACAATAAGAACAAGAAATACAATAATTCTCAAGTGTGACAAACCACAATTCAATAATACAGCAGATAATAGTGAAAGTTACATCAGGATATGATTAAATAGTGATAGTTACATCAGGATATGATTATGATCTACAGCAGCTGTGAAATGAATGGTTTTATAATCTGTTATGTGAGACTTCTGTTGAATTTTTAAGCATTTGATTCCCTGTGTACACAAAGGTGGCAGTCATGATTTAACGAGTGGGCAAGCAGAGCTCTTGGTGACTGATTTTTCAGTCTTTTTCAGTCACGTGATTGAGCGCCTTCCCGGCAATGCACCGTAATTAGAAAAGTGGAATGCAAGATATTGAACACGGACACATCCGGGATTTGATCCCGGGAACTCGCGCACCCGAAGCAAGAATCATACCCCTAGATTAAACAGCCAAATGCTGGCGGCGATTTGGTTCCACAAGCTTCCAAAGAAGCGTAGTCCTAGATGCTCAATATTGAGGAATTAGTGTCACCTTGCTGTGTGCCTGTTAGGGGCCGTCTGATTTGCTTTACCTGGCGGCTAGCATTTCTATGGGCATCGAGAGGTGGTCGCTATAAATGAGGAAACTTGTTAAGATAGGATTTAGTTTCGATATGCATACATACATATAAAAAATAAACAAAACAAAACTGTGTTTCGTTGTTTTGCAAAGGGATGCACTGCAATTTGTTATATTTTATTTTATTCTTGCGAGCACGCAGCTGTTTTATATATTCATTTTAAATAGATTGGGGCTAAATTGGTACTGTGTACTTTACAAATGTAATCTAGATTGTAACGAGACCATTCAAGTGCTGACGTTGTTGTCTACTTTGTATGTACCACAAAAAGAACAGATTTGCTGAACTGGTTAATTAACCTTACTATAAATAACTGATAGATCCAAGTATTTTATATAAACTGCAATACTATAATATGTGGTAACTAGTTGAATTAACTTCACTATAAGAAACTGCTAGATTAAGAGTTTGTTTAATTGTATCATCTCTATATGTACCTACTAGACAATTGTTAGATGGTGAAGTGAAAGTGGAATTGTCATATTGTTTACATTGTTGTTAATGTGCTTGAGATTTTGAAAACAAGATTTCCATTACACGAGAGTAGATGTTAAAACTTCATGCTGATTTGAACTCGGCTCTCGCCAAGATAAGCACCAACTAAGACGTAGCTTTACAGTAAACTAATGTGATCCATATGTGTCTCCATCCATTTACGTTTCCTTCCATATGATGATGTAGATATCCTTCTGTCTGGTGTTAATGGCTGAAGTGTAATGCTGGCTCCAGGGATCAGCTTATTTTGCCTCCCTGGCGCATCAGCACACACAACGGCTGCGATGCTGGCTCCGGGGATCAACCAAAGTGCGGCCTCCCCAGCGCATCAGCATGACAACCGTCTGGATTGAGCTAAGTAGGGTACATCTCTGGGGTTTTCAAGTGGGCACCTTCCATCCTCAGTGTTTCGTCGACTAGCCCACGACACCTCAAGAGGGCTCGACGGTGATTCTGGCGTCCCAGCATCACCCCCCTCCGTCCCCCACTCAACTCAGCCCAGCTTACTTACCTGTCCCCAGCCAGAATCTTTCCGTCTCAACCACAGCCAGTTGCTGCTCCTCTCTGCTGCTTCAGATAAGTTCTTCACTGTGCGACGCAACTCTTGGCCACTGAATCCGACGTCTCTGAGAAACCGGGTTGTAGAGTGTGCCACAAATCCTCGACAACCCACTTCCACTGGGTAAACCCGAACTCTCCATCCTCGCTGTTCCGCTTCAGTGGCTAGTTGAGCATACCGCAGTTTCTTCCTCTCATACGCCTCATCTACAGCATCCTCCCATGGCACTGTTAACTCTACCAGGTGAACAAGGCGTGCTGATCCAGACCACAAGACAATATCTGGTCGAAGGTTAGTGGTGGCAATCTCAGGTGGAAAAATAAGCCGTTGACCAACATCTGCCAGCATATTCCAGTCTCTAGCAGCTTCCAGTTGTCCTGGGCGAGGATTGGTTTTAACACCTTTTCTTGGTGGTTGCTCTCCTGGGCGGAGGAATGTTGTCTTTTGTGTGTAATGTTTTGATGGAACAGGTGGCAACTTATTGGTCATGTTACGCTTGTCTTCCAATGCTAAGGCCAAACATTGCAGCACCTGGTCATGGCGCCAAGTAAACCGTCTAAATTAAAACTTGTAAAGATTATTTTTGGAGTATGATTGCTTTATTTCTCCTGGATAAAAGAGTTTGTGCGGGAACCAACCACTCGAGGTCCTTGTCCTCAATAAACACAAGGTGGCGTAGTGAAAATAACATAAATTTCGCTATCTGTATATAAAGACCTGCTACACTTCAATACTACTGCCGCTACTCGGACACCACACACGGAATCATTGTAAACACACCGCCATAGCACAGGCTGCCGACCAGCCATACCGCCGCCGTCACGAGAGCCTCCCGTTCCCTTACATCCTGCTTCCTATTCCGCTCCCCCTTGTCTTTAAAACCAGCCTTTGAAATGAGCCAGGTAAAGGGGAATCATCCTCTGATTGGCGCAGGGAAAGAAACGAAAGATTCTAAAAATGAATGTAGCCTAATTAAAACAATAAAACAAAACACATAGCAGCGACCTGCTGCAATTGTTCTGCCGTGTGTGTAGCACGGAGTGCCCAGCTAACAAAACAAACACGAGCTTCTCGGTAGTTCGCCGTGATCGTATAGTGGTTAGTACTTTGCGTTGTGGCCGCAACAACCCGGGTTCGAATCCGGGTCACGGCAGGTGCAATCCTCACACGGCAGAGAAGCTTGTTCTTTTTTTTCACACGCCATCTTCATGGCATGCACCTTTTTGAAAGAAAATAGAATACAATAATTGCTTCATCGTGTTAGTACAGGCATGATGCACACCAGCCTGCTGTGTATGAAATAATAATTACAGAAATAATCAATCTATAAACACCATAAAAATCTCCCACAAACACCAGTCGCTGTATTAACGCTTATCGAGTAGAGGCAAGACGGGACCTGTCCCAGCAGCCAACGTTACAGTGGCTTAATTCAATCTTTGAAGGTGATTTCGAGAACGGAGGCGTTGGTGGTATAGTGGTGAGCATAACTGCCTTCCAAGCAGTTGACCCGGGTTCCCGGCCAACGCAAGTCTTTTTTGAACTTTTTCATTTAACATTGGAAGAAAGCGTAATACATTCCCCAACTAATTTGCCTTTCTGGTTAATAGTCTTAAAAGCATAACTTTGAAAGTATCACTGTGAGATATAATGATCTGTGAGGTGATATTAGTCACTACATTAAGCCCCATCAAACGAATGTGTTCATTTGGAATCATGCATTGATAATGCGTTGTCGTGAAAACTGCAAATATGTATGGAAGCGTGAGTTGAATGATTAATCACATTCTAAGGATTGATATGGTCCTGTTGTTCGTCAAGCCACATAACAATGGCGTTGCAGTTACATGCGCTGCAAAATCAAATATTTAAAATTAAACAACCATCTGATAAAATTTACTGCAGCAGGATTGTTTTAGACACACATGGGCGCATGAAAAAAATCAAACATATGTTACCAAAATAGTCATTGCTGTATGATGTACAGCAACTGTGAAATGAATGGTTTTATAATCTGTTATGTGAGACTTCTGTTGGATTTTTAAGCATTTGATTCCCTGTGTACACAAAGATGGCAGTCCTGATTTAACGAGTGGGCAAGCAGAGCTCTCGGTGACTGATTTTTCAGTCTTTTTCAGTCACGTGATTGAGCGCCTTCCCGGCAATGCATCGTAATTAGAAAAGTGGAATGCAAGATATTGAACACGGACACATCCGGGATTTGAACCCGGGAACTCGCGCACCCGAAGCAAGAATCATACCCCTAGATTAAACAGCCAAATGCTGGCGCCGATTTGGTTCCACGAGCTTCCAAAGAAGCGTAGACCTAGATGCTCTGTATTGAGGAATTAGTGTCACCTTGCTGTGTGCCTGTTAGGGGCAGTCTGATTTGCTTTACCTGGCGGCTAGCATTTCTATGGGCATCGAGAGGTGGTCGCTATAAATGAGGAAACTTGTTAAGATAGGATTTAGTTTCGATATGCATACATACACATAAAAAATAAACAAAACAAAACTGTGTTTCGTTGTTTTGCAAAGGGATGCACTGCAATTTGTTATATTTTATTTTATTCTTGCGAGCACGCAGCTGTTTTATATATTCATTTTAAATAGATTGGGGGAAATTGGACTGTGTACTTTACAAATGTAATCTAGATTGTAACGAGACCATTCAAGTGCTGACGTTGTTGTCTACTTTGTATGTACCACAAAAAGAACAGATTTGCTGAACTGGTTAATTAACCTTACTATAAAAAACTGATAGATCCAAGTATTTTATATAAACTGCAATACTATAATATGTGGTAACTAGTTGAATTAACTTCACTATAAGAAACTGCTAGATTAAGAGTTTGTTTAATTGTATCATCTCTATATGTATCTACTAGACAATTGTTAGATGGTGAAGTGAAAGTGGAATTGTCATATTGTTTACATTGTTGTTAATGTGCTTGAGATTTTGAAAACAATTATTAATTAAAACTTGTAAAGATTATTTTTGGAGAATGATTGCTTGATTTCTCCTGGATAAAAGAGTTTGTGCGGGAACCAACCACTCGAGGTCCTTGTCCTCAATAAACACACGGTGGCGTAGTGAAAATAACATAAATTTCGCTATCTGTATATAAAGACCTGCTACACTTCAATACTACTGCCGCTACTCGGACACCACACACGGAATCATTGTAAACACACCGCCATAGCACAGGCTGCCGACCAGCCATACCGCCGCCGTCACGAGAGCCTCCCGTTCCCTTACATCCTGCTTCCTATTCCGCTCCCCCTTGTCTTTAAAACCAGCCTTTGAAATGAGCCAGGTAAAGGGGAATCATCCTCTGATTGGCGCAGGGAAAGAAACGAAAGATTCTTAAAATGAAAGTAGCCTAATTAAAACAATAAAACAAAACACATAGCAGCGACCTGCTGCAATTGTTCTGCCGTGTGTGTAGCACGGAGTGCCCAGCTGACAAAACAAACACAAGCTTCTCGGTAGTTCGCCGTGATCGTATAGTGGTTAGTACTTTGCGTTGTGGCCGCAACAACCCCGGTTCGAATCCGGGTCACGGCAGGTGCAATCCTCACACGGCAGAGAAGCTTGTTCTTTTTTTTCACACGCCATCTTCATGGCATTCACCTTTTTGAAAGAAAATAGTATACAATAATTGCTTCATCGTGTTAGTACAGGCATAATGCACACCAGCCTGCTGTGTATGAAATAATAATTACAGAAATAATCAATCTATAAACACCATAAAAATCTCCCACAAACACCAGTCACTGTATTAACGCTTATCGAGTAGAGGCAAGACGGGACCTGTCCCAGCAGCCAACGTTACAGTGGCTTAATTCAATCTTTGAAGGTGATTTTGAGAACGGAGGCGTTGGTGGTATAGTGGTGAGCATAGCTGCATTCCAAGCAGTTGACCCGGGTTCGATTCCCGGCCAACGCAAGTCTTTTTTGAACTTTTTCATTTAACATTGGAATAAAGCGTAATACATTCCCCAACTAATTTGCCTTACTGGTTAATAGTCTTAAAAGCATAACTTTGAAAGTATCACTGTGAGTTATAATGATCTGTGAGGTGATATTAGTCACTACATTAAGCCCCATCAAACGAATGTGTTCATTTGGAATCATGCATTGATAATGCGTTGTCGGGAAAACTGCAAATATGTATGGAAGCGTGAGTTGAATGATTAATCACATTCTAAGGATTGATATGGTCCTGTTGTTCGTCCTGCCACATAACAATGGCGTTGCAGTTACATGCGCTGCAAAATCAAATATTTAAAATTAAACAACCATCTGATAAAACTTACTGCAGCCGGATTGTTTTAGACACACATGGGCGCATGAAAAAAATCAAACATATGTTACCAAAATAGTCATTGCTGTATGATTATTATTATTATTATTATTTATTTCGTAGCAGACGCCCTTATCCAGGGCGACTTACAATCGCAAGCAAATACAAATACATTCAAGTGTTACAATATTAGTCATACAATAAGAACAAGAAATACAATAATTCTCAAGTGTGACAAACCACAATTCAATAATACAGCAGATAATAGTGAAAGTTACATCAGGATATGATTAAATAGTGATAGTTACATCAGGATATGATTATGATCTACAGCAGCTGTGAAATGAATGGTTTTATAATCTGTTATGTGAGACTTCTGTTGAATTTTTAAGCATTTGATTCCCTGTGTACACAAAGGTGGCAGTCATGATATAACGAGTGGGCAAGCAGAGCTCTTGGTGACTGATTTTTCATTCTTTTTCAGTCACGTGATTGAGCGCCTTCCCGGCAATGCACCGTAATTAGAAAAGTGGAATGCAAGATATTGAACACGGACACATCCGGGATTTGATCCCGGGAACTCGCGCACCCGAAGCAAGAATCATACCCCTAGATTAAACAGCCAAATGCTGGCGGCGATTTGGTTCCACAAGCTTCCAAAGAAGCGTAGTCCTAGATGCTCAATATTGAGGAATTAGTGTCACCTTGCTGTGTGCCTGTTAGGGGCCGTCTGATTTGCTTTACCTGGCGGCTAGCATTTCTATGGGCATCGAGAGGTGGTCGCTATAAATGAGGAAACTTGTTAAGATAGGATTTAGTTTCGATATGCATACATACATATAAAAAATAAACAAAACAAAACTGTGTTTCGTTGTTTTGCAAAGGGATGCACTGCAATTTGTTATATTTTATTTTATTCTTGCGAGCACGCAGCTGTTTTATATATTCATTTTAAATAGATTGGGGCTAAATTGGTACTGTGTACTTTACAAATGTAATCTAGATTGTAACGAGACCATTCAAGTGCTGACGTTGTTGTCTACTTTGTATGTACCACAAAAAGAACAGATTTGCTGAACTGGTTAATTAACCTTACTATAAATAACTGATAGATCCAAGTATTTTATATAAACTGCAATACTATAATATGTGGTAACTAGTTGAATTAACTTCACTATAAGAAACTGCTAGATTAAGAGTTTGTTTAATTGTATCATCTCTATATGTACCTACTAGACAATTGTTAGATGGTGAAGTGAAAGTGGAATTGTCATATTGTTTACATTGTTGTTAATGTGCTTGAGATTTTGAAAACAAGATTTCCATTACACGAGAGTAGATGTTAAAACTTCATGCTGATTTGAACTCGGCTCTCGCCAAGATAAGCACCAACTAAGACGTAGCTTTACAGTAAACTAATGTGATCCATATGTGTCTCCATCCATTTACGTTTCCTTCCATATGATGATGTAGATATCCTTCTGTCTGGTGTTAATGGCTGAAGTGTAATGCTGGCTCCAGGGATCAGCTTATTTTGCCTCCCTGGCGCATCAGCACACACAACGGCTGCGATGCTGGCTCCGGGGATCAACCAAAGTGCGGCCTCCCCAGCGCATCAGCATGACAACCGTCTGGATTGAGCTAAGTAGGGTACATCTCTGGGGTTTTCAAGTGGGCACCTTCCATCCTCAGTGTTTCGTCGACTAGCCCACGACAC
This sequence comes from Acipenser ruthenus, assembly GCF_902713425.1. NCBI lineage: Eukaryota > Metazoa > Chordata > Actinopteri > Acipenseriformes > Acipenseridae > Acipenser > Acipenser ruthenus. Next base: position 5,006,416 of record NC_081238.1, read on the forward strand.
CTCAAGAGGGCTCGACGGTGATTCTGGCGTCCCAGCATCACCCCCCTCCGTCCCCCACTCAACTCAGCCCAGCTTACTTACCTGTCCCCAGCCAGAATCTTTCCGTCTCAACCACAGCCAGTTGCTGCTCCTCTCTGCTGCTTCAGATAAGTTCTTCACTGTGCGACGCAACTCTTGGCCACTGAATCCGACGTCTCTGAGAAACCGGGTTGTAGAGTGTGCCACAAATCCTCGACAACCCACTTCCACTGGGTAAACCCGAACTCTCCATCCTCGCTGTTCCGCTTCAGTGGCTAGTTGAGCATACCGCAGTTTCTTCCTCTCATACGCCTCATCTACAGCATCCTCCCATGGCACTGTTAACTCTACCAGGTGAACAAGGCGTGCTGATCCAGACCACAAGACAATATCTGGTCGAAGGTTAGTGGTGGCAATCTCAGGTGGAAAAATAAGCCGTTGACCAACATCTGCCAGCATATTCCAGTCTCTAGCAGCTTCCAGTTGTCCTGGGCGAGGATTGGTTTTAACACCTTTTCTTGGTGGTTGCTCTCCTGGGCGGAGGAATGTTGTCTTTTGTGTGTAATGTTTTGATGGAACAGGTGGCAACTTATTGGTCATGTTACGCTTGTCTTCCAATGCTAAGGCCAAACATTGCAGCACCTGGTCATGGCGCCAAGTAAACCGTCTAAATTAAAACTTGTAAAGATTATTTTTGGAGTATGATTGCTTTATTTCTCCTGGATAAAAGAGTTTGTGCGGGAACCAACCACTCGAGGTCCTTGTCCTCAATAAACACAAGGTGGCGTAGTGAAAATAACATAAATTTCGCTATCTGTATATAAAGACCTGCTACACTTCAATACTACTGCCGCTACTCGGACACCACACACGGAATCATTGTAAACACACCGCCATAGCACAGGCTGCCGACCAGCCATACCGCCGCCGTCACGAGAGCCTCCCGTTCCCTTACATCCTGCTTCCTATTCCGCTCCCCCTTGTCTTTAAAACCAGCCTTTGAAATGAGCCAGGTAAAGGGGAATCATCCTCTGATTGGCGCAGGGAAAGAAACGAAAGATTCTAAAAATGAATGTAGCCTAATTAAAACAATAAAACAAAACACATAGCAGCGACCTGCTGCAATTGTTCTGCCGTGTGTGTAGCACGGAGTGCCCAGCTAACAAAACAAACACGAGCTTCTCGGTAGTTCGCCGTGATCGTATAGTGGTTAGTACTTTGCGTTGTGGCCGCAACAACCCGGGTTCGAATCCGGGTCACGGCAGGTGCAATCCTCACACGGCAGAGAAGCTTGTTCTTTTTTTTCACACGCCATCTTCATGGCATGCACCTTTTTGAAAGAAAATAGAATACAATAATTGCTTCATCGTGTTAGTACAGGCATGATGCACACCAGCCTGCTGTGTATGAAATAATAATTACAGAAATAATCAATCTATAAACACCATAAAAATCTCCCACAAACACCAGTCGCTGTATTAACGCTTATCGAGTAGAGGCAAGACGGGACCTGTCCCAGCAGCCAACGTTACAGTGGCTTAATTCAATCTTTGAAGGTGATTTCGAGAACGGAGGCGTTGGTGGTATAGTGGTGAGCATAACTGCCTTCCAAGCAGTTGACCCGGGTTCCCGGCCAACGCAAGTCTTTTTTGAACTTTTTCATTTAACATTGGAAGAAAGCGTAATACATTCCCCAACTAATTTGCCTTTCTGGTTAATAGTCTTAAAAGCATAACTTTGAAAGTATCACTGTGAGATATAATGATCTGTGAGGTGATATTAGTCACTACATTAAGCCCCATCAAACGAATGTGTTCATTTGGAATCATGCATTGATAATGCGTTGTCGTGAAAACTGCAAATATGTATGGAAGCGTGAGTTGAATGATTAATCACATTCTAAGGATTGATATGGTCCTGTTGTTCGTCCTGCCACATAACAATGGCGTTGCAGTTACATGCGCTGCAAAATCAAATATTTTAAATTAAACAACCATCTGATAAAACTTACTGCAGCCGGATTGTTTTAGACACACATGGGCGCATGAAAAAAATCAAACATATGTTACCAAAATAGTCATTGCTGTATGATGTACAGCAACTGTAAAATGAATGGTTTTATAATCTGTTATGTGAGACTTCTGTTGAATTTTTAAGCATTTGATTCCCTGTGTACACAAAGATGGCAGTCCTGATTTAACGAGTGGGCAAGCAGAGCTCTCGGTGACTGATTTTTCAGTCTTTTTCAGTCACGTGATTGAGCGCCTTCCCGGCAATGCATCGTAATTAGAAAAGTGTAATGCAAGATATTGAACACGGACACATCCGGGATTTGAACCCGGGAACTCGCGCACCCGAAGCAAGAATCATACCCCTAGATTAAACAGCCAAATGCTGGCGGCGATTTGGTTCCACGAGCTTCCAAAGAAGCGTAGACCTAGATGCTCTGTATTGAGGAATTAGTGTCACCTTGCTGTGTGCCTGTTAGGGGCAGTCTGATTTGCTTTACCTGGCGGCTAGCATTTCTATGGGCATCGAGAGGTGGTCGCTATAAATGAGGAAACTTGTTAAGATAGGATTTAGTTTCGATATGCATACATACACATAAAAATAAACAAAACAAAACTGTGTTTCGTTGTTTTGCAAAGGGATGACCTGCAATTTGTTATATTTTATTTTATTCTTGCGCGCACGCAGCTGTTTTATATATTCATTTTAAATAGATTGGGGGAAATTGGTACTGTGTACTTTACAAATGTAATCTAGATTGTAACGAGACCATTCAAGTGCTGACGTTGTTGTCTACTTTGTATGTACCACAAAAAGAACAGATTTGCTGAACTGGTTAATTAACCTTACTATAAAAAACTGATAGATCCAAGTATTTTATATAAACTGCAATACTATAATATGTGGTAACTAGTTGAATTAACTTCACAATAAGAAACTGCTAGATTAAGAGTTTGTTTAATTGTATCATCTCTATATGTATCTACTAGACAATTGTTAGATGGTGAAGTGAAAGTGGAATTGTCATATTGTTTACATTGTTGTTAATGTGCTTGAGATTTTGAAAACAATTATTAATTAAAACTTGTAAAGATTATTTTTGGAGTATGATTGCTTGATTTCTCCTGGATAAAAGAGTTTGTGCGGGAACCAACCACTCGAGGTCCTTGTCCTCAATAAACACACGGTGGCGTAGTGAAAATAACATAAATTTCGCTATCTGTATATAAAGACCTGCTACACTTCAATACTACTGCCGCTACTCGGACACCACACACGGAATCATTGTAAACACACCGCCATAGCACAGGCTGCCGACCAGCCATACCGCCGCCGTCACGAGAGCCTCCCGTTCCCTTACATCCTGCTTCCTATTCCACTCCCCCTTGTCTTTAAAACCAGCCTTTGAAATGAGCCAGGTAAAGGGGAATCATCCTCTGATTGGTGCAGGGAAAGAAACGAAAGATTCTAAAAATGAAAGTAGCCTAATTAAAACAATAAAACAAAACACATAGCAGCGACCTGCTGCAATTGTTCTGCCGTGTGTGTAGCACGGAGTGCCCAGCTGACAAAACAAACACGAGCTTCTCGGTAGTTCGCCGTGATCGTATAGTGGTTAGTACTTTGCGTTGTGGCCGCAACAACCCCGGTTCGAATCCGGGTCACGGCAGGTGCAATCCTCACACGGCAGAGAAGCTTGTTTTTTTTTTTCACACGCCATCTTCATGGCATGCACCTTTTTGAAAGAAAATAGAATACAATAATTGCTTCATCGTGTTAGTACAGGCATGATGCACACCAGCCTGCTGTGTATGAAATAATAATTACAGAAATAATCAATCTATAAACACCATAAAAATCTCCCACAAACACCAGTCGCTGTATTAACGCTTATCGAGTAGAGGCAAGACGGGACCTGTCCCAGCAGCCAACGTTACAGTGGCTTAATTCAATCTTTGAAGGTGATTTTGAGAACGGAGGCGTTGGTGGTATAGTGGTGAGCATAGCTGCCTTCCAAGCAGTTGACCCGGGTTCGATTTCCGGCCAACGCAAGTCTTTTTTGAACTTTTTCATTTAACATTGGAAGAAAGCGTAATACATTCCCCAACTAATTTGCCTTACTGGTTAATAGTCTTAAAAGCATAACTTTGAAAGTATCACTGTGAGTTATAATGATCTGTGAGGTGATATTAGTCACTACATTAAGCCCCATCAAACGAATGTGTTCATTTGGAATCATGCATTGATAATGCGTTGTCGTGAAAACTGCAAATATGTATGGAAGCGTGAGTTGAATGATTAATCACATTCTAAGGATTGATATGGTCCTGTTGTTCGTCCTGCCACATAACAATGGCGTTGCAGTTACATGCGCTGCAAAATCAAATATTTTAAATTAAACAACCATCTGATAAAACTTACTGCAGCCGGATTGTTTTAGACACACATGGGCGCATGAAAAAAATCAAACATATGTTACCAAAATAGTCATTGCTGTATGATTATTATTATTATTATTTATTTCGTAGCAGACGCCCTTATCCAGGGCGACTTACAATCGCAAGCAAATACAAATACATTCAAGTGTTACAATATTAGTCATACAATAAGAACAAGAAATACAATAATTCTCAAGTGTGACAAACCACAATTCAATAATACAGCAGATAATACTGAAAGTTACATCAGGATATGATTAAATAGTGATAGTTACATCAGGATATGATTATGATCTACAGCAACTGTGAAATGAATGGTTTTATAATCTGTTATGTGAGACTTCTGTTGAATTTTTAAGCATTTGATTCCCTGTGTACACAAAGGTGGCAGTCCTGATTTAACGAGTGGGCAAGCAGAGCTCTCGGTGACTGATTTTTCAGTCTTTTTCAGTCACGTGATTGAGCGCCTTCCCGGCAATGCACCGTAATTAGAAAAGTGGAATGCAAGATATTGAACACGGACACATCCGGGATTTGAACCCGGGAACTCGCGCACCCCTAGCAAGAATCATACCCCTAGATTAAACAGCCAAATGCTGGTGGCGATTTGGTTCCACGAGCTTCCAAAGAAGCGTAGTCCTAGATGCTCTATATTGAGGAATTAGTGTCACCTTGCTGTGTGCCTGTTAGGGGCCGTCTGATTTGCTTTACCTGGCGGCTAGCATTTCTATGGGCATCGAGAGGTGGTCGCTATAAATGAGGAAACTTGTTAAGATAGGATTTAGTTTCGATATGCATACATACATATAAAAAATAAACAAAACAAAACTGTGTTTCGTTGTTTTGCAAAGGGATGCACTGCAATTTGTTATATTTTATTTTATTCTTGCGAGCACGCAGCTGTTTTATATATTCATTTTAAATAGATTGGGGGAAATTGGTACTGTGTACTTTACAAATGTAATCTAGATTGTAACGAGACCATTCAAGTGCTGACGTTGTTGTCTACTTTGTATGTACCACAAAAAGAACAGATTTGCTGAACTGGTTAATTAACCTTACTATAAAAAACTGATAGATCCAAGTATTTTATATAAACTGCAATACTATAATATGTGGTAACTAGTTGAATTAACTTCACTATAAGAAACTGCTAGATTAAGAGTTTGTTTAAATGTTAGCCTTCAGGCGTAATTCGGGGGATGCCGTAGAGGGCGCTCTCCCGCTTTGCGCTCCTTTTTTCTTCTTATCCTATTTCCTTTTCTTTAGCCTGTCTTACCTTCCCTCCGTGGCATCCTGCCCGGTAGCATCCGCGATCTCTTCCGGGTGGAAGCTGATCCCAGTTCAGCCTCATTTAGTATTTCCAGCCAATCGCACAATGCAGCGCTCGCCACGTCAATTATTAGGGCATGGCCAGCACTGCTCCACGTATGTGTTATTGGCTGCCCCTCCTGTCTATCTCGCTCTCTTTTTCTACTTTAACCCAGCACTATTTCCGCTTCCTTGTCTGTGTTTGTTTTTTGTCTCTCTGCTCTGCGCTCGCAAGATAGTATCAGCTATTTTCCTACCTGCTCAGTCTGCGCTGTTCAAAACGCAGCGTCATTCTCAACTTGGTCTGCGTTTTTATCAGTTCAATGTCACCACTGCACTGCAACTGTTTTACACCGGCGCCTCACAGACCATGGTTACCACAGCAACGCCTCAGCGAGTGACTACTGGGAGTGGTAAGTTGCTACGGCGACCAGGCAGCTTTAACAGGCAATGAGAGCCTGTGCCACACGACTGCAATTTCTGGCTCCTGCTGCAGCGCTTTTGCAACATGAGAGCTTCAACTCGCCGAATTGTGACATCTAAATACTGCAGGCTCCTCTTCTAGACCTACATTAACTTACTTATATCATCACTAACTGTTCTAAAGCAAATGCTTAATACATAGACAAGGATTGTAATCGCAATAACCAAATATATGCTACCCTGCTTCACTAAAGCCAATAGTTTCAATTCCAATCAAAACCTTTAGATGGCAGCATAACACCACAAGCTCTACATAATTTAAGATGATTTGCTATCGCTGCGAATCTGGCACTCTCCAAACCTTCTATCAATTCCTGCAGTTTGTTGTCTTTTTGAGGGATTCTCAGTACCCTCCTGCCTCAACCTCTTTTTCTACATATTAACTTGAATTTTTTCAAATCCAAACTCCTCCCCTTGAGAACCTTGTCATGAAGCCATGCTTATCAGCTTTCTGAGATGTTAAGAGAATCCACCGTCACATTAATTTACAGCTTTCCTGCAACAGGCCATTCCTGCAACCTTCTTGTTCCTGGATTTGCACTTCCTTATTTGCCCCCAACTTCATCAAGGCACTTAATATAACTTTCAAAGTCCATTTCATTCAATTTGAGCTACCAGTCACATTCGGAAACTATGTGCTACGATTATCAACATTTCAGTCAAGCGTCCTCGTATCCCGCAATACACTCTTAGACTGCTCCTGATCAAATCAATAGGTTTTGTAGCAGCCTCCGAGCAACGCATTCCTATCCTCTCAGGTTCTGCAGCGGCCTCAGATCTATGCATTCTTCATTTCTGCCCAAAGGCAGCCCCATCGCCGACATCATCTAAAAACGCCTTAACTCTCAAATACCAATTTTCACCGCATTCAGCAGCTCTCTGCTCTCTACAGCAGGCCACTGCAGACTACTGACAGCATTCCATCGTTTACCCCCCAGATCTCTGCCCGTTCAGCAGATCTTGCCTCTACTGTTAATATCTCCTCATTACAGCAAATCTCGGCTCCCTCTTCAGATCTGCTTCTATTGCAGCATACAAAAGTGGCTTTAGTTTACTGTTCAAATCTGCAACTGCTCTCCTCCAGAGCTTCCAACACTCCAGCTTTCTTCCAATACCTGGATCTAAGATATATATATATATATACACGGAGAGCTTGACTTCCTCAGCAATTTAGTCATATGTCCGCTCATCCTCTCAGATACTACAAGCTTTAATATATGGTACGAGACTGGAAATCTGTTTGATTTATGAATTAAGGAGTTCCACTATTTGGAGAATGATTGGAGTTGTGAAACCCAAATCTCTGATTTATGAGTTCACCTTTTCCATTCCAAACAGACAAGATGGTAGCAAACCGCTGATCAATCCCGTATTAACTAACACAGGATGGTTGGCATCTCAGCTCTCTGCCTTAGTTTTAAAAAACATCTCAGCAGTCGATTTCATATATTTGTTCAGGTCCAGCTGCCACCTCAGCCCTCATCAAACTCTGCAACACCAACATCTGCCGTTCAACTAAATACAACACTCTCCAACCTTCTGCAATCTGCTCATCACTACATGGCCACACTCTTAGTCCCAGCGACCAAATCTTCATTTACCTCTGGATGGAAAACATTTACAACTTTCTGCACTCAAAATACATCCCATTCTGATTTAATGAGCAACGGATTCTAGCCTCCATCGCCCATGCAAGGGATTCTCTTCACTTAGCCCCCTCTACCGTTAAAGCCTACATCTCCGGAATTTAGTATTTCTGCCGCCTCATCTCCGTCCCTTCTTCAACATTTCTATCCATCCCATCAGTTTGCTTGACACTCGGAGAGATCCTCAAGAGCCCCCCCCCCGCTGCTCCCTCCTGGCTCCCTATATCAATAGACATTCTTCACTCTTTAATATCTACCCTCAGAAAAAGCTGCTCTGTCTATGCAATGACCTTACCTTGGAAGTACTATGTCTAACTGCTCTTGTGAAGCACTTCCTCTGCAGGATTCCTGAAGGAACAGAGTGCACCCTGTGAACTTACCGTGACAACACCTGTGATTTACCGTTTAAAAAAAAAAAAAAAAAAAAAAGCAAGAGTACCAAGACATCAAGGGGAATACAATGGATAGACTCTGACCGTTAAGCCATTTTCAACCATGAGGTCTTGTGAACCATTCCACGCACCCAGATACTGGACTTTGGCCAGCTGTAGTAATTTTACTACAGAACACTACACCTTGCAGTTAAAATAAAAATAAATTAAAAAAAAAAAAAAAATCAGGACTTCATCAGGATTTCAATACAGACAGTTACATCAAGATCCAGAAGTTCTACAACCTGGTCCCAGGAGCAGACCCCAACCCTCGTCTCGTACTACCTTTCAGCAAAACAATATTCAACTGAATAACTCTCTCTCCGGCCTCCTTCAATCACCACGTGGATTTATGGAGAACGCTCTCGCCCCATCTACCGTTCCTCCTACTCGACTGCCTGGTCTTCATTTACTCACTTTTGCGAGTAAAAAATAAATAAATAAATAATTTAAAAAAAAACGGATCTCAAACCTCTTTCAACCTACAGCACCTCCTCGCCTTCATCACTCACCTCAGGCTGTCTCTATGTTTAGCCCCCTCCTCTATTTAGATGCTACCTAGCGGGCATTCAGTATCAATTTCGCCTCCAATCTTTCTCCTCTCGTCTGTTCTAGAGATAGCGGATCTCTAGAGAGAACGCTCAGAGGTATGGAAAAAAGCCTGCTCCCCTCCTCTCCATCAAGTTAATCAATCTCTACTGACCTTCTCCTTTGTCTCATCACTGCTCTCTGGCATGCTTCAACCTATTCAACGACATCGTCATGGAAACCCTGTGCCTGACCGTCGCCTTTGGATTTCTCCGCTGTGCAGAATTCTCAACTCCATCAATTTCCAACTTCCCAGCTCTAGGCCTCAAGTGCTCAGATCTCTCTCAAATCCCCGGAAACCACTTTATCCTCCTCATCAGATCTTCAAAAACGGTCCAATTAAGCCGAGGATTCAGTATCTTCTGTCAGATCCCCTCTTCGACAGCTCCAGATCTATACTTACGAGTCACTGGTTCTCATCCCGTTTATGCACCCTCTCGTCACGGATCGGACTTTCTTCTACTATTTTTCCCCCCATTCATTCTGGATCAGAGCAGCTGCCTCCGCGGCTAGCGTAGGTATCAACACTTTGATTAAGTCTATGGGGCGCTGGATCTCCTCAGCTGTGAACTTTTATATTAGATCATCCTCAACAGACATCGCCACAGCTCACCAAGCACTTGTTAGCTTGCCCGGAGTGGGGGGCGCCCTCTCCGCCAGGCCCACCAGAGGTTTCCTCCCTGCAGGGGGGTTTTTCCTCTCCACAGTGCGGACGGCTTATAGGCATAGGTTGTCTACTAACATCTCTTGTCTTTTCTTTTTTCTTCTAGCTTTTGTTTATGTGTGCGGCTCTGCGATCTCTTTTCTATCCCACGGTGTGGTTCTTGCGGGGAGCCGGGGGTCCTCTTTTGGGGGGAAGTGAGTCTCACTCCCCCGGCTGTCCGGGTCGGCCTCTCGTCTCAACCACTGCCGCCCGGCTGTTCCTCGCCGACCTGAGGGGACCCCCGGCCACATCCTATTCTTCTGCTGCTTATGCGCTAAGCCTTCCAGGCCTCAACCTTGCTGTCCCATCTCCTCTCTTCTATTTCAGGTCCAGGACCATTTCAGCCCCCTCATGCAGTAGGCCGTGCCTCCACCTGCCGAGCGGGCCCCGACCGAGGGGGGGGGGGGTTTCTCTGTTTTCGTCTCTCCTAAACGGACCCGAGACACTTTTTTCCTAAGCTCTCCACGCCGCCCAGCTGCCAGCTTAGCTGCCTGAGGATGCTGCACTGAGTTGCGAAGGATCTGTCCTTTTGTCCTGTTCGTCCCCTTCCTGTCTCTTGCTCCACTAAACGCCCAGCAGCCAGAGGATGCTGCCTGACCCGTCGGGAGCGAGAGTCAGTTTGTTGTATGTTATATGTCTAAACTTTGCTCTCTCTCTCACTTTTACGTCACCCAGCAGTCGGAGGATGCTGCCTGACCTGGCGGAAAGTGTTTATATCTAATCCTTTGCTCTTCTCATGTCTCCCTCTCTACGTCGCCCAGCAGCCAGAGGATGCTGCCTGACCCGACGAGAAGGGAAAACTCTTCGTCCCCCCTATCTCGTCCTGCTATCAGTATCTAACCTCAATGTTACTAAGCACCATTCCCAAACTCCAGCCCTCAATCTCGCCATTCCTCAAACTCGTCTCACTCTTAAACTCTCAAATGTCTCACCCCTCTCGAGCCTCCTAAGCAATCGGAGAAATCCTCTCATCTGGTCTCATTCTTAATATCTCACTCCCAATTTCGCCTCCTCTCAAGCCCTCGTAGGCAACCAGTGAATTGTATCATCTCTATATGTATCTACTAGACAATTGTTAGATGGTGAAGTGAAAGTGGAATTGTCATATTGTTTACATTGTTGTTAATGTGCTTGAGATTTTGAAAACAATTATTAATTAAAACTTGTAAAGATTATTTTTGGAGTATGATTGCTTGATTTCTCCTGGATAAAAAGAGTTTGTGCGGGAACCAACCACTCGAGGTCCTTGTCCAAAATAAACACACGGTGGCGTAGTGAAAATAACATAAATTTCGCTATCTGTATATAAAGACCTGCTACACTTCAATACTACTGCCGCTACTCGGACACCACACACATAATCATTGTAAACACACCGCCATAGCACATGCTGCCGACCAGCCATACCGCCGCCGTCACGAGAGCCTCCCGTTCCCTTACATCCTGCTTCCTATTCCGCTCCCCCTTGTCTTTAAAACCAGCATTTGAAATGAGCCAGGTAAAGGGGAATCATCCTCTGATTGGCGCAGGGAAAGAAACGAAAGATTCTAAAAATGAAAGTAGCCTAATTAAAACAATAAAACAAAACACATAGCAGCGACCTGCTACAATTGTTCTGCCGTGTGTGTAGCACGGAGTGCCCAGCTGACAAAACAAACACGAGCTTCTCGGTAGTTCGCCGTGATCGTATAGTGGTTAGTACTTTGCGTTGTGGCCGCAACAACCCCGTTTCGAATCCGGGTCACGGCAGGTGCAATCCTCACACGGCAGAGAAGCTTGTTCTTTTTTTTCACACGCCATCTTCATGGCATGCACCTTTTTGAAAGAAAATAGAATACAATAATTGCTTCATCGTGTTAGTACAGGCATGATGCACACCAGCCTGCTGTCTATGAAATAATAATTACAGAAATAATCAATCTATAAACACCATAAAAATCTCCCACAAACACCAGTCGCTGTATTAACGCTTATCGAGTAGAGGCAAGACGGGACCTGTCCCAGCAGCCAACGTTACAGTGGCTTAATTAAATCTTTGAAGGTGATTTTGAGAACGGAGGCGTTGGTGGTATAGTGGTGATCATAGCTGCCTTCCCAGCAGTTGACCCGGGTTCGATTCCCGGCCAACGCAAGTCTTTTTTGAACTTTTTCATTTAACATTGGAATAAAGCGTAATACATTCCCCAACTAATTTGCCTTACTGGTTAATAGTATTAAAAGCATAACTTTGAAAGTATCACTGTGAGTTATAATGATCTGTGAGGTGATATTAGTCACTACATTAAGACCCATCAAACGAATGTGTTCATTTGGAATCATGCATTGATAATGCGTTGTCGGGAAAACTGCAAATATGTATGGAAGCGTGAGTTGAATGATTAATCACATTCTAAGGATTGATATGGTCCTGTTGTTCGTCCTGCCACCTAAAAATGGCGTTGCAGTTACATGCGCTGCAAAATCAAATATTTAAAATTAAACAACCATCTGATAAAACTTACTGCAGTCGGATTGTTTTAGACACACATGGGCGCATGAAAAAAATCAAACATATTGTTATACTAGTAGGGTGTAGTGTATGTGAATATCTCCTGTGTTTGTATTGTCAACTGTATGTATTGGTTGTGTTTTATGTATTGAAACCCCCAAGCACTCCCTCCTCTGTCTCTGAAATTGTTACATTTGTGTGGCGGGAAGGAGCCTTGTTATATAAACTCGGAGCGGGAGTATTGGCGCGCTCTGATTCCCAGCTGCGTTAGGGTGAGGTACTGTACTGCGGGACTGTGCTGCGGTATGAGTGTACTACACGGAGTATGGCAAGTCAAATTATCATTTAGAGATATCTCTAATTCATTTATAGATATCTATAAATATTTGAAGATATCTCTAAATCATTTCCAGATATCTCTAAATATTTGAAGATATCTTCAAATATTTAGAGATATCTCTAAATCATTTTAAGATATCTAAAATGCATTTTTAGATATCTTTAAATCATTTGAAGATATCTTTAAATGGAGCTTTAAATGAGATATCTAAAATGCATTTTTAGATATCTTTAAATCATTTTAAGATATCTCTAAATGTTTTTGAGATATCTTTAAATACTTTTCAGATATCTTTAAATCATTTAGAGATATCTCTAAATAACGTCCTATTCATTTAAAGATATCTGCAAATCATTTGAAGATATCTTCAAATAGCTTCCTGTTCATTTCGAGATATCTCTAAATCATTTAGAGATATCTTGAAATAACTTCCTGTTCGTTTAGAGATATCTCTAAATCATTTGAAGATATCTTCAAATGAACAGGAAGCCATTTCAAGATATCTCAAAATGACTTCCTGTGAAAATGCTCTATGTTTTCAATGGACTTCCTGTCCATTTAAAGATATCTTCAAATGAACAGGAAGTTATTTAGAGATATCTCTAAATGTTTTAGAGATATCTCTAAATGAACAGGATTTTATTTGAAGATATCTTCAAATGATTTAGAGATATCTTTAAATGAACAGGAAGTTATTTGAAGATATCTTCAAATGATTTACAGATATCTTTAAATAATATGTGGATTTGGCTAGCATGGTGCGCCAAACTGTCATTTAGAGATATCTTAAAATGAGGGTTTTAAAGATATCTCTAAATCATTTAAAGATATCTTCAAATAACTTCCTGTTCATTTAAAGATATCTGCAAATCATTTGAAGATATCTTCAAATAGCTTCCTGTTCATTTCGAGATATCTCTAAATCATTTCGAGATATCTATAAATAACTTCCTGTTCATTTAGAGATATCTCTAAATCATTTGAAGATATCTTCAAATGAACAGGAAGCTATTTCAAGATATCTCAAAATGACTTCCTGTGAAAATGCTGTATGTTTTCAATGGACTTCCTGTCCATTTAAAGATATCTTCAAATGAACAGGAAGTTATTTAGAGATATCTCAAAATGATTTAGAGATATCTCGAAATGAACAGGACGTTATATGAAGATATCTTCAAATGATTTAGAGATATATTTAAATAATATGTGGATTTGGCTAGCATGGTGCGCCAAACTGTCATTTAGAGATATCTCTAAACCATTTCAAGATATCTCGAAATAACTTCCTGTTTAAAAGTAAACCAGGAGAAATGTTTTATTCACTCAGTTAAGGAGTACAGTGGGGGCAAAGGCGCTATGGCTCATCCTGAAGCTGTACTAACAACTCTTGGAGCAATTAAAAATACACTCAGCACACTTGAAAGACATTTTCAAGACGGTTCTATTGAAATTGATAACAGTTATAGACTGTTTCAAAATGCAAAAACAAACTTTGATAGAATCAGTATGGAAATTCCAGAAAACGTTAGAGTGGAAATATCAAACTGTTTTCATGAATTAATGCCGGTGTTCGAAAACGAAGGAATTTCTGACACCCAGTCAAGCATAAATACCGGTGGTGATTTTGTGGTTCAGCAGAGGAGAGAAGGTAAGTTAATGTCTCTATTCTCTTTGGGAACTACAGTCATTTTAATACACACGTGGATTGGTTATTGTCGCATTTAATTTTTTATTTATTTATTTATTTTTAATACAGGTCAGTTTGGTTTGACAAGGATTTCTGTTTCGAGACACCAGCTCCAGATTTTCGTTTCTCGAGGATACACAGGAAAGAGGATTGCTGAACATTTAGGATGCTCGGTGTCATACATTTATAAGCGCTTAAAAGCGGAGGGTCTGTCACCAAGAGACAAATACAGCAACATCACAGACAGCGAACTCGATACTGAAGTAAAGTCACTTCATTCCCAGTATCCAAATGCAGGGGCCGAGGTTAGTTATTGTATTTACAGCTTTGAAATTGGTGTTTATTCTTTAATGGTTGAGGGTCTGTGCCCGCTTTCACTACGAACGTTTACGTTAAAAAAAAAAAAAAGATTTGAAAATGTGGGTTTGTATCTGATTTGTTCAAAATATAATTATAATTTGGAACGGATACCTGTTTATTGATACCTGCGCATACAAACAATGCTAATATTATAATGTCCTGGATGTATTACAGCAGTTTATTCCAATAATATAATAGTAACATTTTTGAGTCATAACAACTGTGTCAAAAGTAAGCATAATAAAACAAATTGATGTTTGCTTTCCTCTATAGATGATGAATGGATATCTTAGAGCTAAGGGGATATTTGTTCAGCGACAGAGAATACGCAAGTCTCTAAACAGCATCGATCCAGTAAGCAGTGCTGGACGATGGGCCCAGGTCATTAACAGAAGATCTTACTACGTCCCATCACCAAACAGCATGTGGCATATGGACGGTCATATGAAGCTGATAAGGTGAGTCTACTTTGTGTGGTGTTAAATATATATTAGCGTGCACAGGGGTAGGGGTCAGGGTTCGTAGGTGACGCAATCAAAGACATAAGCCCGATATCAACTTGACATCAACTCGAGTTCTGGGAGAAATCAGTATACTCGAGTTGTCTGTCCATGGTAACGAGGTTAATATTTTATTTTACCCAATTATCTGATCTGAAATCACATATGTTAAAGATATTTGTTTGGCTGCTCATGTCTATTGACCACGAAAAAAAATTTATATCACTTTATTACATTTTATTCTTTATGTATTTAATATACATGCATTCATTTTGAGTACATGTTTGTCCCAATTTGGCACAATGGCTTGTATGCATTTAGTCTGAAGCAAAACTATCCAATTTTCTCAAATTAAACTGCCATATTTGTTCCTGGAAGGAAAGTAATAGATTTGTATTTGTTTGTAATAGATTAGGCTCTCATGATGAATCTTACCCTCATTCTTCAGGTGATCGTACTGAAAGGTCAGAATCTTCATAATTAACTGGGTCATTGTTTTGAGAAGAGGTCATATAATTAAATTGTGACAAAGTGAGGATCGTAATTTTCACTTGTACCAACTGGAGGGCAGATTCTTCATGAAATCCTTCATGAAATCCATAGATTGTCATTCCAAAGGGCAAATAAGTAACTGAAATCAGGTGTAACAAAATGTGGCTACTGCACAGTTTTTATATGTAAACAATGTGACTATTTTTAGTTATAACCCTTTAAAAATTAACACAAACGATATTGTTGTTCTGTCAGCATTGTAGTAGGTGCCAGATATCCATTTTCCTGGATATTCTTGAAAATGAAACAGAACCTATATGTGCCAGTCCTGGTAGATAGGTGAATACTGCCTAATTAAAATAAACTTGAGAACTCTGCATTTCACCCCATATAGAGGCACAATATAATCTGAATATTTAACCTTTATTGGTGTTAAAATGCTCTGACTGCTATTGGTGAAAAAAATATGTATTGTTCACAATACGCATATCTTATTACTGTAAAAATAACTTTTTTAAAATGTTTACTTTTGATTGTAGGTGGGGATTTGTTATCCATGGTGCCATAGATGGTTTTTCTCGCCTTGTTCCATATTTGCATTGTGCCACAGACAATAGCTCAAGCACAGTTCTACAGGCTTTCTCCAAAGCAGTGGCAGAATATGGGTTACCGTCTCGCATGAGGTCAGACCATGGTGGAGAAAACATACAGGTAGCCTTGCTTATGAACATCTTGAGAGGGCTCCAGCGTGGCAGCCACATAACTGGAGTATCTGTTCATAACCAGAGAATAGAAAGACTTTGGAAAGATGTGTTCCTACAAGTTGTAGAGCCCTTGTACAAGGAATTCTATGATTTAGAAGATCTTAGTATATTAGAGGCAGATAATGATGTTCACAAAGCATGCTTGCAGTTGGTGTACCTTCCAGAAATTAATAAAAGATTACAATTATTCAGACAAGGATGGAATAAACATAAAATCCGAACAGAAAGGAACAGAACACCTGAACAAATTTGGTCAGATGGATTGGCTGCAACACTTGCAAGCTCTGCTGAATCAGGGGCAAACATTTTGGATGGTAAACAATTTGAAGAACATTTAATATTACATTTACAAAGAGCTGGAGTCCAAACAACACATATTTTTTGTATGACAGAAACTGAAGAGCATTCCAATCCACTTAATTTAACTACTCAGCAGCTTAATACCCTTAAAGAGGAAATCCAACTTGAAGGAGACTTTATGGATAAATATGCACGTTGCATTCACAAAACACTAGAGTTAATGTTTTCTAACGAATAATAAAACCATCCTATTTGTTTTAATATGATCATTCTGGAACTTAAGTTTTCAAGACACAGCACAGCAAAATGTTGTACTTTTTAACCAATTCAGGAAGCTTGTTTTCCATGATTGTCTAGGTGCGGTCGGAGCAAATGAAGTTGTTTTATGATTTGGTCATGAATTACACCTAGCATAAGGGTGTCTAGAAACTGCAAGTGGACATAGACCTGTGTGGTTTTGTAAGCTGGAGGGTACACTAGCTGTGGGAAATTACGGCTTAAAGTCTTTATAACTACCAAGCAACATTCTACTTTTACCTACATATCTTAACAATTCCACTTAATCACTATTGTTCTAGAAAAAAAGTAATACTTTTGAGGAACTGATCCTGCATTTATTTATCTATTGTACACAAAGAGATGATTGATGGTCATAGTTACCTGTGGTAAAAACTTTCATCTAATTTGTCCAGTCCAATATGAAAGCAGGACACATTGTATTTATAACATGAAACTGTATTTAAATGCTTCTGTTCTGATTGTAATATTTTACCATTAAAGATATGACTGAAGACTATAACAATGTTATCATTCAAAAACATGTTTATTTATTTGTGTGTCTTTTTTAACATGAACACCCTTAATGTCTGTTTGAAAGTTAAGACAGCATTATTTTCATAAATATGAAATGTTTACAACATCATTTTGGTACAAAAGTTAAACAGCAAGTATGTGAATTTGGCAATTAACTTCTTATCCAAAGTCAGGAAAAAAATAAAACTCACACATTTTCTTTCTTCACTTGAGGAAATAAAGGTTACATACAATGTTGAATCCCCAAAGAGGTCATTTTATACAAACAATTTGACGTCATATTTTCACAATAACACCATCAGTATGATAAACCATGAGCGGCAAGGTTCCATTCCATTGAAAATGTATGGTTTTAATTGGCACATCGTAAGCTCAGACAGTAAAATGCAACAGAATAAAAACAGTGTTATTTCAATGAAATGGCTGAACAGCCCTGTAACTTTAAAGTAGGTGATAAGACAATGCAATCAAACATTTGGAAGGCAGATTTATCATATTTTCCACCATCACAGGACTTGGTGAGTTAAGTTTTACACCTTAAACGTAACGTGATTATTTCTTAGACTCAGATGAGAGGAACATCACAAGTCCCGTTTAGTAGTAGATTTTTTCTTTATTGAACATTGTGTATTGTAATTGTGTAATCGCATGACAAGTTACACGTGTTTGACAAGTGTTTTGTGTATATATATATATATATATATATATATATATATATATATATATATATATATATATATATATATATATATATATATATTAGCTCAAAGAGCCAGCTGCCAGATACACACATACATACATTATATATATATACACATACATACATACACACGTATATATACATACATACATACATATATATACACACACACACACACACACGACTGCGGTGAAACCAGAGTAAGGGTGGTTATGTAAAAAGTCGGTTAAATGAATCCTGTTTTAAATATCATTATACACAGTTGTAACAATTACTATATTCACATAATTATTGTTTTGAGATTGGCTTTTATTAGGGAGCTCCCCTAAATCACTTGAGAAGATAGATACAGGGTATTAATGCTTGTGACAGGGTAGACGTCTGTCATGTGGATGCGTGCATCTGCTGCTGAGTGACAGGCAGGAGATCGAGACGGAGTTGATATGCCCCGCAGGCGAACAGGTTTTATTTGCACATCAACACACTGAACAGCTCACGTGACACTACCAGCAATGGTAGCGCACGGAGCACATACCACGAAAGTGTAGAAAAACTTTGGTAGGATCTACAATCTCTGAACTAATCCTCTCTGTTCAATAACAAACTAAAGTTACTGAAGAGCTTGATCATAGCGGATAAACGACTGTGTGTGTGTGTGTGTGTGTGTGTCAATATATATATATATATATATATATATATATATATATATATATATATATATATATATATATATATATATATATATATATATATATGCTCAATAAAAAGCCTATGTCATAAAAGTAATTGGAATGGATTAAAAGGGAATTGGAACAGAAAACTATAAATTTTATCTCAACTGATTGCTGACCCTCCATTTTTTACAGGCTTTACGCTGTGGTGTTCCTGGGAAGTCATGCTATCAAGGCTTTACAAATCATTATGAAAGAAGCAGGCTTAAGTAGTTGGGCATTTACAAGTAAAATATATATTTTTTTATATAAAAACATCCCTTGTCAAATGATTCTTCATGTCACTTGACTTCAGATATAGCTGCTGTGATTCTAACCACTACCTTAAATCATTGTCATTATAAATGCATTCTCTGAATTTAGAATGGATTTCATTTCTCGTTTGAAGTCCTGTACTGAAGCATAGCTTACTGGTATCTCTAGTGTATTGCTACAAGTGTGTGCAATAGGTCTCCTCAGGCTACCACAAAGTCTATTAAATACTATTGTAATGCCATCATTTGGCAGTAATGGGGATCCTGTAACAAAATGCAGAAATTTGGACATTTCATCCTGATCCACTGACTTGATGAAGTCACGTAAATAGTAATAAGCAACTTCTTCTTCAGGTTTCAGGTCTTTTTCAGAAGTTGTTATACACTGCAACACACGGTCTGCAGTAGGCATCTCCTGCCAGTACAGGTACGAAATTAAGTCTGTATCTAACTGTGACCAAAATGCTCTCATATGAGACTCTGGAATAGCCTGCCTTATAAAGCAATTCAAGAACATTGGTTTTATTACCAGTTCATTTTGTGCTACAAGAACCAGTTGCTCTCTAAAATCTTTAGCTGAAGGAACTGTGTGCATGCCATTCACAGAATAAAAGGTCAGCAAGTCAGATTTTTCAGAAATGCTTAGTTTTTCAAAACTATTCAAAGCCTTTTGCAGCAAGGTTCGTTCAGGTACTGTTACATGGAGCATAAAGTCATCCAACAGTGTTCTACTATCAATCATAGAGGTATTAAACACAACAGATAGCAGTGTTGATCTACAAAATCTGGGTGGCACGCAATGATTAAGCTGACACATATGTGACAAAACGTTACCAACAACAGAAAAAATGTCCTGCGCTTTGGCATATTGATTTACTGGTATACATGGGACAAGAGCATCCTCACCTTTAAACCACTGAATGAAAGCACTGTTCCAAAAAGAAGAAAAAAGATATTTTGTTAACCCACCAAAGTCATCTCCCTCTTCCCCAATAAAGTTAACATGTAAACGTTTATTGATGATACTTTGATTACTGTAAATTCTTTGTACATCTTCTAGAACAGTGTGTCTTTTAACTTCAACTGTAACTTCTTCTTCCAATAACACATCTAGATCAGAGAAAGCTGTGTAAGGTAGAAACACAAATGTTACATTACAGTAAGTTGTACCTTTCATTCCTCAACTTTCATATTTTGCAGAAATATGCTGAATGTTATTAAAATATCCACTATCATGGCATCTCAATTGTGAGAGACACCGTGTTTCTTGAAGAGATCACTATAGTGAACATGAAATACACACCCAAGAGCCTCTTACGATGTATGGATTATCACCCAGTGCAGTCTCTACCTCACCGAGGGTTTCGTTCTTTCATTTTTTTTAATTACGTGCAGTTTCATAAACTAAAGTTTAATACGGTAATATAACATAATTTTTAGTCAAAAAAGGTCAGTTTGGCAGTGTTCCTAAACTGCAATTTTAGAGTTGCCGAATAATGAGTTCTAACTGAGTTAAAAAAAAAAATACATACCTCTTTCAAGCTCCTGTTCCTTTTCTCCCAAAAGAGACTGGTGGAGCTGAACCTTATGGGAGAGAAATATTAGAGAAAATATCTAATATGTAACATTGCAGAAAATACTGAAATTAAAACCTCTCATTAAAATACCTTAACCATTCTTTTCATCCAATCAATTTCTTTGAATTCAATATACTGTATGTATTAGCATGGAAGACAATCCAGCAATAATGGAGAGGTTTAAAGTTCTGGCAACACAATTATTAACCTGGGAAACAACAAAAGCTTATACCATAACAGTAACAACATAAAAAACTTCAAATGTAATATACTTGAGCAAAGCTATTTCAAAATGAATTATCTTATGAGTGCGCTGAAAATTATTACATAGTTTAAACAAAGACTAAGCTAAATGTAATATTTTGCATGAAAACATTAATCAATAACTTATGAACACCGAATTATAAAATACATTTTTCAAAAACTAAAAACACTCAGGCCGTAACAAACATTTTGTTTCTTGCCTTCCAAGCAATAGCAGAAAGGTTTGTAACTTTTCTGTAGATTTTCAAAACATTAAAACAGCACTTTTTAATTAAAAACATGTTGGCACCACAAACCTTTACTGGCAGGACAGGAAGATGCTCTCCAATGACATTGGTAACATGACCTGTGATTGGCCACCTTAGGTTGAAGTCCTATTGCTCTGCTGAAACTACAGATGCAGAGGAGTTGCTGTTAATGTGCTATTAGTCTGTCCTCCATTTTCAAACTACAGATGCAAGAGAGCTGTTGTGGATCTGTTTTTAGGTAAGTAAAATTATTGCTATCACACTCTTCATTCAGTATTTTACTGAAATATTATTTTCCAAACAGAATAATCTTGAAAGACTTTGAAATGCATTTTTTATTAAGCTTTCTTTTTGAAATTGCAGACAAACTAATGTAGTTAGATGTGTAGTTCTAAGAATACATCCTTTGAACTTCAAGTAAAAATACTACTACTGTAATAATAATAATAATAATAATAATAATAATAATAATAATAATAATAATAATAATAATAATAATGTTTGCTAAGCATTCCAAAATGTAGATAAAATGATTCCTGTTAAACAAAGACCACCACATCTAGCTACAACACATTAGCTGTCTGCAATTTTTTTTAAAAAGAGGCTTAATAAAAAAAAGATATATGCTTTTCAGTCTTTAAAGATTTTCATGCTTGGAAAAGAATATTTTAGTAAAATACTGAATGAAGCGTATGATAGCAATTATTTTCCTTACCTAAAAAACAGTACATCCACAGCAGCTCTCTTGTATCTGTAGTTTCAACTTAGGTTGATCAATCAGAGGTCAGGTTACAAGTCATTGGAGTGCTTCTTCCTGTTCTCCCAGGGAGGAGTCCAGCCAGGAAAGGGTCTTTGTATCTTTGTTCCAGCAGTACACTTACTGTTGGTGTGTCAGCATTTACATATGAGAAAGGTAGTGGTGGAGGCGTTGATGGATGAGTAGTCCATTCTGATAATTGAAACTAGTTATAAAAATATATATAAAAGAGTATAATTAGAATAAAAGACTGAGTGCTTGAAGTATGCCAAATTATATATATATATATATATATATATATATATATATATATATATATATATATATATATATATATATATATATATATAATCAATTACAGGATTTTGCAGCTACATAAAAAACAGCTTGTCTTACAGTATTGCAATTTTCTAAGAATTCTGGAGGATGACATCATGATGACTGCAGAGTACAGTGTTCATTCCAAGAAGTTCTAAGGTGTTATTAAAAATGACTTCACTTTATTGTTTGCACTGGTTCCATAGTCATCGCATAGTGAATCTATTCATCAATAGTAAGTGAATAACCTGATACCTGTGATTGGCCAGCTGCAATCAGTTCATTTTCGAAGCTATCAGCCTGAAATAGTTGCTCAATGTCCAGAATCTCAGTCTATATAAACAGAAATGCATTCTTTGTGTAAAAATAGTATTTGAACTACATCTCCTTAAAATGAAAATGTCTACAGGTATCTGTTTGCCCCTAAGAGAAATGTTTTTTGGCAGCTTATTTCAGATGGAACATCCAGCACCAAAGTAACTGGTTTTGCAAAGACCTGGTGAACATATAAAAATCAGATCATGTTTTGGGGCAATACATCACTGCTGAGCTGGTTTAAAACAATAACTGCATTTAAAGCCCACCAAACTGACCAGACAAGGGCTTTGCAAACACTAATATATTACATAAATAAGCACAATAGACCAATTAAGCAATATAAGCAATATAGTTATCCTACTTCAGCTGCCCTTTGTGGGATGTTTTCTGTTGTTTCATTTTCTAGAAGATCAGCCATTGCATTGGTAGCATGTTGTTGCATTACCTAAAAAACGGAATCATTACTTTTTCCAGTAAATGAACACAAATTAGAAACACATTGTGTAACAAGACTCCTTTAATGTGTATGGACTCCTAAGTGAAGGAACAAAAACTATGACTGTACCTCATTTTCTCTTTGGTGGTAGTCTTCTACAATGGGATTTTCTGAAGTCCTTGTACCAATATTTCCATTTGACAATTCTTGTATATGCACCTGGAAAAAATAGCAATGAACACTACTAAATATTCACCAATTTAAGTACATGACAACCTTTTGGCAGAGCTAAAAACCAATTCTGCTCAATGAATGTAAAGTTAACATAAGACTGAACTGATCATTAATGTCATACTGCACCCACAAGATGAACTGGTTCCTACACCTTAGCATTGGGCATACAATAGTAGCACATTCTTTATTTAGCAGTTGTATGATACAATGGCCTGTGGTTTCATAGTACAAATATAAATAAGATAATTATTTATGAAGCTATCCAGTCATTTGTTCTTCTGTAGAGGTCATATCTACCTGCTCCTGAACTTGCAATTGGGTCACTGATGCATTGCTTCCTGCTGTTACTTGACGGCTTTCATTTAACATCCTTCCTTCTGTTCTCTGAATAATACAAACAAAAATCCATAGCTAATGAGGAAAACTCATGCAATTTCCTATTTGTACTCTTGTATGTTTGTATTGATTGACATAGATTTGTTTTAAACCTTAGGATAAATGTTGTGTGTGTCTGTGGTGCAAATATAGGGTTGGCAGGGAAGGGGTTAAAATCCATAATACATGTGAGAATGTGGCTGGAGCCTTAATTGAATGATTAATGGTTAATTAGGCTCCAGCCACATGTTATATAAGGAAGTGAGATCCTTTGTTTGGGGAAAGGTGTTTAGGTGTGTTTGAGGTGGTATTGTGTGGCACTTGGTCAGGGATGGGAATGCCAAGTCTGACTTCAGAATAGCTTTGTTTAACCTTTTGTTTTGGCACTTGTGCTTGTTTATTTTCTTACTGACACTTCTTTGTGTTAATAAATGTGTGCACCGGTGCTTTAAACTGCAGCTTCCTGGGCTCTGAGTCTCCTTATTGATGCTATCCTGCTACAGTGAGCAATAAGAACTCCTACTTGAGAGGTTTAATGTGGATTTACAGCAGGTTACAATTCACATTTATTGAGACATAAAACAAACACATAAGATAAAGATAAAGAACAAAGTTAAATACAATTTGCAAGTGTGTTTCTTAAATAATGCAATAATACATTATTTTAAAAAGCATGTGTTTTAATGCCCTGATTTAAACTTTGTTTTTATGGCAACCAGCCGAGAAGTGACATATATTAGACTTAAGAAAATATATTGCAATTAAAACTAGTTCTATCAAAGTATAACTATTTACTAACAGACCACTGTAATAGACTGATCAAATACACTGGCATTTAGTTTTATTTACATTTGCAAAATTGGTAGGAATCACATATGTAGTGAATTTAAACTAGGCGAATCTCTGTATGATGAATTGCACTGCAGTATAAATCTTTATAGCTTCTTAAGAAAACATCCTGAGTTTTTGTAAAGTAGTTAAATTGATAAATATAATCTCAATCAATCCTGAAATTCTAGGTGATGCAGAAACTTTTGGCTATAGCTGTACATTTAAATTAAGCAGAGATTTCGGATATGTATGTATGTAGGCATATGTATGTCTGTCTCTTTGTCTATATATATATGCACACTATTTAAGCTTCTATTATTGTATTTTGATTTAATCTAAAAAAAACTCGATCCATCTGTAGTAAAGATCCATCTGTCATAAAGAATAAACTGACCTACCTCAATTGGCAATGGTATATCACGATTAGGAACTATAAAAATCTTTCCTTTTCCTATCTTGGTTTGTAGGTCAGCTGCAGACGTTATGTTTAGCTTACTAAGACGCCGACCTTTCTCTGCCTTTGCAAAGGTAAAGCCAGTTAGATGCAAAGGAACGTCAGGAAAACTATCTTGCACAAAATTCTCTAACTGTCTTAAACTCCAGCTTCGCTGAACAGTAGATTTTGAACCATATCTTTCATTGGTAGCAGGTTGTTCACATTTAGGAACTCCTACAGCAACATAAACAATGGATTCAAACAATCAGTGGTTTGATTAAAATATATACATTTTATTGTGTAACATAACATTTGCAAATAAAATGCATGGTTTTAATCTTTACGCTTTTTCTTTTTTTTTTTTAAATAGTAAAAAATAAAATGCACATTAAACACTGGAAGGGTTATCATTAGGAGAATACGTAACCTACCTAATCCATTTCTTGTCAGTCTTGATAGTTCAGACGGTGGTGGTACAAATTCTTCATTGTTCTTTTGCAGTAAGAAAAAATGAGTCTTCCATAAATGTCCCCTTTGCCGTCCTTTTTTTCTGCCTGTCTTTCCTACATTAGTTTCCAATTTCCAAGAAAGAAAGAAAGAAAGAAAGAAAGAAAGAAAGAAAGAAAGAATGAAAGAAACAGCTAAAAGTACAGAAGGCATAAAAATCAGGGATAAGAATTCTAACTTCAGATAGTCAACATTGAATATTATTCTAGAAGTAATGGAGAGCAGAAAAAAGGTTCACACAAAATCAAAGTTGATACGAAATAAAAGAAAATTACCTTATTAACATTAAAAATACTTTTAAATAACTAACATAAATTACTTAGCACCATTCTAGCAGTGTGGAGTAGTGGTTAGGGCTCTGGACTCTTGACCGGAGGGTTGTGGGTTCAATCCCCAGTGGGGGACACTGCTGTTGTACCCTTGAGCAAGGTACTTTACCTAGATTGCTCCAGTAAAAACCCAACTGTATAAATAGGTAATTGTATGTAAAAAAAATAATGTGATATCTGTACAATGTGAAATCTTGTAACAATTGTAAGTCGCCCTGGATAAGGGCGTCTGCTAAGAAATAAATAATAATAATAATAATAAATATGAGGACATCTGTGTTGCTTTATAGTAACAAGGTAGCAGCAGAAAAGGAATAAAAGCAGTGTCATTAGATATTCTATCCCTTTTTTCTGTCAAATATTAAATGATGTATGACACTGTAAAAAAGAAAATGAAAACGTACTTAAATGATCATTAACATTAAGATTAATAATAAAAAAGGCTATTATGGCCTATATTTAGAAAAATAACTGGCTGGCTTAAAGCAGGTTGGTAATATAACATATTTTCTTTATGTTTTATGTTACCTGTCCTTTGTGATGAGTCCACAGATCTACTTCTAAACAAGGCCCTTGTTTCACTGACAAAAGAGGCTGCATCAAAATCATCTATATCGTCAGTTGTATGAGACCTCAATTCAGATTCCGCTTGGCGAAGTGATGACAGGGCGCGGGTTAAAACCCTGTGTACCTGCTCTCTTTCACCTGTCATGAGGCAGACCTCTGTAATCAAATAATGCTGTGAATATTTACAAAGGGTTATATAACGTTACATAATAAACACCCACAAAAGAACGTAGTGCTCTGAATAACCACACACATTACTGTATCATTCACAGTACAGATATTTTAATTATATATCTGTTAATGATTAGTAGCCTATAAGTGAAATGTTGATAGGTTGAAAACAGTCACAGTATCGGAAAAGAAGCACGGAGCCGGGGAGGGACATGAAAAGAAAATATGTCTTGCGGCGTTGCGCACGACCTGTTGCCCGAATATCAAAAGCGTCTTCCCACTGTGCGAAACTCGCTACCTGTTTTAACCTGTTTTTGTTTCCATAAGAAAATCAAAAACTTTTTTGATGCTTTCCGACAGCTGGACACGAGTGCAATTTACATAAAGGTCGCATAATTACTATTCATTGTGTAAATGTGAAACCTATATGTTGTCCTATATGTTGTTAATGACCCCTCACCCCCAACAACAGTCGGAAAAGCTTCCAGATCGCAACGAAGAACATATTGCAAGTGGTGCGCGATCAGTCTGAATTAACATGTCATATCTGCAACGCAATTATGTTCTAATATTCTCCATTAGCTCGCAGTCACATAAATAGCGACTCAATGTCAAGCTGCCACAACGTACACACATAATAATATATTGAACCCAACGATAATTGTACCTGTTTTGTATGAAGTTTGCATGCTTAACTTCTAATCAAGTATACAGATGGTCTCACGTTACATTTTCATTAGGCTTTTTTTTCTTTTTCTTTTACACAAAAACCTTAACTAATTCTTTGTTCTAAAATCATTTATCTCGTTGAACGTTTTTGTACCTTACACATAAGCACATCCCCACGCGCCTAAGTTATACTGTACTACACGATTATTTTTTCTGTCATAAATCATAAATAAACATAAATAGGGGTATGTCACAAAGACGGCCAGAGTGGGTTGCGTCAGACCAGAAAGGAATCCAAACACAGACAGTGGTTGTGATGAGCTGAGTGCAATGGCTGCACTCAGCGTTTATTAACAAATAAAAGGGTTGAAAACAGCACAAAACAGGACACGGCACTATAGCCAAAATAAACAGACAGACAAAACGGATTAACACTAAACAAACGGTGCACGGAGAGACAAACAAACACGGTGAGTACAAACAAAACACTTCTCTTTACTTTTGCGATCTTAATTACTCCTCTCTCTCTCACCCGTTCTCCTCTTCCGAACACCCAACCCTGACTGAACGAAATGTGCGTCTATATATACTATTGTGCTGGGATTCAATTACTAATTAATTATTCACTTGAATCCCAGCACGTGAATTAATTCTGTGCAACCCCGTGTTCACATATTATATTTTAAATGCACGTGCGTGATGTGCAATCCCGTGCCTAAATACAAATCTACACTTTTTAAATACACGTGAAACACAGACCCGTTTATATCCCGTGTACCAATCTATACACCAACATTTACACACGCAACATACAACACATAACACAAATGCACACAGGGGCGGGGCGCTTTGCCACATATACCCCCCCTTGTGCGCAGCACACATGGCCTCAACGGCCACCTCCCCCCTTAAAAACCCAGCAGTCCAGGACAAAATCTCGGGCTGGGAAGGGAGGCTTCAGTGGGCCCATGGCTGGCCATGCTGTCAGCACCCCTGCCGGTAGTGGCACGGCTGACAGCCTGTTGGTCCCGTCCTGCAGCGAAAAAGCTGCGGGGCAGGTGGTCCCCCGACCTCCCCCTTCTTCGTAGCCGGCAGCTCCCTCCTGTGGGGCTCCGGCCACAAGAACTCCTGCAGCGAAACTGCTGCTGGGGAAAGTGGTCTCCAGACCTCCTCCCCCTTCTTCGTGGCCGGCAGCTCCCCTTTCTGGGGCTCCGGCCACCGTACTCCCTGCGGAGGTACGGGCAGCAGAGGCAGCTCCTGCTCCTCTGCTCCGGGCGGTGGTGGAGGCAGAGGCAGCTCCAGCTCCTCTGCTCCTGGCGGTGGTGGAGGCAGAGGCAGCTCCTGCTCCTCTGCTCCTTGCGGTGGTGGTGGCGGAGGCAGAGGCAGCTCCTGCTCCTCTGCTCCTGCCGGTGCTGGCTCCCTCTGCTGTGGCGGCTGGGCATGTGCGCGCCGTGCTGCCTTCAGCAGCATAGCGAGAGGCTGCTGGGGGACACCAGCATCCTGCCCTTCTCCCCCCCAAAAATTTTCAGGGGGTTGAGCCTGTAACCCCTCCCCTTCCGGCTCTTGGGGCTGAACCAGCAGGCATTTCCCCTCTGCTGGTGGCTTGGGTCCCAGAGCTGTGGAAGCCCCGACTTGCCTCCCTTTGGGCTGTGGACGCACCGACTCCTCCCTTTTGGGCTGTGGACGCACCGACTCCTCCCTTTTGGGCTGTGGACGCACCGACTCCCCCCTCTTGGGCTGTGGACGTTCGGGCTCCCCCCACTCAGGCGTAGGACGTTCGGGCTCCTCCCACTCAGGCGTAGGACGTTCGGGCTCCTCCCACTCAGGCGTAGGACGTTCGGGCTCCTCCCACTTAGGCGTAGGACGTTCGGGCTCCTCCCACTCAGGCGTAGGACGTTCAGGCTCCTTCCGCTTGGGCTGTGGACGCTCAGGCTCCTCCCGTTTGGGCTGTGGACGCTCAGGCTCCTCCCATTTGGGCTGTGGACGCTCAGGCTCCTCCCATTTGGGCTGTGGACGCTCAGGCTCCTCCCATTTGGGCTGTGGACGCTCAGGCTCCTCCCATTTGGGCTGTGGACGCTCAGGCTCCTCCCGCTCGGGCTGTGGACGCTCAGGCTCCTCCCGCTCGGGCTGTGGAGGCAAAACCAGCAGGCATTCACCCTCTGCTGGTGGAGATGGGGACAGCAGGTACTCACCCTCTGCTGGTGGAGATGGGGACAGCAGGTACTCACCCTCTGCTGGTGGTCCTGCTACCTGGGCTGCTGTTCCATTTATGGTTGCCTCCAGGTAGCTGAGGACAAACTCCACACCTTCCTCCAAGGTGTTTGGGGTGTGTTCCTCCTGATATGCCTCCCATCTCTCACAGTCCATCATCCACAGAGCCCGGACGACCATGGGCAGAGACTGGGCCTCCAGCCCAGCATTCTCCAGGAACCAGCCCCGCAGTTTGATGGCGTCTTCTGCCATTGACTCTCTTTTTTTTTTTTTAACTCCAGACCCCTCCTGGTCTGACGCTTGGAGGCGCGGCTATCCCACGATGACACCACGTGTCACAAAGACGGCCAGAGTGGGTTGCGTCAGACCAGAAAGGAATCCAAACACAGACAGTGGTTGTGATGAGCTGAGTGCAATGGCTGCACTCAGCGTTTATTAACAAATAAAAGGGTTGAAAACAGCACAAAACAGGACACGGCACTATAGCCAAAATAAACAGACAGACAAAACGGATTAACACTAAACAAACGGTGCACGGAGAGACAAACAAACACGGTGAGTACAAACAAAACACTTCTCTTTACTTTTGCGATCTTAATTACTCCTCTCTCTCTCACCCGTTCTCCTCTTCCGAACACCCAACCCTGACTGAACGAAATGTGCGTCTATATATACTATTGTGCTGGGATTCAATTACTAATTAATTATTCACTTGAATCCCAGCACGTGAATTAATTCTGTGCAACCCCGTGTTCACATATTATATTTTAAATGCACGTGCGTGATGTGCAATCCCGTGCCTAAATACAAATCTACACTTTTTAAATACACGTGAAACACAGACCCGTTTATATCCCGTGTACCAATCTATACACCAACATTTACACACGCAACATACAACACATAACACAAATGCACACAGGGGCGGGGCGCTTTGCCACAGGGTACTATTCATGTACTTACCTTTTTTCCAGTACAAAAAAGTAATGAGGTTTAAATAAAAAAAATACAATCTTTACTTCGTTGTTAGAATTATAACAGTGATGCCTCCAAATGCAAATGGCGTACGTTTATTAACAAAAACAAACGTAAGGTACACACTTCCTGTTTATTTCGAGATATCTGTAAATCATTTAGAGATATCTCTAAATAACTTCCTGTTCATTTAGAGATATCTCTAAATCATTTGAAGATATCTTCAAATAACTTCCTGTTCATTTGGAGATATCTCTAAATAGACCGGAAGTCCATTCAAAACATAGAGCATTTTCACAGGAAGTTATTTCGAGATATCTTGAAATGGCTTCCTGTTCATTTGAAGATGTCTTCAAATGATTTAGAGATATCTTTAAGTCAACAGGACGTTATTTGAAGATATCTTCAAATGATTTAGAGATATCTTTAAATAATATGTGGATTTGGCTAGCATGGTGCGCCAAACTGTCATTTAGAGATATCTTATAATGAGGGTTTTAAAGATATCTGTAAATCATTTGAAGATATCTTCAAATAACTTCCTGTTCATTTAAAGATATCTGTAAATCATTTGAAGATATCTTCAAATAACTTCCCGTTTATTTAGAGATATCTCTAAATCATTTAGAGATATCTCGAAATAACTTCCTGTTCATTTAGAGATATCTCTAAATCATTTGAAGATATCTTCAAATGAACAGGAAGTTATTTCAAGATATCTCGAAATGACTTCCTGTGAAAATGTTTTCAATGGACTTCCTGTCCATTTGAAGATATCTTCAAATGAACAGGAAGATATTTAGAGATATCTCTAAATGATTTAGAGATATCTCTAAATGAACAGGAAGTTTTTTGAAGATATCTTCAAATGATTTAGAGATATCTTTAAATGAACAGGAAGTTATTTGAAGATATCTTCAAACGATTTAAAGATATCTTTAAATGAACAGGAAGTTATTTCGAGATATCTTTAAATGATTTAGAGATATCTTTAAAACCCTCATTTTAAGATATCTCTAAATGACAGTTTGGCGTGCCATGCTAGCACAATCCATATGGTTTCCATAGTATTTAAAGATATGTGTAAATCAATTTGAGATATCTTTATTTCATTTTTAGATATCTCAAATTGATTTACAGATATCTTTAAATTAATTTTAGATATCTTAAAAACTGCACAATTAAAGATATCTGGAATTCAATTTGAGATATCTTGAAATGTTTTACAGATATCTCTAAATATTTCAAGATATCTTAAAATGCAATTAGAGATATCTCTAAATGATAATTTGGCTTGCCATACACGGAGGGCCTTGCAGTGCTGAATACAACCTCTGTACTGTTACATTGTTTTCTTAATAAACGGTTGGTTTCAGTTAAACTGGCTGAGTCAGTGCCTTATTTTCTGCCGCCGGATAAGGCAAGCCTTTGGTCTCCATCCACCCTCCAACGATCTGCGAGACTCGCGCAGCGACCTGCCCGGGGTAAGCCAGTGAGTAAGCCGACCGAGATGGACAGGCAGGAGGTAACAACTGGTGTTAGAAGTGGGATCGCACAGAGAGGGGAGATATGGACGAATTAAAGGCTATGCTGGTGCAGTTGCTACATAGTCAGAATGAGTTAAAATCTGATATACAAACTAGCACTAAGGTGGTCCAACAGATTTGCAAAGTCGAAATTGCAGAAACTGCAAGCCAACTCCGCGACGAAATGGAAGAGGGTCACAGAAAAATCGGGGAAAAGTTGGAAGGCTTCGAGTACAAATTACAAGCGGTTCGCAAAGCCACTGTTGGCGAACAGAACCTGCTGAAGGAGAGGATCGAGCAGCTAGAAAGACTGCCGACTACAGCGCTCTCCAACCCCGCTGCACAACAGAGCCCGCGGACCTCGCTTCCTGCTGCTGCTTCAGGGTCTGCACAACAGAAAGTTAAACCAAGCAAGTTTAACGGGAAAATGGACTGGGCAGCATACTACGAGCACTTCGAGACGGTCAGTGCACTAAATGGCTGGAATGACAGTGAGAAGCGTGCCCAGCTTGCTATCAGTCTAGACGGAGATGCTATGACTACACTTACATTGCTGCAAACGGAGGCTGCGTCCGATTATAGGGGGCTGGTGGATGTCCTGGCTCTGCGCTACGGGCGATCGCAGAAGGAACTTGCCAAAGCCCAGTACGACACCAGGAAGAAAAAGCCAGACGAGTCCCTTGCTGACTTTGCTCAGGATCTACAACGTCTCTTCGCGCTTTCATTCGCTGATGTGCCGGAGAGCTGCAGAGATGCTTTGCTCATCGATTAATTCATCAGCTTGCTGCCGGACTGGGAGTTGAAAATCCGACTGAGGGAGGGGTCTTTTCGCACACTCACCGACGTACTCAATCGAGCGATTCAGCTAGAGTGCATCTACGCAACCGTTGGTGAAAAGAAGCCAGTTCAGCACATCGTTCGCCGCACTCAAAACCAGAATGACTCGACAACTGGTGAGTCTGCTTGCAAGGGAATGGGAGGTAACAATGATCTGGTTATAGGGGAGGTGTTGGCAAATTTGGTTGAAAAATTGGACGCCATGGGGAAGGCTATAATTGATTTGGGCAACTCTAAAACGGCTAAATTTTTTAGCGAGTGTCACTATTGCCATAAGCGAGGACACATAAAAAGATTTTGTCAGAAATTCAAAAGAGATCGAAATAAGGAGGGTGAAACAGGGGACAAAGCAATGTCTGCAATTGATCAGGGAAACTGTTAAGTTCCCAGGTTGCGGGGCTGAACCTGGGAAATAATGTAAAGGAGGCCTCTAAAACTGTGTTTAAGGTTGGGAAACTGGGGACTGCGTGTGGTTTGGTTATCCGCTGTGTCATAGAAGGGTTGCATGTCGATGCCGTAATAGATACCGGATCAAATTTGACTGTCATGAGTCCCAAGCTATTCGAGAAGATAGCACCAAAAGTATCAGATTGTAGTGCTCCGGAGACTTGCAACATTAAGACTGTAACCGGAGATGTTACGTCAGCAACTAGGACTGGCGAGCTAAAATTTCTGATTGGACAATACTCCTTTCATCACAGGGTCTGGGTAGCTGATATTACCGACGAGTTGTTAATGGGTTTGGATCTATTACAGGCACATCGTGGGATTTTAGATATGCAAAGAAATGTACTGTCACTGAATGGCACAGAGCTTGCATTAAGCCACACGCAGACCGAATCAGAACCCTCATTTTGTGGGCGTGTTGTAGCGGGGCGTAGACTTACTGTTCCTGCAGGCTCTGAGATACTCATAGCGGCCGAGTTAGACTGCGAAAGAGCTTGTATCTCGCAGTGGGGCGTAATCGAAAATGATCCTAAAAACAAAGACTACCCTGACATCTTAGTCGCAAGATCTGTAGTAGATCTAAAGTCGAAAACGGTGCCCATAAGGCTGTTAAATATCTCCTACACCGACAAAGTGATTAAAAAGGGTCAAGTGTTAGCTGAATGGGAAGCAGCAACAATTGTACAAGCCGAGAGCGCAGAGTGCTGCTCACGCAGCCAGCCGCCACCCAGTGGTGATTTTAAGAATTGCCGTAGACTAAAAAGTGGTTTAGTTCTCAGAACACTGCCTGACTACTTAACAGGTTTGTGGGAAAGCAGCAGAGCTAAACGAGGAACAACAGAGACAACTTAAAGCATTTCTGATTGAGCACCACAATATTTTTTGCAAAGATGAGGATGACTTTGGTAGGACTGCATTGGTAAAACATAAAATAAATACTGGCAATGCAACACCAATTAAACAGGCCCCTAGGAGGATCCCAATAGCTAAACAAGGGGAGGTGGAAAGCATTGTTAGAGACCTCAAGAGGCAGAGGGTTATTGAGGACTCCAGTAGTCCATGGGCCTCGCCTATAGTACTAGTGAAGAAAAAGAATGGCAGCACTAGATTCTGCGTAGACTATAGGAAGCTGAATGAGGTTACTGAGAAAGATTCTTACCCTCTGCCGAGGATTGATGACACACTTCAAGCAGTGAGTGGTTCTGTGTGGTTTTCCACACTTGATTTAAAGAGTGGGTATTGGCAGGTGGAGGTCGACAAAGCTGATAGAGCGAAGACGGCATTCACAGTTGGGCGGGGCTTGTACCAGTTCAATGTGATGCCCTTTGGTCTCTGTAATGCGCCAGCCACCTTTGAAAGGCTTATGGAGAGGGTGCTGGTGGGCCTGCCATGGGAAGTCTGTCTTGTTTACCTTGATGACGTGCTGGTGCACGCACGCACATTTTCACAGGCATTAAGTAATTTAGAACAAGTGTTTGAGAAACTCAAGAAAGCTGGTTTAAAACTGAACCCTGCTAAATGTGAGCTGTTTAAAAAGGAGGTGGCTTATCTTGGACACATAGTTAGTGAACAGGGTGTTGCTACAGACCCCAACAAAATAGCAGCAGTTAGCAACTGGCCTAGGCCAGTAAATGTATCTGAGATACGCCGCTTCTTGGGTTTATGCTCCTACTATCGGAAGTTTATTGGGTCGTTTGCAGACATTGCTAAGCCGCTGCATGCTTTGACAAAGAAGGGACAGATGTTCTACTGGAGAGAAGCATGTGAGAGTGCTTTTATTCACCTCAAACAGGCTTTAGGCTCTGCCCCTTTATTAGGTTACCCTCAATTTAACCTCCCATTCACCCTGGACACAGACGCCAGTGACGTGGGAGTTGGAGCTGTCCTTTCACAGGTCCAGGATGGAGTGGAGAGGGTCATAGCTTACTACAGCCAGACCCTGACACACCGGAGAGGAACTACTGCACCACTCGCAAAGAACTGCTAGCTGTGGTAAAAGGTGTCACACATTTCCATCATTATTTGTATGGCCGACCTTTTGTTGTACGTACTGACCACTCTGCTTTACAGTGGCTTTTCAGGTTCAAGCACCCAGAGGGCCAGATTGCAAGGTGGCTGCAACACCTGCAGCAGTATGAGTTTAAGGTGTTACACCGGCAGGGCGTAAAGCATGGCAATGCTGATGCTCTCTCTAGGCGGCCCTGTTCTGTTACTAATTGCAGCTTCTGTTCGAGAGTAGAGCAGCGTGAGTGTAGCAAGGTGGGAGGGGAACATGCTGCCACGGTTGAGAAGGACTGTGAGGGAGGGGCTGGAAAAGGGGACTACCAGAAGGGCCAGTGCGAAAGTAATACAGCTACAGAGCCACTGTGCCGGTTAACACGTGGAGCTGCTGCAAGGCAGACCGAGCAGCTTATTGAGGGTCACAGTGCTGAAGAGCTGAGGGCTGCACAACAAGCTGATTCTGATTTTCATCCTCTGTTTGGCTGGAAAGAGAATGGGGGTCGTCCACGGTGGGAAAGTGTGTCACACCTCAGCTCAGACGTCAGAGCATACTGGGCTATTTGGGATAGTATAGAACTAAAAGA
Source organism: Acipenser ruthenus (assembly GCF_902713425.1). Taxonomy (NCBI): domain Eukaryota; kingdom Metazoa; phylum Chordata; class Actinopteri; order Acipenseriformes; family Acipenseridae; genus Acipenser; species Acipenser ruthenus. The sequence goes on from NC_081238.1 coordinate 5,042,091, forward strand.
CGGGTTACTGTATCGTAAGTGGGAGGCTCCCTCGGGTGGGCGCTGCAGGTATCAGCTGTTAGTTCCAGGGTCCCTGCGAAGTGAAGTGCTAACCCTGACCCACAGCACACGAGCCGGTGGGCACTTTGGGGTAGACAAAACCCTGGGGAAGGTAAGGGAATGCTTCTATTGGGTAAAGTGTCGGCAGGACTGTGAGAGGTGGTGTAGGAAATGTACAGACTGCGCAGCGAGGAAGGGTCCACGGAGGCGGGGCCATGCTCCAATGCAGCAGTATGTAGTGGGGGACCGGCTCCAGCGTGTAGCAGTCGACATCGCTGGCCCATTTCCAAGGTCTGAGTCTGGCAATCAGTATCTGCTGGTTGCTATGGACTTTCCTAACTAAATGGCCGGAAGCCTTCCCCATTCCTACCCAGGATGCCAACACAGTGGCCCAGACACTGGTCTCTCAGATGTTTACTCGGTTTGGCGTGCCCGGTGAACTGCATTCAGACCAGGGGCGCAACTTTGAATCGGAGATTTTCTCCAGGGTGTGTCAGTCTGATGGCATGGTGGAGAGGTACATACGCACTCTCAAAAACCAGTTAGCCCTGTTTGTAGATCAGAACCAGCGGGATTGGGATACTCACATCCCCTTACTGTTGTTCGCCTATAGAACGGCTAAACATGAAATGACACAGTGCACACCTGCACTACTGATGTTTGGAGAGGAGCTCCGTTCACCAGTGAGGCTGGTTTATGGAACTCCCGATGCGTCTCTTAGCTTTGAGGATCCCCTGGACTATGCTGATTGCCTGCAGCAGTCTCTCGAGCGTGTTCACCGGTTCATAAGGGAAAACTTAAAATCAGCTGCTGACCAGGTAAAGCGGCGTTATGATGTAAGAGCTGTGGCTGACACTTATGAAGTGGGAGACAAAGTGTGCTTTCATAACCCACGGAGGTACAAGGGTAGGTCACCTAAACTGCAAAAAGATTGGGAAGGGCCATATACAGTGTGTAAGAAAGTAAATGAGGTGGTGTATGGCATTAGGAAAGATAACAGGTCCAAACCTAAAATTATTCATCAGGACCGCCTTTGGAGGTACAATGGGGAGTAGCCCTGTAGGTTAAAATAAATAAATAAACCCATACAAATGGGAGCAATGTGGTGTTAATGCAATCTGGTGTCATCGGGATGATTGACCCTTAAGGAGGGGGTATTGTTATACTAGTGGGGTCTAGTGTATGTGAATATCTCCTGTGTTTGTATTGTCAACTGTATGTATTGGTTGTGTTTTATGTATTGAAACCCCCAAGCACTCCCTCCTCTGTCTCTGAAATTGTTACATTTGTGTGGTGGGAAGGAGCCTTGTTATATAAACTCGGAGCGGGAGTATTGGCGCGCTCTGATTCCCAGCTGCGTTAGGGTGAGGTACTGTACAGCGGGACTGTGCTGCGGTATGAGTGTACTACACGGAGGGCCTTGCAGTGCTGAATACAACCTCTGTACTGTTACATTGTTTTCTTAATAAACGGTTGGTTTCAGTTAAACTGGCTGAGTCAGTGCCTTATTTTCTGCCGCCGGATAAGGCAAGCCTTTGGTCTCCATCCACCCTCCAACGATCTGCGAGACTCGTGCAGCGACCTGCCCGGGGGTAAGCCAGTGAGTAAGCCGACCGAGATGGATGGGCAGGAGGTAACAATATGTTACCAAAATAGACATTGCTGTATGATGTACAGCAACTGTAAAATGAATGGTTTTATAATCTGTTATGTGAGACTTCTGTTGAATTTTTAAGCATTTGATTCCCCGTGTACACAAAGATGGCAGTCCTGATTTAACGAGTGGGCAAGCAGAGCTCTCGGTGACTGATTTTTCAGTCTTTTTCAGTCACGTGATTGAGCGCCTTCCCGGCAATGCATCGTAATTAGAAAAGTGTAATGCAAGATATTGAACACGGACACATCCGGGATTTGAACCCGGGAACCAGCGCACCCGAAGCAAGAATCATACCCCTAGATTAAACAGCCAAATGCTGGCGGCGATTTGGTTCCACTAGCTTCCAAAGAAGCGTAGACCTAGATGCTCTGTATTGAGGAATTAGTGTCACCTTGCTGTGTGCCTGTTAGGGGCAGTCTGATTTGCTTTACCTGGCGGCTAGTATTTCTATGGGCATCGAGAAGTGGTCGCTATAAAATGAGGAAACTTGTTAAAATAGGATTTAGTTTCGATATGCATACATACACATAAATAATAAACAAAACAAAACTGTGTTTCGTTGTTTTGCAAAGGGATGCACTGCAATTTTTTATATTTATTTTATTCTTGCGAGCACGCAGCTGTTTTATATATTCATTTTAAATAGATTGGGGGAAATTGGTACTGTGTACTTTACAAATGTAATCTAGATTGTAACGAGACCATTCAAGTGCTGACGTTGTTGTCTACTTTGTATGTATCACAAAAAGAACAGATTGCTGAACTGGTTAATTAACCTTACTATAAGAAACTGATAGATTCAAGTATTTTATATAAACTGCAATACTATAATATGTGGTAACTAGTTGAATTAACTTCACTATAAGAAACTGCTAGATTAAGAGTTTGTTTAATTGTATCATCTCTATATGTATCTACTAGACAATTGTTAGATGGTGAAGTGAAAGTGGAATTGTCATATTGTTTACATTGTTGTTAATGTGCTTGAGATTTTGAAAACAATTATTAATTAAAACTTGTAAAGATTATTTTTGGAGTATGATTGCTTGATTTCTCCTGGATAAAAGAGTTTGTGCGGGAACCAACCACTCGAGGTCCTTGTCCTCAATAAACACACGGTGGCGTAGTGAAAATAACATAAATTTTGCTATCTGTATATAAAGACCTGCTACACTTCAATGCTACTGCCGCTACTCGGACACCACACACATAATCATTGTAAACACACCGCCATAGCACAGGCTGCCGACCAGCCATACCGCCGCCGTCACAAGAGCCTCCCGTTCCCTTACATCCTGCTTCCTATTCCGCTCCCCCTTGTCTTTAAAACCAGCCTTTGAAATGAGCCAGGTAAAGGGGAATCATCCTCTGATTGGCGCAGGGAAAGAAACGAAAGATTCTAAAAATGAAAGTAGCCTAATTAAAACAATAAAACAAAACACATAGCAGCGACCTGCTGCAATTGTTCTGCCGTGTGTGTAGCACGGAGTGCCCAGCTGACAAAACAAACACGAGCTTCTCGGTAGTTCGCCTTGATCGTATAGTGGTTAGTACTTTGCGTTGTGGCCACAACAACCCCGGTTCGTATCCGGGTCACGGCAGGTGCAATCCTCACACGGCAGAGAAGCTTGTTCTTTTTTTTTCACACGCCATCTTCATGGCATGCACCTTTTTGAAAGAAAATAGAATACAATAATTGCTTCATCGTGTTAGTACAGGCATGATGCACACCAGCCTGCTGTCTATGAAATAATAATTACAGAAATAATCAATCAATAAACACCATAAAAATCTCCCACAAACACCAGTCGCTGTATTAACGCATATCGAGTACAGGCAAGACGGGACCTGTCCCAGCAGCCAACGCTACAGTGGCTTAATTAAATCTTTGAAGGTGATTTTGAGAACGGAGGTGTTGGTGGTATAGTGGTGAGCATAGCTGCCTTCCAAGCAGTTGACCCGGGTACGATTCCCGGGCCAACGCAAGTCTTTTTTGAACTTTTTCATTTAACATTGGAATAAAGCGTAATACATTCCCCAACTAATTTGCCTTACTGGTTAATAGTCTTAAAAGCATAACTTTGAAAGTATCACTGTGAGTTATAATGATCTGTGAGGTGATATTAGTCACTACATTAAGCCCCATCAAACGAATGTGTTCATTTGGAATCATGCATTGATAATGCGTTGTCGGGAAAACTGCAAATATGTATGGAAGCGTGAGTTGAATGATTAATCACATTCTAAGGATTGATATGGTCCTGTTGTTCGTCCTGCCACCTAAAAATGGCGTTGCAGTTACATGCACTGCAAAATCAAATATTTAAAATTAAACAACCATCTGATAAAACTTACTGCAGCCGGATTGTTTTAGACACACATGGGCGCATGAAAAAAATCAAACATATGTTACCAAAATAGTCATTGCTGTATGATGTACAGCAACTGTGAAATGAATGGTTTTATAATCTGTTATGTGAGACTTCTGTTGAATTTTTAAGCATTTGATTCCCTGTGTACACAAAGATGGCAGTCCTGATTTAACGAGTGGGCAAGCAGAGCTCTCGGTGACTGATTTTTCAGTCTTTTTCAGTCACGTGATTGAGCGCCTTCCCGGCAATGCATCATAATTAGAAAAGTGTAATGCAAGATATTGAACACGGACACATCCGGGATTTGAACCCGGGAACTCGCGCACCCGAAGCAAGAATAATACCCCTAGGTTAAACAGCCAAATGCTGGCGGCGATTTGTTTCCACGAGCTTCCAAAGAAGTGTAGACCTCGATGCTCTGTATTGAGGAATTATTGTCACCTTGCTGTGTGCCTGTTAGGGGCAGTCTGATTTGCTTTACCTGGCGGCTAGCATTTCTATGGGCATCGAGAGGTGGTCGCTATAAATGAGGAAACTTGTTAAGATAGGATTTAGTTTCGATATGCATACATACACATACAAAATAAACAAAACAAAACTGTGTTTCGTTGTTTTGCAAAGGGATGCACTGCAATTTGTTATATTTTATTTTATTCTTGCGAGCACGCAGCTGTTTTATATATTCATTTTAAATAGATTGGGGGAAATTGGTACTGTGTACTTTACAAATGTAATCTAGATTGTAACGAGACCATTCAAGAGCTGACGTTGTTGTCTACTTTGTATGTACCACAAAAAGAACAGATTTGCTGAACTGGTTAATTAACCTTACTATAAGAAACTGATAGATCCAAGTATTTTATATAAACTGCAATACTATAATATGTGGTAACTAGTTGAATTAACTTCACTATAAGAAACTGCTAGATTAAGAGTTTGTTTAATTGTATCATCTCTATATGTATCTACTAGACAATTGTTAGATGGTGAAGTGAAAGTGGAATTGTCATATTGTTTACATTGTTGTTAATGTGCTTGAGATTTTGAAAACAATTATTAATTAAAACTTGTAAAGATTATTTTTGGAGTATGATTGCTTGATTTCTCCTGGATAAAAGAGTTTGTGCGGGAACCAACCACTCGAGGTCCTTGTCCTCAATAAACACACGGTGGCGTAGTGAAAATAACATAAATTTTGCTATCTGTATATAAAGACCTGCTACACTTCAATGCTACTGCCGCTACTCGGACACCACACACATAATCATTGTAAACACACCGCCATAGCACAGGCTGCCGACCAGCCATACCGCCGCCGTCACGAGAGCCTCCCGTTCCCTTACATCCTGCTTCCTATTCCGCTCCCCCTTGTCTTTAAAACCAGCCTTTGAAATGAGCCAGGTAAAGGGGAATCATCCTCTGATTGGCGCAGGGAAAGAAACGAAAGATTCTAAAAATGAAAGTAGCCTAATTAAAACAATAAAACAAAACACATAGCAGCGACCTGCTGCAATTGTTCTGCCGTGTGTGTAGCACGGAGTGCCCAGCTGACAAAACAAACACGAGCTTCTCGGTAGTTCGCCTTGATCGTATAGTGGTTAGTACTTTGCGTTGTGGCCACAACAACCCCGGTTCGTATCCGGGTCACGGCAGGTGCAATCCTCACACGGCAGAGAAGCTTGTTCTTTTTTTTTCACACGCCATCTTCATGGCATGCACCTTTTTGAAAGAAAATAGAATACAATAATTGCTTCATCGTGTTAGTACAGGCATGATGCACACCAGCCTGCTGTCTATGAAATAATAATTACAGAAATAATCAATCAATAAACACCATAAAAATCTCCCACAAACACCAGTCGCTGTATTAACGCCTATCGAGTACAGGCAAGACGGGACCTGTCCCAGCAGCCAACGCTACAGTGGCTTAATTAAATCTTTGAAGGTGATTTTGAGAACGGAGGTGTTGGTGGTATAGTGGTGAGCATAGCTGCCTTCCAAGCAGTTGACCCGGGTACGATTCCCGGGCCAACGCAAGTCTTTTTTGAACTTTTTCATTTAACATTGGAATAAAGCGTAATACATTCCCCAACTAATTTGCCTTACTGGTTAATAGTCTTAAAAGCATAACTTTGAAAGTATCACTGTGAGTTATAATGATCTGTGAGGTGATATTAGTCACTACATTAAGCCCCATCAAACGAATGTGTTCATTTGGAATCATGCATTGATAATGCGTTGTCGGGAAAACTGCAAATATGTATGGAAGCGTGAGTTGAATGATTAATCACATTCTAAGGATTGATATGGTCCTGTTGTTCGTCCTGCCACCTAAAAATGGCGTTGCAGTTACATGCGCTGCAAAATCAAATATTTAAAATTAAACAACCATCTGATAAAACTTACTGCAGCCGGATTGTTTTAGACACACATGGGCGCATGAAAAAAATCAAACATATGTTACCAAAATAGTCATTGCTGTATGATGTACAGCAACTGTGAAATGAATGGTTTTATAATCTGTTATGTGAGACTTCTGTTGAATTTTTAAGCATTTGATTCCCTGTGTACACAAAGATGGCAGTCCTGATTTAACGAGTGGGCAAGCAGAGCTCTCGGTGACTGATTTTTCAGTCTTTTTCAGTCACGTGATTGAGCGCCTTCCCGGCAATGCATCGTAATTAGAAAAGTGTAATGCAAGATATTGAACACGGACACATCCGGGATTTGAACCCGGGAACTCGCGCACCCGAAGCAAGAATAATACCCCTAGGTTAAACAGCCAAATGCTGGCGGCGATTTGTTTCCACGAGCTTCCAAAGAAGTGTAGACCTCGATGCTCTGTATTGAGGAATTATTGTCACCTTGCTGTGTGCCTGTTAGGGGCAGTCTGATTTGCTTTACCTGGCGGCTAGCATTTCTATGGGCATCGAGAGGTGGTCGCTATAAATGAGGAAACTTGTTAAGATAGGATTTAGTTTCGATATGCATACATACACATACAAAATAAACAAAACAAAACTGTGTTTCGTTGTTTTGCAAAGGGATGCACTGCAATTTGTTATATTTTATTTTATTCTTGCGAGCACGCAGCTGTTTTATATATTCATTTTAAATAGATTGGGGGAAATTGGTACTGTGTACTTTACAAATGTAATCTAGATTGTAACGAGACCATTCAAGAGCTGACGTTGTTGTCTACTTTGTATGTACCACAAAAAGAACAGATTTGCTGAACTGGTTAATTAACCTTACTATAAGAAACTGATAGATCCAAGTATTTTATATAAACTGCAATACTATAATATGTGGTAACTAGTTGAATTAACTTCACTATAAGAAACTGCTAGATTAAGAGTTTGTTTAATTGTATCATCTCTATATGTATCTACTAGACAATTGTTAGATGGTGAAGTGAAAGTGGAATTGTCATATTGTTTACATTGTTGTTAATGTGCTTGAGATTTTGAAAACAATTATTAATTAAAACTTGTAAAGATTATTTTTGGAGTATGATTGCTTGATTTCTCCTGGATAAAAGAGTTTGTGCGGGAACCAACCACTCGAGGTCCTTGTCCTCAATAAACACACGGTGGCGTAGTGAAAATAACATAAATTTCGCTATCTGTATATAAAGACCTGCTACACTTCAATACTACTGCCGCTACTCGGACACCACACACGGAATCATTGTAAACACACCGCCATAGCACAGGCTGCCGACCAGCCATACCGCCGCCGTCACGAGAGCCTCCCGTTCCCTTACATCCTGCTTCCTATTCCGCTCCCCCTTGTCTTTAAAACCAGCCTTTGAAATGAGCCAGGTAAAGGGGAATCATCCTCTGATTGGCGCAGGGAAAGAAACGAAAGATTCTAAAAATGAAAGTAGCCTAATTAAAACAATAAAACAAAACACATAACAGCGACCTGCTGCAATTGTTCTGCCATGTGTGTAGCACGGATTGCCCAGCTGACAAAACAAACACGAGCTTCTCGGTAGTTCGCCGTGATCGTATAGTGGTTAGTACTTTGCGTTGTGGCCGCAACAACCCCGGTTCGAATCCGGGTCACGGCAGGTGCAATCCTCACACGGCAGAGAAGCTTGTTCTTTTTTTTACACGGCATCTTCATGGCATGCACCTTTTTGAAAGAAAATAGAATGCAATAATTGCTTCGTAGTGTTAGTACAGGCATGATGCACACCAGCCTGCTGTCTATGAAATAATAATTACAGAAATAATCAATCTATAAACACCATAAAAATCTCCCACAAACACCAGTCGCTGTATTAACGCTTATCGAGTAGGCAAGACGGGACCTGTCCCAGCAGCCAACGTTACAGTGGCTTAATTAAATCTTTGAAGGTGATCTTGAGAACGGAGGCGTTGGTGGTATAGTGGTGAGCATAGCTGCCTTCTAAGCATTTAACACGGGTTCGATTCCCGGCCAACGCAAGTCTTTTTTGAACTTTTTCATTTAACATTGGAATAAAGCGTAATAAATTCCCCAACTAATTTGCCTTACTGGTTAATAGTCTTAAAAGCATAACTCTGAAAGTATCACTGTGAGTTATAATGATCTGTGAGTTGATATTAGTCACTACATTAAGCCCCATCAAACGAATGTGTTCATTTGGAATCATGCATTGATAATGCGTTGTCGGGAAAACTGCAAATATGGATGGAAGCGTGAGTTGAATGATTAATCACATTCTAAGGATTGATATGGTCCTGTTGTTAGTCCTGCCACCTAAAAATGGCGTTGCAGTTACATGTGCTGCAAAATCAAATATTTAAAATTAAACAACCATCTGATAAAACTTACTGCAGCCGGATTGTTTTAGACACACATGGGCACATGAAAAAAATCAAACATATGTTACCAAAATAGTCATTGCTGTATGATGTACAGCAACTGTAAAATGAATGGTTTTATAATCTGTTATGTGAGACTTCTGTTGAATTTTTAAGCATTTGATTCCCTGTGTACACAAAGATCCATGACAAAGAAATTCCTGATAACTGACGCTGAGACGTGAGAAATGACGATGTGCTATAATGTGGACACCGTAAGACTGGAGCTGGAACGTGGAGATACTTTATAACTTCGTGTAGCACACCAGGAAGGATGTGTTTGAACGTGAGTGTATCATTTCCAACACGAGGTATAGCGTGTTGGGGTTCCCCGGTCAGTGAGCCTGTTAGTTTATTTATTGTTCACGTTGTGTGGTTCATTTGATAGTTGTCCCATTCCTGCAGCAAGGAATCTTGTTTTATTTGTTATACTTTATTTTATTCTTGCGAGCACTCTGCTGTTTTATATATTCATTTTAAATAGATTGGGGGAAATTGGTACTGTGTACTTTACAAATGTAATCTAGATTGTAACGAGACCATTCAAGTGCTGACGTTGTTGTCTACTTTGTATGTACCACAAAAAGAACAGATTTGCTGAACTGGTTAATTAACCTTACTATAAGAAACTGATAGATCCAAGTATTTTATATAAACTGCAATACTATAATTTGTGGTAACTGGTTGAATTAACTTCACTATAAGAAACTGATAGATTAAGAGTTTGTTTAATTGTATCATCTCTATATGTATCTACTAGAAAATTGTTAGATGGTGAAGTGAAATTGGAATTGTCATATTGTTTACATTATTGTTAATGTGCTTGAGATTTTGAAAACAATTATTAATTAAAACTTGTAAAGATTATTTTTGGAGTAAGAAATGTCTGAACTTATAAATGCCTTTAAAAAAATGCACATTAGCCCTTCCACAGAGGCGAAAGAAACCACGGTTTGTAAAAAAGTTTCAAGAGAGAGTCAAAGCAAGGGGCCTTCAAGCATCCGTCCCAAGGATCCTCTGTGTACTGTACAACCTCCTCTGTGGACTGAACTGAAAACAAACATCAATGAGAGAGAGGGGCGGATGTATTAGGGTAACTCTGAAAACGCCCCTAGGGGCGGCGCCTCAAGGACCACCCATTCAAGGATCTCTGATAGGTTATCTCAAAGGATCCCCCACGGTGCCTGAGGCGTCAACACCCTCATAGGCCGAAACCTAATCTTAGGAAGCATACTAAAGGGGCTCCCCACATGTCCTTTTGATTGAAGGAGTCTGACACCATGGCTTCTGCAAACTTTAGATACTTCTCTGAAAATGCCATTCTTGAACCTTGCGATCTTGAGATGGATTGGACCAGTGAAGAAATGACCCAGCTTATAAAAGACTTTGAAAATGTCCCGCTCCTCAACCCTGCAGAGTCTGACGACGTTGACGGGGGCTTAGGCATCTCTTTTGAAAAAGTATTAAAGATCTCTATGGGGCTCGTGGCTTCTCTATTGGAAGTGATCATTGACCGTGATATGGTGAAAAATTGCCGTGGTTGCGAAATTGACCACCCGAGCCAGCTGAGACACAGCTGCCTTTTTGAAGTGGCCCCCAATTATTTTGATTAACATTTTGAAGAAATACTAGAAAAAATACACGTCCCGTGGCTGAAGCTTCTGGTGGCTAAAGCTCTAGCTTGTTTCAATTTTCATCCATCTTTGACAAAACTTCAGAAACTGGTGGAAGATATTTTAACAGAGCTAAGACCAGAACACAGCATTAGACGTAAACTGATTCATCTACAAGAAACCCTGGATGACAAGACCCGAGACATTGTTAACAAAATAACCAAAGCTTTCTACCATCGCAGTTTTACAAACCCTCGCGCTCCATTAGCATATTACGGGGCCTGTGATTTTGAAAATGGGGAACGTCCAGACTCCAGCAACACTCAGGAACACCATGGAGGGGCTGCTGTTTGAGTTAATAGCCGAGAAAGTGGCTTGCAAGAGACTCTTTCAAAACCTGATCCCCGTAAATGTAAAAATGTTCAGCAATTTAAAAAGTGTAACTGATTTAATCCGTAAAGATATTGATACTAAAGAATGGTCAGAGTTGGTAAATACACATGTAAAACACTGTAAACCCTTAAATGCATTTTTAATGAATATATTACCTAAAATGTTTGATGAAATAGAAGATTGAAAATGTACACATATCATTGTTTTGTATGCTTATGTGACTGATGTATGTTTTTATAACATGGCCAGGTTTTTAAGAGATGAAGATATATCGATAGTTGTGCAAAATGTCGTGGATTATTTAGTGACTAATCATGAATGTTTGTGTAAAAACAATCTAATCTTCTTGATAAATTGTGAATACAACTTTTGAACTTCACACATGTCTCTGAGGTGTTATGATAACCTTTGAATAAAAACTTTTTGAAGTACATATTTGTCGCAGTTTTGTTATTTTGGTTAAAGATGACACATCAGCGTATGAAAAAAATATACTACGATCCCTCAAATCCTGGAGGTTTAGGGGGTTTACAGACTCTTCAAAGAGCTCTGAGGTCTGAGGGTCCTAAAGTCTCTGAGAGGGTCTTAACTGACTTTTTATCAGAGCAAGACTCATATACGTTGCATAAGCCCTCTAAAATAAACTTTAAAATAAACACCGTATTTGTATCTAATATCGATACACAGTGGCAAGCTGATTTAGTGGATATGTCTAGCTTGTCAAAAGAAAATGGAGGTTATAAGTACATGTTAACATGTATAGATATCTTATCCAAAAATGCATGGGTATTACCTTTGAAAAATAAGTCATCTAAGACGGTGACAGAGGCGTTCAAGAGGATCATCAGCGCTGGTAGGAAACCTAAAAAACTACAAACTGATAAAGGGGCCGAATTTCTAAACAAAGCATTTCAGCACATGCTAAAAAAACATAATATTCTACACTTTACCACGGGGAATGAGCTAAAAGCATCTATTGTTGAGAGATACAACAGGACTCTGAAAACAAAAATGTGGAAATATTTCACCGCTTTTAACACTCACAAGTATATGGATAAACTACAAGAAATGGTACAGGCTTATAACAACTCCTTCCACCATAGTATTCAAATGAAACCTTCAGAAGTTAATGAAGATAATTCATTTAAAGTGTTTAAAACTTTATACTCTAAGAAGAAAAGCCCTACACATATAAAATTTAAGTTTGCCGCTGGTGACAGCGTAAGAATTTCAAAGTTAAGAGCTCCCTTTATAAAAGGCTATGAACAGACGTTTGCAGCAGAGATTTTTACTATAACAGAATGTATACCAAGATTTCCACCGGTGTATAAACTATGTGATTATGATGGAGAGCCTATAATGGGCACCTTTTATGAACCAGAATTGCAGAAAATAAATGTCAAGACTGATAGGCTGTTTAGGATAGAGAAGATAGTTGCCGAGAAAAAGGAAAATGGCAAAAAGTCTTAGCTCATAAAATGGGCCGGTTGGCATCAGGTGGTGGATCTAAAGAGTTAACAAGTACTGACTGTATTTAATTACACTTAAAACATTATTCATGATGTCTCAAGACTCTTTTTATGTAACTCTGCCTAGTAACGCTTCACAGGAGGTTTTCCCTAAAAACGCGATATCCAATTTTACTATCAAAATTGGTTAAAACACATCTACCGGGAAAATGGGAAGTTTGCTTAGCAGAGATTCAATATCCCCATACCTGGGATAATATAAGCCTTAAAGACAGCACTTTTATTACTTATGATATAGAAAAAGCGGTAAAACGTGATTATACTATACCAAAAGGATATTATGAGACCTTTCAGGATGTAATAACAGCTATGAACGATGCCATGCTCGGAAAAGGACTAGATCAGAAAGGTGACAAAACTCCCGATGAACAATATAAAAATGATTTGAAATTAGTCTATAAACCTATAGGAAGACGAATTTATATAAAAAGTACTACACCGTATATGTTTTATGCCAAAGAACATCTCGGACAAATGTTGGGGTTTCGTGAGACTATAAAGGGTGAAACTATTGAACTATTGGGCCCTATTGAGGCTAAAGTGTATAGTGCTCATTTGAGGACCCTCTACCCAGCCGATATCAGAGCGGGATTTTATACCCTGTATGTCTATACTGATATCATTACACATCAAGCCGTTGGAGATAGTTACGCGCCTCTTCTAAGATGCGTCCCTATTAAAGGCAAAAACAACGATATAATCACGGTAACTTACGACAGACCTCATTATGTGCCCCTCAGCAAGACCAACTTTGACACGTTAACTATACAAATTAAGACGGACCAAAACAAGTTAGTGCCATTCCGTTTTGGGAAGGTTGTAGTGAAGTTGCATTTCCGACCTGTAAAGCCTCTTTTTTTACACCTAATTGAAAATGGGCCCTAATGGATATGTCAATCCTTATATTAATTATTACAAAAATCAAGCTGGTAATGGTTTGCCTGGATTTTCTGGAGCTCCGGTAATGTACGGAGCGGGTATAGGGGGTATTTTTAGAAGTCTTTTCAGAAAAGCTTTACCGTTACTTAGAAGGGGTTTTGAAATAGTTAAACCTCATTTTAAATCAGCAGCTAAAAATATTGTTAGTGACGTAGTGTCAAATGTCCTAACAAGTCATAACCCTCATAGCCATAACAAGAGCCAGTCAGGGGAGGGATTGATGGTGATGTCCAGAGGATACAAGAGAAAACGTAGCAAACCCCCAGGATCTCGCTATCATCCACACAAAAAGGCTAAACCAGCTACATTGAGGTCATTTAGTAGTGGTAACCGGAGAAGGAGTAAGAAACCAAAGACTCCCAGAACAGCGAAAAAGAGAAACATCTTTTAAATCATGACGCTGGTACATCATATGTCTCAAGAATGTGTGAAATCAGAATTGGATCTGTTTACTATACCTTATACCCAGACAAGTATTGAAAAAAACCTTTATGTGGAAATTCCCCCCCCCCTGTCTGCCTTGTCTGACACGGCCCCCATCGAATTTTACATAGCAGGAAATGGGGAAGATTATCTTGATTTGAATAATACTCTTTTAAGACTTTCATGCAAAATTACTAGGGCTGATGGCGCCGATTTAGTTGGAGGCAGTATAGTTGGTATTATCAATTACCCTGTAGCTACCATGTTTTCACAAGTGGATGTAACTTTAGGAAATCGCTTAATTAGTCAAAGCAGTAATACTTATCCTTACTGTAGCATTATAGAAGCAATGCTAAACTTTAGTAAGGACACTCTAGAATCACAGTTCACTGCCGGCTTGTTTTACAAAGATACCCCAGGACACATGGATGAGACTGATCCTGCAGGGGCTAATGAAGGTCTAGTTAAACGGCATGCGTTTACCAGAATGAGTCATACTGTTGAACTTTTAGGACCTCTGCATGTGGATATATTTTTTCAAGAGAAACTCATGCTAAATGGTATTGACCTGAAAATTAAAATGGTGAGGGCCAATGACACTTTCTGTTTAATGTCTGATGCTGCAGAAGAGTTCAAACTTAAAATTTTAGAAGCCTCTCTCTATATTAAAAAAGTAAAAGTGTCCCCTGAGGTCAGAATTGCCCAAGCTCAGGCCTTGATGACCTCTAATGCCCTATCCTATTGATAGAGTGTCTATGAAAGTTTTTAGTATTCCTAGAGGGAGTAGGGTATGTAATCAGGAGAATTTGTTTCTGGGGCAGTTACCAAAGTTTGTGGTTATTGGTTTAACAGATAATGACGCATTTAGTGGTTCCTACGCTAAAAACCCATTTAACTTTAAACACTATGCAGGGAACTTTATAGCTATGTACGTCGATGGTGAACAAGTCCCCTCAAAACCTTTACAACCCCACTATACAACAAGACACAACCCCGTCCGTGAATATTACAGTCTAATACAAGCCACGGGTAGACATCTCAAAGACAAACCATTGATAATTGATAGGTCAGACTTTATTAGAGGCTATACGCTCTATGCATTTGATTTGACCCCTGATCAGGAATGTGGAGATCATTTTTCCTTAGTGAAAAATGGTAATATGTGCCAATGCTCTGCCAGAGACGGTGAATATGATTGTTTATGCTGTTTTTGAGAACGTGATTGAGGTTTCCCACCAAAGAGCTGTTCTCTTTGATTACTGAAAAGTTTGATACAACATTGATCCTTTTAAAAATGAATACCACTCAGCTTACAGCGCTGCTATCCAGCAACCCGTTGACTGCAAAGTATTTTTATGGGGTTCTAGCTAGTGATCAACTACCTAAAGGAAAAATGAAAAAAAACTACCGGCGATACTCATTGTCAACATGGACCCCCAGAATTATCCGGGAGAACACTGGCTAGGGATTTATCTAAAAGAAGAGGGACAGGGAGAGTTTTTTGATTCTTACGGTAACCCTCCAGATTTTATTTATTTTCCTAAGACTATCTCAAACTTTTTAGACAACAACGTCAAACAAACAGTGTACAATAATCAGCCTCTACAAGGTCTTATGACCACGACATGCGGCCATCACTGTGTTTTCTTTGTACATCATCGAGCCAAAGGACTTACTTACCCCGAGGTTATAGCTCTCTACAGCTCTGATTTAAACAAAAATGATCTGATGGTGTCCCAATTTATACATTGTATGTCTAACCCTAAAAAACAGAACTGTATAAATATATTTTCATGCGTGCAGTGTGTCAAGACTCATCATGATTTTAAAAAATGTTATGAATGTTAATCTTCAAAAAAAACTTATGACATTGTAAATGGTGAATAAATATTTTTATTGCTGTAAAGACATATATATATATATATATATATATATATATATATATATATATATATATATATATATATATATCAGACATTGTTTATATAACATTTGCATGAATATACAACAAAATGTATCAGACAATGTTTACACAGCATTTGCATGAATATAAACAAAATGTACAGATATGTAAACTCAATAAAAACAGTAACATCTTAATAAGTTTCCCATAACTGCTGCCTTTTTTTCTGCTTCTTATAGATAGGGGTCTCTAAGGGTCGTTTTTTATAAGCTTTTATGAGTTGTCGTGTTTGAGAATTAGGTACTGTAGAATAGGGGACATTTATTACAGACAAACCTTTGATGAATTCGGCCCATCCTACAGGTAACCTATGTTCAGGGATATGGGTATGCCCCGTTGCAGCCCTGATTAAATCAACCATATGCGACCCTCTAATGTTCTTGCCCCTAAGAATGAATTCCCCTTGATCATTCCATGAGGTAACCAAAGCATTCTGAGACATAGCGTTTAAAATAAAATTAGCATTTTTCTTAGATCTGGAGGGAACGCTACTCATAACAGCAGTCACTATCTTAGATTCAGATTCTGCTGTCGGTTGGGCTGTTTCCTCAGAGGGGGGTGTAATTAATGTCAGGGTATTCAACTCTTTTTCACTCTGTTTAAGCAAGTTTAGATATCTCTGTAAGGAGCTGGTGTATAGCTTAACTTTCTCATGGTCACTGATGTCAGTTCTAAGTAGAATGCTTTTCATTTCAGAGTACAAGAAAAACTTGGAGTTACCGGGGTACATCTGCCGGGCTAGTGTGTTGATTTGAAGTTTATCTCGAGGGGTTTTAAACAGAACAATGTAATTGGCATTCAAGTTTATGGTACGACTCATTTTTCCTTGAAAAAACAAATTTTGAACTAAATTCAGCACGCATAAATTCCTATGATGAACGTATTTTGTAAAAGCTTTCTGTATTTCATCATTTTCGCTAGCTGCTTCCATCAAGTCATCTATAATGAGTAAATTGATTTTGTTAGGAGGCATTAAATTATCATCGGTTAATGAATCTGGTATGCCTTCAATAAATTTGATATTTTTAAATTTAAGGGCCAATTCATTGTATAATGCCTGCCAACAACTATAACACCAAATGATATTCTCAGGGGTTTTGGAAAAGATCTGTTGAGAGTTTTCTAAAAGCTGCTTCACAAAATAACTTTTCCCTGAATTGGAGGGTCCCGATATTATAGCTGCAAAAGGTACGGATAGTCTAATATCAAAACCATCTTCAGTGTCCATAAGGAAGCGATGTAAAATCAGAACGCAAGACTCGCTTATTGTAGACTATTTGAAAGGTTTTCTGGAGTGGTTTGTTTTTCAATTGAAATTCTTTTTTATTACGGTGAATCTGGGAGCCTCGAATCATGATATGCTCCGCGGGGGTGTTTCTATCATGATTCACAAAGTTTTGTACAAGGTCTTTTAATGAAGCGAGGTTAATTAATTTGGAATTCTCATAGTTTAGGGTAATCCCCTTTACTTTGAGACATGTTTTTCCATTGTTTGTGACGTATCCATATGTTTTAGGGCCCCCTGACACAAACTCTGTAATGTATTCCCACGGCTTCAACTCGCTAGTTAAATCACCAAGATAATCGCCTAGTTCAGGACGCCAAGCCTGGGGCCTGCTGACAAAGATTACAGAGTCCGTATCATGATACAGACAGCGACCCTGCAGACGACCCAAGAGGTTATAGAGCTCTAGCCGGGCGTAAGCGGTAGTAAATGCCGCTATGAATACGTTTACATTACCTGTGGTAGTATAGGTATCAGAAGCGTAACGCCACTGAACCTGAGCCACCGGATCACTTACAAAACAAAAATGCGAAACCTGATATCTTTTTGAAAAGAGATAATGGAAAAACTGGTCAGGATCCTTTACCAAGCTTGTAGAGAGCTGGTTAGTTCTCTGGGCTAGTTTTCCCCACAAACTATTGAGGCATAGTTTGGAGATTTGTCTTTTAGCTGGATTAACATTAATGTTTTGAGGATCTAATTGAACCCCCTCTTTCTGAAAATATTCAGCAATATAACGCTCTTTACGCTCCTCATCGGTACAATGAGCAGGGTAGCCTGAACTTTCCTGTTTCCCCTTGAGATGACTATTAATGTAACCTGTAAAGAGAGTGTCAGATTTCTGAGGAAAATGCCACACTTCATGTATTTTAGACACTTTGTAACCTTTCTCAAGAGCTTTGACTACCTCTACACTGCACCATGTCCCTGTCAAGGCTCTTTCTCCAGAGCTATGATTACATACCCCAGTCTGGTTTAGTGTTTCTGCGCATGAGCGGCAGAGGGTAAACATTAATTTACCACAGATGCGGGCAGGCAGTGCAGGGAAATAAAGACCCCTAGGAGGCAGAACAGTTAATTTGAACAAGCCAAAGTACTGCCGCAAGTCTTGAAAATTATGGTAAATTATGGTAGGGTGGTCTACGGGGTACACTTTTGTTTTGTTAACAAACGGATACAAACTAGTGAAATCAAAGTATCCCACCCTTTCATTTTCCTGGGTCACATAATGTAATGTAATGGCATTTGTACGACCCCCAAACAGAGCCTCGCGAGGATTGATGCGTTCTGGAAAATCAGAACGAACCAGAAAATCGTGAACTTTAGGCTGTTTTTTCAGTGTGTTCCATTCATGTTCCCAAATAACTCTGACTTCCAACCCATAAACCTTTTGCAATGTTTCAATCTTTTCATCAAAGTGATGACGCATCGTACCACACGATACTTTGCTTAAGGGGTTTACTTCGGCCGAATCATAGCACAAGGGACATCCATGAAAAAAACACCCTGCAAATTCAAAAGCCGTACGCTTACCATTAATCACAGCAAAACCGTCCAAGAAAAAGGGTCCTATTTTAAGCTCTCCGTAGTTTAAAGCATGTTGAATGAAAACATTTTCAGTTTCTGCTACATACATTAACCATTGTATTGAGGCATTTGAAAAGCTTTTTTGCTGCTCACGGTAATTGTCGGGAGGAATGATCACTATTGTGTCTTTAGGCATGAATTTACTTCTATACATAGCCATGCACAGTGAAGCAATGGTGGTACATTGGAAGGGGTCTATCTGCCCTATAGCATAAACCTTGGTACGGAATTTGATACATGCCTCTTTCAAAATTTCAACATAATTTTTGCAGTAGAACGCCATTTCGTCTCTGAAATTAAAAACACCATTCTTAATCGAATCATACCATTTGTAAAAGGCATCACGATCTTTAGACATCATTTGGTGAACACCATAGTAAAGGGGTTCAGGATAAGGGCCTACATAATTCTGGTTTTCAGCAGTATTGAAAAAAAGAGGAAAATATCCTTTTTTGGCTTCAAATCCCAGAGCTGCAGGCAGGGCACTTAACTTCATGGGCAAAAAGTTAAAGGAATCAATGTAACGCATCTTAAAAGCCTCGTCTGTAAAACACATCAACTTGCTACCTTGAGCTATGATATGTGGGTTAACACCGTTGGTTACTAAATAATTCATCAGTAAATAACTGTCATAAGACTTTGCATTGTGTGCCAAGAAAGTATAGCCTGCATAACAAGGTCTGCGATACCGTTCAAAAAACTTTTTCACACATTCCTCGCCCTCCCAAAACCATGATTCACCACCCATGTGCATGCAGTACAAATAATTAGGAATGTGCATGCCAGCTTCCTGTCGACATTCAAAATCATAAAACACATATTTGTCTGTGGGTTCCTTAGGTTTAAGCATTTGAATGAAGCATTTATGATCAGTGTGAGGTAACAACACGGCTTTACATTGCTTACAGTAAGGAGTAAGACATTTATGAGTCTGTGGTTTTGTCGGGTCACATTTATAGAGAGAATAGCACCTTGTACAAAGTTTTAAAATGTCACACATAGAAACCTGTTTTTCACTGTTGGCTTTATCTCGGAGAATCTTATGCTCATCATAACAGAGCTGTGATCGACAATAACGATTGCAATCGTTACATTTTACCTTTACAGAGGCATCGCTGTTACAAGCTGGTGAAAAACACACATTACAGTGTCCTTCACAGCGATGTCCAGATCGGTTACTGTAGGCTGTGTAACAGTAATTACACAGATAGGCGGCACCCAGAAAACCTTTCAAGTTAACAATACCGTAGAAATGATTCTCATGAAGAAACAGAAATACAGTTTTGTTTTTGCTCGAGTATCTGTTTGGTGATTCAGGAACACATCCTTTTGAGGACATCTGTACCAGACCACAATTTTAACATCTAAGGCCTGTTCAAATTTATCTATGTCTACAAACGACACCATTTGATGTTCACTTAATCCCACACTCTGTTGAAGTTTTAAAGCCTCAGCCATACACGTATCATAGGAACCCCTGAATTCTGGAAATAACAAGCTCAGAACGCTGTAGGCAAAACATAATTGATTGTCTCTGTTGTAACATATAATCAGATGCTTGGCTTTTTTTCTAATAAGCTCACTTTTCATTAAGGTCTGCAAACCTCTCCTAAAACCACCTCCTTCTGGACACCTAATAACCTGGACAATCAACATCAAAGAGTCATCAGCCAAAATTTCACTATGACTTTGAAGGAGAGCTTCAATCTGACTGAGAAAATCGTCTAGACTTAAATTGGCTCCAGTCATTTTTACATACACTGGTATATCGAAGGATCCTGCTCGTAATTCAAGTTGCACAACGTCTGTTGGTCTTAGCGTTCTAGAAACCTCACTCAACATATTCTTTAACGTTTCATGTAACACCGCAAAAACGTCAGCGTAGGAATCCAAGTCATACAGATGTGTAAAGTTAAGAGGTTGCTTCAATTCGAAATTGTTAAACATAGGTCTATGTCTATGCTGTACACCTTCCCCAACGATTCTATCACCGTCGCTATCCCTATGGGGGGCCTGTAAACCAGAAGGACCAGCCACTTGATCATCATGTAATACACCACCCTCTGGGACTTTTATGCTAAAAGAATCATCATGGTAAGCCCCATCATTTAAGCTTCCCCCTATTTGTTTTTCCACATCAACTACACTCTCTATAGTACCATGATTCTCTCTAGACATTTCATGCAAAAGCTTATCCAAAGAGTCAAAATTGATCTGAGTCAATTTAGCATCATTAACAAACCCCGGGCACTGGGAGTTATTGTTGTCTATATTAGTGGAGTTGTCATTTATCGGGGGCCTATCTGTAGAAATTTCATCAATCAGAGCCCTGATTGACGGTAAACTATACGCGTTATAATTTAAATCATTTAAAAGTTTGTCTAGATAGTCAAAATTCTCAAAACAGGCTAAGTTTTGGGGGTGAACAGTGGGCGGTCTGACATTGTGGGCTGTAGACATACTATGTGTATGGGAACTTGTTGAAGGATCAGAATTTAAGGTATTTTGGGGGACGATTATAGAATTAACCACAGAATTTGACACAGTATGACTCGGATCAATTGAAACCTTTTTATTTTTTTGAACACCATTCACAGCATCATCATTGTCAGAATCATCAACAGTAATTTCAATGTGTTTCCTTTTACAAGTTTTTTTGCGATGTGGTTCCATTGTAGCTCTACAAATACACTGCTACTGTTTTAAAAAACCCAGCGTTTTCAATAGGGTAATTAATGTCTGTATATTCTGAGCCACTTCTGGGTCGGAAACTAGGGCCCTTATAGCTGGGTGTCTGTAAATGATCTGATCTATAGTCAACTTTACATGTTTCAATAGCTCAACGCTGTGATACCTAGTAGTAGTTGAAGTTGAGGGTATCGCATGTTTTAGCCTTTGGGGTACTTTGGCGAGCGTAGGGGGGGGGGCTCTTGATTGTAGCGAAGTATGAAACCTTTCAGAAATTTTACGCGGCCTTTTAGACTTTGGGTCTCTGCTGAAGGATGTGTTGTCCTCGGAAGATTCGCTTTCCACAAGAAGTGTATGTCTAGTGGGCCGTTCTAAATGAAAATATGACAAAATATACAATCAGACCTAAAATACATTAACAGATGTTTGAAATATTTAACATACTTTAAAAAAAGCTTCATTTTAAATAGGTACGTACTTTTGAGAGGTCTTTTTCAGATTTTTGATGTTTATTGGGAGGATCTAAGGGTGTCTTTGCATGTATGACTTGGCCCTCCTCCGATGTACTGGTAACGTCTTTCCTTTTGGGTATTTCAGGATCTTCTAAAATAATATAAATGGTTGAATATGAATGTTTTATTAACCTAAAAATAATTATTATGAAAAAAACGATCAAACATATTTTATTAATCTATAAAAACAATACGGTTCATACTTTTAGACAATTCGGAGTCTGACGCTAGGTCGCTGAAAGATGTCATTGTTCCAGAATCTTCAATATATTCAGCTTCTAAAAAACAGAATGAATCAGCTATGTTTTTAAAAGGAAATCATAATAAAATAAAAAACAATGTATATCATGTAATATCATTCAATCGCTATATATATATATCATAAGTACATTTATTTATTTGTTATTAATAAAACAAACAGACCAATATGTCTACTATTTTACTCACTTTTAGGCATTTCTGCTATCACTGAGAAATTATTTAAAAAGTCCTCAGGCACGACTAGAGCGCTTAGTAACTCAAGGGAAATGCTGTGGCCCGGGATCGTATCTGCAATTTAAAAGGAGGTATTTATAGTTCGACCAGAAAAAAAAACTCGCGATATTTTGGTTTAGCAAATGAAAAAACTCACCATTCTGACTCTCCAAAAACCATGTTGGGGACAATGGAATGATTGTAGGTGAGAGGGGAATGATCGTAGGAGGCTGCTCAATTACTTCCTCCTGATGTGAAATTAAATGTTCTTCTATAAGTTCCTGGATATCTATAAAATATGAAAATATATAATTTTAAATAAATATAATATAAACAGAAATAAACCGCGTCTCAAACATTTTTTACAGTACATCTAACATTTAACAGCCATTTTAAAATCAGACCGCTCACCAAAAAAAAAAACAAAAAAAAAACGGTTACCTTGCATCACAGACACGCCGCACAGTGTTCGTTCATAAACAGAAATAAACCGCGTCTCAAACATTTTTTTACAGTACATCTAATATTTAACAGCCATTTTAAAATCAGTCCGCTCACCAAAAAAAAAAAAAAACTGGTTACCTTGCATCACAGACACGTCGCACAGTGTTCGTTCATAAACAGAAATAAACCGCGTCTCAACCAGCGTTTTTCACACAGAGTTAAAACAGCATTTAAACATTAAACATAGGACCTACCATTTAGAACCTCATTGTTGCGGGTTGATTCTCCGTCCATTTATAGTTGAAGTGGGTCTTTACGGGATAAGGTTCTTGAGAGGAATCGTCCTTTTCCAGAAGTGTAATACATAGCTCTGTACGGTGTGATTTATACTCTCAAAGATCCGCGGTAAATGCCTTTGTAACCACAGGGGGCCGGATCCTATGGGAGATAAACACGACACCTGAACGGTACCTAGACTAGGCGGCGCCTCAAATCTCACCACCCCACATCTCTAAAGCAGTTATTCCAAAACCACCCATCATATTCTCGATATTATGCTGAAATTATGCTTTATTATGCTTAAATCACGTTTTTTATGGGTATGCCGTTAATAAACAAGAATTGGTGAAGCATATACATATACTTGTATGTTTTGTTTTTATAGTTAAATGCGGGCTTAGTTATTTTTCTTAACTCAGTATTACATGCAAAAAAATATTCTCATTTGTTTTGTAAATGATTTTATACAATCTGTTTTATAACACGAATCATTTTAGATACACGTAAAGGAGCATTACAACTGGATCGGGTCAATATTCGCTGTTTTAAAAAAAAAACATAACGTTGTACTATGCTCGCACATAGTTTTAAATCTAAAACAGTAAAAGCGTGTTAATGATTTGCAACATCGTCAGAATAGTTTGACCATGTATGAGAAGCTACTGGAGCTTATCCTGATGGGAGGCTATTCAAAAACTGGCATTGATAAAACACTTAAATATGTTCTCTTATTTTATTTGCAATATAACACAGATTTTTCTCTTATTTTATTTTCTAATCGTTATGCCCCAAACTATATCCAGTTTGAAATAGCACGAGGCTTATTGCCCCTAGCATACTAAATGGCACCGCGGTGATCACCGAGCCATGTTTCTCAGCGGGGTGCCTTCCTCTAACATACGCTATCTGTACTTTTAATACACCGCGGCTCCAATCTGTTCCTAACGTGTAAAATTGAATAAAAAATATTTATCCCCTATATATATCTATAGATATAGATATATATAGATATATTCACATTGAGATAACATCGTGCTTTCCAACATCAGCAACCATACCGCCACCCTAAGTCTAATATGTTAAAGAACTACTACTAGACTAAGTGGTGCCACGATTCTCACCTCACAAATGATTTTCGGTTTTTCAGACACGCAAAATACCCTACAAAAACCGTAGCCCTTATTCCTTAAAACATGTTAAACATATTTACATATGTGTTTAATTTTCCTTCATTTGTTTCCTGCAGAATCATAACATTTTGTTTTTATTCAGTTATATTCAATTCCATAAGTTTTATTGGTATGGCGCGAATAACCAAGCTTTGCAATAGCATATACTTTTACCTGTTTGTTTGTTTATAGTTGAACGTAGGCTTAGTTAAATCTACTTTCTTTACGCAGTAATACAGGCGTAAAATGTTCATGCAATATATTTTAAATACGTCTTTCATTTGAGCATTCTCAATATATATATATATATATATATATATATATATATATATATATATATATATATATATATATATATATATATATATATATATATATATATATATATATAGTCTGTATATTCATTTGAAATAGTCATCGCAGTGTCTACCATGCTGAGACCAAACCTTAAGGCATTACAAATCACACATTTCAAATGCCTTCTCTGCAGGGTGCCTTCCTCTAACAAATAGGTATCGGTGCTTTTTAATACATCGAGACGCCAGTCTGTTCATAGCGGGTGGTTATGTGTCTGTGAGTGTCTGTGTCTGCGTGTGTGGGGGTGTCTCAGTGCCTGTGCTCATGTGCGCGCACATGTAAGTGTACCTATAGGAAGTTGTGCGCATGTTCGAAGCCAAAGGAACCGCCCCCTATTTAAGTCACAGAGCGAGTTTGCAGTCATTCTTCTGCTAAAGTTTGATGAGTGCGGTTGGCTGCTCGAGTAGATTTTGTTTTGTTTTTTGTTCTTTTATAAATATTTAATTTAATATCTAATTTATTTTGTTTTAGCGATACACTTTCAAAACGACTAATGCTCAGTTGTTCCGTGATTTATGTGTGTAATGTTTAAACGCATTTTAAATATAAATTGTTTTTTTCTTTATGCTTTTAATACCCTCTTTTTAAACTTTCTCTATTTCATTGTGTCTAATGAAAAAAATACTAAGACTTCAATGTTGTCTGCACCAAGCAAAAGTTAACATAAGCATTTATAAAACTTGGGTAAACCTCTATCCCCTGATCACATAAATAATATTAAACACTGATTTTTGTACATATCTTATAAAACATGTGCAATAAGTTTATAAGCATATATAAGCCTATATTCAATAAGCATATCTGTCTTGTAACAACCATAAAATCCACGCCCACCTCATTATATATTCATAAATTCATAAATCCACGCCCCCTCGTTATATATTCATAAATTCATACCTATAAGGTCAAAAAAAGGTGAAAGGGTCATAAATTAGACTTTTGACATAAGCTATAGTAATATTACTACTCAGCCATACCACCGCCGTCACAAGAGCCTCCCGTTCCCTTACATCCTGCTTCCTATTCCGCTCCCCCTTGTCTTTAAAACCAGCCTTTGAAATGAGCCAGGTAAAGGGGAATCATCCTCTGATTGGTGCAGGGAAAGAAACGAAAGATTCTAAAAATGAAAGTAGCCTAATTAAAACAATAAAACAAAACACATAGCAACGATCTGCTACAATTGTTCGGCCGTGTGTGTAGCACGGAGTGCCCAGCTGACAAAACCAACACGAGCTTCTCGGTAGTTCGCCGTGATCGTATAGTGGTTAGTACTTTGCATTGTGGCCGCAACAACCCCGGTTCGAATCCGGTTCACAGCAGGTGAAATCCTCACACGGCAGAGAAGCTTGTTCTTTTTTTTCACACGCCATCTTCATGGCATGCACATTTTTGAAAGAAAATAGAATACAATAATTGCTTCATCGTGTTAGTACAGGCATGATGCACACCAGCCTGCTGTGTAGGAAATAATCAATCAATAACCACCATAAAAATCTCCCACAAACACCAGTCGCTGTATTAACGCCTATCGAGTACAGGCAAGACGGTGTTGGTGGTATAGTGGTGAGCATAGCTGCCTTCCAAGCAGTTGACCTGGGTTCGATTCCCGGCCAACGCAAGTCTTTTTTGAACTTTTTCATTTAACATTGGAATAAAGCGTAATAAATTCCCCAACTAATTTGCCTTACTGGTTAATAGTCTTAAAAGCATAACTTTGAAAGTATCACTGTGAGTTATAATGATCTGTGAGGTGATATTAGTCACTACATTAAGCCCCATCAAACGAATGTGTTCATTTGGAATCATGCATTGATAATGCGTTGTCGGGAAAACTACAAATATGGATGGAAGCGTGAGTTGAATGATTAATCCCATTCTAAGGATTGATATGGTCCTGTTGTTTGTCCTGCCACCTAAAAATGGCGTTGCAGTTACATGCGCTGCAAAATCAAATATTTAAAATTAAACAACCGTCTGATAAAACTTACTGCAGCCGGATTGTTTTAGACACACATGGGCACATGAAAAAAATCAAACATATGTTACCAAAATAGTCATTGCTGTATGATGTGCAGCAACTGTAAAATGAATGGTTTTATAATCTGTTATGTGAGATTTCTGTTGATTTTTTAAGCATTTGATTCCCTGTGTACACAAAGATCCATGACAAAGAAATTCCTGATAACTGACGCTGAGACGTGAGAAATGACCATGTGCTATAATGTGGACACCGTAAGACTGGAGATGGAACGTGGAGAGACTTTATAACTTCGTGTAGCACACCAGGAAGGATGTGTTTGACCGTGGGTGTATCATTTCCAACACGAGGTATAGCGTGTTGGAGTTCCCCGGTCAGTGAGCCTGTTAGTTTATTTATTGTTAACGTTGTGTGTTTCATTTGATAGCTGTCCCGTTCCTAGAGCAAGGAATCTTGTTTTATTTGTTATACTTTATTTTATTCTTGCGAGCACGCAGCTGTTTTATATATTCATTTTAAATAGATTGGGGGAAATTGGTACTGTTTACTTTACAAATGTAATCTAGATTGTAACGAGACCATTCAAGTGCTGACGTTGTTGTCTACTTTGTATGTACCACAAAAAGAACAGATTTGCTGAACTGGTTAATTAACCTTACTATAAGAAACTGATAGATCCAAGTATTTTATATAAACTGCAATACTATAATTTGTGGTAACTGGTTGAATTAACTTCACTATAAGAAACTGATAGATTAAGAGTTTGTTTAATTGTATCATCTCTATATGTATCTAGTAGACAATTGTTAGATGGTGAAGTGAAAGTGGAATTGTCATATTGTTTACATTATTGTTAATGTGCTTGAGATTTTGAAAACAATTATTAATTAAAACTTGTAAAGATTATTTTTGGAGTATGATTGCCTCATTTTTCCTGGATAAAAGAGTTTGTGCGGGAACCAACCACTCGAGGTCCTTGTCCTCAATAAACACACGGTGGCGTAGTGAAAATAACATAAATTTCGCTATCTGTATATAAAGACCTGCTACACTTCAATACTACTGCCGCTACTCGGACACCACACACATAATCATTGTAAACACACCGCCATAGCACAGGCTGCCGACCAGCCATACCACCGCCGTCACGAGAGCCTCCCGTTCCCTTACATCCTGCTTCCTATTCCGCTCCCCCTTGTCTTTAAAACCAGCCTTTGAAATGAGCCAGGTAAAGGGGAATCATCCTCTGATTGGCACAGGGAAAGAAACGAAAGATAAGGGGGCGTTCTAAAAATGAAAGTAGCCTAATTAAAACAATAAAACAAAACACATAGCAGCGACCTGCTGCAATTGTTCTGCCGTGTGTGTAGCACGGAGTGCCCAGCTGACAAAACCAACACAAGCTTCTCGGTAGTTCGCCGTGATCGTATAGTGGTTAGTACTTTGCGTTGTGGCCGCAACAACCCCGGTTCGAATCCGGGTCACGGCAGGTGCAATCCTCACACGGCAGAGAAGCTTGTTCTTTTTTTTCACACGCCATCTTCATGGCATGCACCTTTTTGAAAGAAAATAGAATACAATAATTGCTTCATCGTGTTAGTACAGGCATGATGCACACCAGCCTGCTGTCTATGAATTAATAATTACAGAAATAATCAATCTATAAACACCATAAAAATCTCCTACAAACACCAGTCGCTGTATTAACGCCTATCGAGTAAAGGCAAGACGAGACCTGTCCCAGCAGCCAACATTACAGTGGCTTAATTAAATCTTTGAAGGTGATTTTGAGAATGGAGGCGTTGGTGGTATAATGGGGAGCATAGCTGCCTTCCAAGCAGTTGACTTGGGTTCGATTCCAGGCCAACGCAAGTTTATTTTGAACTTTTTCTTTTAACATTGGAATAAAGCGTAATACATTCCCCAACTAATTTGCCTTACTGGAGAATAGTCTTAAAAGCATAACTTTGAAAGTATCACTGTGAGTTATAATACTCTGTGAGGTGATATTAGTCAGACCTAGATTCTCTAGATATTGAGTAATTAGCTACTCGTCATTGTTCTGCCGTGTGTGTAGCATGGAGTGCCCAGATGACAAAGCAAGCATCTCGGTAGTTCGCCGTGATCAGATAGTGGTTAGTACTTTGCGTTGTGGCCACAACAACCCCGGTTCGAATCATGGCAGGTGAAATCCTCACATGACAGAACTATAATGAGATCTCTGCTATTCCTAATCTATATTAATGATTTAGATTCTGGTATAGTAAGCAAACTTGTTAAATTTGCAGACGACACAAAAATAGGAAGAGTGGATAAGCAGCAGCAAAGGTCATTCAAAATGATGAACTGGGCAGACACATGGTGAATTATATTTAATAGAGAAAAGTGTAAAGTACTACACGTAGGCAATAAAAATGTACATTATAAATATATATATATATAATATTATAATTATGTTGACTCAGAAATGTCTTCATCTAGACAATGTGGGGAAGCTATAAAAAAAGGCCAACAAGATGCTCGGATATATTGAGCTTATTGATCCCAGAATCTCATCAAGTAGCTTCTTGAAGGATCCGAGGGTGTCAGCTTCAACAATATTAATGGGGAGTTGGTTCCAGACCCTCACAATTCTCTGTGTAAAAACGTGCCTTCTATTTTCTGTTCTGAATGCCCCTTTATCTAATCTCCATTTGTGACCCCTGGTCCTTGTTTCTTTTTTCAGGTCAAAAAAGTCCCTTCGGTCGTGTGGCAATGTGGTTTGTAGTGCTCCGGTGTACAGGTGTTTCCAGGTGCTCCAACAAAGGAGAAACACAAAGTTCACAGGTCAGGTTTCTTTAATGTTCCTTGACGAGGATTTAAATAATAAAGCTGGCTCTACCCAGCAATGGGTATTGCCAGCGAAAACTGGACTCAAATAATAAAGCTGGCTCTACCCAGCAATGGGTATTGCCAGCGACAAAACAAAAGGGGGTTGCAGTCCCGAAATAATAATTCCAACACAAAACAAGAAATACAATCACAACAGTTTATCAATGGAACCACACTTCATTCAAGGTTCCTTCCTTGTCTCCTCCTGCCCTCACCGGTCGAGAGGGAGATTGTTGATTCGGATTCATTCGCTCTCCGTCACAGGTCGACATTGTCAATACCTTTTAGGATTTTGAATGCTTGATCACTGCGTAGTCTTCTTTGTTCAAGACTGAATAAATTCAATTATTGTAGCCTGTCTGCATACGTCATGCCTTTTAAACCCAGGATAATTCTGGTTGCTTTTCTTTGCACTCTTTCTAGAGTAGCAATATACTTTTTGTAACGAGGTGACCAGAACTGAACACAATATTCTAGGTGAAGTCTTACTAATGCATTGTAATGTTTTATCATTACTTCCCTTGATTTAAATTCAACACTTCTCACAACATATCCAAGCATATTGTTGGCCTTTTATAGCTTCCCCACATTGTCTAGATGAAGACATTTCTGAGTCAACATAAACTCCTAGGTCTTTTTCATAGTTCCCTTCTTCAATTTCAGTATCTCTCATATGATATTTATAATGCACATTTTTATTGCCTGCATGCAATACTTTACACTTTGCTCTATTAAATGTCATTTGTCATGTGTCTGCCCAGTTCTGAATGCTGTCTAGATCACTTTGAATGACCTTTGCTGCTGCAACAGTGTTTGCCACTCCTCCTATTTTTGTGTCGTCTGCAAATTTAACGAGTTTGCATACTATACCAGAATCTAAATCATTAATGTAGATTAGGAACAGCAGAGGACCTAATACTGATCTCTGTGGTACACCAATGGTTACCTCGCTCCATTTTGAGGTTTCTCCTCTAATCAGTACTTTCTGTTTTCTATATGTTAACCACTCCCTAATCCATCTGCGTTCAGTTTGAGAATTAATCTTTTATGCGGGATTTTGTCAAAAGCTTTCTGGAAATCTAAATAAACCATGTCGTATGCTTTGCAATTATTCATTTTCAATGTTGAATCCTCAAAAAAGTCAAGCAGATTAGTTAGACATGATCTCCCTTTCCTAAAACCATGCTGACTGTCTCCCAGTATATTGTTACCATAGAGGTAATTTTCCCATTTCAGATCTTATTATAGTTTCCATAAGTTTACATATAATAGAAGTCAGGCTTATTGGTCTGTAGTTACCTGGTTCGGTTTTGTCTCCCTTTTTGTGGATCGGTATTACATTTGCTGTTTTCCAGTCTGTTGGTACAACCCCTGTGTCAAGGGACTTTTGCATGATCTTGGTTAGCGGTTTGTAAATAATTTCTTTCATTTCTTTGAGTACTATTGGGAGGATCTCATCCGGTCAGGGGATTTGTTTATTTGAAGAGCTCCCAGTCCCGTTAACACTTCTGCCTTTGTTATGCTAGTTATTTAAAATTGGATAGAAACAAGTCAACATGTGGAGCATGTTGTCCGTGTCATCCTTTGTAAAAACCTGTGAAAAGTAATCATTTAATATATTTGCTATTTTTTTCTTCATCTATGATTTTGCCATTTGTGTCTTTTAGACATTTAACCTCCTCTTTGAATGTTCTCTTGCTGTTATAATATTGGAAAAAACATTTTGGAATTGGTTTTAGCCCCCTTAGCAATATTGATTTCTATCTCTCTCTTGGCCTTTCTAACTTCCTTTTTGACTTGTGTTTGCAGTTCCAAGTACTCTTTTTGTGTGCTTTGTTTTTGGTCCTTTTAAACGCTCTGTAAAGTGCCTTTTTTTGCTGAATATTTTTTTTAATTGATCTATTAAACCATTTTGGCCATTTTGTTTTAGATCTAGATTTGTCTACTTCGCAACTCAGTGCAGCATCCTCAGACAGCTAAGCTGGCAGCTGTGTGGCGTGGAAAGCTAAGGAAAAGTGTCTCGGGTCCATTTAGGAGCGACAAAAACAGAGAACCCCCCTCCCCCCCCCGGGACAGCAAGGTTGAGGCCTGGAAGGCTTAGTGCATAAGCAGCAGAAGAATAGGATGTGGCCGGGGGTCCCCTCAGGCCGACGAGGAACAGCCGGGCAGCAGTGGTTGAGACGAGAGGCCGTCCCGGACAGCCGGGGGAGTGAGACTCACTTCCCCCCCAAAAGAGGACCCCCGGTTCCCCGCAAGAACCACACCGTGGGATAGAAAAGAGATCGCAGAGACAAAAGCTAGAAGAAAACAGAAAAGACAAGAGATGTTAGTAAACAACCTATGCCTATAAGCCATCCTCACTGTGGAGAGGAAACCTCCCCACCTGCAGGGAGGAAACCTCTGGTGGGCCTGGCTGAGAGGACGCCCCCCTACTCCGGGCAAGCTAACTAGTGCTTGGTGAGCTGTGGCGATGTCTGCAGAGGATGATCAAACATAAAGTTCAACAGCTGAAGAGGTCCAGCGTCCCATAGACTTAATCAAGTGTTGATTGAGGTAGCTGCTCCAATCCGGAAAGAATGGGGGGAGAAATAGTTTTAAGAAAGCCTGACCTATGCCAAGAGGGTGGATAAACGGGATGAGAACCAGTGTCTCGTAACTATAGACCTGGAGCTGCCTCTGAGCGTTAGGCGGATCTCTGGAATGGATGAGAGAGGAGGAGAGGAGATAGATTAAAGGCAAAATTGATACTGAATGCCAGCTAGGTAGCATCTAAATAGAGGAAGGGGCTAAACGTAGAGACAGCCTGAGTTGAGTGCTGAAGGCGAGGAGGTGCTGTAGGTTGAAAGATGTATGAGAGATCCATTTTTGATCACAAAAGTGAGTAAATGAAGACCAGGCAGTCAAGTAGGAGGAACGGGTAGATGGGGCGAGAGCGCTCTCCATGAATCCACATGCTGATTGAAGGAGGCCGGAGAGAGAGTTATTTAGTTGAATATTGTTTTGCTGAAGGGTGGTACGAGACGAGGGTTGGGGTCTGCTCCTGGGACCAGGTTGCGGAACTTCTGGATCTTGATGTAACTGTCTGTTTTTGAAGTCCTGATGAATGGGAGGAAGTTATTTCCGGGGACTTGAGTGAAGTCAAAGAGCCGCAGGCTGATGGCTGGGATGAGATTGGTTGTCTTGATGGAGAGGAGGATGCAAGACTCTCAGGCAGACCTCCAGGATTGAAAGGAGCGGGGTGGGAAACAGAGGAGGTGCTGGATACCTGAGAGAATTCCTGATGGAGGAAGGGACCAGGTTAAGGGATAGCCTGAGGTCTGTCATAAAGGCAAGGAGGTGCTGAAGGTTATAGGTGGAGAGAGAGATAAGAATCTGGGCACAGAATGTGATGAAGGAAGACCAGGCAGTAGAATAAGAAGAGCGAGTGGAAGGGGAGAAGGCAATTCTCCTTGAAAATGCATGCCGACTGGAGGAGGCCGGAGAGTGTGCAGTTTAGTGGAACACCAGCTGATTGAAAGGAGGAACTTGCCGCGGGTTGGGGTCTGCTTCTGGGACCAGGCTGTGAAACTTGCAGACCATCACACAACCTCCACCATGTTTAAAATTGGGCATGGTTAACTTTTTTTTACTGCAAGGTGTAGTATTCTGTAGTAAAATTTCTACAGCTGGCCAAAGTCCAGTATCTAGATGCACAGCATGGTTCACAAGACCTCATGGTTGAAATGGCTTAACGCTCCAAGTCTATCCATTGTATTCCCCTTGATGTCCTGGTAACTCTTGCTTTTTTTAAAACCTATAAATCAACTGGTGTTGTCACGGTAAGTTCAAAGGGTGCACTCTGTTCCTTCAGGAGTCCTGCAGAGGAAGTGCTTCACAGTTAGACATTGTGCTTCCATGGTCAGGTCATCTCTGAGTGTCAAGCAAACTGATGGGATGGATAGGAGAGTTGGAGAAGGGATAGAGATGAGGCAGCAGAAATACTGAATTCCAGAGATATAAGCTTTAACAGTAGTGGCGGCTAAGTGAAGAGAATCCTTTGCATGGGCGATGGAGGCTAGAATCCGTTGCTCATTAAATCGGAATGGGATGTATTTTGTTTTGAGTGCAGAAAGTAGTAAATGTTTTCCATCCAGTGGTAAAGGAAGATTTGGTTGTTGGGGCTAAGGGTGTGGCCATGTAGTGATGAGCAGATTGCAGAAGGTTGGAGAGTGTTGTATTTAGTTGAACAGCAGATGCTGATGTTGTAGAGTTTGATGAAGGCTGAGGTGGCAGCTGGACCTGAACAAATATATGAAATCGACTGCCGAGGTGTTTCTAAAAACGAAGGCAGAGAGATGAGATGCCAACTATCCTGTGTTAGTTAATACGGGATTGATCAGTGGTTTGCTACCATCATGTCTGTTTGGAATGGAAAAGGTGAACTCGTAATCAGAGATCTGGGTTTCACAACTCCAGTCATTCTACTAATAGTGGAACTCCTTAATTCATAAATCAAGACAGATTTCCAGTCTCGTACCATGTATTAAAGCTTGTAGTATCTGAGAGGATGAGCAGACATATGACTAAATTTCTGAGGAAGTCAAGTGCGCCGTATATATTATATATATTTTTTTAATCCAGGTATTGGAGGAAAGCTGGAGCATTGGAAGCTCTAGAGGAGAGCAGTTGCAGGCTTAAACAGTAAACTAAAGCAACTTTTGCATGCTGCAATAGTGAGCAGATCTGAAGAGGGAGCCGAGATTTGCTGTAATGAAGAGATATTAACAGTAGAGGCATGTCACAAAGACGGCCGGAGTGGGTGGTGTCAGACCAGAGCCAGGAAATAAATAAACAGAGAGATGTGGTTTGGTATAAGCTGGGCGCGTGATCGCGCTCAGCATTTAATGAATAAACAGACAGAACAGAAAATAAAAGGTTTGAACAGACAAAAACACTGGACACGGCACTATACGCCAAAATAAAAGGACAAACAAAATGGACTAGACAGTAAACAGACAGACAAACGAAACATGGTGAGTGAGACAGTTATTCACTTTATATTTACATTTCTTTCTTTCTTATTATTTAGTTTCTCCTTCTCCACACTCGTTCTCCACTCACCGAACACCTAACCACGAGTGACTAAAAATGTGCCTATTTATACTGTTGTGCTGGGATTCAATTACTAATTAATTATTCACTTGAATCCCAGCACGTGAATTAATTATGTGCAACCCCGTGCTCACATATTACATTTAACCAGCACGTGAAGTGATTTGTGCCCTCCTCGTGCCTAAATACAAATCTACACTTTTTAAATACACGTGAAACACAGACCCGTTTATATCCCGTGTACCAATCTATACACCAACATTAACACACACACGCAACACACAACACACAATTGACACAGAGGCGGGGCACATTGCCACATATACCCCCCCTTGTGCGCAGCACACATGGCCTCAATGGCCACCTCCCCCCTTAAAAATCCAGCAGTCCAGGCCAAAGTCTCGGGCTGGGAAGGGAGGCTTCAGTGGGCCCATGGCTGGCAATGCTGTCAGCACCCCTGCCGGTAATGGCACGGCTGACAGCCTGCTGGTCCATGCTTGCAGCGAAATTGCTGCGGGGGATGCTGGTCTCCTGACCTCTCCCCCTTCCTTCGTAGCCGGTAGCTCCCCTTGGTGGGGCTCCGACCACAGTACTTCCAGCAGCAAAGAAGGTGCAGTGGGAGCAGGTCTCCTGACCTCCCCCACGATCTCCGGCAGCGAAACTGCTGCAGTGGGAGCAGGTCTCCGGACCTCCCCCACGATCTCCGGCAGCGAAACTGCTGCTGGGGTTGGTGGTCTCCAGACCTCCTCCCCCTTCTTCGTGGCCGACAGCTCCCCTTTCTGGGGCTCCGGCCACCGTACTCCCTGTGGTGGAGGTACGGAACGCAGAGACAGCTCCTGCTGTTCTGCTTCTGGCAGTGGCGAAGGCAGAGGCAGCTCCTGCTCCTCTGCTCCTGGAGGTGGTGGAGGCAGAGGCAGCTCCTGCTCCTCTGCTCCTAGTGGAGGAAGCGGTGGAGGTGGCGGAGGCAGAGGCAGCTCCTGCTCCTCTGCTCCTTCCGGTGGAGGTGGCGGAGACAGAGGCAGCTCCTGCTGCTCTGTTCCTGCCGGTGAAGGTGGGAGCAGCGTGTAGTCTCCTGCCGATGGAGGTGGGAGCAGCGTGTAGTCTCCCCCTTTTCCAGGGGACTGGTGCTGCTCTGCCTCTCTTGCAGGGAACTGGTGCGGCTCCGCTTTTGACGGGGAAACCAGCAGGCATTCTCCCTCTGCTGGTGGAGGTGGAACCAGCAGGCATTCTCCCTCTGCTGGCAGCTTGGGTCCTAGGGCTGTGGAAGCCCCGACTTCCCTCTCTTCGGGCTGTGGACGCACCGACTCCTCCCTTTTGGGCTGTGGACGCCCCGACTCCTCCCTGTTGGGCTGTGGATGCACCGACTCCTCCCTGTTGGGCTGTGGACGCACCGACTCCTCCCTTTTGGGCTGTGGACGCACCGACTCCTCCCTTTTGGGCTGTGGACGTTCGGGCTCCCCCCACTCAGGCGTAGGATGTTCGGGCTCCTCCCACTCAGGCGTAGGACGTTCGGGCTCCTCCCACTCAGGCGTAGGACGTTCGGGCTCCTCCCACTCAGGCGTAGGACGTTCGGGCTCCTCCCACTCAGGCGTAGGACATTCGGGCTCCTCCCGCTTGGGCTGTGGAGGCAAAACCAGCAGGCATTCTTCCTCTGCTGGTGGAGACGGGGACAGCAGGCATTCTTCCTCTGCTGGTGGACCTGCTACCTGGGCTGTTGTTCCACTTATAATTGCCTCCAGGTAGCTGAGGACCAACCCCACACCTCCCTCCCAGGTGCTTAGGGTCTGTTCCCTCACATATGCCTCCCATCGCTCTCTGTCCATAAACCGCAGGAACTGGACGACTACTGGGATAGACTGGGCCTCCAGCCCAGCATTTTCCAGCATCCAGTCTTCTGCCATTTTTTTTCCCTCTTTTGTAGATCCCACGCAGGACACCACGTGTCACAAAGACGGCCGGAGTGGGTGGTGTCAGACCAGAGCCAGGCAATAAATAAACAGAGAGATGTGGTTTGGTATAAGCTGGGCGCGTGATCGCGCTCAGCATTTAATGAATAAACAGACAGAACAGAAAATAAAAGGTTTGAACAGACAAAAACACTGGACACGGCACTATACGCCAAAATAAAAGGACAAACAAAACGGACTAGACAGTAAACAGACAGACAAACGAAACACGGTGAGTGAGACAGTTATTCACTTTATATTTACGTTCTTTCTTATTATTTAGTTTCTCCTTCTCCACACTCGTTCTCCACTCACCGAACACCTAACCACGAGTGACTAAAAATGTGCCTATTTATACTGTTGTGCTGGGATTCAATTACTAATTAATTATTCACTTGAATCCCAAGACGTGAATTAATTCTGTGCAACCCCGTGCTCACATATTACATTTAACCAGCACGTGAAGTGATTTGTGCCATCCTCGTGCCTAAATACAAATCTACACTTTTTAAATACACGTGAAACACAGACCCGTTTATATCCCGTGTACCAATCTATACACCAACATTAACACACGCAAGCAACGCACAACACACAATTGCACACAGAGGCGGGGCACATTGCCACAAGGCAACATCTGCTGAATGGGCAGAGATATGAGAGAGTAAACGATGGAATGCTGTCAGAAGTGTGCAGTGGCCCACTGTAGAGAGCAGAGAACTGCTGAGTGTGGTGGAAACTGGTATTTGAGAGTTAAGGCGTTTTTAGTTGATGTTGGAGATGGGGCTGTCTTTGGGCAGAGATGAAGAATGCCTAGATCTAAGGCCGCTACAGAACCTGAGAGGATGGGAATGCGTTGCTCGAAGGCTGCTGCAAAACCTATTGATTTGATCAGGAGCAGTCTAAGAGTGTATTGTCTATTGCAGTGTAGGAGGACGCTTTGACTGAAATGTTGATAATCGTAGCACATAGTTTCCGTATGTGACTGGTAGCTCAAATTGAATGAAATGGACTTTGAAAGTTATATTAAGTGCTTTGATAAAGCTGGGAGCAAATGAGGAAGTGCAAATCCAGGAACAAGAAGGTTGCAGGAATGGCCTGATGCAGGGAAGCTGTAAATTAATGTGACGGTGGATTCTTAACATCTCAGAAAGCTGATAAGCTTGGCTCCATGACCAGGTCCTCGAGGGGAGGGGTTTGGATTTGAAAAAATTCAAGTTAATATATGTAGCAAAAGAGGTTGAGGCAGGAGGGTACTGAGAATCCCTTGGAATGACAACGAACTGCAGGAATTGATAGAAAGTTTGGAGTATGCGAGATTCACAGGGATAGCAAATCAGCTTAAATTATGTAGAGCTTGTGGTGTTATGCTGCCATCTAGAGGTTATGATTGGAATTGAAACTATTGGATTCAGTGAAGCAGGGTAGCATATATTTGGTTATTGTGATTAAAATCCTCGTCTATGTATAAAACATTTGCTTTAGAACAGTTAGTGGTGATATAAGTAAGTTAACGTAGGTCTAGAAGAGGAGCCTGCAGTATTTAGATCTCACAATTTGGCGAGTTGAAGCACTGATGTTGCAAAAGCACAGCAGCAGGAGCCAGATGATTGCAGTAATGAGGCACAGGCTTGCATTGCCTGTTAAAGCTGCCTGGTCGCCATGGAAACTTACCACTCCCAGTAGTCACTCGATGAGGTGTTGCCGTGGTAACCATGGTCTGCGAGGTGCCGGTGGGAAAGAGTTGCAGTACAGCAGTGACGTTGGAACAGTCTTTCTGATGAAAACGCAGACCAAGTTTAGTATGGCACGGCGCTGTAGCTGTGCTGGAGACTGGAAGGAGCAAGAAAGACTAACGTTGGAGCGCCTGCAGAAAAATAGAAAAGCTGAATGATGAAAAGAATCACCTGAGCAGGTAGGAAAATAGCTGATACTATCTTGACAGCGCTGAGCAGAGAAATGGCCTGCAGTGAAAGGAGCGAACAACAAAAAATAAACAGACAAGGAAGAGGAAATAGTGCTGGGTTAAGTAGAAAAAGAGAGAGATAGACAGGAGGGGCAGCCAACAACATACGTGGAGCAGCGCTGGCCATGCCCTAATAATTGACGAGGCGAGCGCTGCATTGTGTGGTTGGCTGGAAATGCTAAATAAGGCTGAACCGGGATCAGCTTCCACCCGGAAGAGATCGACGGACGCTTCCCGGGCAGGACGCCATGGAGGGAAGGTAAGACTAAAGAAAATGATTTAGGATAAGGAAAAAGCAGCGCAAAGCGGGAGAGAGCCCTCTACTGCATCCCCCGAATTACACATAAAGGCTAACATAAAGTGTAATGTATTGCATGTAAGCAATAAAAATGTGTATTATAAATATCATATGGGAGATACTGAAATTGAAGAAGGGAACTATGAAAAGACCTAGGAGTTTATGTTGACTCAGAAATGTCTTCATCTAGACAATGTGGGGAAGCTATAAAAAAGGCCAACAAGATGCTCAGATAAATTGTGAGTGTTGAATTTAAATCAAGGGAAGTAATGTTAAAACTTTTCAATGCATTAGTAAGACCTCACCTAGACTATTGTGTTCAGTTCTGGTTACCTCGTTACAAAAAGGATATTGCTGCTGTAGAAAGAGTAACCAGAATTATCCCGGGTTTAAAGGCATGTCGTAAGCAGACAGGCTAAAAGAATTGAATCCATTCAGTCTTGAACAAAGAAGACTACGCGGCGATCTGATTCAAGCATTCAAAATCCTAAAAGGTATAGACAATGTCGACCAGGGGACATTTTTGACCTGAAAAAAGAAACAAGGACCAGGGGTCACAAATGGAGATTAGATAAAGGGGCATTCAGAACAGAAAATAGGAGGCACTTTTTTACACAGGAGTATTGTGAAGGTCTGGAACCAACTCCCCAGTAATGTTGTTGAAGCTGACACCCTGGAATCCTTCAAGAAGCTGCTTTATGGGATTCTGGGATCAATAAGCTACAAACAACCAAACAAGCGAGATGGGCTTAATGGCCACCTCTCCTTTGTAAACTTTCTTATTTTCTTATGTTCTTATGTTTGGACATATAAAAAATTGTACAGTGAATATAGTTGTTTAGACATAAAAAATGGTACAGTTAATATAGTTGTTTAGACATATTAAAAAATTGTACAGTGCATATTGTTGTTGTTTGGACATATTAAATTGTACAGTGAATATAGTTTGGACATATAAAAAAATGTAATGTGAATAGTTGTTTGGACATACAACAAAATTGTAAAGTGAATATAGAGGTTTGGACATATAAAAATATTGGACAGTGAATATAGTTGTTGTTTGGACATATTAAGTAATTGTACAGTGAATATAGTTTGTACATATAACAAATGATACTGTGAATACAGTTGTTGTTTCGACATATAAAAAAATTTAAACTGAATATAGTTGTTTGGACATATAAAAAATTGTACAGTGAATATATTTATTGTTTGGACATATGTGACGAATGCGAGTGGTGTATTGAATAAATAAACAGTCCCGAAACAGTATTTCTCCCAAAACGACTGTGTTTATTGAAATAAACCTCCCCTTACCAGCGATGGTAATTGGGGGAACACAGCTGGCTGACACACAAAACAAAAATACAAAACCCAAACAGAAAGTGTCCACAATGAAACCTTGAGTGTCCTGTGCATGAGAGTGCTCTGTAATCCACACAGGGTGTGCTGATGTTGGTGAAGGGAAGGTAGTGCTCTGTGATCTGGAACTGGCTCCGTGGCTGCAGTCCGGCGCTCCTACTCCGCCTCTGAAAACACACAATAAACACTTAATCCAAAAAACACAACGCTCCGGCTGGTGGCTCAGTTTCTCAGCGCAAGAGGAGGTACTGACGTAGCTGCTTCCCCTTTGTACCCAGCAAACTTCTCCCTGCAGTCAACACGTCGCCATGGTTTCTCCAATAGAGGGCTGCCCCGCAGCTGACTGCAATGGAATCGTCCTGAGTACTTGCAGCTACGCGCCCCTCCTAATATGGTCACCTTCCGGTTTCCACCTACCACCGAGGTGGTGGATCTAGGAGGCAGCATACCTTCCCCCTTACACAGCGCCCTTTCTAATTGGGAGGGAGATTTACAGCATCGATCGTTTCTCTCTCTATCACAACATATTAAAAACTGTACAGTGAATATAGTTTGGACATATAAAAAAAACACTGACAGTGAATATAGTTGTTGTTTGGACATACAAAAAAAATTGTTAAGTGAATATAGTT
The DNA here is from genome assembly GCF_902713425.1 of Acipenser ruthenus. Classification (NCBI taxonomy): domain Eukaryota; kingdom Metazoa; phylum Chordata; class Actinopteri; order Acipenseriformes; family Acipenseridae; genus Acipenser; species Acipenser ruthenus. The sequence goes on from NC_081238.1 coordinate 5,082,811, forward strand.
GTTTGTGACAGTGTGTGGAAGTGACAGTGTGGGTGAAGTACGAGTGGACAAGTACATCACAGTTAGAAGCAGTAAGGAGAGATTACATATTTAATTCCTTTAAATCAGAAAACTCTGCAGCTAAAGTCTAACAGCTGTGTGTCTTTCTGATAACAAGCTGATTCAAATTCGCTGCCGTTCAGCAAACAGCAAACAAACAGAAGCCAGCCAGTGTTCACTGCGACAGCGTGTGGAAGTGACAGTGTGGGAGAAGTACGAGTGGACAAGTACATCACAGTTAGAAGCTGTTTGAAAGCAGGTTGACCACTGCAGAAGCTAAACTAACTTTAAAGAAATGGTCTTCAAGCCAGTAATCTGTGAACTGCATGACGTGGGAAATCCGAGAAAACCCAACAGAGCTCAACCAAATGTGTGTAAAGTGCCACACAATCCAGGACTTGCTTCAGCAGAAGCAGGGAAACAAAGAAACTTTGTCAAACACAACCACCAGAAATCCAAACATCCAACAAATTTGAGCCACTTCAACATTTAGATGACCAAAACCAACATCAAGAGAATGAAAGAAACAACATCCAGGACCCTATAAACAGTGCTGGCCAAGCAGCAAAAAGAAGGGAGGTCATGATTGTTAGGGACTCCATATTGAGAAATACAGAAAGTTCAGTTCGCAGTTTGGACCCCCTTACTACAACTGTGTGCTGCCTTCCAGGAGCCTCTGTCAAGCACATCACTGAGAATGTGGACAGGCTCCTAGAACGAACAGGAGAGGACCCATTAGTAGTCATCCACATTGGTACAAACAACATTGGAAGAGACAGGCCAAGATCCCTGCAAAACAAATTCAGAGAGATGGGAAGGAAATTAAAAGACAAAACCAAAACTATGGTATTTTCTGGGATACTGCCGGCACCTTGCAAAGGGCCATATAGACAGCTGGAAATACAAAATCAAAATGCATGGCTGAAATCGTGGTGCACACAGGAAGGCTTCACCTTTCTTGAACATTGGAGCATATTCTACAACAAGGACTATCTATATAGGTGGGACAGACAGCACTTAAACAGAAAGGGAACCAATCTACTAGGAGAAAGAATCCTTGAGGAGGTCCAGAAGCATTTAAACTAGAAAGGAAGGGGGGAGAAAACAAAAAAACAGAAGGGAGACCACATCAAAACAAGGGCAACAACTCAGGTAAGACAGCTATTAAATATATTTATCTTAATGCTAGAAGTCTCAGAAACAAAATGTTAGAACTTGAAGCTACTGCACTAACAAGTAATTACGATGTGATAGGTGTTACAGAAACTTGGTGAGAGAGTGATGGAGATTAATATATTAGTGGGTACACACTGTATTGGAAAGACAGGCAGGACAGAAGAAATACATAAGAAATAGTCTTGAAGCCCAGGTGTTAAATCTGAACAAAGAAAACAATGCAGAATCAATATGGGTCAGAATAATGGACACAAATTCAAAGGGCATAATAATAGGAGCATGCTATAGACTGCCAAATTCAGACGCCAAGCAAATTAATCTGTTATACAATGACATTAGAAATGTGTGTAGAAAAGGAGAAGCCATACTAATGAGGGATTTCAACTTCCCCCATATAAAATGGGAAAACCTGGTGGGGAGCACAACAGGCAAAATTGAAATAGTGGAAATGACAAATGACTGCTTCCTAACGCAAAGACAGAATAACTAAAACAGAGGTCAGTGAGCCATTGGCAAACTCAGACCACAACATGTTCTCATTTGAAGTGTTTTTTAAAACCCAAAAAGTAATGACTAAAGCTAAGGTTTACAATTTTAGAAAAGCAAACTATGAAGGAATGAAACAGAGACAAACAGAAGTAGATTGGAGCAAAATAGAGAAAACATCCACAGAAAAAGGATGGCTGTTTTTTAAAAATGTAGTACTAGAGGCGCAAAACAATTACATCCCAAAAGTAGACAAATCTAAATCTAAAACAAAATTGCCAAAATGTTTTAACAGATCAATTAATTTGCAGAGCGTTTAAAAGGGACCAAAAACACAGTACACAGAAAGAATACTTGGAACTGCAAACACAAGTCAAAAAGGAAGTTAGAAGGCCAAGAGAGAGATAGAAATCAATATTGCTAAAACCAATTCCAAAATGTTTTTCCAATATTATAACAGCGTGGAAGAATAAACACTTCAGTCTATATTTAGATCCAAAGTTGTTCAGTGCACTTTATTAACATTCCAGCAATTGCAGGGAGACAATCAGAAGGCAACCGAATATAAGTTCTAGTTAACCCATGAGTTCTCTGCTCGCAGGCAGAAACAAAGAGTTTATATAGCTAAACAGGCATGATTCTACATAAGGCAGTAACCAATCAAGTCTTTACAAGTATTCTACTTGTACCAATCACATGTTAATAAGCTTCTTATAGTAACCTTGTATTTCTATCAACAGTAGCTAGTACTGTGCATTGTCAAATCCTCTTCCTTATTTCTTTTCGTCTGGTGGGGCAGTGGTCTTCTTGCAGTGGGAGGCGTGGATCCAAGTCTGGAGGCCCTGGCACTTTACTGCAGTATGAGTGGTGAGTAGAACCTGATAAGGGCCTTTCCACCTAAGAGTGAGTGCAGTTTTCCGCTGATGTACCTTGACGTGGACCCAATCTCCTGGACTAAGGTCGTGGCACTGTTCTCCAGAGTCTCTAGGTAACGCCTCTTGAACCTGTGAATGGAAAGCTTTGACACATCTCATTAAAGTCTGGCAGTATTGCAAAACAGTTTCATTAGTTAAAGTAATGTCCATCAACAGAGGGTTAATGGGAGGGGTGGCTGGAAGTCTCATGGGCCTTCCCATTAGTATTTCATGTGGACTCAGTCCGACCCTCCTGTTGGTACTGGATCGCATGCTCATAAGAGCAAGGGGAGAGCATCAGGCCATTTGAGACCAGTTTCAGCACAGATTTTTGCAATTTTGTTTTTCAGTATTCCATTTTGTCTCTACACTGCTCCTGCAGACTGTGGGTGGTGTGGTGTATGGAAGTTCTGCTGAATTTGTAGGGCTCTGCATATCTCTTTTACTATTTGTCCTGTAAAGTGAGTTTCTCTTTCGCTGTTAATAGATAGGGGTATTCCAAACCGAGGGATAAATTCCTTCAAAAAGTCTCTTGCTTACTGTTAGAGTGTCTGCTTTGGCACATGGGTAAGCTTCTACCCATCCAGAAAACAAACATACAACTACTAATACATATTCATAAGAGCAACATTTCTGCATTTGTATAAAATATCTATTTGGATATTTATAAAGGGCCCACAGATTTTCCCACATTGTATGCTTGGCAGATAGGACAAGCATGACAATACTGTTGAGCCACTGCGGGGAAATTTGGAGCATACCAATCTTTTCTAATAGAGTCAAGCATCTCCCCTTTGCTCACGTGCGCCACACTGTGCTGCAAGCAGGCAAGGTAGGGGAGCAAAACCTGTGGTGCAACTAGACGACCATCTGGGCAGTGCCACAGGTTATCAGGGTGTAAAAGGCACCCTGCCAGTCTCCATGTTTCTTTTTCAGCATTTGGTGTTTGATCTTGGAGGAGAGCCAATTCACGAACGGTGGCTAAAGGAGACTGTAATTGGAGAGGAGAGAGCAAAGTAGTGGCCTGAGGTAGGGAAAGGGCCGCTGTCTTGGCAGCAGAGTCTGCCAAGGCATTTCCCTTAGTAACTTCATCTTATAAAGACTGGTGAGCATGGCATTTTACAATAGCAATTTCAGACAGGAGCTGTAAAGCCTCTAAGAGAGCTGCAACGTAAGGGCAATGTAAGTGGGGACCCTAAAACAAGTTTTCAGATTGTTCTACAATAAGGGCTGCTGCTGCTAGGCAGGAAGGTAGGCCTGCAGCCACAGAATCAAGAGCTGAGCTGCAATAGGCTAATGGCCTATGCTTATCCCCATGCATTTGAGTAAGAACCCCTAATGCAAACCCGTTCTTTTCATAGCAATAGAGTGTAAAGGGTTTAGAGTAATCAGGCAACCCTAAAGCAGGGGCACTAGTGAGGACCTGTTTGATTGCAACAAAGGCTTGTTCAGCAGTATCTTCCCAGGGGAGGGGTTCAGGAGTAGTGGAACGGGTGAGTTCTTGTAAATGTTTGATTAAAGAGGCATACCCGAGTATCCACTGACAACAATACCCTGCCATACCCAGGAAAGTACGCATTTGAGATATAGTAGTGGGTTTAGGGACATTTAGAATAGTTTCTACTTGTTCTGACGAGAGATGGCGCTGTCCTGAGATATCATGTCCTAAATAACGTTCTCTAGGTAGGCACAGCTGTAGTTTAGCCTTTGAGGCTTTGTGACCTTTTGTAGCAAAGGCAATAAGGAGTATCACATAATCCTGTTTACAAGCATCTAGAGAGGGAGAAGCAAGTAAAAGGTCATCTACATATTGAACCAGGGAGTCGGGTCCAAGTGTATTGGAGCCCATCATACGTAAAAGCAAACAGAAACTGGCTGTCGGGGTGGATAGGGATAGAGAAAAAAGCAGAGGTCAACTACTGTAAAATATGTAGCAGAGGAGAGTATGCAGGAGAGAATTGTGGTGGGGTTGGGAACTACAGGGAAAGAAGGGAGTACTACAGCATTAACAGCTCTAAGATCTTGCACAAACAGATAGGTTTCCTTCCCAGGCTTTTTAACAGGCAAGATGGGGGAATTACAAGGGCTATTGGTAGGGATAATAATACCCTGTTGTAAGAGAATTGTAATAACTGGTCGGATACCTTCCGTGGCTGGAGGTTTCAATGGGTACTGGGGAAGTCTAGGTAATGCTTTAGTTGGATTGAGACTGATGTGCACGGGGTCAGCAGTCATAATATGCCCTACTTTGTTAGAGTGTTGCGACCAGAGAGTAGAAGGTACAGATGCTAAGATTTCAGACTGTAACTGAGAATCCTGCTGTTCAGGGGTTTCAGGTAAAGTAGTCGAAAACATTAGAGCAACGAGCACTGCTGGTTCATTGTGAGAAGGTACACTGAGAAAAACTCCATCAGGAGTGCAGTAAATAGTACAGCCAAGCTTGCCCAAAAGATCTCTGCCTAACAGGGCAGCAGTGTGGAGTAGTGGTTAGGGCTCTGGACTCTTGACTGGAGGGTCGTGGGTTCAATCCCCAGTGGGGAACACTGCTGTTGTACCCCTGAGCAAGGTACTTTACCTAGATAAAATAATGTGATATCTTGTAACAATTGTAAGTTGCCCTGGATAAGGGCGTCTGCTAAGAAATAAATAATAATAATAATAACAGATTAACAGGAGAGGAGGGACTGAGCAAAAAGGCCTGTTGATCAGTCCTACAGGGAGAGGGGCTGAGACAGGGAGTGTTTGAATTTGATTAGAAATGCCTACAGCTTTACAGTTTCACTAGAAAGAGGAAGTTGAGGAAAGTCAGAAGATCTGAGAGGAGAGCGGCTAGCACCAGTGTCTACAAGACATTGAGTCAGCTTACCACTAATAGAACAGGAAACAAAGGGACCTGACTGGTCTAATTGCAGAAAAGGAGCGATGAAGCTACCAATTCCCAGGCTGTCCTAATGATAAACATTGGTCGATGGATCAGGAGGGGGCAGAGCTTGAGTTTGGAATGCATCTAAAGTCTGGCCAGGTCTGTTAGGGCATTCGTTTTTCCATTGTCCAATTTGACAACAAAAATGGCAATTACTATTACAGTTAGAGGGAAATTGCCCTCGTCCTCGTCCCCCGACCCCTTCCCCTGTTTGGCTAATAATGCTGGATTTGCAAATCCATTAAGGTAAGGCACGCTTACTGTTACCTAAAAGTGCTCCTGGCTCTAATGTTTTGCCACCCGGCTTTACAGAATTACTGGGGAGAACCCTGTTGATGATGTCATACGTGATGTCAGGTGTGACGGGAAACATACACATAAGGATGCTGAGTTAAGGTTGCATGGCTACTTTAACTTGCAATTTCCTAACCTTTTGGACTTTTGCAACCAAACCTTAACCTTACTTTAACAAAGTTGTTGCCATTGAATATTGTGACAGGAATGGCGTGCGGTGATGTCAGGCCAGAACACTGACACCAGGTAAGTACTGCAGTTTCAAAAAGACGCTGCGGCGCTGTTTATTTAAATAACAAAAATACATAAATAAATATTTAAACAAAAACACTTTGCTCACCGAGCGAAATAAAAGATTTGAACAAAATAATCACAAACACAAAACAGAACAAAACAATACAGGCTGGGCAAATGCTGTCATTGTTCCTGTACATTTAATTACATTAGTTTTAAGCTCCTCTCTTGCTCTTTGCTCACTCTTGCCTCCTCTTGAACACCCACCTTGAGTGCAGAGAGCTGCAGGCTTTTATGGAGGTGACCATCTCCTGATTAGCAACAATTACACAACTAAATAAACTTGGGAGATGGTCAACTTCTGCATGAGGTTTTAAATTACTGTGGTTGGGGCTTCCCATCCACACTACTAAACAATACAATAACAAACACTTGGCTATGTTGTCAATACATTTTTAAATAAATACAAATAATCACTCAGCTTTTGCCGTCATATTTACACTTACAATCATAAATCATAATAATAATAAAAACAAAACAAATACAAAATAATAAACTGCACTTGGGCGGAGGGGTACCCCGTTCTAAAAATAAATAAATACATTTAAACAGCAGGGCTTTCTACCGCACTGTTACATATTCAAACCCCCACTGTGCAACGCACACTTGGCACCAACGGCCACCTCCCCCCTCAGTCTCAAATTCCCGGAAGAGGGGAAGCAAGGTGTTTCTGGGGACAGGCTTTTATGCAGGTGACCATCTCCCGATTACAACAATTACACAACTAATTAAACTCGGGAGATGGTCACCTTCTGCATGAGGTTTTTAATTACTGTGGATGGGGCTTCCAGGCGAAGCGGAGCCGGCAGCGACCTCTGGTGAAGCGGAGCCGGCAGCAACTCCAGGTGAAGCGGAGCTGGCAGCAACCCCAGGCGAAGCAGGACAGGCAGCAACCCTAGGAGCAGCCCCAGGCAATGCAGAGCAACAGGCAGCCCTAGGCAATGCGGAGCAACAGGCAGCCCCAGGCGATGCGAAGCAGCAGGCAGCCCCAGCAGAGCAGGCAACCCCAGCGTAGCAGGCAACCCCAGTGGAGCAGGGGATGATGAACTGGTATCCCCAGGCGATGGCGAACTGGCATCCCCTTGCGATGGCCCTCAGGAGGTGACGGCGGCAGCGGCAGCGGACCCTCGGGAGGCAATGGCAGGAAGGGAGACAGGACCAGTGGTGGTGCTGGTGTTGGCCCTCTTCTCAGCCGCTGCGACCCGGTGGTTTTCCCCCTTGCTCTGCTCAGCAGCCTATGCAAGGTCGGCTGCGCACCGCCAGCATCCTGTCCCGGTCCATCCTGTCTTGAAGGGAGAGGCAGCTCCCTCCCTCGGGCGGTGGTGGAGGCAGAGGCAGCTCATGCTGCTCTGCTCCAGGCGAAGGCAGCAGGGGCTCTTCCCCTTCTGGCTGCGAAGGCGGCAGGGGCTCCTCCCCTTCTGGCTGCGAAGGCAGCAGGGGCTCCTCCCCTTCTGGCTGTGAAGGCGGCAGGGGCTACTCCCCTTCTGGCTGCAGCGGGGGAACCAGCATGTACTTTCCCTCTGTTGGTGGAGGTGGGAGCGACATGCAGTCCTCCCATGGCGGTGGAGGTGGAACCAGCAGGTACTCTCCCTCCCTTCTTGGGCTGTGGACGCACCGACTCCCCCCTCTTGGGCTGTGGACGCACCGACTCCCCCCTCTTGGGCTGTGGATGTTTGGGCTCCTCCCACTCAAGCGCAGGACGTTCGGGCTGCTCCCACTGCAGGTCTGTGTCCTGGAAGACCACCAGGCAGTAGTGCTCCTCATGCCCGTACCGCATACAGTTGGTGCACCACTCCTTTTCCTCCCGTGCCTTTCTTCCTCTCTTTTTCCTCACCTCTGTCTGGGTCTTCTGGGTCTCTTCTCCCTGCCATATGGGGAAGGTGCCAGGGGATACGTGCCATGGCTCCCCATGGCTAAACCACCACTCCTCCCCCCACCGGTAGGTGAGGCAGACTTGCTGTGGCTGTTGCTGTCTGCAGCTCTTCCGTCTTGCCCAGCAGCACTGGCTACCTGTAAAGTTCAGGATTATTTTCAAAACTCTCCTGCTCACCTACAATGCCCTTCATCACACAGGTCCCGAGTACCTCCTCAACCTGCTGACCTGTTATGTCTCTGCCTGCAAGCTGAGGTCCTTCGACTCTGGCCTGCTGTTATCCCCAAGCAAAAGTGCACCACACTCGGAGAACGCTCGTTTAGCTTAATGGCTCCGACTCTTTGGAACTCTGTCCCAGATTTAGTACGTGATGCTCCCAACATCGCTTGCTTTAAATGAACTCTCAAGACCCACCTGTTCTCTCTTGCTTTCCATGCTCTTTAAGCCTGATGTCTGCTATTAGCTGCTGTGTTGCTGCAGCTAATGTCGATCAAGAGGACTTTTTTGACCTGAAAAAAGAAACAAGGACCAGGGGTCACAAATGGAGATTAGATAAAGGGGCATTCAGAACAGAAAATATGAGACACTTTTTTTTTTACACATAGAATTGAGAGGGTCTGGAACCAACTACCCAGTGACGTTGTTGAAGCTGACACCCTGGGATCCTTCAAGAAGCTGCTTTATGAGATTCTTGGATCAATAAGCTACTAACAACCAAACAAGCCAGATGGGCTGAATGGCCTCCTCTCGTTTGTAAACTTTCTTATGTTCTTATACTGATCCTTGCTTGGATCTATAAATAGATAAACAAGGAACAGAAACGGTGAACTTACCTCTCAGGAGTAAATCTCTGCAATGAAGATTCTGCTTAAAATTTATGACTAAATATTCTGCCAGAGATATTATGACATCACTTTCCTTTATGATGTCACCTTAATGTCAGTGCTGAACATGAACAGCATGATGTCTGTTGCCATGGCGCTGTGCTTATAAACAAATAACTGCATTTAAAATGGCTGTTCTGGGCAGGGGGAGCGGACAGTTCTCTTCAATACAATGAATAATAATTCATTTGAAATATCTACAATGCAAGCTGGTCCTGTTGCTTTTGCTGGTCTTTCTCTGCTCTGCATACCAGTGATGCATCCAGATCTACTGTGCCGGTTCACGTTTTAATTTAGTATTATGTGATTTTTATTGGTGAACCGTTTTAATGACAGAACAGAACCAAAGAGACTTTTTAGAACCAAACACATGTAACTAAAGAAATCAGATCTTCTTTTGTTTTCTTTTATACTTTTCAGTTAATTAAAATGGTTTCTTGCATTAAAGTTTCTAAAACCGTTTTAAAAAACATTGGAATTGGACTGTTTAATACAAACCTTTCACTCTTTGACATATATGATCTGATTTCATTATTCATTCAATACATTTAGTTTATTAACCTGCTCTGTCACTCCACTGGGTGGAGTATATTATTAATATATGGTATATTATTCATATAATAAAAAGCATTTCATTCAAAGAGCTTTAGTTTTCTAACGCCTCTCAGGTTTTTCTTGTGGAATGGGATGCTTTTTAATCACAATAAGACACCTGAGGCCATATTTTCAAAGCTTCTACACCAATCTTGTGTTCAAACATCTGAGTAATATACTGTGTTTCAAGTCCTCTTCAGCACTCTCAATGTGTTTAGTTTTTTATTGTGTAACATTAACGTGGTGTTTTGTCCTTTTTAAAATAAATATGTTAATTATAGAATAGAATGGAGGAAGCGCTTTGATAATGCGTCCCCTCGAGTCTCACAGAGCAGCGCACTCCTTGGCGTGTCTCATTGCTGGTGACTCTTCTGCTGCTGTGGACGCGGCTCTGTTGCCTGGTTTAGTTCGCAGCGCAGTCTGAGGAAGATTCTAAATCTGTGCCGCTGGACAGCAGGGAGGAATACTGTCCTGTATAAAGAATAGGAGACAAGAATACAGTTTAAGAGAAACTAAATAAAAGCATGGGGTAGAAATAGCAGAGGTTACTGCCTGGAAGTTTACTCGTAAAGAATGACCTTTCTGCGACCCTGTGCTGTATTTACCAAAAACAAGTTCACACACACTGAACCTCCAAGACTAGCGAAGAGAAAGCTATGAAACTGCGCCCATGCCTGCGCCATTGTGGATCTGTTTGTGACAACGGCGCTCAAGTTCAATTAACCTAATATACTTCTAAAAACATTATCAGTGGTATGCCGTTAGTGTTTGAACATCTCGTTCTGATAAGGTCAGGAAATAGCAAAATCGGTACACAAAACACAGATCATACATCAGCAACAAACTCGCTGCATCGACGCTGCTGCGTTCAATCACAGCGTCCCTACTGATATAGTGCTATACCAACTCCAGCATGAGGGAGGGGGGATTCAAATTGTATTCACTGGAAAAACTACAGTACAAATAGCTCATTTACGATGTTAGAATTGAAAGTATTGTTAATTTTTAATTAAAAAATATCACAATTCCATTTGCCGTCCATATTAGATGAATTGCCAAACCGAACTAAACGGTTTATATTTTGCTATTGGTATATTCCTCGTTCTGCAGCGCCTCCCTCGTTCTGTGGAAGGCAGACAAACACTGAGATAGGAGGTAAGGGAGTCTTTATTGAGTTGTGAAATATGTTTTAAAACTACAGAAAGCTGTTATATTTCATTACTTTAAAAGAGTCAGATTGTTGTGGGACATGAGCGCATTGTTATTGTGTGTGTGTTGTATTAGTGAAGCGGCTTTGTTGGTTGCAGTCTGCGTGCCTCAGGCACAGGGCTGGCAGATTGGCGGTTTTCCAGCCACATTGTGTTTGTTTTGGAACATTTAGCTCAATATTGTATTTGGCGGTCTGGCTGTTTTTTTTCGTGCATGTTTTTTTTTTATTCTTGAGACAGCGTGGAAACTATAGACTAGCAATCGGGAACCAGAATTCGGAAGCGGAGATTGGGAATTTTTTTAAACAAGATAACAGATATTTTCAGTATCAACTAGTACTGTGGAGTGCGTTTAAGTGTACCGTAATTATTGTAACAGTAGTGCTTCCAAAACGTTAATACTGTGCATATTGTTTTATACTTACCTGAACACACACGGTAAGATGGATTTCTATCCTTTTTAATGTGTTTGAAATCATTTTTAAATATACTTTCAATGAAGTGTTGTCTTCACTAGTTTTATTCTTGTGGTATCATTTAAAACACCGAGGGAGACCTCAATTACAAACTCGTGCTGTGGAACTTCACACACTCTATTTTTTAATATTGCTACGTGAAAGAAACTTGTTTCTATAGTAACTACGTATTTGTATTTTGATACAGGATATCTGGCACCACACGAGGTTAAAATAAACATCAGTTTACAAGCCTTGCATTCAGATAGTGCTGCACTTCCTTTGTCACCTGTCGGGTGAAATTGTCCCCTCCCCTTGAACGGCTTCTTTCACAGTATCTTAAACTGTATTCTTGTAATCTCATAGTACTGTACACATCTGTTTGTAAAATGAGTCTTTTAAGTACTCTGTCCTGATTGGTCAAAACCAGTCAAATGGGGGTGTGAATATTACAGCATATCCCCATGGGCTGGCACTTATTTTCAAGAAGTGGCGAATCACTTGTAGCTATACTAGAATTATGAAAAAATAAACGGTAGCCATATTTAAAATTATATTAATAAACAAGACTAACCACATTTAATATATAATTTGGAAAAAAATAATTAAAAAAAAGTTAGCTAGATTTAAATTTGCAATAAAGATGACTAACAAGATTTATATCAATTCTGATCTTTTGGGAAACCAAACTCTAGATGAGATTTTGAATGAGTCTGAATCGGACACCAACAATAATTCAAGTGGTAAAGGAAGTACTACTACTAGGCATTTTGAACTTGCTGAAGCGCAGCTTCTGGACATAGAAAAACAACAATCATTAAATGCTGCTTTCAGAGTAATTCCTTTATCTGATCTAAATCATTTGCTCTGGGAGTTTTATGCCACTGTGCGTAGCTCAGAGGGACAGGAGTATTCTGTCTCATGCTATGTGACCTTACCAGCCTGTCTTAACCATTTTATAAACAGTCCAGCAACAAGCCGCAAAGTGAATTTGAGAAGTGACTGAGTATTTCAAAATGTAAACAACATCTTTGTTGCCACTGTGAAGCGGACTGCAAATCTGGCATGGATACCTCCTGTCACTACCCCCGGATCACAAAGGATGATTTAAAATAATAATAATAATAATAATAATAATAATAATAATCTTCCCCAACACTGTCACCTGAGAGGTTTGGTTTGATGTGCAACTAAATATGGCCAGATGTGGCAAAGAAGGTCTGCATTATTTAAAAGCAGACTCGTTTGTGCTTTGCCATGATGAATACGGCAGGAATATTGCACTTTAAAATTTAATGAACAAACCAAGAATCACAAGAATTATAATGAATCAAATAAAGAAAAACTCAGAGGTTTCATTTACTCCATCCCCGGAAATCCTCTCTGCCCTGTACTAAGTTTGAAAAAATATGTTAGTAAAATCCCTAAATCTTCAAAACTGCAATTTCAATGGCAGTGTTCAATTTAACATCTATAAATAGTGCTTCTTGGTTTTAATCAGTTAAATGTTTATTTTAAAAAAATGTCGTTTTTAATAATTTAATTAACCCTCTGTGGTCCTGTGTCCTGTGATATTATAATTTTCCCTTTCCGATCCGATGTCGGACCCTGTCCGACATCATCAAAAAGACGTAAAACACAGGTCTCTAGTCGTTTTTTCTCCGGAAAAAGCCAAGAAAACTATTCAATGACTGAGGGAGATCGATAGTAGGCGAGAGAAGTCAAAAAAATAAAAAATAGGGGGCATATCCGAGCAATACACATAGCCCCGGCACCACAGAGATAATACGGCCATAAACAAACAAAATAGCTGCTTCCGCATCCGGCGCTCAAAAAATATCCCGGACAGCGAAAAAGGTGTGGGGCAGGGCTGGAGATGCAGTACTGAGTGTCCTGTTGATATGCAGAGCCTTTTAACCTGTACCTGTTTTACTGTGAAAATAAATACTTTTAAACGGCACGTCTAAAATAAACTACATGTGTGCAAATAAATTGGACCTGACAAGCTGAATAAATTGACCGCAAAGGATTAATGCATTTTTTGTTTTATTTTATTTTTTTAAGTTTTAAGGGACTGGTTTTTCTTAGGTCAGGCAGAGGTGGAAGGCTATTTAACCCTTAGTGGTCCATTTATTCAGTGCGTCTCAGGCGCGTCAGGTCCAATTTATGTTCACACGCGCAGTTTATTTTAGACGTGCTGTTTAAGTATTTTTTTCACAGTAAAACAGGTTTAAAAGGCACTGCATATCAACAGGACACTCAGTTCTGCATCTCCAGCCCCACCCCACCCCTTGTTGGCTGTATTTTTTACATACCTCTACATAGTAATGCATACCGATAAATCGTCTCCTGATCACTCGTTTTATCACCAAACTCCTCAATAATGTGATCCAAGTCATTATTTTATTACTAAAACATCTAAAAAAAGCTCTGCAAATGTCTGTGATATTCTTTGATCGCTGGATGCAGAAGCAGCTATCTTGTTTATGTCCGTGTTATCTATGTGGTGTTGGGGCTATCTGTATTCATGAGATACGCCCCCCCCCCCCCTTTTTTCGGCTTCTCTCGGCTCCTATTGGTCTTACTCGGCCATTGAATCGTTTTCTCTTCATTTTCAGGAGATAAAACGACTAGAGACCTGTTCTATGTCTTTTTGATGATGTCGGACAGGGAAAATTGCAATGTCTGACGAGGTCCGACATAGGACCACAAAGGGTTAATAAAAATGATAGTTGACCCATTTTATAAGCGCAATAAGGCATTTCAGGGTGTGGGATATACCTTATGCCTTATTGCGTACTTAAGTGAAAGCAAATAGATGAATTATAAAAATCCATGTTCTCCTTGAACTAAACTAAACATTTCAACACATTTTTAGATTTGGAGTGGCTGCTAACGGCTCTCGTGTGAAGAGAAGAAAGGACACATTCACTGACGGGACAGTCTGAGCAAGTGATTAGAGCCGTGCTGCAGATCCCACTGACAATACCTGAAGTAAGGTTCTCTTTCTTTTTTCATTGCACTTTTAAATCAGCTTCATACTCGGCTTATATTGTCAGAAAGTGCTTTCACACAGAGGGGTTATGACGGTTCAGAACCGCCACTGAAGCGGCTTATAGGTCTGTGTGAAAGGCTATACCGCCACTGAAGCGCTATAGTGGGTGTGGCTTCAAAGTCAACATGCCACGTCACTCCAGCGTAGGTAGGTAAGGGGCGTGCATGCAAAAACTGAAAAAAATTATATGTTGTAGCCTACTTCAATAGGAACATTATCCTGCTATATTATATTAAGCCAAAACAATAAAATTAATAACAATCTGGTTCTCTTGCCTTTTTCAATGAATATAATTAAATTAATAGAGAATAAAAACATACTAGATTACAACTACCTAGCCTAAGTTTAATTAATCGTTTTTGTAATCTACCAGCGGCTTCTGTTGCATCGCTGATAATAGTGCAGACCGTGGGTCAAACCAATGTTCGTGTTGGGGTGTGTTTTTTCATCAATTTCGTCCTTCAGGAGTGCCTCTGAATGCCTTTTAATTTGTTTGTTTTTTAAACCATTTAAAAGCAAAACCATAACAAAACATGTATACAGGCTTTTTTTATTTTTAATTATTTGTCCTGCGGTTGCCTTTAATTTCTCTGCACGCACTACTACTTTGTATATGATGTAGAATACGTGATTGTAAACATCTAACACAAGTACGTACAATACTCTTTCAAATAAACGTGTTCTGATTTTGAATATGCTCTTCTTAGGGTTGGTATTATTGTCATTGCTTGCGCCCCGGCACCTCTTTCTTTACAAATGTCAGTGTTTCAGATTGCAGAAGAACAGTCTGTTGTTGCCATGAGAACAGTCTGTTGATTGACAGGTTTGAAAGTCGTACTCACGCGATCTCTTTGGCTGTGTGAAAGGGTTATGACAGTATTACACCGGCATAGATTGTGCAATTTCATGCTGTGTGAAAGGGTATTTTACACACTTGTTAAAACGTTTCAGAGATGGCGCAGTAGCTGCATTTCTGTGTGGAAATTGTATAATTGTAACTGTTTGTAATTATAACACATTGTGTGTCACAACACTTAATACTGATCTTGAGTCAAGGTGTTTAACTCCTGCAGCTTTGCTTATGATTTAATGAAGCAGATGCATTAATGCCTGAAAGGAGTTTTCTACAATTACAAACTCGATACGATGATTATTATTGTTACAGACAGTACACTACAATTACAAACTCCATGGTGATGATTATTATTGTTACAGACAGTACACTACAATTACAAACTCCATGGTGATGATTATTATTGTTACAGACAGTACACTACAATTACAAACTCCATGGTGATGATTATTATTGTTACAGACAGTACACTACAATTACAAACTCCATGGTGATGATTATTATTGTTACAGACAGTACACTACAATTGCAAACTCCATGGTGATGATTATTACTGTTACAGACAGTACACTACAATTACAAACTCGATACGATGATTATTATTGTTACAGACAGTACACTACAATTACAAACTCCATGGTGATGATTATTATTGTTACAGACAGTACACTACAATTACAAACTCGATACGATGATTATTATTGTTACAGACAGTACACTACAATTACAAACTCCATGGTGATGATTAGGCTTCCAAGCCATAGACTGGGAAGCCGATTGTTATTGCTGTGTTTATTATTAGGCTTCCAAGCCGTAGGCTGGGGAAGCCTATTGTTTTTGTTAGGATTATTATTATTAGGCTTCCAAGCCGTAGGCTGGGGAAGCCTATTTTTTTTAGGATGATTATTATTAATAAAATAATAATATTATTATTTTTTTTTTCTACCACAACATGATCAAAAACTCACGAAATTCGGTACACTGGTAGATGCCTATGGATGATAGTTGGTGATATTCAGCAAATTTGCGCAAGTCACATGGTTCAGCAGCCATATTGGATTTTGCGGAATTTGTTTAAACGCCTATGTATTGGAAACCGCGTACTGCAGAATTCTGAAAATTGCTATACATGTTGAGGGATAGTCCATGATTAACTGTTGTTAATATGAAGCTGATTGGTTCTTTGGTTTGGCAACCACATTGATTAATGACATAAAATTACCATAAAAATATAAAATCATCAAAATTCAAACTTCTTCTCTGAAACCGCTTATCCGATTGAAACAAAAATTGGAATAAAACATCTCAGTATGGTCATCTGTTACGCTTGTTCAAGGGAAGGTGCTAGTGTGAAAATCATGGCGTCCACACTGCATGACATCATCAACATACGCAACTGGCTATAAAACTGCCTATAACTTCTTATCGGCTGCACCAAAACGCACGAAATTTGACACGGATGTAGAAGTCTATAGGATGTTGTGTCATGGTCAATATGGCGGTCTTTGGTCACATGGTGTGGAAGCCATCTTGGATTGAATGAAAATTTTGGACAATATTCAAAAGTCTTCTTATTACTTTTTAATAGTGTGTAACAACTTTTCAAACAGAAAAGCTAAATAGCTGGACATCTACCAATCATGTGATTTCACATGTTGGTCAACATCAAAATAAACCAGGGAATGCAAATAGTTTGACAGCCACACCATTTATATTAAACAATTTATTTGTTATAAAACAGCACATCGCAAAAAAAAAGTTGTTTGAACTTGCAACATGAGGTCCTTGAAGAGCACACGGCCTTAGCTCACTGCACCACTGCGTTGTTGTTGAAATGAGTTAATTTTTTAAGCTTGCATCCATGCCTGACCAGCTTTCGCTGAAAACGTGAAGGTTCTGCTCGATTCTAGAAATTTTCAATTTCCTGTTTGAAAATATCCAGTTTCCTGTTTTTTGGTAGATAACATAGACTGGAATTGTACTCAAGAGTGGCATGTAGCTTCCTTGTCTAAATCTCTGATAAATTGTACTTCCTTGTTTAATTAAAAATAAATAAAACAATAATTTATTAGGTAGAAATAAATAAATGATTTAAATAAATGCATAGAGGAATACATACTTAGAAATAAGATATTTTGAAATAAATAAATGTAGAAATGAATACATGTTTATATTATAAAAGTATAAATAAATTAATAAATAGCAAGCCAGAAAAAAATATATGTTCTCTTAATTGATTTGGCTGATGCTTTCATCCAGTGCAATTGACATTTGTATACTTATATAAAAACTTTAAGTTTCATTTAAAAAAAAAAAGTTATACAACTAGACACAAGTGATCCTTCACTTGAGCATCTGAGGAGTAGTGGTTAGAGACTGGAGGGTCATGAGTTCAATCCCAGGTGGGGGGACACATCATTGCTGTACCTAGTAGTGTGCAAGGTATATTTGTATTTGGACTAGTTTAAATTGTCATAATAAAATACCTTGTTTTGAATTCGTCATGTAAAACCCGACTGTTATCGAAATAATCAGACTAGACAACGTTTCTAGGGAATACAAAAGAACAGTTTTATTAAAAATAAAACTAAATAAAGGAAACATTTAAAAAAAATTAAAGGTGCAACAACTAAACTAAAATAATATAGAAAGGAAGAATTAACTAAACCGTACAGAAAAGAAAGTTTAAACAACACCCCACTCCCGCTGGTTGATCAGCGATCCAACGCAATCTGTGGGAGATTCCCTTTAAGGTTACAAATGCATTCCTGACCACTATTTAAGACTAATGTTAGTCTTAACAGGGGTATCGTTAGTAACACAAATATTTACTTTCGTTAATATTTGATAATCAAAGCATCGTTAAATAAGTCTCACATATGTAGTTTTGGTTCAGAAGGCAATTCTCGCTCTTGCTAGATAAAGACGCTATTTGCGTCCAGACAACATATCGAGAATTATCTATTATCAAGACAGCTAAATTTGGATTCTAGCTTCTAACGCAGAATGACAATTGCCTTGTAAAACCCACATTAATTTGTATAAAGCACATAAAAACAAATACTATGGTGTTCATTAACACAAAGTATGAATTGAAAGCAATAATACATTTCTTACATTCTACCTAAAACAAAACGTTAATTTTACTTTAAGGTCTGCTTATTTTCGAGTTCATAAGAGGATTAAAACACTACTTATTGAATACTTAACGGACGTGCGCTGCCTCCTCCAGCTGTTCCGTGTCTTCAACAATACAGGTGCTTGAGAGCTCTCCGGCTGGCAAGGACAGGTCCAGGTTCCAGGGTCTGCCTTCCTCGTGTTTCTTCTCCACTTCAGGGTACGAAAGAAATGTCTTTGCAAAGAACAAGAGTCATTAACTATTTAGGTGTTCCACTGAAACAGCAATTTCTCCACCAATATGTGCATTCTTTGTCCGGTTATGTGTGGGATATTCCACCGCAAACTCCGGCACTGCCAGCTCAATAAATTGAATATATTTCAATTTATGTCGACTTCAGATGTTCATCCAACTCTTTCTCCGGTGATCAAGTTAGAAATTAGATTACAAGTACTTAGACATCTTACGCAGTGGACTCCCACACCAAGGCAAACACTAGAATAGTTATCTCATATTAGAGTGTCCGAAAACGGTATCTCTGTTCCAGCTGGCCGCAGGCTGGATCTCAAATTGTCACAGTTCAAAGAGCCCTGTTTGAGTGTCGCGCTCATACTTTTGTAATGTTCTCTTTACCCTGTGATTGGGTAGTTTGGTTATTTTGGGCAGTGCCTGAGTCCACATGGAGTGTTTTTCATTGGTTGTTCTCGTTCCGACGCGGCCCTTTGAAGACACAGAGAATGGTTTACGATTCCCCCTCTGTATATTTCAATTCTGTTACTTTCACACATAGAATGATATTATGACCCACTTTGTCACTACAACCTAGATTGGTCCAGTAAAAATCCCAACTGTATAAATATAAAAAATAACGTCAAAATTAGAAAGTTGGCCTGGATAAGGGTGTCTGCTGAGAAATAAAATAATAAATTTCTGGTTTGGATGGGAGACTGCCTGGCAGTACCAGGTACTTTAAACTTTTCTTTGGAGTGTTACTTGTTTACAATAACAAATAGTAGATTAAACAGCAAAAATGAGCTTATTTACTTTTAATTTATTGATGCCAGCAGCTTTGCTCGCCTTAAAAAATTCCCAGCTCGTTGCGCTCATCGTAAATAATTCCCACCTTGCTTTGCTCGACTTAAAGATTCCCAGGTCGCTGCGCTCGCCAGCTACTCACTACTATTCTCTCTTAGCAGAACTTTTCATCTCTGATTCCATTGCAGCACAGCTCTCTCACTTTTCTATAAGGCACCTGAGACGCACTGTTCTGACTGATTTTTATTAATCGATATTTAAATAATTGCATAAGAGAAGTTATAAATATATTTATTTCACGCCTTGTGAACAGGCTGGCTTTAGTGGTGACGTCAGACCGGAAAGGAGTACACAGACATACAGTAGTGGAAGGTGCAATGGCTGCACTCAGTAAGTTTATTAAATAAACAAAAATAAACGGTTGAACAAAACACAGGACACAGCACTTTACACCAAAATAAATAGACAAACAAAACGGACTAACAAGTAAACAGTGGACGAACAGACACACAAACACGGTGAGTAAAAAATAAACTTATTTTCTTTTTCCTTAGTTTTTAAATTCTCTCCTCTCCACACCCGTTCTCCACTCACCGAACACACAACCCTGAGTGAGTGCTTTGTGCATCTATATATCTATCTATCTATCAATTGACTCCCAGCACGTGAACTAATCTGTGAAAACCCTGTGCTCACATATTAAGTACTTAAATGCACATGAAGTAAAGTGCAATCCCTGTGCCTAAATACAGTTATACATTTTAAATAACTCGTGCTACACACACCCATTTATATCCCGTGCAGCAATATCTGTACACCAACATTAACACACCACACACAACATATAACACAGAAATGCACACAGGGGCAGGGCACATTGCCACACGCCTCCACCCGCTGGTTTAATTGCATTAGGATCATTTCAGACACCACCTGATACGTGAGCGCAACAAACTCAGCAATGCATTATCCACCGTTGGTTAAAAAAATAAATGAAACGGACACATTTGTTATATAAGGTAGGCTATGTTAGGTGGATGACAGATTCCTAATATTGTGAAGGTGGCTCTTTTGATCAAAAATAAATTAATAAGTAATAGCTGCTTACTTATTTTGAATATTAACTTTTAAATATTTAGCCGTGCTGTTTTGAGAATAGGCCTATATAGTGTATATCTTAGTGGTAATATATTTATTTTAATTAGTCATGGCCCCAAAGGACTTGGCATACTCTCATTTGGCCCTGATAAAAATATTTGATAACAAATGACCTGCAAAGTTGTTTATCACACTAGACTATGTTGTGGGAAAGTTTGCAAGAAAGTGGTACTTATTATCATTCCTCCTTCACTGAGCTGGGAGCTTCGTTGGATTGAAGTGAGGTAGAATTTATTAATTATATAGAAACTGTGGAGATTCTGAGGATTCAAGGATTTTCTGGTTTCTACCAATTGTATGTCGAGCAGCAACATACAGTAAGTTCAGATATTTCTCACTATTTACTGTGTTCGATTTTATTCTGATATTGCTAGGTTATATTGCTGTAACACAAGACAATTTTACCAGCAAAGCATTTTGCTAATTTTGCATTTATTATGTTTGCATGACCAATGTGCCATATATTTATTGTTAATTTGATTTACATGTTTTACTGCAAACGGTGCCAATAAGCACAGCTGGGACATTATCACATGTTATTCATTTAAAGTACAATTCCAGGCATTATGCTGCTTCTGTAATTAGAAGAAGACCCCAAACAGCTTTTCTTTCAGTTTACGGTGTGCACAATTCTACAAACTGACACATGTGCTTTTAGGTATTAATATACTGTATATATATATTTTATGTAGTTCCAATCATATGCTGTATTAAACCAAAATCATGAAAATACTGTTAATATATCAGTGTAACTGCCTTATCGATATAAATGATTTAAACATGTTTAAACAGGAAAGCATGCATAAAAGTTGCAGTTATTTTATCACTGCATTGATCATTAATACATTTAAAAAAAAAAAACATCAAAGTCACAGCATGCATTATATTCGGCCCGGGACATTTCAATTTGATGATAAGAAGAGTGTGACATTTTTTTTTTTTTTTTTTAAATTTAGTCGTCGCTAATTTTTTTACCCCGGTTTTCTCCCCATTTCAGCATGCGCCCAATTATCTGTATCCTCGGCTCACCGCTCGCAACCCCCCCCGCCGACTTGGGAAACGGTGGCTGAAACACGCGTCCTCCGAAACGTGCTCCTGCCAAGCCGTCATTTTTCGCACTGCAGATCCACATCAATGCCACCAGACCTATAGTGCCGGAGGACAACACAGATCTGGCGGCTCCACTGCAGAACCATAGGCGCCCTATCGGCCACAGGGGTCGCTAATGCGCGGTGAGCCGTGGATTCCCCTGCTGACCTAAGCCCTCCTTACCCGGGCAGCGCTCAGCCAATTGTGCGCCGCCCCCAAGGAACTCCCTGTCACGGTCGGCTGTGACATAGCCTGGATTCGAACCTGCGATCTCCAGGCTATAGGGCATATCCTGCGCGGAGTGCCTTTACTGGATGCGCCACTCGGGAGCCCGTAGAAGAGTGTGACATTAACAGAAGTGACATTAAATTTGACAACTGTGGCTACATCTGTCTTCTTTTCACACATTTACACTGTAAAACCACAGAAAGTGTGACATGTTTAATATCTAAATGGCGTGTGTATAGTAAAAAAAATAGAAGTGCTCTATTCCTAAACAGCAGTGTTTATACGTAATTTGGTATAGCACAGGTGTTTAGTCATTTGGAACTCTAAATAATTGTTAAACGTTATGTGTTTAATCTGTGCCGTTTTTGCTATACTTTAACTTTTAGATTTTAAACACCAGCCCTGTTATAAATGTGTATGAAGTGTTACAAATCATAAGTTTATAAAATAAAAACCACACTGTGTTTAATTCCTAAACACATTTAAAATCATAAACCCAGTGACGTGTTTGAAAAGGGTGACAAATAAGTGTTTTACAGTTCGTTTTTACAGTGTAGCTTTTATAATTTTTGTTCTATTATTTCACAAACACATTTTATCCAAATGCATGAAGGTCAGACACCTGGTTTTGCTCATTACACACTTTTGTCGTAGCCACTGTACTTTCTGTGCTTCAACAATTTTTCTGTTTTCTTGGATTAAGTAGTTTTTTCTTTATAAATATTGTAGTTTCCCCTCAACAGAAAATACCTGCAAAACCATTACTTTTTGTTTAAATTGACACATTACAATGGCAAAATCATAGATGAAGAAAAAAATAGCAAATATATTAAATGATTACTTTTCACAGGTTTTTACAAAGGAGGACATGGACAACATGCCCCACATGTCGACCTGTTCCTACCCAATTTTAAATAACTTTAGCATAACAGAGGCAGAAGTGATGAGATCCTCCCAATAGTACTCAAAGAAATGAAAGAAGTTATTTACAAACCGCTAACCAAGATCATGCAACAGTCTCTTGACACAGGGGTTGTACCGACAGACTGGAAAATAGCAAACGTAATACCGATCCACAAAAAGGGAGACAAAACCGAACCAGGTAACTACAGACCAATAAGCCTGACTTCTATTATATGTTAACTTATGGAAACTATAATAAAATCCAAAATGGAAAATTACCTATATGGTAACAATTTCCTGGGAGACAGTCAGCATGGTTTTAGGAAAGGGAGATTGTGTCTAACTAACCTGCTTAACTTTTTTGAGGATGCAACACTGAAAATGGATAACTGCAAAGCATACGACATGGTTTATTTAGATTTCCAGAAAGCTTTTGACAAAGTCCCGCATAAAATATTAATTCTCAAATTGAACGCAGTAGGGATTCAAGGAAATGCATGCACATGGATTAGGGAGTGGTTAACAGGTAGAAAACAAAGTACTGATTAGAGGAGAAACCTCAAAATGGAGTGAGGTAACCACAGGGATCAGTATTAGGTCCTTTGCTATTCTTAATCTACATTAATGATTTAGATTCTGGTATAGTAAGCAAACTCGTTAAATTTGCAGACGACACAATCATTCAAAATGATCAGAACTGGGCAGACACATGGCAAATGACATTTGGTAGAGAAAAGTGTAAAGTATTGCATGCAGGCAATAAAAAAGTGCATTATAAATATATGGGAGATACTGAAATTGAAGAAGGGAACTATGAAAAAGACCTAGGAGTTTATGTTGACTCAGAAATGTCTTCAACTAGACAATGTGGGGAAGCTATAAAAAAGGCCAACAAGATGCTTGGATATATTGTGAGAAGTGTTGAATTTAAATCAAGGGAAGTAATGTTAAAACTTTATAATGCATTAGTAAGACCTCACCTAGAATATTGTGTTCAGTTCTGGTCACCTTGTTACAGAAAGGATATTGCTGCTCTAGAAAGAGTGCAAAGAAAAGCAACCAGAATTATCCCGGGTTTAAAAGGCATGTCGTATGAAGACAGGCTAAAAGAATTGAATCTATTCAGTCTTGAACAAAGAAGACTACGCGGCGATCTGATTCAAACATTCAAAATCCTAAAAGGTATAGACAATGTCAACCCAGGGGACTTCTTTGACCTGAAAAAAGAAACAAGGACCAGGCGTCACAAATGGAGATTAGATAAAGGGGCATTCAGAACAGAAAATAGGAGGCACTTTTTTACACAGAGAATTGTGAGGGTATGGAACCAACTCTCCAGTAATGTTGTTGAAGCTGACACCCTGGGATCCTTCAAGAAGCTGCTTGATGAGATTCTGGGATCAATAAGCTACTAACAACCAAACGAACAAGATGGGCTGAATGGCCTCCTCTCGTTTGTAAACTTTCTTATGTTCTTATGACACGTATGCTTTTAGGGTGGGATATGTCGCCGTGTCTCCATGGATACAGGAGATCGCCACCTTGCCTTGTATCTGCCACGACATACCGCCTAAGAGAGATGTTTGAATTAAGGTCTGTGCACACCCTGAGTCCACTAAAGCATGGGTACTCACATTACCAACCACCACATCAATAATACAAGGCCCCTCCAGACCATTTCCCCGTTCCTTACCTGCTTCAGATGCCAGATAACATGTCGCCACGTTGCACTCCATTGCCGCGGGGCACAAGCGGGCGATGTGTCCAGGCTCATGGCACCTAAAACAGACAATCGGGGCAGAAGGCACTGGGGTTAGCTGTCTGTCCCGCTGCTGATACTGAAGCGGGTCGGGGGCAGTAAATCTACCCCAGCTGGGGGCCAACCGCTGTCTCCATGGTAAGGAGGTGGGCCGGCCCATTGAGGTTGGTGATCTGGGAGGTCTAGTTCCCAACTGGAGAGACGAGGACACTGATCCGCGGGTGATTGGCACAACGAGAGGGGTCAGTAGTCCTGTCTTTATGGAGACCAGGGAGTCCTCATAATTCTCCGCAAGTTTGACAGCGGCCTCCAAGGTGGTCGGATTGTGGCGCCGTATCCATCCTTGGGTTTTGGCGCCGACCACATGGCAGAACTGCTCCAGGACGATGGCTTCTCCCATTTGCTGACCCGTCTTTTCTGCAGGGTTTCTGCAGTGCACCATGTGGTCACAAAGTTTTTGCACGTCCACCCTGGGGCGGGTCTCCCGTGGCCTCCGATACTCCCAGAACCGCACCCGGTGTGTTTCCCCCGTGATATTCAGGCGTCGGAGGACGGCCTGTTTGACAAGGTCGTACTGGCTAGCCTCCTCATTGGTCATAGCCTGGTACCCTGCCTGGGCTTCCCCGATCAGACAGGGACCCAGTTGGCTGGCCCAGTACTCCTTCGGCCATAACGCGGTGATGGCCAACCACTTGAAGGCAACCAAGTACGCCTCCGGGTCATCCTCTGCAGTCATCTTTTGCGCCCGCGCTTTAGGAGGCGCCATCACGGGTATTGCTGGTGTTTGGGGTGCATTTCCGAGACCGACCCTCTCGATCAGCGCCGTGTATCTCTCCTCCCTCTGTCTATCCTCTGTCTCCCATCTGTGCTCCAGTGCCTGTAGCAGCGTGGTTAGTGCAGCTATGTCCATGCTCCCGATTCTGACACAACTTGTGGCAAAGTGGTTTGTAGTGCTCCGGTGTACAGGTGATTCAAGGTGCTTCAACAAAGGGCAAACACAATGTTCACAGGTCAGGTTCTTTAATTCCCTTGACAAGGTTTTCAAATAATAAAGCTGGCTCTACCCAGCAATGGGTATTGCCAGCGACAAAACAAAGGGGTTGCAGTCCCGAAATAATAATTCCAACACAAAACACGTAATACAGTCACAACAACATGTCTCCAGACTGTGTGCTCTGGTGCAGGTGCGGTGCTCTGAGTGGTGGTGCTCTTGTGCGTTTAGGTCCGGGCTGGCTTCTTGCTGCAGCTCCCGGCTTTGTATCAACCGTCTGGCAAAACAAACACAACCGTTTTATCAATGGAACCACACTTCATTCAAGGTTCCGTCCTTGTCTCCTCCCATTAACCACAACAAAGGAACCAATGACGGCGTCACATCCCCCTAAAGTACCCTAAGCCCCGCCCCCTCCGATAGCTAGTTCAATCACGTCTCCTCCAATTCATGACTGAAACTTCGCTCACCGTACTAGGGCGATGACTCCAGGTACCGTAACGCCGCCTTCTTCCTGAATGGCCGGCTTCCGACTGTCCCCGGAATGAACTGCCCAACCATTCAGTACGAAGCCCGCAGTTCCTGTTGTACAGTGCCCTCACCGGTCGAGAGGAAGATTGTTGATTCAGATTAATTCGCTGTCCGTCACAAATATTATAAGACAGCAGACTATATATGCTCATGTAGACAGCCAGGTGGCAGGTCTCCAAGGAATTGATAGGATTACGATAGAGATTTGGATAACACATATCTAGACAAGAGCAATATTTTATTCAAATACATACTGCTGTAAACTCGGCGGTGGTACAGATAACAAACTGCCTTGTATACATATAAAAAATAGCGTATTGTAGGCTATATTGACAATAAAAGCATGGATTGTAACAAGCTGTCAAAATGACTACTTTTGTGGTAAACTTTTGCTTAACTTTTATTTTTGCGATTCTGACTTTCAAACGCCATCAGGGTATTTAATATATGTGTTTAGGAAAAGTCAAGAACAGACAACCGCGGATATATCTATTTATCTATATATATATATATATATATATATATATATATATATATATATATATATATATATATATATATAATCATCATAACTTATGTCAGTTTTTCTCAAACCTGGTCCTGGGGACCCACTGTGTCTGCTGTTTGTGTTCCAACTGAGTTCTCAATTATTAAATTGATCCCCCAATTGAACTAACAATTAGTTACTTAATGCAATGTTAGAAATAACTTGAAATATCCAACTTTTTTGGCTGCTTTCACAAACCCTGATCAGCACAAATCTTGGACTACCTTACTTTAGTTAACTGTCTCAAATGGAGATTAGATAAAGGGGCATTCAGAACAGAAAATAGGAGGCACTTTTTTACACAGAGAATTGTGAGGGTCTGGAACCAACTCCCCAGTAATGTTGTTGAAGCTGACACCCTGGGATCCTTTAAGAAGCTGCTTGATGAGATTCTGGGATCAATAAGCTACTAACAACCAAACGAGCAAGATGGGCTGAATGGCCTCCTCTCGTTTGTAAACTTTCTTATGTTCTTATGACACGTATGCTTTTAGGGTGGGATATGTCGCCGTGTCTCCATGGATACAGGAGATCGCCACCTTGCCTTGTATCTGCCACGACATACCGCCTAAGAGAGATGTTTGAATTAAGGTCTGTGCACACCCTGAGTCCACTAAAGCATGGGTACTCACATTACCAACCACCACATCAATAATACAAGGCCCCTCCAGACCATTTCCCCGTTCCTTACCTGCTTCAGATGCCAGATAACATGTCTCCACGTTGCACTCCATTGCCGCGGGGCACAAGCGGGCGATGTGTCCAGACTCATGGCACCTAAAACAGACAATCGGGGCAGAAGGCACTGGGGTTAGCTGTCTGTCCCGCTGCTGATACTGAAGCGGGTCGGGGGCAGTAAATCTACCCCAGCTGGGGGCCAACCGCTGTCTCCATGGTAAGGAGGTGGGCCGGCCCATTGAGGTTGGTGATCTGGGAGGTCTAGTTCCCAAGTTTTACACAGAGAATTGTGAGGGTCTGGAACCAACTCCCCAGTAATGTTGTTGAAGCTTACACCCTGGGATCCTTCAAGAAGCTGCTTGATGAGATTCTGGGATCAATAAGCTACTAACAACCAAACAAGCAAGATGGGCCGAATGACCTCCTCCCGTTTGTAAACTTTCTTATGTTCTTAATTTCTGACTTGCACACAATGCTCAGCTGTCGCACCAAAACACACTGTGCTTCTTGTGACAAGATGTGCCACAGAAGAGAATGAGTTGAAATAGCTGGCATACAAATAACACCAGACAATGACAAGTGTCTGAATCTAATGATTTACTTCTATCTAATGATAGTACCAACACACCAGCACAGTATGTCTGCCACTACTGCCTGCAAAATGTTCAACACCAACTTTCTGAGTGAAATCAGCAGTCCATCGGAAAAAAATAAAATAAAAATAAGTTTTATAACGCTGAGCTGGAATTAATACATATTTTAACAGTAGAGGTGTTAACATCTCTGCTGACAGCAAATTTAAAACCAGCAATACTGTATAACTGTCAGTCAGGAAAACTCGACAAGGCCAGACACCACCCCCCGAATTACCGGCCTGGATTTAAGCGTCTGCGGGAAACAGAGGTACTGTCTCGACACCGCGGTTGGATTGGTGCGTAAAGTCTGGTTCGATCGTCAACTTAATCTGGCACGACTTGGATGCGAGGGTGTCCGACAACTAAGAAAAACATATTTTGAGATCCAAAAAGATGAAAACGTACTAGAGTATGTGTGCCTCGCATATAACGAGTTCACAAACTCACTTCAAGATCCGGCTTCAGTCTCCTTTGCAATCTCCCCTTATTTCCTTAGTGTCATTTGAAACTCCGCCCATCATCACCGCTTGTGCTCAGTCCTCTAGTTTCTAGTGAAGTGGCACTTTCGATGCAGAAATTCACAATAAATGAACATGTGCAATTTATTTTTATTAAGCAAACAATTAATTTAATTAAATTTAGGACTATATTACATTGCGGATGTATACACAATAAAAGTTTCTGGTTTTGTCTTAATTTAAATGTGTTTTAATTATTTTCATTATTTTTCTTTCCACAAATGACAGGTAGCTGTGTTATAAGCAGTATAAACCACTTTGGGCCGTGTGGTCCCGATGATATATACCACTTCTGGGGTAGTTAAAGGCCCACCACCCCAGGCGTGGTACACATCATGGGAACCGCACCGCCCGTCGTGGTTTATACCTTACAAATTACACAGAAATACTTTTCTTGAAGCAGACTTTTTATAACTAGACCAGATATTTTACATACAGGGGTATCTTAAAAGAGCCCTAAAAATGTGAGCAAGGAATGAAAAAATGAAGCACTGTTGTGGAATCTGATTCACACGGGTACTGCAAGAAATGGCTTGATGAGGTTCTTGCTTGGATCAATAAACAACCAAATAAGCAAGATGGGCAAACAGACCTCCTCTTGTTTGTAACATTTCTTATGTTCTTAAAGTCACATACAACATAACACCTCCATGAAACTGTACTGTTTCTATCTTTGAAAAGTAAAACAAGTAAACACAGTATAATGCTAAACTAGACGAGCCTGATTGATTTATGTACACTGTAAAACATTTCTTTTTAAACGAACACAGTAATGTGTTACATTATGGAATACACACAACGTTGTATTCCTTATTAAACACTATACGTTGATTTCACCACTTCCAAATTTAATGAAATTAGTTCAGCGGATAAAGAAAACCTATTTCTGGTGAACTGCTTTATTAAAAACACTGCTAACGGCCTCCCGAGTGGCGCATCCAGTAAAGGCGCTCCACGTGGAGTGCAGGATGCGCTGTATAGTCTGGACGTCGCGATTTCGAGTCCAGGCTATTCCACAGCTGACCGTGAACGGGAGCTCCCAGGGGGCGGCGCTCAATTGGCCAAGCGTCGCCCGGGGGGAGGGATGGCTAGGTCAGCCTGGGTGTCCTCGGCTCACCTCGCACCAGCGACCCCTGTCGTCTGGCCGGGCGCCTGCTGGCTTGCCTCTAAGCTGCCCGAGAGCTGCGTTGTCCTCTGACGCTGTAGCTCTTGGGTGGCTGTATGGTGAGTCTGCAGTGTGAAAAAAAAGCAGTCGGCTGACGGCACATGCTTCGGAGGTCAGTGTGTTCGTCTTCGCCCTCCCGAGTCAGCGCAAGGGTGGTAGCAGTGAGCTGAGCTTAAAAAAGTAAATGGCCATTTAAATTGGGAGAAAATAATAAAAATAATTGGCAATGGCTAAATGAAAAAAAAAGCGCTGCAAACATGCAATTCAGTAATTCAAAATTAAAAGTTAAACATTAATTTAATGCTACATTTCTAAAATAAATTAAACTGGCCACTAATGTAGATGCCTTCCTCCTACATGCTGTTAGAGAATCAAGCCAAATGTCATCATCAAAACAACACCCCAATGCACCTTAAATAAGAACATAATAAGACATTTTACTAGCGAGAGGAGGCCATTCGTCCCATCATGCTCATTTGGTTGTTAAAAATCTCGCAAAGAAAGCAAATTAGACAAAAGACAACCACTATGGCTACTTGTCAACAGGATGGCTTGCAGTGGTAACATCAGACCAGAAACACAGACTTAGCACAAGGAATGGCGGGGCAAAACTGAAGCGCAATGGCGCTCAGCCTGTTTATTAAATAATAAAACAAACAAAAGATTCAAACAAACACAAAACACCAAACAAAAAGGCACGTTGGTCAAACAACAAACAATAAATAATAACTGGTATTGTGCTGGTTTATTAACCAGCACGTTTAGCAATTGTTATTTTTGCTGTGTTTACTACCTCCTCTCCACACACGTTCTCCACTCTGCACCCTTCCCCGAAGAAAGACAGCTGCAGGCTTTTATATTCCAGTGTTCGCGCTAGGCCGCGCCATTGCGCCAATGCCCCCCAGAAATAATGTCACGCTTAATTTCTCTTAACGCACCCGTTTGTCCCCCTTCCCAGACGCAATACCAATACGCAATAAATTAATGCATGTTCTATTAACATGACATGTCTGTCGACAGGCTAATCTTTTTTACTTGTTTGTTTACACTTGCGTTTTCATAATTAAACTCCCGTGCCATTATTCTCCAGTCCAGTAGAATGCGCTCGCACCCTCCCTGGTTACAGTCAGTTTCACAGTAAAGCCTGGACGACATCAGGCTTGTTAACAACATGGCCCGGTGCAAATATAACCTTGTGTCCCTGTTACACCCGACCATTACTTCTGGAAGAATAAGTAATCAGCTTCGGCATTGACTGTTGCAATGTAGGCTATTATGTTTGTTCTTAAAAATACTGTGAAATTCATCCGCTGTTAACTTATCTATTTAGACAAAATATCTGTCTGATGTTTGGAGATATGGAGTGACATAGCAAGTGAATGGGAGAAATGTGTACCTCTGCTCACTACAGTACAGTTTATAGACAAAGTGCAGTCGATTGTGAAACAAAAACCGCATCATTGATTTAAAAAAAAATAATAATAGACTACGGTAATGTTATAAAATATGTGAAATGTGTCTTTTCTATGACAAAAAATGCTAAAATTCAGGGCCAAAATAATTCAATATGTGTTAAGCACCAACTGTCTTTTGGCAATTTCGCCAGTAGGTCTATAACGGCATATATATATATAACCATGCCGTTATAGACCTATATATATAATATATACAGACGTGATCAAATTTGTTGGTACCCCTCCACAAAAAACAAAGAATGCACAATTTTCTCTGAAATAACTTGAAACCGACAAAAGTAATTGGCATCCACCATTGTTTATTCCATATTTAATAGAAATCAGACTTTGCTATTGATTTTTTATTCAACATAATATTGTAAATAATAAAACAAATGAAAATGGCATGGACAAAAATGATGGGACCGCTAACCTAATATTCTGTTGCACAACCTTTAGAGGCAATCACTGCAATCAAACGTTTTCTGTAGCTCTCAATGAGACTTTTGCATCTGTTAACAGGTAGTTTGGCCCACTCTTCTTGAGCAAACTGCTCCAGCTGTCTCAGGTTTGATGGGTGCCTTCTCCAGACTGCAAGTTTCAGCTCTTTCCATAGATGTTCGATAGGATTCAGATCAGGACATAGAAGGCCACTTCAGAATAGTCCAATGTTTTGTTCTTATCCATTCTTGGGTGCTTTTAGCTGTGTGTTTTGGGTCATTATCCTGTTGGAGGACCCATGTCCTGCGACTGAGACAGAGCTTTCTGACACTGGGCAGTACGTTTCGCTCCAGAATGCCTTGATAGTCTTGAGATTTCATTGTGCCCTGCACAGATTCAAGGCACCCTGTGCCAGGCGCAGCAAAGCAGCCCCAAAACATAACCGAGCCTCCTCCATGTTTCACTGTAGGTATGGTGTTCTTTTCTTTGAAAGCTTCATTATTTCGTCTGTGAAAATAGAGCTGATGTGACTTGCCAAAAAGCTCCAGTTTTGACTCATCTGTCCAAAGGACATTCTCCCAGAAGGATTGTGGCTTGTCAATATGCATTTTAGCAAATTCGTCTGGCTTTTTTATGTTTTTCTTTCAAAAGTGGAGTCCTCCTGGGTCTTCTTCCACGGAGCCCACTCGCTCAAAAAGCGACGGATGGTGCGATCAGAAACTGACGTACCTTCACCTTGGAGTTCAGCTTGTATCTCTTTGGCAGTTATCCTTGGTTCTTTTTCTACCATTCGCACTATCCTTCTGTTCAATCTGGGGTCGATTTTCCTCTTGCGGCCGCACCCAGGGAGGTTGGCTACAGTTCCATGGACCTTAAACTTCTTAATAATATTTGCAACTGTTGTCACAGGAACATCAAGCTGCTTGGAGATGGTCTTGTAGCCTTTACCTTTACCATGCTTGTCTATTATTTTCTATCTGAACTCCTCAGACAACTCTCTCCTTTGCTTTCTCTGGTCCATGTTCAGTGTGGTGCACACAATGATACCAAACAGCACAGTGACTACTTTTCTCCATTTAAATAAGCTGAATGACTGATTACAAGATTGGAGACATGTGTGATACTAATTAAAGGAACGAATTAGTTTGAAATATCACTATAATCCAATTATTTTTTATCTTTTCTAAGGGGTACCAACAAATGTGTCCAGGCCATTTTAGAATATCTTTGTAGAATAAGCAATAATTCATCTATTTTCACAGCTTCTTTGCTTTATTCTATGACATACCAAAGGCATGCAAGTATACATGATAAAATAGCTTTTAATTTCATCACTTTTCAGGAGGAATGAATCATTATTTCAATGAGCTGTAAGGGTACCAACAAATTTGAGCACGTCTGTATCTATATATATATATATATATATATATATATATATATATATATATATATATATATATATATATATATAGGTGCGGGACACTGCCACACTACTATAATAAACAAAGTACTTTTTATTGCTTTCATGCTGAACCTGTACCAGTCTGCACTGGTGGACACTTACATTTTGACTCGGAAGCTTTAGGTCCTGTGTTTTCCTCTGCAGGTGAAGCATCACATTGATCTTGTTAGGGAAACTGATATGCTGACAATAAAGTCTGTATTCATTCTTTTCTTTCCCTCACTCATGCATGCAATTCAAAACACAGGATTTTCACAGCTATCACATTACATGCACATAGCAAAACCCAAAGAATATAAAAACATTGCTAACATTTTTGACATGCGGTAGAGTTTGTCGGCAAATTATATTTTTGCACTTTCTAGCAAATGCACTGTA
The DNA here is from genome assembly GCF_902713425.1 of Acipenser ruthenus. Taxonomy (NCBI): domain Eukaryota; kingdom Metazoa; phylum Chordata; class Actinopteri; order Acipenseriformes; family Acipenseridae; genus Acipenser; species Acipenser ruthenus. Next base: position 5,115,949 of record NC_081238.1, read on the forward strand.
ATGATGACATAAACAAGTATCAATGAACTCCCTTTTGATCCGCTTCTAGCGCATTCCTGTTTTATGTGTTATCTTTGCTGTGACTTTTTATAAGTAATATGCACTGGGATTCACTTACCTAAACTTAAAGAACGGAAGAAACTACAGTAAACAGTAAAAGTAAACTTTGGCAAAGAGGTCGGGGTGGCGATCTGAAAGATGTTTCAATAAATTAGTTGCATTTCCTCATTTTGTTTATTTTTACTTCTTTAAAACACTTTCGAACATTTTGACTGTCCGCGTTCAACCAGATTGCCGTTGTCATCTGGCTGAAATCCAAAATGTTTCCACACCAAGCTTCTCTCTCCGGCATTCGCCATGACTGCTGCAGTAATTTAATTTGTGCAGAACGTGCAGGGTAGTTGGTCACGTCCGCTAAGCGGAAATAAGTAAGCTTACTGTTTTTAAAGCACACATTTACAGAGTTTTGTTTTAAAAGCTCAAAAGAAAACAGTATTGAAAAACTGTGATACTTTGATATTAGGTATTGTAGGATTTTGGTATCATGATGTACCGTAGGTATCGATATACCGTGGAACACTAGTACCACTACATTTAAAAGATTCATGCAATATGTTATGCTAACTGGTTTGTTCAGTATATACAGTTTTTTGTTAAAACGCACATTTCATTAGTTAAACTGGAGAATTACGCACAGTAATCTATTATAAAAAGAAAACAGATAGATAAATTAATGCCCCTCCAAGATTGTATTTTGTCTATTATTCAAAGTGATAAAACAAGGAAGCCGTTACTTGGATCTGGTAATGTTAAAGCTAGCTATTTGCTCCTGTTTTTTTTTTCGTTGTCCAGAATGTTTAAAAAGTTCTAATAATGGTCTACCTATTGTGTTTATTTTTAGCTTGGGTGAATCCAGGGTTAACATTATAACCAAACTGGAGCCGCATTCTCCATGACAATTTAAATTAGCATTTTATAGACACTGAATAAACAGTTTGGTCGTTGCCTGTTATCTTATAAAATCGTAATGTTCAACAGTTATTTAATTTTTATTTTGGTCTATAAAGTAAACTTCATACCTTGAAATTGTATCCCCGTTGTTCTGTACTGTAGGTATTTGTACTTCACTGTCCAATAGGATTTGCATTGTGGGCCTCGTGGATATCTACATGGGGCTGTACAAGCCTCAGTCATCTACATATCGGGAAGCTCTTTTATCAACGGTTTCCCACTTTATGAAGGATACTAATAATATACGTATTTCAATTCTATAATTCTGTACGTGTTTTTAGGGTTGGTCATATAAACTGCAGTTTAAGGTATCATAAAAATGCTACTGCATAAAAAACTTGTAGTAAATTAACAGTTTTGGGTAGCAAAATGCTACCAAATATACGTTACTTTGATAAATAGGATGCTAAAATTTTCCCTTTTAAAATACATATGCTAAATTATAAAAAATGTGTACTTAATCTTTAATGCTGAATTTAAAATCAGCAAGAGATGAGACCTCCCTTCCAAATCGAGGCAGATCATTCCACACCTGTGGGTCTCTGAAGCTGAACGCTCTGCCACCTGCCTTCTTTCACTGTGTCTATGGAATACTTGTCATGGGTTATAAAATAAATGGGGGTTAATGTTTACATTTCCATATGAGAAGAGTTTTCAGCCTGATGTGTAAATGTAGACAGTAACACCTGTTTCTTGAAATGTCCGTTTGGCAGAGCAGGGCTCTGCCCTTGGAAATACTGGCAGGGATGGAGCTAAATTCTCCTCCCTGCCCAGGTTGATTACGTCAGGTGGGAGCAATCAAGTAATTAATTATTTAATGATCACCCAGCCACCTGGCATAAAAGGAGGCCTCAGCATCCCAGTAGGGAGATAGTTCTAGAAGGAGACGAAGCTAGAGTGTTTATCTGTGTGTGCTGTTTTTGTTTGTTTTTGGTAAACCGGTGAAGGCAATGCCCAGCCTGGAAGCCATATTTTTGTAAGTATTGTTTTGTGCTTATTGTCTTATTTCTGTTTAAAAACTTTTTGTTAGGCCCTCGTGCCGGTTTATTTTGTATTTTTGTGTATTAAAAAGTTGGGAAAACGCCACCTGGAGGCTCAGGGCAATATTTTTTTTATGTGCTTTTGAGTTTTGTGAGTTTTTTTTGAAAAAAAAAAAGGGCAGAAGAAGCAGGCAGCGGCAGCAGCGACAGCAGCATCAAAAGCTGCTGCCACCCCAGCTGACCCAGCCAGCCTTTTTCCCTGGTGCTCCTGGTGTGGGAAGGAGGACCACCGCTGGAGATCCTGCCCAGAGGTGCCACCAGCGGACAACTGGGCAGGATGCTCCTACGCCCTGGCCCAGGAGGAGGGAGATGACGACTGGGAGTTGTTTTTAAAAAGGCTTGCGGCAGAGTTGTGCCCCGGTGGTGGGGCATATGGGCACACAGTGGCCATCTGCCCCACCCAAACAGAGGGGAGAATAGGAGGCAGAGAGGAAGGAAGACATGGGAGGAAGAGGAGTGGTGCACCCAATGCATGCAGTACGGGCATGAGGAGCACCACTGCCCGGAGGTGTTACAGGACACAGACCTGGAGTGGGAGGAGCCCGAACGTCCTGCGCCTGAGTGGGAGGAGCCCGAATGTCCAGAGCCCAAGAGGGGGAAGTCGGTGCGTCCAGAGCCCAAGAGGGGGGAGTCGGTGCGTCCAGAGCCCAAGAGGGGGGAGTCGGTGCGTCCAGAGCCCAAGAGGGGGAAGGCCGAACGTCCACAGTCCAGGTATCCACCAGCAGAGGGAGAGTTCCTGCTGGTTCCGCCTCCACCGAAGTGGGAGGACTGTGTGTCGCTCCCACCTCCACCAGCAGGGGGAGAGTACCTGCTGGTTTTGCCTCCATCGCTGCCACCAGCAGAGGGAGCATGCCTGCTGGTTCCCCTGCTGCTCCCGTCCCGAGAGCCAGAGGGGGTGGAGCTGCCATCCCGAGAGCCAGAAGAGGTGGAGCTGCCGTCCCAAGAACCTGAGGAGGTGGAGCTGCCGTCCCGAGAGTCAGAGGGGGTGGCGCTGCCGTCCCGAGAGCCAGAGGGGGTGGAGCCAGGGACCCGAGAGCCAGAAGGGGAGCCGCCACAGACCCAAGAGCCAGAAGGGGAGAAGGCTGAAGCCCCTCAGCAGCCCTTGCACATGCTGCTGAGAGGAGCTCCGCCTGCTGTTTGTGAGGGGCCGCCGTTCCCGCCTCTGCCACCAGAGGGGGACGGGCCGCCGTTCCCGCCTCTGCCACCAGAGGGGGACGGGCCGCCGTTCCCGCCTCTGCCACCAGAGGGGGACGGGCCGCCGTTCCCGCCTCTGCCACCAGAGGGGGACGGGCCGCCGTTCCCGCCTCTGCCACCAGAGGGGGACGGGCCGCCGTTCCCGCCTCTGCCACCAGAGGGGGACGGGCCGCCGTTCCCGCCTCTGCCACCAGAGGGGGACGGGCCGCCGTTCCCGCCTCTGCCACCAGAGGGGGACGGGCCGCCGTTCCCGCCTCCGCCACTAGAGGTGCCACCAGCGTTGCTCCTGCTGGAGGGTCCAGGTTCCCTGCCAACGTTTGTGTGCTTGAAGGTCCGGTCGCCCCGCTATTGAAGAAAGCTTGGAGGATCCAACATCAACCCCACCCACCACCGCCCGCTGAAATAGCCCACCCAAAGGACATAAGGGGACTCTTGGGGGGGGGGGGGGCTTGGGTTCAACGGAGGTGGGGGTGGAGTTTGGCCGATTGCAGCCTCCGTACCTTGTACGTGGGGGGAGGTGTGTGGCAGAGCAGGGCTCTGCCCTTGGAAATACTGGCAGGGATGGAGTTAAATTCTCCTCCCTGCCCAGGTTGATTACGTCAGGTTGGAGCAATCAAGTAATTAATTATTCAATGATCACCCAGCCATCTGGCATAAAAGGAGGCCTCAGCCTCCCAGTAGGGAGAGAGTTCTAGAAGGAGACGAAGCTAGAGTGTTTATCTGTGTGTGCTGTTTTTGTTCATTTTTGGTAAACCAGTGAAGGCAATGCCCAGCCTGGAAGCCGTATTTTGTAAGTTTTGTTTTGTGCTTATTGTTTATTATTTCTGTTTAAAACCTTTTTGTTTGGCCCACGTGCCGGTTTATTTTGTATTTTTGTGTATTAAAAACTTTATTTTGAACTTTTCACACTGCCTCTGACTCTCAACCTCTGTCATCCTGTCACAGTCCGACATGCACATGACAAATGACATTTTAATTGGCACAGAACAACCACCTTGAAATAGAAACACACAAGTGACACAAATGACAGGCTTGTTGTTGATTTAAACACTTCCGCCTCTGGTTCTGGGAGGGGAAATGTCTTCACACAAGGGGTGGTTGATATGATGTCATTGGGCACGCACTGCAGTTCAGGGGGTATGCATGCACATACAGGGCCAAAGCCAGCCTAGGTCTGTGCTCAAGTGTAAACGGGGGGGGGGGGGGCTCAAATGATAAGAATCTTTTAATCTTATTGAACCTAAGCCAGTTCAGGTCTGACTTGGAAGTGTAAACACACCAATAGAGAACAGATTGTAATACTTCATTTCATTTTCTGTTGTCAGGACTGCCTTATCTTGGTGAAAAACAAGGAACAAAGATGGATTATTTTTACATTAAACAGGAGGAGGTTCTGGAATTTGATCCTTTCCACATTAAAGAAGAAACTGAACTGGAGCCTGTCCACATTAAAGAGGAAGAGACTGAACTGGAGTCTGTCCACATGAAAAAAGAGACTGAACTGGAGCCTGTCCACATTAAAGGGGCAGCAGTGTGGAGTAGTGGTTAGGGCACTGGACTCTTGACCGGAGGGTTGTGGGTTCAATCCCCAGTGGGGACACTGCTGTTGTACCCTTGAGCAAGGTACTTTACCTAGATTGCTCCAGTAAAAACCCAACTGTATAAATGGGCAATTGTATGTAAAAAAAATAATGTGATAACTGTATAATGTGAAATAATGTATAATGTGATATCTTGTAACAATTGTAAGTCGCCCTGGATAAGGGCGTCTGCTAAGAAATGAATAATAATAATAATAATAAAGAGGAAGAGACTGAACTGGAGCCTGTCCACATTAAAGAAGAGGCTGAACTGGAGCCTGTCCACATTAAAGAAGGGGAGTCTATTGACTTGTTGCTTAAGGATTCAGAAAGCATATCCCGGCCAAAGATGTTTTATCAATGTACTGAATGTGGGAAAAGCTTAAGTCGGTTAGGACACCTAAAAAGACACCAGCGAATTCATACTGGAGAGAAGCCGCATCACTGTATTGTATGTGGGAAGAGTTTCACTCAGTCAGGATCCCTGAAAAGACATCAGAAAATTCACACTAGAGAGACACCGTATCACTGTTCTGAATGTGGAGAGAGCTTCGGTCATATAGAAATCCTAAAAATACACCAACGATTGCACACTGGTGAGAAGCCGTATCACGGTACTGAATGTGGGGAGAGTTTCAGTGTGTCAGCAAACCTAAACATACACAGACGAATTCACACTGGAGAGAAGCCGTATCACTGTTTTGAAAGTGGGAAGAGCTTCAGTCAATTAAGAAGCTTAAAAACACACCAGCAAATTCACAATGGAGAATAGCCATATCACTGTTCTGAATGTAGAGAGAGAGTCAGTTAGGAAGCCTAAAAATACACCAGCAAATTCACACTGATGAGAAGTCGTATCACTGTACAAATTGTTGCAAGACATTTGCTTTCAGCAGTCAACTGAAAAAGTGTAAATGCCAGTTTTGAAAATGCAGTTGAAACTGATAGAAATCAATATTCTAAGCAGTATTACAGTGATCTTTGTTTTCGGTCCTTCCAGTCCAGGTCTTTGTTTCAAACAGATTGTAAATTAATGAATCAACCTTCTTATAAATCATTCAGGACCTCGTTGCAATCTATTAATTGTCTTATTGCCCCTCGACCATAGTCTGCACGGGTTTAATAAGGATGTGTGACTGTCAGCTAGTTAAATAATCAGTAGCTTATCAGTCATGCATCCTCACAAGGTTTTAAAATCAAAAATACAAAACAATAACAAATAATGGCGACGGATTTACATCCACACCACAAACAATAATAAGACAAATAATAACAAAACAGCGCACATGTATATAGGGGCGGGACACTCCGCCACACTACTATAATAAACAAAGTACTTTTTATTGCTTTCATGCTGAACCTGTACCAGTCTGCACTGGTGGACTTTTACAGTGTGACTCGGAAGCTTTAGGTCCTGTGCTTTCCTCTGCAGGTGAAGCGTCACATTGATCTTGTTAGGGAAACTGATATGCTGACAATAAAGTCTGTATTCATTCTTGTCTTTCCATCACTCATGCATGCAATTCAAAACACAGGATTTTCACAGCTATCACAGTACATGCACATAACAAAACCCAAAGAATATAAAAACATTGCTAACATCTTTGACATGTTGTAGAGTTTTAATGACATGTCGGTATCAATGAACCCCCTTTTGATCAGCTTCTAGCGCATTCCTGTTTTATGTGTTATCTTTGCTGTGACTGTTAAATAATATGCCCTGGGATTCAATTACCCAAACTAAAGAATGGAAGAAACTACAATAAACTGTAAAAGTAAACTTCAGCAAAGAGATCGGGGTGGCGATCTGAAAGAAGTTTAAGTAAATTGGTTGCATTTCCTCCTTTAGTTTTTTTACTTTAAAACACTTTCGAACATTTTGACTGTCCCCGTTCAACCAGATTGCCGTTGTCACCTGGCTGAAATCCAAAATGTTTCCACACCAAGCTTCTCTCTCCGGCATTCGCCATGACTGCTGCAGTAATTTAATTTGTGCAGAATGTGCAGGGTAGTTGGTCACGTCCGCTAAGTGGAAATTAGTAAGCTTAGTTCATATTGTTTTTAAAGCACACAATTAGTTTTGTTTTAAAAGCTAAAAAAAACAGTATTGAAAAACTGATACTTTGATATTTATTTGTATTTTCCCCTGATATTAGGTATTGTAGGATTTTGGTATCATGATGTACCGTAGGTATCGATATACCATGGAACACTAGTACCACTACATTTAAAAGATTCATGCAACATGTCATGCTAACTGGTTTGTTCATAAATATTTATGCTCACATCCCTGCCTTTTGACTGCATGTATAAATGCTTTACAATTAATTAAGTAGTAATAACAGAATAAGGGATATCAACCAAGATATAAAAAAAAACATGCTGGGTTCGTTTTATTAAGCAGTGACATTAGTTAACTATGTGTGTGTAAGTTGTAGTTTGACGGTGCAATATACAGTATATACCGTCTTTTGTTAAAACACATGTTTCATTAGTTAAACAGGAGAAGTACGCACAGTAATCTATTATAAAAAGAAACCAGATCGATAAATTAATGCACCTCCAAGATATGTATTTCATCTATTATTCGAAGTGATAAAACAAGGAAGCTATTACTTGGATCTGGTAATGTTATAGCTAGCTATTTGCTCCTGTTTTTTTTTTTTTTTTTCGTTGTCCAGAATGTTTAAAAAGTTCTAATAATGGTCTACCTATTGTGTTTATTTTTAGCTTGGGTGAAACCAGGATTAACATTATAACCAAACTGGAGCCGCATTCTCCATGACAATTTAAATTAGCATTTTATAGACACTGAATAAACAGTTTGGTCGTTGCCTGTTATCTTATAAAATCGTAATGTTCAACAGTTATTTAATTTTTTTTTTTTTGGTCTATAAAGTAAACTTCATACCTTGAAATTCTATCCCCATTGTTCTGTACTGTAGGTATTTGTACTTCACTGTCCAATATGATTTGTATTGTGGGCATCGCCGATATCTACATGGGGCTGTACAAGCCTCAGTCATCTACAAATCGGGAAGCTCTTTTATCAACAGTTTCCCGCTTTATGAAAGATACTAATTATATACGTATTTAAAAAAAATTAAAAAATAAATACCGGTAATTCTGTACGTGTTTTTAGGGTCGTCATATAAACTGCAGTGTAAGGTATCATAAAAATGCTACTGCATAGCAAACTAGTAGTAAATTAAGAGTTTGGGGTAGCAAAATGCTACCAAATATATGTTAACTTTGAGCGCAGATAAATAGGATGCTATAATGTTCCCTTTTAAAATACATATGCTAAATTATAAAAAATGGTGTCCTTAATCTTCAATGCTGAATTTAAAATCAGCAAGAGATGGGGCCTCCCTTCCAAATCATGGCAGATCATTCCAGAGCTGTGGGGCTCTGAAGCTGAACGCTCTGCCACCTGCCTTCTTTCACTGTGTGTCTATTGGATACTTGTCATGGGTAAGAAAATAAATGGGAGTTATTGTTTACATTTCCATATAAGAGTTGTCAGCCTGATGTGTAAATGTAGACAATAAGACCTGTTTCTTGAAATGTCCGTGTGGAAGGGTGGTGGGCAATTCACTGACACACACAGGAGACAAGGTTTTATTTGTAACACCGCTCGGGCGCACTGATTTATTTTTACCCGCAGAGGGAACTGTTGTCCGTGGCTGAATACTGGCAACAGTAAACAGGACCACGGGTTTACCAATGCTGGTATACACTCAAGTGCACATACAAGAGCTCAAAAATAATGAAAACAAAAGGCGAAAGGAAAAGGGAAAATAAAACACAGTAATAAAACTACAAAAGAAAAGTGCTGCTTACGCAGTGCCCCCACTGCCGCTAAGCCGGTCAGTACGGGCTTCTGACCTACGCTCAGTTAATTCCTATACACTGGGGTGGCCAGAGTTCCCCGTACAACTACACACGTCACCTTGGGTACGTAATTATTTCTTTTACTTTTTAGTTTCTTTTAAGGCAGGCTATCTCACTCAGCCATGCTTGCCTGTTCTCTGTTTACACCGATGTCTTCTGCCAGCATCACTGGGTATCCTCTCTCTGGCCATCCGAATGCAACACCAAGCGCAGTTCTTATGGGCCGAGCAATCCCCCAAGCCCCGCCTCTCAGCCACTCAGAGAGAGGGAAAGCCAACACACATTCTTCCCCACCTCTGTGTCATCGCCATGACTGACAGACGGATCTTACGAGACTGCTGCCCTCTTCCTGCAGAACCACGGATACGCCAGATAGTCAGTACAGATCTCTCCTGTTACAGTCTGATATGCCTGTTTTCAATGATCCACTCCATTTCTAATGACAAAATGCAATCTTAATTGGCACGGAACGACCACTTGGAGTAAAAACACACAAGTGACACAAATGACAGGCTTGTTGTTGATTTAAACACTTCCGCCTCTGTGTTCTGGGAGGGGAAATGTCTTCACACAAGGGGTGGTTGATATGATGTCATCGGGCACGCACTGCAGTTCAGGGGCTATGCATGCACATACAGGGCCACAGCCAGCCTAGGTCTGTACTCAAGTGTAAACGGGGGGGGGGGTCAAATGATAAGAATCTTTGAATCTGATTGAACCTAAGCCAGTTCAGGTCTAACTTGTAAGTGTAAACACACCAATAGAGAACAGATCATAATACTTCTTTTCATTTTCTGTTTTTAGGACTGCCTTATCTTGGCGAAAACCAAGGAACAAAGATGGATTCTGTTTACGTTAAACAGGAGGTGGTTCTGGAAATGGATCCTTTCTGCATTAAGGAAGAAACTGAACTGGAGCCTGTCCACATTAAAGAAGAGGAGACTGAACTGGAGCCTGTCCACATTAAAAAAGGGGATTCTGTTGACTTGTTGCTTAAGGATTCAGAAAGCATATCCCGGCCAAAGATATCATATCAATGTACTGAATGTGGGAAAAGCTTAAGTCGGTTAGGACACCTAAAAAGACACCAACGAATTCATACTGGAGAGAAGCCATATCACTGTATTGTATGTGGGGAGAGTTTCAGTCAGGCAGGAACCCTAAAAAGACACCAGCAAATTCACACTGGAGAGAAGCCGTATCGCTGTACTGAATGTGGGGAGAGCTTCAGTCGGTTAGGAAGTCTAAAAAGACACCAGCGAATTCACACTGGAGAGAAGCCGCATCACTGTTCTGAATGTGGGAAGCGTTTCAGTCATATAGAAAGCCTAAAAATACACCAGCGAATGCACACTGGTGAGAAGCCGTATCTCTGTTCTGAATGTGGGGAGAGTTTCAGTGTGTTAGCAAACCTAAACATACACCAGCGAATTCACACTGGTGAGAAGCCGTATCTCTGTTCTAAATGTGGGAAGAGTTTCAGTCAGCTAGGAAGCCTAAAATTACACCAGCGAATGCACTCTGGAGAGAAGCCGTATCACTGTACTGAATGTGGGGAGAGTTTCAGTGTGTCCGCAAACCTAAACATACACCGGCGAATTCACACTGGAGAGAAGCCGTATCACTGTATTGAATGTGGAAAGAGTTTCAGTCAGCTAGGAAGCCTAAAAATACACCAGCGAATGCACTCTGGAGAGAAGCCGTATCACTGTTCTGAATGTGGGGAGAGTTTCACTGTGTCAGCAAACCTAAACATACACCGGCGAATTCACACTGGAGAGAAGCCGTATCACTGTAATGAATGTAGGAAGAGCTTCAGTCAATTAGGAAGCTTAAAAACACACCAGCGAATTCACAATGGAGAATAGCCATATCACTGTTCTGAATGTAGGGAGCTTCAGTCAGTTAGGAAGCCTAAAAACACACCAGCAAATTCATATTGGTGAGAAGTCGTATCACTACCAATTGTTGCAAGACATTTGCTTTCACCAGTCAGCTGAAAAAGTGTAAATGCCAGTTTTGAAAATGCAGTTGAAACTGATAGAAATCAATATTCAGCAGTATTACAGTGGTCTTTGTTTTCGGTCCTTCCAGTCCAGGTCTTTGTTTCAACCAGATTGTAAATGAATGAATCAACCTTCTTATAAATCATTCAGGACCTCATTTGAAGTGAGGGCCACTGCTCTATACCAATCAAACCTGTGTGATGCTCCAGTGATAATTTATTTTAAAGAAACCTGTTTCTGTGCCAACCTAAGTGGATGTAATCATGCTTTAGTATACATGAGAGGATGAGTGTGAGCCAAAGCAGCTGTCAAATGTGTGCTTGTATTTTGATCCTCAAATTTATTTGATAAAAGTATATTGATTTTCTTAACAGTGAAAAATAGTAAACTGTGTAATTGTGTTCTTTCAATAAAATAATCTTGTTCTCTTGATTAATACTATTACTTTCATTATTAACATACATATTTGGATTATCTTTTAATAATAATAATATTTATTTCTTAGCAGACATCTTTATCCAGGGCAACTAACGGTTGTTAGAAAGTACCCCAGTACAAAATATCACAGCATGCACAGACTAATAGAATACAACATGAATAGTTTAATAAAAACTGGATAAGTTGTACTGAACAGAGATGTCTCTATGGAAGCTAAAGCGTACGTTTCATGGTAATGTATATTAAACTGACTGATTCACAGCATGTGTAATAACTTGAGATCACAAGATAAAAAATATAGGTGTGACTCTGGAAGGGTGGTGGGCAATTCACTGACACACACGGGAGACAGAAGTTTTATTTGAAAACACTGCACTGTTGTCCAGTTTTATTATTTTTTATGTTTTTCTTTTAGCCCCCAAAAGGCGCTGTAGTCCATGGCCTGAGTACCAGCAACGGCACACAGGACCACAGGAATACCAATACTGGTAAACAGTAAAAACTGGCACACTCAGAGGTGCTCAAAATAATAATGAAAACAAAAGGTGAAATGAAAAGGGAAAATAAAACACAGTAATAAAACTACAAAATAAAGGTGCTGCTTACGCAGTGGACCCACTCCCGCTAAGCCCGTCAGCTCGGGATCTCTGTCCTACGCTGTTATACACTGGGGTGGCCAAGGTTCCCCTATCACTACATACTTCCCCTTGGCTATGTAACAATTGATTTTAATGAAAATTTTTATTTATTGCTGTCTGTCTTCCTCAGCCATGCTTGCTTTCTCAGCCAGCATCTCTGTGTGTTTCCAATCACAGGCCACCCGAATGCACAACCAAGCGCAGTTCTAATGGCCGGGCAATCCCCCAAGGCCTGCCTCTTGGAAAGCCAACACACTCTTTTCCCCACCTCTCCGTGTCATCGCCATGACTGACAGGCAGATCTTACAAGACTGCTGCCCTCTTCCTGCAGAACCACGGATATGCCTGATAGTCCGCACAAATCTCCCCTGTTACACATCCTCCTCCCCAGAATGGCACCACCGGTCCATTCAAAAATCCTACATCCCAATGACTTCCCAAGAGAAAAAAAATCTGCATTTTGATGCAGTTTCCCTGCTTGGTGGACTACCCTGGAGGCATAGGGCTGCAGGCCCAAGTACCACCGCGTGATTCTGGTGTTGTTATCCTTCATCCGGTGAAGCTATGCTAAGGGGGCATGATCTGTAATCAGGGTGAAGTGTCGCCCCAGGAAGTAGTACCGGAGTGACTCGACTGCCCATTTTACTCAGAGACATTCCTTGATGGTACTATAGTTTTTCACATGGGGAAGGAGCTTCCTACTGATATACAGGACTGGGTGCTCGCACCTCCTGAGACAACACTGCCCCGAGACCTGTCTCTGACGCATTTGTCTGCAGGGTGAACCTCCTACTGAAATCAGGATTGCTTAGCACTGGCTTGCTACACAGCCTTCGCTTCAAAGCGAGAAAGGCTCTCTGGCACGGCTCCGTCCACTGAACCGTATTTGGGGCAGCCTTCCGGGTGAGGTCTGTCAAGGGAGCAGCGAGCGTGGCGAAGCTCAGGATGAACTTCCTATAATAGCCCGCTAGTCCCAAGAAAAAGTGCATCTGGGTTTTGGTCATAGGGACTGCCCAGACAGCCAAGGCTTTAACCTTAGCAATCAGTGGTCTGATCTGGCCGCTCTCTACTCGATACCCCAAATAATCCGAAATTGAAATGGTGGAAATGACAAATGACTGCTTCCTAATGCAATTTGTCAAGGCACCGACTAGAGGGGAGGCATGCCTTGATTTAGTTTTTTCAAATAACGACGACAGAATAACTAAAACAGAGGTCAGAGAGCCATTGGCAAACTCAGACCACAACATGGTCTCATTTGAAGTAATTTTTAAAACCCAAAAAGTAATGACTAAAGCTAAGGTTTACGATTTTAGAAAAGCAAACTATGAAGGTATGAAACAGAGACAAAAGGAGATTGGAGTAAAATAGAGAAAACATCCACAGAAAAAGGATGGCTGTTTTTTTAAAAATGTAGTACTAGAGGCACAAAACAATTACATCCCAAAAGTAGACAAATCTAAATCTAAAACAAAATGGCCAAAATGGTTTAATAGATCAATTTTTAAAAAAAATATTCAGAGAAAAAGCACTTTTCAGAGCGTTTAAAAGGGACCAAAAATAAAGTACACAGAAAGAGTACTTGGAACTGCAAACACAAGTCAAAAAGAAAGTTAGAAAGGCCAAGAGAGATAGAAATCAATATTGCTAAGGGGGCTAAAACTAATTCCAAAATGTTTTTCCAATACTATAACAGCAAGACAACATTCAAAGAGGAGGTTAAATGTCTAAGAGATACAAATGGCAAAATCAAAGAAGGATACAGACAACATGCCCCACATGTCGACTTGTTCCTATAACTTTAGCATAACACTGGGCAGCAGTGTGGAGTAGTGGTTAGGGCTCTGGACTCTTGACCAGAGGGTCGTGGGTTCAATCCCAGGTGGGGGACACTGCTGCTGTACCCTTGAGCAAGGTACTTTATCTAGATTGCTCCAGTAAAAACCCAACTGTATAAATGGGTAACTGTATGTAAAAATAATGCGATATCTTGTAACAATTGTAAGTCGCCCTGGATAAGGGCATCTGCTAAAAAATAAATAATAATAATAATAATAATAATAATAATAATAATAATAATAATAATAATAATAACAATAACAGAGGCAGAAATGTTAAAGGGACTAGGAGCTCTTAAAATAAACAAATCCCCTGGGACGGATGACATCCTCCCAATAGTGCTAAAAGAAATGAAAGAAGTTATTTACAAACCGCTAGCCAAGATCATGCAACAGTCTCTTGACACGGGTTGTACCGACAGACTGGAAAATTGCAAACATAATGCCGATCCACAAAAAGGGAGACAAAACCGAACCAGGTAACTACAGACCAATAAGCCTGACTTCTATTATATGTTAACTTATGGAAACTATAATAAGATCTAAAATGGAAAATTACCTATATGGTAACAATATCCTGGGAGACAGTCAGCATGGTTTTAGGAAAGGGAGATCGTGTCTAACAAACTTGCTTGAATTTTTTGAGGATGCAACATTGAAAATGGATAATTGCAAAGCATACAACATGGTTTATTTAGATTTCTAAATAACAAGCTTTTGACAAAGTCCCGCTAAAAGATTAATTCTCAAACTGAACGCAGGACGGATTCAAGGAAATGCATGCACATGGATTAGGTAGTGGTTAACATGTAGAAAACAGAAAGTACTTATTAGTGGAGAAAACTCAAAATGGAGCGAGGTAACCAATGGTGTACCACAGGGATCAGTTTTAGGTCCTCTGCTATTCCTAATCTACATTAATGATTAGATTCTGGTATAGTAAGCAAACTTGTTAAATTTGCAGATGACACAAAAATAGGAGGAGTGGCAAACACTGTTGCAGCAGCAAAGGTCATTCAAAATGATCTAGACAGCATTCAGAACTGGGCAGACACATGGCAAATGACATTTAATAGAGAAATGTGTAAAGTATTGCATACAGGCAATAAAAATGTGCATTATAAATATCATATGGGATATACTGAAATTGAAGAAGGGAACTATTTAAAAGACCTAGGAGTTTATGTTGACTAAGGCCAACAAGATGCTCGGATATATTGTGAGAAGTGTTGAATTTAAATCATGGGAAGTAATGTTAAAACTTTACAATGCATTAGTAAGACCTCACCTAGAATATTGTGTTCAGTTCTGGTCACCTCATTACAAAAAGGATATTGCTGCTCTAGAAAGAGTGCAAAGAAGAGCAACCAGAATTATCCCGGTTTAAAAGGCATGTTGTATGCAGACAGGCTAAAAGAATTGAATCTATTCAGTCTTGAACAAAGAAGACTACGTGGCGATCTGATTCAAACATTCAAAATCCTAAAAGGTATAGACAATGTCGACCCAGGGGACTTTTTTGACCTGAAAAAAGAAACAAGGACCAGGGGTCACAAATGGAGATTAGATAAAGGGGCATTCAGAAAAGATAATAGGAGGCACTTTTTTACACAGAGAATTGTGATGGTCTGGAACCAACTCCCCAGTAATGTTGTTGAAGCTGACACCCTGGGATCCTTCAAGAAGCTGCTTGATGAGATTCTGGGATCAATAAGCTAGTATTAACCAAACAAGCAAGATGGGCTGAATGGCCTCCTCTCGTTTGCAAACTTTCTTAAGTTCTTATTTTTTAATGTCGGCACTGAAGTCTCGAGCGATGAAGATGACGGCCGAGGATGACCCAGAGGCGTACTTGGTGGCGTTTGAGAGGATGTCTACCACCGCGTCATGGCCCTGGGTACTCTGGGCAAGTTACAACTACATAACCAATGTTCCCTCTGTCCCCCCAACGTGTTTTAGGTGCAACCAAAAGGGACATCTGCCCCGCTGCCATGGAGTCTGACATGGTCTTGTGTAATTGGGCACCTGAGTTAGGTAAGCGTGGGGAAAATGGTTGGGGGGGGGGGGGCGGGCCTTGTATCATTGATGTGGTTTAAGGCAATGTGAAAACCCACGCATTAGTGGACACAGGATGTGAGCAAACCTTGATTAGAACAGCTCTCTTGGGTGGTGTGTTGTGGCGGCCACGAGGTCAGGTGGCCATCTCCTGTGTCCATGGAGACATGGCGGCATACCCCACACTAAAAGTATATTTTTTGGTAGGACCAATTAAACATCACCTGCTAGTAGGGGTGGTGGCAAGGTTGCCACATCCTGTTATTCTGGGCTGAGACAGTGGCCAAAATTTAATTAATGCAAATTAATGCAAGTAATTGCCGCACATGTAAACGTGGCAAAAAAAGAAAAAGGAAATAATTGGTGTTGTGTTTCCTTTTCAAGCCAAAATGTTTTCTCCTATTTTCCGTCCTTGAAAAACAAATAAAAAGAGAAGGACCTCAAAATCGGAAGGAGCATCACTGAGAAAAGGCTGGGGTCTGGTGGGAGAGTGCTTGAATGATAACAACCGCCAGTCAAAAGGAGTCAGAACGCATTGTGACTGAGAGGGTGAGGTTACTGGGCCATCCAGGGCAGATGCTACTCCGGCCCCTCTCAATATACCAGACATGTGGTACTCAAGCACGGACATGGTGTGGGGCCAACATAATCACCCATCACTAGTGCATGCCTGGGGGCAGGTGTGGTCTATTGAAGGTAAGGATGTTGATGGCGCTGGGGCGCTAGTATATCCACACTTCAGTATCAAGGGGCAATTACTATATAGGGAAAATTTAGCCGCGGACACAGGATAGCCTGTAACACAATTATTGGTTCCCCCGTCTTGTTGAACCGAGGTCCTTTTGCGGGGAACCTCGGAGCTGACAAGACAAAGGAGCGGATATTGGCTCGATTCTATTGGGTAGGTCTTCATACTGATGTGTCAAAATATGTAGCCACATGCCCAGACTGCCAGCGAGTAGCGCCGGGTCGAGTGCACCCCGCCCCTTTGGTCCCACTGGCCATTATTTCCACTCCTTTTGAACGCATTGCAATGGACATAGTGGGCCCTTTGCTACCTTCTGACTCTGGGTATACGCATATATTAGTAGTGGTAGATTATGCAACACAATATCCAGAGGCAGTTCCATTGAGGTCCACTAGTGCCGCTGCAATAGCCACCGAGTTAGTACAGATTATGGCTAGAGTAGGGATCCCCAAGGAGATCTTGACTGATCATGGAACCAAATTTCTGTCTAACAGATTACAGCAGATATATAAAATATTAAAAATACGTCCCATCAGGACGTCTGTTTATCATCCACAGACGGACGGTTTGGTGTAACATTTTAATTAGACCTTGAAGTCGATGCTGAGATGGTTTGTAACGCAAGAGCAAAAACATTGGGCATCGCTCCTTCCCTACCTCCTTTTTGCAGTGAGAGAGGTGCCGCAGTGTTTGACAGGGTTCTCCCCCTTCGAGTTCTTGTACGGCCGACAGCCTCACGGCATTCTCGATCTGTTGAGAGAGGAGTGGGAACACAAAGGCTTGTCCAAAAATGTATTGAAGCATATGCTCCTACTAAGAGATCGCCTAGATTTGGTCGGTCGTTTGGCCCAGGACAACCTCAGATCAGCTCAGCACCAACAACAGCAGCATTACAACAAAAATGCACTAATTAGAAGCTTTTGACCAGGAGACAAGGTAATACTGCTACTTCCCTCATCAAAATCAAAATTGTGTGCTCAATGGCAGGAATCATATGAAGTGATTTGGGCTATAGGGAAGGTGAATTATGAAATTAGACAGCCCAATCACCGCAATAAATGTGAAATTTATCATATAAATTTAATAAAACCCTGGCAGGCAAGGGAGGTCTTGTTTATATCCCCAGGTAATATAAAGGATGATTTAGGCCCCTGTCCAGAGACTCCTAGCACAAAAATAATTCAGATGGGGGAACAATTGGTTCCAGACCAGCAACAGGAGCTGCGTAAGCTTATTGAGGAGTTCAACAATGTTTTTTTCTGACTTGCCCGGCAGAACTAATTTGGTTGAATACCCCGCAGTTCTAGAGAGAAAAACACTTTTTAAACACCAGAGGGGCTGTTTCACTTTAAAACCATGCCATTTGGGCTACATGGTGTGCCTGCTGCCTTTCAGAGACTGATGGACCAGGTTTTATGCTCACATGATGAATATGCAGCAGCGTATATTGATGATGTGGTCATTTACAGCTCCACCTGGCGAGAGCATTTGGCTAGGATTGCAGCCGTACTTCAGTCTCTAAGGGTAGCCCGGCTGACAGCTAACTTGAGAAAATGTGCATTTGCCAAAACAGAGACTCAATATTTGGGATTTTTAATGTGGAATGGAAGGGTGAGACCTGTAGTCACCAAAATCCAGGCTTTGGTTGATGCAGCAATCCCCAAAACCAAGACTCAGGTGAGGTCACTGCTGGGATTAGCCGATTATTACCGCCACTTTATCCCTGAGTATTCCACAGTGGTTAACCCTTCAGCTCACCTCACCAAGAAGAGTGCTCCAAATTTAATTAAATGGTCAGCTGAGTGTCGGGGGCGTTTGATACTATTAAGAGTAGACTTTGCCAGGCCCCCACTCTTATCACACCGGATTTCACCAAGAGATTCATCCTTCACACCAATGCGTCGGATGTGGGTTTGGGTGCTGTCTTATCTCAAAAGGTGGATGGAGTAGAACACCTGATACTGTATCTCAGCAAAAAGATGCTACTTCAGGAGCGTAACTACTCCGTAGTCGAAAAGGCTACTCACACTTTACGATACTATCTGCTGGGACACTCATTTGATCTTGTCACAGACTACGCATCACTCAAGTGGTTAAACACAATGTCCGGATGACTCGTGGTATCTGTCACTGCAGCCCTTTATGTACCACATGGTACACCGTGCGAGGAAAGCACATCAAAATGTGGATTATTTTTCCTGGGAGGGGGAGTATGGGAGAGATAGATTCAGCCGAGTGTTCCTTCGGCTCCACTCTGAGTGGTGGGATATGTGACAGAAATATAATGAGTTTTGGTTGTAAATCTCCCTCCCAACCTGTGAGGGCACTAAGCAGCGAAAGGGAAAGGCTTTGGACGGGCTGGCCTTTTCCTGGGACGGGAAGTCAGTCAGTCTGGAAGAAGGCGAGACTCTGTTGCAGGAACGTATTGACTCAGAAGGTAAATGATGTAGCAGCTGCAGACAGTAAAAAGACAGTTGCAGTCGTTTACCAAGAGGTCATGCATAATGGCAGAAAGGGGCCAGAGAATCGTAAATCTTTTCCTTCGCTTGTGTTTCAGAGCATACAAAACTGGAAGAACCAGGAGAGATCCCCTGTGTATTGTGAGTAGTATTCGTGAGTGTCTTTTTTTTTTGTCGCTGTTAGTAATTGTTTTTTGTTTTATAAATTCACTAGACGAATAACACGTCTCTGGAGCTGTTGCCTTGGGCCAACACTACCTGGAACAACACTGCACTACAGTCACTGTTTAAATTGTTATCACCCACCACCAACACTACTGTACGCACCCGGACTGGTGTATTCTATTGTATGGTGGGACGGATAATGTGTACTAATATTTGGTTTGCAAAACCAGTTATCATTGTTTCCTGTTGTGCTCTACACATTGGTGTGTATTGCCGGGGGTTTATTGTTTGGTCACTAAACCGGGAGTGTTTACAAATAAAACAAACCCTTTTTCCAAACCGGATTACAGTTCCCTTTGTGTGATTGCACTGCATCACCCCTGCACCTGTTTCTAATCAGCAGCCCACTTTGCCACATGCATCAATCCACTTTATGGTTGTCTGCTGATCTGTGCCATAGAGAGGTAAGCCTAGGAGATTGTCTGCTGCTTCAATTGCATTCTCTGTTGGACAAGCTGCAGAGTGCTCCATTTCACTGTTTGCTGGCCAGAGACTTGTTTGAGTTGATGTCATTCATGATGCCAAGGGCAAAACTCTTATTTTGAAAGGGATTTTGTAATGCAGAGGTTGAGGACTGTAGATTGTTCACCAATGAACTGAATATCCATATTGCCTACCCAAGCTAGCAAAATGGCTGGATTGTAGCCATTGGTTCTGACTTCTGTACTACTCCGTGGTAGATCATAGAGTCTGCCATGAGGATTGAGTGCTTTCCAGCCAGCAACGGCCTCAGCCACATCTCGGATTACCACCATGGTTTGATTTTTTCTGGGAAATCCAAAGTGACAAACTATCATCACCTTGTTTTTGATTTTCTTGCATCTAAGATAGTACTTATTGCATTTATGTTGCTGCCATTTCAAGTCACAGTCTCATCATTTGGTCATTTGGAATGGTACAGGCGACATGTTGATTAATATACTGTGCAATTTGTGAGTTGGGGGAAACTCCAATAAGTGGTGCATCTTCCACCCAAAGAAGCATGTGGAAGTGCTGCATTCCATGACCCTGGTACTCTCTGCGCCAAAAGTAATGTGTAACTTTCCACTTTTCGGCCATTTGGGGATGTGATAAAATTCAAGATTGCAAGAAACTTGTTGTGCATGAACCGAGATGCACTGACAGGATCTCGTGTGACAAGTTTACTAATGGGCATGTTTGCAAACCCTGGTCCATTCACCTCCTTTATGTGCTGTCCCAGGTCAGTCCAGGTCCTCCGTTAATCTGGCAAAGATTGGCCTGATGCTGCAGGTGAAAGATATATTGCTGATTCAGCCTAAATTGTGCGTGGCATGACTGAAGCCGAGCTTTGACAAACGCAGTTGAATTGAAAGGGGGCATCCGTTCAGCATGCATTCCATGAATGCCATGAGTGTACAAGTCTGGGAAACACACTAGGTCTAATTTCCCCCCCCCCCAGTCTCCCAGAGCGTTATCCTGTATGTGAAGCATTTGGTAAAGATCAGTAGCTGTACCTTTCTTTCTTTCACTGTATATGGGATTGTGAACAGGATGGCTGCAGTGGTGACGTTAGACCAGAAACACAGACTCAGGAAGTAGCGGGTGAGAAATGAAACGCTACGGCATTCAGCCTTTTATTAAATAATAAACAAAAAACCAAAAGATTTAAACAAAACAAGACAGAAACAAAAGGGCATGTTGGCCAAACAAACAAACAAACAAACAAACCTAACAAGTATCGTGCTGTTTTTTTAGCCAGCACTTACATAGCAATTGTTAAATCTCGTTCTCGTACAGACTTACGTCTCTCTTCCGACACTCTTCCCCAGCGCAGACAGATGCAGGCTTTTATATGTTCTGGCCAAGGGGCTAACTAGTTGTTAATTAATTATCCTATTACCCCTCAGCCATAGTCTGCACAAGTTTAATAAGGATGCGTGACTGTCAGCTAGTTAAATAATCAGTAGCTGATCAGTCAAGCATCCTCACGAGGTTTTTAAAATATATACACAAAACAATAACAGATAATCTAACAGTAATACAAATAAAAATAAAACAGTGAACATATACATAGGGGGGAATTGTGATGTATTGTGTAATTGTGGTAAATGACAGCCTCCTCCTCCGGTTGAACCTTACATAGCAAAGGTTCTTTGGGGTGAGGTTGTTCTTTGGTTGTTTCCTCCACAGTGATTTCATCGTCATCTTTTTCATTGTCAGAATGACACTGAAATGCGTTCAAGTTGTAATTAGTAAGCAAGTTGAGCGTTGTGTGTAAGTCAGACATTGTGCATAATACTTTGTGAGAATGGAAGCGTCACTCAGTAAGAGCTCCAGATGTTCCTGGGGATGCACGTCCGGTGTGTTGAAATAAGGTTTGCACAGTTCTGTCATAGTGTGCTGTGACAGAGATCGAATGGTGCTTGGTGTTAGACCTCCCTCTTGACCTGTGAGGGCACTGTGTAACGGGAACAGAGTACCCTTAACTAAATGGCACGACAATTTATTCCGTAGGGTAGGTGGAAGTTGGTCATTTAGGAAAGGGGCGCAGCTACGGTATCCAAACTCAATGACCCAGATGGAAAACGGTGTGGATTGGAGGAGTGGATGCGCTCATTAACCTACGGGTCATGAGCGAGGATATAAATAGGGGACTTAACATACGTGATCTGTTCCTTGGTAAATGTTTAGTGCTAAAAACCTACAAGGAGTCTGTGTGCTGTTTCGTGAACCGTGAGTTTTGTCTTGTTTTTGTTAGTGTTTTGTTAACTGTCGTCTGTTTTTAATAGACTACCAGTTGCACGATCCGGAGCTGTAGCGAAAGCCAGAATAAACCCGGACATCACTTTCAACCCTGCATTTCACGGCGGACTGTATTACACCACTTGTATGTATTCACTATCACAAAGAACTGTGTTAGTGTTTTGTGTTTAGTGTTGGTGTGTAAAACTGGACTTTTTGGTTACGGGTCAAACCCGGTGAATTACAAATACCGAGTGATACACACCACTGTATCACTCCAACATTATTATTTACAGGTGTTTGTCATAAGGACATTGTTAATTAAATCAATAAACACCCTTGCATCTGGAAATCATTGTCTGTCTGTTTTATATTCGCACTGCACTCACCTGTATTCACTCACCACTTTGCCACATGTGCTCATCACCATATTCCAAGGCTTTTTGCAAAGATGTTATTTGGCGGTACTCTGTAACCACAGAATAAATGTTATGTACAAGTTTTCTTAAACGTGGAAAATGGCAGCCAGGAGTACGGAGGTAACGGAGTGATGATTTACAAGTGCTCCTAGACATGTAGCAGCTAATGTGATGACCAGCTTTGTTAGATGTGTGAAAAGCCTCATTTACGGTCATCAAATGTGTCCATAAATGCACGTGCATGTTTTGGGTCCGCTGAAACAATACTTTGAAGGATGTTCACTACACAATGAATAAGAAAAGAGCTTGAGTCAATTAGACAGATGTTTTTATGGCACTGCCATTTGTGTGAGCTTTGTTTTTTCTTTGCTTGCTCTCGTTCTCACTGTTGTCTTCATCTGGCAGTGGCTGGGGCGGAGCATGATTTTTGTCCTTTTTCAGTGGCACATCAGGGAAAATCTGGCATTGGCCTTTCGCATTAATGGGAATGATTGACAGAAGAGTGCTATTATATGTGGCTTCCCAAAAGTAGGCCTCAGTGTGTGATGTGTGTTGCCTTGGGCCACATTTCATGTCTGCTTTTTGGGAGACATTGTCCTGTACAAGTATTTGATTAACACTAGAACCGCTGGGTTTATGCTACTACCTAGAACTGCCAGCAGTAGTCAAAAGTTTTATTTATGAACATCATATCTAACATTTGCATAGCAGAAACATAGTATTTAAATGAAAAAAATAAACATAAGGCTTTATTTTCAAAATTAGCGCATAAAATGCCTGACGTAAAAAAATGAACAACTATAATAAAATAAACATTTCAAAAGAAGATATTGTGTAAACAGGTGTAAACTGCTATATGTACATACGAAATTGTGAAAACGAAGTCATTATTTACAAAAATAAAATAAAAGGCTTTTTTTCAGATTAGCTTATTGCATAGCACAACTTCAAAAAATGAAAAACTATAATAAATAAACATTTCAAAATAAAATCGCTTATCCAGTTGTAAACTGGTTATATGTAAGCCTACATACACAATTGTAAAATCGAAATAATTCTTTATAAAAAATAACATGAAAAAAGAAAATAACTCAGTTCCCATTGAGTAACGGGAATGCGCATTCAGGGAAACATGCTGCAAAGTAGCCCCCATATTAGTACATTCCACATAGATGTAACGCTTATCAACTAATCGTGTGCATTTATCACATACTGCTCTTTCACACTGGGCACAGATGTCAGAGTTGTTTTTATTGAATTTAGTTACCTGGCATTGTTTTCTGTTGCGCGTGTCACTTGATGGCTGCACACTGTATCCAGGTTGAGCTGCGTTTCCTTGCCGCTTTGCAGTTTTGTGATCGAAATGTTTCTGCCAAAGCTCTGTGGCTAGCATCATGAGATCCCTCCTACTGATATTCTCCCAGGTGCATTCATTGTACAAAGCTCAGGAAGTGTTCGCTGCCATGTCCAGCACATTGTAAGAACAGCAACTGGACACCGGTGATTGTTTCACTGAGTACTACGTTTTGCGCAGACGGTGGAAACTCTCTTCTTCTTTTCTTACTGTTGCAACCAGGCTATTTTTTTTCTCTTCAGCTATATATATATATATATATATATATATATATATATATATATATATATATATATATATATATAACATGCATCTTTTTTCCTAAGCACGGTTACATCAGCCTAATACATTGTCACCCAGTCTCTGGCCAGCTGGGCGAGTTTCATCTTTGCACAGGTAGGGGTAGGGTCAGCTGCAAGCCAAAACTTGATCCCGAATTTGACAGGTTTGTTTGTCCAGCGACACCGTGCTTTTGTCGGAAACAGCTGCTTGTCCATGTAATGTTTTATGTTTAGAATGAAACAGGCAATGCTGTTTTCAATGTAGTCATTCCAAATTTCTGATGCCAAGGCAAATATATCTGTAGTTGCTCTCAGATGAGAACACATCAATTTCAAGATTTCTCGAAAAATTCATGTAATAGTATTATTATAAGACAGCACACTACATATGGTCACGTAGACAGCCAGACAGCAGTTATCCAAGGAATTGATAGGATTACAATCGATATTTGGATAACACATATCTAGACGTCACAAGCAATATTCTATTCAAATACACAGTGCTGTAAACTGTAACAAACTGGCTTATATACATATAAAAAATAGTGTAGTGTTGATTATATTGACAATAAAAGCATGTATTGTAACAATCCGTCAAAATCACTACTTTTTGCGGTTCTAGATAGAAGTGCTTATAATATTTTTTTTATTATTTTTGCGATTCTGACTTTCAAACATCGTCAGTATATTTAATACATGTATTTAGGAAAAGTCAAGAACAGACAACCGCAGATCTTTAACACATGCAGAGTAATTTAAATTTTAAAAGTGAAAAACGTCTACTACCGTGGTGGTTCTAGTGTTAAGAAGGACATGTGTGTTGCTTTGTACTGCAGTAAACAGATGTTGTAGGCTGTTCTGCATTTTAAAAAGAAACCTTGATGGAAAGGTCAACAAGATATGTTGCTGTCATGAGTTTTGAAGCATGACTCCTGCCTGTTAAGTTTTTCACTAGTTGTGTGATGTAGTATTGTTTTCAGCTTTAGTGTCTTAAAATGTTTCTCCGTTTGTATGTGTTTGTTAATTGTTTCACTTTGTAGCAATGTTGTAGGTTCAAGTTTTTGTTGTTTGGGTTCTGATGGTATTGACTTTTCTTTGCAGTTGTTTGTAAAGCAGGATTTGCAGCTCTGGGTTTTTATTGTGGCTTTCACTCTCCCAAAGTCGCCTTGCCTCTATTGGAAGCTGTTTTTGTTGCCTTTGTGTTTGGATATGTGGGTCCTTATCCTGGTGTTGTAAATGTTTTCATTGTTTTGGTTCTGGGTTCTTTGGGTGACATTCCCGCTGTCGTTGTTATTGGTCTGGCTGTGGTTTGTAATTTCCTTGCTGTTCTGTTTTAAACACTGGGGCATGATTGGTGTGGTGTTGTATTGAGCCATGATTGGTGTAGTGCTGTAATTGAAATTTCTGTGGCTCTGGTTCTTGATAAAGTCATGATTTCTGCTGTTGTGTTTTGTGCTGTGTCTCCAAGTAATGCAAATCTGGCTGTTTGTGAATAAATGGCATGTCATTTTCCTGTTGTTGAGTTTGTTTGTTTAGCTGTTGGTCCCAATGTCATTGTTCCTGCTGCTGTTGGGGTCTGGCCTGTGGCTCATTGCGATGCTGATTCTGCTGGTTTGTGTTGGACAGTTGCGTGATGGTGTTCCTTAATGTGCTGTGTTCGGTCTGGAGATGTACTTGGACAGTTGCACAATGGTATTCCTCAAAGGGCAGATTTCATTCTGAATATTTTACATTGACAGTTGCACGATAATAACTCTCAACGGGCTCTGATCGGTCTGTAGATTGCTGAAACTGTGGTTGTGTCTGTGTCTCTGGTTCCTGATGTGTTACTGTAGTTGTTGTGAGTGGGCTGCATATTTGTTCTGTCCTGTCTGACCCTGCTCATGTAGTATTTATGTTGTTGTTTTCTTTGTTGTTTCGTGGTGAAAGGCATGATGGCTCCAGTGATTCAAGCCGGCTATAAGCAATAAGCAATAAATTCTGAATTTACTCAATGCAAATGCAAATGTGATACATTTACTACCAAACTAAATACAAATGCAAATGTGTGACAAATATTAAATACATTTCAAATACTTTCCCATACAACATATGTTAATTGACTAATTGTGACAGAGATTGAATGATTCTTGGTGTTAGATCTCCCTCTCGACCTGTGAGGGCACTGTGTAAAAGGAACAGAGTACCGGGACTGGCTCAACAACCTTCTGACCGCCGCCCCCAATGGGCAACCTTGCCTCCCCTCCATGGAGACCAAGTTTGGCCCCCAGCTGGGGTAGAGGTGCTGCCTCTGCCCCGTTGCCATACCAGCAGCGGGACAGATACCTAACCACTGTACCCTCCTTTCCTCCTACCTGTTTTAGGTGCCACCAGCCTGGTCATTAGGCCAGGTAGTGCCCATCTGCGATAGAGTGTGACGTGGCCGTATGCAATCTGGCGCCTGAAGCGGGTAAGCGAGGGGAAAATGGTCGGGAGGGGCCTTGTATTGTTAATGTGATTTTGGGAAATGTGAAACCCCATTCATTAGTCGACACAGGGTGTGGTCAGACTTTAATTAGAGCATCTCTCTTGGGCTGTGTGTTGTGGCAGCCACAAGGTCAGGTGGCTATCTCCTGTATCCAAGGAGACACAGCAACATACCCCACAGTCAAAGTATACTTATCGGTCGGTCCTAAAAACCTGATAGTGGGGGTGGCGGAAAGGTTACCACACCCAATTATTCTGGATCAAGACTGGCCTAATTATAGAGAATTGGTGAAATTAATGGCACTCCAGACCGCACACGTAAACGTGGCAGAGAAAAACGAAAGGGAAATGATTGGCAATGTTTTTCCCTTTCAAACTGAAATGTTTTCTCCTCTGTTCCGCCCAAGAAAAACAAATAAAAAAGATAGAAGGATGCGGAAATGGGAGGAAGCATTAATGAGACAAGGCTGGGGGCTGGTGCGAGCCTGCTACATTGGTAACAAACGCCAGTCAAAGGGGGTTGGAACACAGTGTGACCGAGAGGTTGAGGTTACTGGGCCATCAAGGGCAGAGGTTACTCCCGCCCCTCTCAATATACCGGACATGTGGCACTCAAGCGCGGACATAGTGTGGGGCTGAAATAACGACCCTTCAGTAGTGCACACTTGGGGACAGGTCTGGTCTATTGAAGGTAAGGATGTTGAAGGCACTGGGGCGCTAGTATTTCAACATTTCATTATCAAGGGGCAATTAATATATAGGGTAAACCTTGCCACAGGCACAGGACAGCCTGTAACACCCTGTCTTGTTGACTGAAGGTCATGAGGTTGGCGCACGATATACCTTTTGCGGGGCACCTCGGAGCTGACAAGACAAGGGAGCGAATATTGGCTCGATTTCATTAGGTAGGACTTCAAAAAGATGTGTCGAAATATGTAGCCACATGCCCAGACTGCCAGCGAGTAGCGCCGGGTCGAGTGCACCCCGCCCCTTTGGTCCCACTGGCCATTATTTCCACGCACTTTGAACGCATTGCAATGGACATAGTCGGTCCTTTGCTACCTTCTGACTCTGGGTATATGCATATATTAGTGGTGGTAGATTACGCAACACGATACCCAGAGGCAGTTCCACTGAGGTCCTCTGGTGCCGCTGCGATAGCCAAAGAGCTAGTGCAGATTATGGCTAGAGTAGCTAACATCTCAAATGCATTTAACCCTTTGCAGTCTATTTATTAAGTGCGCGTCAGGTCCAATTTATTTTCACACGCACAGTTAATTTTAGACGCGCTGTTTAACAGTATTTTTTTCCACAGTCAAACGGGTTTAAAAGGCCCTGCATATCAACAAAGCACTCACTAGGCATCTCCAGCCCTGCCCCACCCTTTCATTCGCTGTAGCTTTCACATATGCTAAGAAATAAATAATAATAATAATAATAGTTGTACATACCGATCATTCATCTCCTGATCACTCGTTTTATCACCAAACTCCTCAATAATGCAATCCAAGTCATTATTTTATTACTATAACATCTCAAAAAAGCTCTGCAAATGTCCGTGATAGTCTCTGTGCGCTGATACAGTAACAGCCAGCTTGTTTCCTTAAAACCGCCCATATGGGATGCCAGGGGCAAGTATGACTATTCATGAGACGCGCCTTTTTTTTATCATCGGCTTGTCTCGGCTCCTGTTGCTCCCACTCGGCCATTGAATGGTTTTTTCGGCTTTTTCCAGAGAAAAAACGACTAGAAACCCGTTTTTTTGCATTTTTTTGATGATGTCGGACAGGGTCCGACAATGGAGCGGATAGGAATAATTGCAATGTCGAACCTGGTCCGACATAGGACTGCAAAGGGTTAAAAATACGTCCCATCAGGACGTCTGTTTATCATTCACAGACGGATTGTTTGGTGGAACGGTTTAATCAGACCTTGAAGGCGATGCTGAGACGAGTTGTGAATCAGGAGCAAAAACATTGGGCATCGCTTCTCCCCTTCCTCCTTTTTGCAGTGAGAGAGGTGCCGCATAGTTCGACAGGGTTCTCCTCCTTTGAGCTCTTGTACGGCTGACAGCCTCGCGGCATTTTCGATCTGTTGAGAGAGGGGTTGGATTAGCACAAAGGCTTGTCCAAAAATGTAGTGCAGCATGTGCTCCTACTTAGAGATCGCCTAGATTTGGTCGGTCGTTTGGCCCAGGACAATCTCAAATCGGCTCAGCACCGACAACAGCAGCATTACAATCAAAATGCATTAATTCGAACCTTTCGGCCTGGAGACAAGGTAATGCTGCTGCTTCCCTCCTGAGAATCAAAACTATGTGCTAAATGGCAGGGGCCATATGAAGTGATTCGGGCTATAGGAAAGGTGAATTATGAAATTAGACAGCCTGATCGCCGCAATGAAAAATAACTTTATCATATAAATTTATTAAAGCCCTGGCAGGGAAGGGAGGCCTTATTTATAGCCCCAGGCAATGTAGAGGATGATTTTGGGCCCCGAGCTAGAGACCTCTAGCACAAAGGACATTTCGTTGGGGGAACAGTTACTTCCTGAGCTGCGCATGTTAATGAGGAATTCAACCATGTTTTTTCTGACGTGCCTGGTAGCCCCAGGTGTCACAATGTGAGAGAGACCTTATCTGATCCCAGAAAGTCGACAAGGTGGCGTTCACAAAGAGGTATGGGACGTGCTCGAACTTGGGGTGATTGAGCCTTCCAGGAGCGAGTGGTGCAGTCTAATTGTGATAGTGGCCAAAAAGGACGGCACCAACCGCTTCTGCGTTGATTTCCATAAGGTAAACGCTATTGCCAAGTTTTATGCCTATTTCATGCCTCGGGTTGACAAGCTTCTAGATAGACTGGGGACGGCAAGGTTTATTTCCACTCTGGATCTGACAAAGGGATATTGGCAGATCCCGTGAACTCGTAGTTCTAGAGAGAAAACTGCATTTTCAACACCAGAGGGGCTTTTTCATTTCACAACCATGCTGTTTGGGCTACATGGTGCGCCCGCTGCCTTCCAAAGACTGATGGACCAGGTTTTATATCCACATCGTGAATATGCAGCAGCGTATATTAATGATGTGGTGATTTACAGCTCCACCTGGCGAGAGCATTTGGCTACGATCACAGCCATCCTTCAGTCTCTAAGGGCAGCCTGGCTGACAGCTAACTTGCGAAAATGTGCGTTTGCCAAGAAAGAGACACAATACTTGGAATTTATAATGGGGAATGGCTGGGTGAAAACCATTGTCACCAAGGTCCAGGCTTTGGTGGACGTGGCAATCTCCAAAACCAAGGCTGAGGTGAGGTCTCTACTGGGGTTGGCCGGTTATTACCGACGCTTTATCCCCGAGTATGCCACAGTGGTTAATCCCTTAGTTGACCTCACCAGGAAGAGCATACCAAATTCAATTAAGTGGTCAGAAGAATGTCAGGGGGCATTTGATATTGTTAAGCAGAGACTTTGCCAGGCCCCCGCTCTCATCACTCCAGACTTCACCAAGAGATTCATCCTATGTACCGATGCATCGCATGCCGGTTTGGGTGCAGTCCTGTCCAAATGGTAGACGGAGTAGAACATCCCATTCTGTATATAAGTAAAAAATGCTTCTGAGTCAAACCCATGGGATTTTACAAAACCGAAGTGATACACGCCGCAATAATCACTTCCAGCATTATTATTTACAGGTGTTTTGCCTCAAGGCCCTGGAAATTGTAGTAATTTATCAATAAACACCCTTCCACCTGTTAGTAATTGTCCGTGTGATTTGTATCTGCACTGCACTCACCTGTATCCACTCACCACTTTGCCACACTGATTTATTATCATGAATTTGGCAGAGGCCTTTATCAAAGGAGACATACAAGGAGAATAGTTTATATAATAGCAACATAAACACAGTAATCACGTAGTTAATAATAATTAACAGGTATGTACCAATATAGGAAGCAAGTTACATAAAACAGTGTTTCCCAATCTTGGTCCTGAGGACCCAGTGTTTGCTAGTTTTTGTTCCAACTGAGCTCTGAATTACTTAATTGAACCCTCAATTGAACAAATAATTTGTCTAAACAGAGCATTTGAATTATTTTTAGCTCTTAAATGGCTGGCTGCACAGGCCTCAATTAGCACTAATCTAGGACTACCTACTGTTAACTCACGTAAGATAGTCCAAGATTTGTGCTGATCAGGGTTTGTGAAAGCAGCCAAAATCTCAGTTGCATAAGTATTCAACCCTTTTGCCACTGCAGCCCTAAATCAGCTCAGGTGCAAATGATTTGTTTGAAAGGTCACAAAATTAGTGAAATGGTTTCAGCCTGTGTGTACTCAAAGTGGTTTAACTTGTAAATAATTTCCCTCAGGTATATAAAGACTTTCAAGCTGCAACTCACATAATGATCCAACAAAGCAACCATGGGGAGAATGGATGGTGCAAAGTGCAGGCAAATCCTTGAGGAAAACCTGGAGTCAGCCAAGATGGAAGGGGAAGGAAATTCACATTTCAGCAGGGAAATTATTATTATTATTATTTATTTCTTAGCAGACGCCCTTATCCAGGGCGACTTCGTAAGCAAATACATTTCAAGTGTTACAATACAAGTAATACAATGAGAGCAAGAAATACAATAACTTTTGTTCAAGTGTGACAAACCACAATTCAATAATACAGCAGATAATAGTGATAGTTACATCAGGATATGATTAAATAGTGATAGTTACATCAGGATGTGATTAAATACAAAGTACTACAGGTTAAACACTTGGCAGATTACAGTATTCTGAAGTACAGGATTAAATGCAGTAAAATAGGGGGCAGATAAGAGCAAAATAAAGCACATTTACATGAAGGGTGATAGTGTCCCAGGATACAAACAGAGGAGTTCTACAGGTGCTCTTTGAAGAGGTGAGTCTTAAGGAGGCGCCGGAATGTGGTCAGGGACTGGGCAGTCCTGACATCTGTAGGAAGGTCATTCCACCACTGCGGAGCAAGGGTGGAGAAGGAGCGGGCTCTGGAGGCAGGGGAGCGTAGCGGAGGTAGAGCTAGTCTTCTAGTGCAGGCGGAGCGGAGAGGTCGAGTGGGGGTGTAGGGAGAGATGAGGGTCTGGAGGTAGCTGGGTGCAGTCTGGTCAAGGCATCTGTAGGCTAGTACAAGAGTCTTGAACTGGATGCGAGCGGTGATCGGGAGCCAGTGGAGCGAGCGGAGTAGTGGAGTAGCGTGGGCGAAGCGAGGCAGAGAGAACACCAGGCGGGCAGCAGAGTTCTGGATGAGCTGGAGTGGACGGGTGGCGGACGCAGGGAGGCCAGCCAGGAGGGAGTTGCAGTAGTCTAGACGGGAGAGTACCAGGGCCTGGACCAGGAGCTGGGTAGCATAGTTGGTGAGGAAGGGTCGGATTCTTCAGATGTTGCTCAGGAAGAATCGGCAAGTGCGTGCCAGAGTGGAGATGTGCTGGGAATAAGAGAGGCAGGGGTCCAGGGTGACTCCAAGGTTCTTAGCGGAGGAAGAGGGAGAGAGTGTGGTAGGTTCCAGAGGAACAGAGATAGAGAGATCAGAGGAGGGGGAGGGGGAGGGAAAGAAAAGGAGGTCAGATTTAGAGAGGTTGAGTTTGAGGTGATGCGAGTGCATCCAGGAGGAAATAGCAGACAGACAGGTAGAGATATAGGAGGAGATGGTGGAGTCAGAGGTGGGGAAGGAGAGGAAAATCTGAGCATCATCAGCATAGAAATGGTATGAGAAACCATAGCATGCGATGAGTGGGCCCAGGGAGCGGGTGTAGAGAGAGAACAGGAGAGGACCCAAGACTGACCCGTGGGGGTCTCCAGTTAAGAGAGGGTAAGGTGTGGAGGTTGCTCCACGCCAGGTTACCTGGTAAGTGCGGTTGGAGAGGTAGGAGGAGAACCAGGCCAGAGCAGTGCCAGAGATCCCCAGGTCAGCAAGAGATGATAGTAGAATAGAGTGATCAACAGTGTCAAAGGCAGCAGAGAGGTCGAGGAGAATTAGGACAGAGGAGAGAGAGGCAGCTCGGGCACACTTAAGTGAGTTGGTGACAGACAGGAGGGCGGTTTCAGTGGAGTGAGCAGAGGAGAGCCAGGGATGGGGAGGGGAGGGGCGAGCAGGTCGGGAGGTGGGGGGACAGAGGGAGTCGAGGGAGGAGGTGAGTGAGGAGAAGAAGGTGGAGGTAGCAGAGTCTACGGAGAGTTGTGAAAAGGAGTCGATAGAAGGGAGGTGAGAGAGAGCAGTGGAGGCAAGGACAGAGGGGGAGAGAGAGAGCGGAGGTTACGGCGAGAGGTGATAGTGGGGGTAGGAGGAGCAGGGAGAGGGGGGAGAGACAGAGAAAAAGAGATGATCAGAGAGGTCCAGGGGGGTGACAGAGAGGGTGGAGGGGCAGCAGGCCCTGGAGAAGGTGAGGTCCAGTTGACGGCCAGCTTTGTGGGTAGGAGGGGACGGAGAGAGACAGAAGTCGAAGGAGTGCAGGAGAGGGAGGAATCCAGCAGAGTGGCTGGGGTTGGAGAGATGGATGTTGAAGTCACCCAACAGGACAGTCGGGGTAGACAGAGAGGGGAGGGAGGAGAGTAGAAAGTCGAGTTCATCCAGAAAGTGAGTGAGAGGCCCAGGGGGGCGGTACAGAACAATGAGCAGGAGTTGACAGGGAAAGGTTAGTTGGACTGCATGAAATTCAAAGGTATTGACAGAGAGTGAGATGAGATCGGAGGGGACAGAAAAGAACACAAACAGCAGACACAGTGGGTCCCCAGGACCAGGTTTGTGAAAACTGACATAAATTATGATATATACAGTGCCTTGCATAAGTATTCACCCCCCTTGGACTTGTCTATATTTTGTAGTGTTACAACCTGGAATTAAAATGGATTTAATTAGGATTTTTTGTCACTGATCTACACAAAATAGTCCATAATGTCAAAGTGGGGAAAAAAATCTACATATTTTTCAAAATTATTTACAAATAAAAAACTGAAAAGTCTTGATTGCAGAAGTATTCACCCCCTTTGCTGTTACACTCCTAAATAAGCTCTGGTGCAACCAATTGCCTTCAGAAGTCACATAATTAGTTGAATGGAGTCCACCTGTGTGCAATTCAAGTGTCACATGATCTCAGATTAAATACACCTGTTTCTGGAAGGCCCCAGAGTTTGTTAGAGAGCATATCTAAACAAACAGCATCATGAAGACCAAGGAGCTATCAAAACAAGTCTGGGATAAAGTTCTGGAGAAGCACCAATCAGGGTTGGGTTATAAAAAAAATATCCCAAACTTTGAACATCCCCTGGAGCACTGTTAAATCCATTATTAAAAAATGGAAAGAATATGGCACAACCGCGACTCTGCCTAGAGAAGGCCGTTCACCAAAACTCAGTGACCAGGTAAGGAGGGCATTAGTCAGAGAAGCAACCAAGAGGCCTATGGTAACTCTGAAGGAGCTGGAGAGATCAACAGCTGAGATGGGAGAAACCGTCCATGGGACAACTATAACCCGGACGCTCCACAAAGCTGGTCTTTTATTATTATTATTATTATTATTATTATTATTATTATTATTATTATTATTATTATTATTATTATTATTATTATTATTTATTTCTTAGCAGACACCCTTATCCAGTGCTAGTTACAATCGTAAGCAAATACATTTCAAGTGTTACAGTACAAGTAATACAATAAGAGCAAGATAAATACAATGACTTTGGTTCAAGTAAGTACAAGTGTGACAAAATACAATTCAATAATACAGCAGATAACAGTGACAGTGATAGTTACATCAAGATATGATTAACTACAAAATATTACAGATTAAACACTTGCAGATTACAGTACTCTGAAGTACAGGATTAAATGCAGTAAAATAGGGGGCAGATAAGAGCAAATAAAGCGCATTTAAGGGTGGTCTTTATGGAAGAGTGGCGAGAAGAAAGCCATTGCTGAAAAAAACCCATATCAAATCCTGTTTGGATTTTGCCAAAAGGCATGTGGGAGACACAGCAAACATGTAGAAAAAGGTTCTCTGGTCTGATGAGACCAAAAACTGAACTTTTTGGCCTTAGCGCAAAACGCTATGTGTGGCGTAAAGCCAACACTGCTCATCACCCTGAAAACACCATCCACTCGGTGAAGCATGGTGGTGGCAGCATCATGTTATGGGGATGCTTTTCATCGGCAGGGACTGGGAAACTGGTTAGAATTGAGGGCAAGATGGATGGAGCCAAATACAGGGAAATTCTAGAGGAAAACCTTTTTCAGTCTGCAAGAGACTGCAGGACAATGACCCTAAACACACAGCCAAAGCTACACTGGAGTGGTTTAAAAACAAGAACCTGAATGTCTTAGAATGGCCCAGTCAAAGCCCAGACATCAATCTGATTGAGAATCTGTGGCAAGACTTGAAAATTGCTGTTCACCAAAGGTCCCCATCTAACTTGACAGAGCTTGAGCAATTTTGCCAAGAAGAATGGGCAAAAATTGCAGGATCCAGATGTGCAAAGCTGGTAGATACTGACCCAAAAAGACTCACAGCTGTAATTGCTGCCAAAGGTGCTTCTACCAAGTATTGACTCAAGGGGGTGAATACTTATGCAAGCAAAAATTGTCTTTTTTTTGTTTAATTAACTTTTGTGTCACAATAAAAAATATTTTGCACCTTCAAAGTGTTAAGTATGTTGTGTAAATCAAATGGTAAAAATACCAATTAAATCCATTTTAATTCCAGGTTGTAACACTACAAAAATGTGGAAAAGTCCAAGGGGGGTGAATACTTATGCCAGGCACTCTATGTATATATTTGTATATGTGTGCAATGCAGTTTATTCGTTTTACTTGTTTTGATTGTTACATTTAATTAATATGAAGTTCTCAAAGGTGTCTTAGTTTGCATCTTTCAGGTTAATCAACTTTACCAGCAATACTGAAGTCTTTCTACTTTATTATGAGCATTATTATTGAAAAGTATTTAATGCATTTGAAATTGAAATATTTTTTAAGCTATCCCATGATTTTAAATTCAAATGCAAATTATTGTATTTCAAAATATACAAATACCTAGTCAAATGCAAATAGTTCAGCAGATTGCATTTAAATTATTATTTATTTTTTAGCAGACGCCCTTATCCAGGGTGACTTACAATTGTCAGTTATATCATGTTATGTTTACATACAATTACCCATTTATCCAGTTGTTCATACTGAATCTAGGTAAAATACTTTGCTCAAGGGTACAACAGCAGTGTCCACCACCTGGGATTGAACCCACGATCCTCTGGTCAAGAATCCAGATCCCTAACCACTACTTGACACTGTTGGCCCCAAGTCTGGATACAAAGTAATGTGTCGATTTAAACAAAAGTAATGGTTTTGCAGACATTTTTTTGTTGTAGGGGAAAACTATGGTATAAAGAAAAAACTACTTCAAATAATCCAAGAAAACAGAAAAAATTGTTGAAGCACAGAAAGTACAGTAGTCAAGATAAGAGTATGTAATGAGCAATACCAGGTGTCTGACCGTCATACATTTGGGTAAAATGTTGTTTGTGAAAAGCTACACTGTAAAACTGAACTGTAAAACACTTGTCACACTTTTCAAACATGTCACTGGGTTTATGATTTTAAATGTGTTTAGGAATTAAGGTATTATTTAGTCGTCGACAAATATTTTTTATACCACAGTTTTCTCCCCAATTATTATCTGTATCCTTGGCTCACCACTGCAGAACCACAGGTGCCCTATGAGGCGCAGCGGTCGCTGATGCACAGTGAGCAGTGGATTCCCCTGCCAACCTAAACCCTCCCTACCCGGGTAGCACTTGGCCAATTGTGAGCCACCCCCTAGGAACTCACGGTCACGGTCGGCTGTGACATAGCCTGGATTCGAACTTGCGATCTCCAGGCTATAGGGCACATCTTGCACTCCGCACAGAGCGCCTTTACTGGATGTGCCACTCGGGAGCCCATTCATACGCATTTATAATAGGGCTGGTGTTTAAAATCTAAAAGTTTAAGTATAGCAAACATGCCATAGATTAAACACATAGTGTTTAACAATTATTTATAGAGTTCCAAATGACTAAACACCAGTGCTATACCAAATTACGTATAAACACTGCTGTTCAGGAATAGAGCACTTCTATTTTTTACTATACACACATGCAATTTAGATATTAAACATGTCACACTTTCTGTGGTTTTACAGTGTAAATGTGTGAAAAGAAGACAGATGTAGCCACAGTTGTCAAATTTAATGTCACTTCTGTTAATGTCACACTCTGCTAATATAATGTATGCTGGGACTTTGATGTTTTTTTTAATGTACTAATGATCAATGCAGTGATAAAATAACTGCAACTTTTATGTATGCTTTACTGTTTAAACATGTTTAAATCATTTATATCGATAAGGCAGTTGCACTGATATATTGACAGTATTTTCATGATTTTGGTTTAATACAGTTTATGGATTGGAGCTATATAAACCATGTATACAGTATATTAAGGACTAAAAGCACATAATAACATTAGAAAGTTTACAAACGAGAGGAGGCCATTCAGCCCATCTTGCTTGTTTGGTTGTTAGTAGCTTATTGATCCCAGAATCTCATCAAGCAGCTTCTTGAGGGATCCCAGGGTGTCAGCTTCAACAACATTACTGGGGAGTTGGTTCCAGACCCTCACAATTCTCTGTGTAAAAAGTGCCTACTATTTTCTGTTCTGAATACCCCTTTATTCCCAATTTGTGATCCCTGGTCCTTGTTTCTTTTTTCAGGTCAAAAAAGTCCCCTTGGTTGACATTGTCTAGACCTTTTAGGATTTTGAATGTTTGAATCAGATCGCAGCATAGTCTTCTTTGTTCAAGACTGAATAGATTCAATTCTTTTAGCCTGTCTGCATACAACATGCCTTTTAAACCCGGGATAATTCTGGTTGCTCTTCTTTGCACTCTTTCTAGAGCAGCAATATCCTTTTTGTAACGAGGTGACCAGACTAATGCATTGTAAAGTTTTAACATTACTTCTCTTTATTTAAATTCAACATTTCTCACCATATATCCGAGCATCTTGTTGGCCTTTTTTATAGCTTCCCACATTGTCTAGATGAAGACGTTTCTGAGTCAACATAAACTCCTAGCTCTTTTTTTGTAGATTCCTTCTTCAACTTCAGTATCTCCCGTGTAGTTGTAGAATTGTGCACACCATAAACTGAAAGAAAAGCTGTTTGGGGTCTTCTTCAAATTACAGAAGCAGCATAATGCATGCAATTGTACTTTAAATGGATAACATCTGATAATGTCCCAGCTGTGCTTATTGGCACAGTTTGCAGTAAAACAAATTAACAATAAATATATGGCACATTAATAATGCAGACTTATAATAAATGCAAAATTAAGCAAAATGCTTTGCTGGTAAAATTGTCTTGTTTTACAGCAATATAAACTAGCAATATCAGTATAAAATTGAACACGGTAAATAGTGAGATATATCTTATCTACCAAACAAACAGGAAACTGGATATTTTCAAACAAGAAATGGAAAATTTCTTGAATCGAGCAAAACCTTCGTGTTTTCAGCGAAAGCTGGTCAGGCATGGATGTAAGCCTAAAAAATGTATGCATTTCAACTACAGCGGAGTGGCGCAGTGGGCTAAGGCCATGTGCTCTTGAAGGACCTGATGCTGCAGTTCAAACAACGGTATTTTATTTTTTGTGCGTTATGTGCTGTTTAAAAACATAAATAAATTGTTTAATATAAATGGTGTGGATATCAAACTCCCTGGTTTATTTTGATGTTGACCAACATGTGAAACTGCTTGAAACGACGCTACACACAATTAAAACGGAAGAGGAAGCAGCAGAAAAAACAGAATAACAATTTTACCTTAGTTTGACGACTTACAGCTCATAAGAGGTATTTAAGTTTTTTTTCACATTTGATGTAAGAAAGTTTCAAATTTTTGGTACTGGTACAGATGGTAATTCTAAATGATTTAGTTATATCTATATCTATCTATATCTATCTATATCTATCTATATATATATATATATATATATATATATATATATATATATATATATATATATATATATATATATATATATATATATATATATATATATATCTATATCTATATATATATATATACATATACCCCCTTTCAAAATGTTCACCTTTGCCTTATAGCCTGGAATTAAAATGCATTAAAAAAAATTTTTTTTTTTTCATTTATCTACACATCGTACCCCACAACTTCCAAGTGAAAAAAATATTCTAGAAATTTGTATAAAATTAATTAAAAATAAAAACTGAAATAGCTTGGTTGGATAAGTGTCCACCCCCCTAGTAATAGAAATCCTAAATTAGCTCAGGTGTAACCTTATAGTGATTCACATGATTTCAGGGTAAATTCAGCAGTTCCTGTAGGTTTTCTCTGCTGGGTAGTGCATTTCAAAGCAAAGACTCAACCATGAGCATCAAGGCGCTTTCAAAAGAACTCCGGGACAAAGTTATCAAAGGCCTTGAATATCCCTTGGAGCATGGTCAAGACGATTATTAAGAAGTGGAAGGTATATGGCACCACCAGGACCCTGCCTAGATCAGGCCGTCCCTCCTAACTAGATGACTGAGCAAGGAGACTGATCAGAGAGGCTACCAAGAGGCCAATGGCAACTTTGCAAGAGCTACATGCTTTTATGGCCAAGACTGGTCAAAGTGTGCATGTGACAACAATATCCCAAGCACTCCACAAATCTGGCCTGTATGGTAGGGTGGCAAGAAGGAAGCCATTACTCAAGAAAGCCCACCTTGAATCCCGTATGCTAAAAAAAACTCAGAAGATTCTGTAGCCATGTGGCAAATATTTTTGGCCTAAATGCAAAGCATTATGTTTTTAGCGCAAACCCAAAACAGCACATCACCCAAACAACATCATCCCTACTGTGAAGGTGTGCAAAGTTGTTAGAGACTTATCCCAACAGACTCACAGCTGTAATTGCTGCCAAAGGTGCTTCAACCAAGTATTAACTCAGGGGGTTGGAGACTTATCCAATTATGATCTTCCAGTTTTGTATTTGTAATATATCATCTTTTTCTCAATAAAAAAACTTTTTTCCCCTTAACAGTGTGGAGTATGGTGTGTTGATAAGTGGAAAAAATCCTCATTTAATATGTATGTATGTATGTATGTACGTATATTCAAAATTCATTCAAAAGTTGTGCATGCTGATGCGCTGGGGAGGCCAAATCTAGACTGATCCTCAGAGCCAGCATTGCATGATATAATAAAAATATATGTTTATATAAAGTAGTGTTAATTAGAATTAATACAGATTCAAAGATAGAAGTAAAAATGATGTCACAATATATAGAACACCATTACATCATGTAAGAATAAATCATGGAATGAATGTAAACAATAACAAGTAGTCGTCATGCCGTCAAAATCCTATAAATACCTCCAATGTTTTGATTCAAACACAGGCTCCCTTGAGAAAGATATGTACAACATATCGAAATGTTGGGCAGCTGGCACTTTGAGCTAATATATATATATATTAGGCCTTTTCATGTAATTATGCCGGCCCTTATTCATGATGTTATTCATGTACTATTCATTACCCCTATCAGTTTCATCTGCATTTTCAAAACTGGCATTTATGTCTTTTCACTCGACCACAGAAAGCAAATGTATTGCCACATTTTGTACAGTGATGCAGCTTCTTTCCACTGTGAATTCGCTGGTGTCTTTTTAGGTATCCTGACAGACTGAAACTCTTCCCACATTTAGAGCAGTGATACGGCTTCTCTCCAGGGTGAATTCGCTGGTGTTGTTTTAGGCTTCCTAACCGACTGAAGCTCTTCCCACACAAAGAGCAGTGATATGGCTTCTCTCCAGTGTGAATTCTCTCGTGTGTTTTTAGGCTTCCTAACTGACTAAAGCTCTTCCCACAGTCAGAGCAGTGATGCGGCTTCTCTCCAGTGTGCATTCGTTGGTGTTTTTTTAGGCTTTCTAACCGACTGAAGCTCTCCCCACAGTCAGTGCAGTGATATGGCTTCTTTCCAGTGTGAATTCGCTGGTGTCTTTTTAGGCCTCGTAACAGACCAAATCTCTTCCCACAGTCAATGCACTGATGTGGCTTCTCTCCAGCGTGAATTTGCTGGTGTGTTTTTAGGTCTCCTAACTCATTGAAGCTCTTCCCACAGTCAGCACAGTGATGCGGCTTGTCTCCAGTGTGAGTTCGCTGGTGTGATTTTAGGTGTCCTGACTGACTGAAGCTCTTCCCACAGTCAGTGCAGTGATGCGGCTTCTCTCCAGTGTGAATTCTCTGGTGCCTTTTTAGGTTTCCTAAATGGCTCAAGTTCTTCCCACATTCACTACATTGATGTGATATCTTTTTCTGGGATATGTTTTCTAAATCCTTAAACGACAAGTCAGTAGACTCTTCAATGTAGAAAGGCTCCAGTTTAGTCTCTCCCTGTTTAATGTGGACAGGCTCCAGCTCAGTCTCCTCTTCTTTAACATGGACAGGCTCCTGTTCAGTCTCTTCTTTAACATGGACAGGCTCCAGTTCAGTCTCTTCTTTAATGTGGACAAGCTGCAGTTCAGTCTCTTCTTCCTTAACATGGACAGGCTCCAGTTCAGTCTCTTCTTCCTTAACATGGACAGGCTCCAGTTCAGTCTCTTCTTTAATGTGGAAAGACTGCAGTTCAGTCTCTTCTTCCTTAATGTAGACAGGCTCCAGTTCAGTCTCTTGTTTAATGTGGACAGGCTGCAGTTCAGGCTCTTCCTCTTTAATGTGGACAAGCTGCAGTTCACTCTCTTCTTTAATGTGGACAGACTCCAGTTCAGTCTCTTCTTTAATGTGGACAGACTCCAGTTCAGTCTCTTCTTTAATGTGGACAGACT
Organism: Acipenser ruthenus; assembly: GCF_902713425.1. Classification (NCBI taxonomy): domain Eukaryota; kingdom Metazoa; phylum Chordata; class Actinopteri; order Acipenseriformes; family Acipenseridae; genus Acipenser; species Acipenser ruthenus. Next base: position 5,157,199 of record NC_081238.1, read on the forward strand.
CCAGTTCAGTCTCTTCTTTAATGTGGACAGACTCCAGTTCAGTCTCTTCTTTAATGTGGAGAGGAAACAATTCCAGACCCTCCTCCTCCTGTTTAATGTAAACAGACTCCATCTTTCCTCCTTGGCTTCCACCAAGATAAGGCAGTCCTGAAAACAGAACATTAAATTAAGTATTGCTATCTATTCTCTACGTCACCTTCAGTATCAAGAAAGCATTTTATACACCAACCAAACAACCACAAAGCGATGATGAGGACAAATACTTTGTAACTGTCATTGGTGATTGTGACATTTAATAATGCATGTAATGGAATTAACCTAACTTTGAAATGGGTAGAATTATTTTGTTAACAGAGCCCTAAATCCAACATCTGAGGTGCATCAGAAATAAAACTGTTAATTGACAAACGTTACATGCCACAAATCTAACTTGCTTGTGTTACAAACTAAGATCTTACAACATCTGTGACATTTACTGTTACTAATTAATTTAAAAGATATATTCACAACAAACAAAGCATTCCACACAATTACAATCCTGTCAAGTAGCATATTAGCTGTACAGTTACAATAAGACAATATAAGGAGAGTATCAAGCGGTTTTAAAAGATAAAAAATAAATAAAGAGAAACTTACTTCAGGTATTGTCAATAGGATCTGCAGCACGGCTCTAGTGCTCCAGTCGCTCACTCTGACCGTCTCGATTCTTCTCTCCAGAGCAAATAGGCAGCTCAAACAGATAACAACAGGTAATCTGTGTAGACTAGACTGCACTGCATATTTAAACCCCTCTCTTGCAGTTCCACGCACAAGAACACGCCCCCTCCCTGGGTGTCAGCTGCATGCTGTTAGCCTCTCTTTGTTCTCTTCGAGAGGGAGTCGCTGCCTTTCTCTGCTGGGGGAGCTGCAGTGAATGTGTCCTTTCTTCTCTTCAGGTGAGAGCTGTTTGCAGCCACCCCAAATCTGAAAGTGTTTGAATGTTAGTTTAGTTCAAAGAGAACAGAGATTTATTTTTTATTTTTATAATGCATATATTATTTGCTTCATATCAATTAAACGGATGTGTACAGTACTATGAGATTACAAGAATCCAGTTTAAGTTACTGTGAAAGAAGCCGTTCAAGGGGAGGGGACAATTTCACCCCCCAGGTGACAAAGGAAGTGCAACACTATCTGAATGCAAGGCTTGTAAACCCATATGTATTTTAGCCTTGTATCAAAATAAAAATATGTGGTTACTTTAAAAACACGTTTCTTTCAAGCAGCAATATTATGACGTTCCACAGCATGATCTTGGAATTGAGGTCTCCGTCGATGTTTTAATTTGTACCAGCAGAACAGAACTAGTAAAGGCAACAAAGATACACATCATTGTAAGTATATTTAAAAATGATTTCAAACAAACATATTAAAAAGGGTAGAAAACCAGTTTATATGCACATGGCTTTTTTTCTGGATTCTGGATTTCATATTTAATTCACAGTTAATAAAAAGTGACCAGCAGATAGCAGAAGTTATGCTTTTATTTTTTTCTATGCAGTCCACCAACTCAGTTTACTCATGTACATTAATAACACTGCTATTATATTTCCATGGTGTTGTTTTATTTTTTATATTATAAACTCACATAGTGATTTCTAATGCGAGTCATTTTCTAAGGCAATACATGCCCTTCTCCTCTAGTGTGGCAGAAATTCAAGGAGATGCACAATTTCATTAATCTTTATTAGAAATCTGTGGATATTGTAATTTAAATATTTATGTAGGTTGTTTTAAACATAACTGGACCCACACGTTAAGGTGGGCAAGACTCCTCTTCAAATCATGCTTAGCATAACTGCAGTAAATAAAACAAAACAAAATATTAGATATATTGGACTAACCTGGGTCGATATAATGTTTTTTTCAAAGACAAAGAGAGAGAGAATTCAAAAACAACTATGTCTAATAGGGCTGCTACAATTAAATCGTAAAATCGATTTTTCAATAGATTCCATTCCTCATTATATACATTGAGATAAATACTGGATAAATCGATTAAATAGTTACACTTTTGTAACCTGCATAGTTAATAACATTATTTAAGTTTATCAATTTAAATGCACCAAACGCCCTGCCTTGCTATTTATAGTAATTTTGAAAAGACGAGCAGTGGGCTTGTTCTTCTTTTCCTGCTTAAGTGCTAACTAGCATCTGATTTGCTGGTCCCATCCTGACTACCAGTGAATCAATTTTGAAAATGCTTCATAAGTACGCACCCTCTGTGTATTCAATGTGCGAATCAGAGGGGAGGCATGCCTTGATTTAGTCTTTTCAAATAACGAAGACAGAATAACTAAAACTGAGGTCAGGGAGCCATTGGCAAACTCAGACCACAACATTTGAAGTATTTTTTAAAACCCCCAAAAGTAATGACTAAAGCTAAGGTTTACAATTTTAGAAAAGCAAACTATGAAGGTATGAAACAGAGACTAACAGAAGTAGATGGGAGTAAAATAGAGAAAACACCCACAGAGAAAGGATGGCTGTTTTTTAAAAATGTAGTACTAGAGGCACAAAACAATTACATCCCAAAAGTAGACAAATCTAAATCTAAAACAAAATGGCCAAAATGGTTTAATAGATCAATTAGAAAAAAATATTCAGCAAAAAAAGGCACTTTACAAAGCATTTAAAAAGGACCAAAAACAAAGTACACAGAAAGAGTACTTGGAACTGCAAACATAAGTCAAAAAGGAAGTTAGAAAGGCCATGAGAGAGATAGAAATCAATATTGCTAAAAGGGCTCAAACTAATTCCAAAATGTGTTTCCAATATTATAAAAGCAAGAGAACATTGAAAGAGGAGGTTAAATGTCTAAGAGACACAAATGGCAAAATCATAGATGAAGAAAAAAAAACTCAAAGTACTCAAAGAAATGAAAGAATTTATTTACAAACCGCTAACCAAGATCATGCAACAGTCTCTTGACTCAGGGGTTGTACCGACAGACTGGAAAATAGCAAACGTAATACCGATCCACAAAAAGGGAGACAAAGCCGAACCAGGTAACTACAGACCAAAAAGCCTGATTTCTATTATATGTAAACTTATGTAAACTATAATAAGATCTAAAATGGAAAATTACCTATATGGTAACAATATCCTGGGAGACAGTCTGCACGGCTTTAGGAAAGGGAGATCGTGTCTAACTATCCTGCTTGACTTTTTTGAGGATGCAACATTGACATTGGATAATTGCAAAGCATACAACATGGTTTATTTAGATTTCCATAAAGCTTTTGACAAAGTCCCGCATAAAAGATCAATTCTCAAACTGAACGCAGGAGGGATTCAAGGAAATGCATTAGGGTGTGGTTAACATGTAGAAAACAGAAAGTACTGATTAGAGGAGAAACCTCAAAATGGAGTGAGGTAATCAGTGGTGTACCACAGGGATCAGTATTAGGTCCTCTGCTATTCCTAATCTACATTAATTATTTAGATTCTGGTATAGTAAGCAAACTTGTTAAATTTGCAGACGACACAAAAATAGGAGTGGCAAACTGTTGCAGCAGCAAAGGTCATTCAAAATGATCTAGACAGCATTCAAAATTGGGCAGACACATGGCAAATGAAATTTAATAGAGAAAAGTGTAAAGTATTGCATGCGGGCAGTAAAAATGTGCATTATAAATATTATATGGGAGATAGTGAAATTTGAAGAAGGGAACTATGAAAAAGACCTAGGAGTTTATGTTGACTCAGAAATGTCTTCATCTAGACAATGTGGGGAAGCTATAAAAAAGACCAACAAGATGCTCGGATATATTGTGAGAAGTGTTGAATTTAAATCAAGGGAAGTAATGTTAAAACTTTATAATGCATTAGTAAGACCTCACCTAGAATATCATGCTCAGTTCTGGTCACCTCATTACAAAAAGGATATTACTGCTCTAGAAAGAGTGCAAAGAAGAGCAACCAGAATTATCCCGGGTTTAAAAGGCATGTTGTATGCAGACAGGCTAAAAGAATTGAATCTATTCAGTCTTGAACAAAGAAGACTATGCGGCGATCTGATTCAAACATTCCAAATCCTAAAAGGTATAGACAATGTTGACCCAAGGGACTTTTTTGACCTGAAAAAATAAACAAGGACCGGGGGTCACAAATGGAGATTAGATAAAGGGGCATTCAGAACAGAAAATAGGGGGCACTTTTTTACACAGAGGGTCTGGAACCAACTCCCCAGTAATGTTGTTGAAGCTGACACCCTGGGATCCTTCAAGAAGCTGCTTGATGAGATTCTGGGATCAATAAGCTACTAACAACCAAACGAGCAAGATGGGCTGAATGGCCTCCTCTTGTTTGTAAACATTCTTATGTTCTTATCCCTTTGAATACATAAAGCACGATTTTAAATGGAAGTAGTTCTTTTCCCCAATATTAATTAAAAGAATGAATACATGTAAATAAATTGTGTAGTTTGTAATGTACCTGTACACTTTTACACAAATCGTTTGTTTTGGAAAAAAAAAAATGTCCATGATATCTATATAATTTGTCATTCAGAAGTGGATATATTATATATACACACACACACACACACACACACACACACAGAGATTTCCTGTTTGTGGCACCGATCCTTAACAGTAAAAATGTATTCTAATAACAATGTCATAGAAATATGTGCATTTGATAGAATCAGTCAATATTTAATTTTAGATTAGATTCTGTAACGTGTAGCTGTTTTTTTGTAAATATTATTATTGGTTTTGTTCTTTGATATAATATAATGCATATATATATATATATATATATATATATATATATATATATATATATATATATATTATTTTTTTTTAAAAAGTGTATTTTATTCACTTTGTGCCCACAGGGCCAGCACAGGTACATCTCAATAGCGCAGTAACAAAGAGAGACATTTACTAAGATACAAATAATATTACACATACATTTAAAAAAGACCAAATAATATCTTAAGATAGTTAACTTTACATTGTTTTAGTTAATCAACTAATACCCATAAATTAACCAATAAAATATGTAATTGAGTGACCGCCCTAATTTCAATATATACTTGGTGTGTACGGTGTTTTTTTGTTTTTTTTTAACTTAGTAGTTTAGTCTTTGCGATGTTAAAACGTTGTTTGCTTATTTGGTGGTTCTTTGTTTTGACAACACGCAGACTGCAACTGGGGGGATGTGAATAAAAACAAACGCGCTGACACAGACACGCCGCTTCACAAATAATAATATTACCACACTACAACCCAGACCTTTCAAAATAATACAATATAACAGCGCTCTGTAGTTTATAAACACATTGTAGAGCTCCATGCAGACTCTCTCACCTCCTCTCTGCTCTCCCTCAGTGTCTGAACGGATAAAACAACGCGCTCCTACCACACTACAACCCAGACCTTTCAAAATAATACAATATAACAGCGCTCTGTAGTTTATAAACACATTGTAGAGCTCCATGCAGACTCTCTCACCTCCTCTCTGCTCTCCCTCAGTGTCTGAACGGGTAAAACAACGCGCTCCTACCACACTACAACCCGGACCTTTCAAAATAATACAATATAACAGCGCTCTGTAGTTTATAAACACATTGTAGAGCTCCATGCAGACTCTCTCACCTCCTCTCTGCTCTCCCTCAGTGTCTGAACGGGTAAAACAACGCGCTCCTACCACACTACAACCCGGACCTTTCAAAATAATACAATATAACAGCGCTCTGTAGTTTATAAACACATTGTAGAGCTCCATGCAGACTCTCTCACCTCCTCTCTGCTCTCCCTCAGTGTCTGAACGGATAAAACAACGCGCTCCTACCACACTACAACCCGGACCTTTCAAAATAATACAATATAACAGCGCTCTGTAGTTTATAAACACATTGTAGAGCTCCATGCAGACTCTCTTACCTCCTCTCTGCTCTCCCTCAGTGTCTGAACGGATAAAACAACGCGCTCCTACCACACTACAACCCGGACCTTTCAAAATAATACAATATAACAGCGCTCTGTAGTTTATAAACACATTGTAGAGCTCCATGCAGACTCTCTCACCTCCTCTCTGCTCTCCCTCAGTGTCTGAACGGATAAAACAACGCGCTCCTACCACACTACAACCCGGACCTTTCAAAATAATACAATATAACAGCGCTCTGTAGTTTATAAACACATTGTAGAGCTCCATGCAGACTCTCTCACCTCCTCTCTGCTCTCCCTCAGTGTCTGAACGGATAAAACAACGCGCTCCTACCACACTACAACCCGGACCTTTCAAAATAATACAATATAACAGCGCTCTGTAGTTTATAAACACATTGTAGAGCTCCATGCAGACTCTCTCACCTCCTCTCTGCTCTCCCTCAGTGTCTGAACGGATAAAACAACGCGCTCCTACCACACTACAACCCGGACCTTTCAAAATAATACAATATAACAGCGCTCTGTAGTTTATAAACACATTGTAGAGCTCCATGCAGACTCTCTCACCTCCTCTCTGCTCTCCCTCAGTGTCTGAACGGATAAAACAACGCGCTCCTACCACACTACAACCCGGACCTTTCAAAATAATACAATATAACAGCGCTCTGTAGTTTATAAACACATTGTAGAGCTCCATGCAGACTCTCTCACCTCCTCTCTGCTCTCCCTCAGTGTCTGAACGGATAAAACAACGCGCTCCTACCACACTACAACCCGGACCTTTCAAAATAATACAATATAACAGCGCTCTGTAGTTTATAAACACATTGTAGAGCTCCATGCAGACTCTCTCACCTCCTCTCTGCTCTCCCTCAGTGTCTGAACGGATAAAACAACGCGCTCCTACCACACTACAACCCGGACCTTTCAAAATAATACAATATAACAGCGCTCTGTAGTTTATAAACACATTGTAGAGCTCCATGCAGACTCTCTCACCTCCTCTCTGCTCTCCCTCAGTGTCTGAACGGATAAAACAACGCGCTCCTACCACACTACAACCCGGACCTTTCAAAATAATACAATATAACAGCGCTCTGTAGTTTATAAACACATTGTAGAGCTCCATGCAGACTCTCTCACCTCCTCTCTGCTCTCCCTCAGTGTCTGAACGGGTCTGTCTGCCACAGAACGAGGAATATACCAATCACAAAATACCAACCGATCAGCGCGGTTTAACAATTCAACTAATATGGACCGCAAAGGGAATTGTGATACCGGGGATCTTTAAATAAAACATTACTGACTTTCAGTGTTAACATCGTAAACGAGCTGTTTGTAGCTCATATAGTTTTTGAGCGAATACAGTTTTAATTCAGGTAACCCCCTGCGTCCCATTTTGGTGTTGGTGTAGCCCTATATCAAATGTCGTTGCACATATTTTAGAGGAAGGCGGTGGTTAAATCGACAGGAAAAGGCGGGCTCTCTATAATCCGAGCGATTGGCTGATATTCGCGTCAGTCTTTACGAAGGAAGGGGTTGTGGGTTTGTCTGTGGTCTGTGCAGGAATTGAAATCGCTGTGTGAATCTCAGTTTCCGCGGCATAGATTGTGCTTGTATTTTTCTAAAACCAAAGGGGTTTAAAGAGGAAGGAAAGAAAACGTCAAGGAAGAAAATGAAAACAAGAAACCGAAACAAGGGGACGGCGAGACGCTCCACCCGTAACAATGAAGCAGGTAATATGAATTAGGAGGGGAAGCGGGAGAAACAGTCAGGCCGGGGGTTAGAAAATAGGCGTTTCAATGACTATTTGATTAGTTATATTTGTCTTCAAAGAACAAGAACTAGGGCTTAATGTCTGTGTTCTGAGATACATTTTTCTGGTGAATGATGCGCTGTTTTATTTAGGGTTTATTTAGAGCAATCTCTGTTTATTAGAGAAATAAGTTTCACCGGCCTTTTTGTAATTTGGCTGCTTTTAAAAAAAAAACCAAAAAAAAAACCATGAATTCGTTTCTGATTAAAAAAAATTACAGCACACAAACATTATTTATGTAATTTGATACATTCTAAATCAACAAACAAAAATGATATTCTTCGTTCTGGCTACAGACTGCTGCGTCCTATTTTGAGGACAAACAAGTTAGACGTGTGCCCGTTATCAGAGCTGTGTATTTTCACACTGGCTAAGAAGCTCACACATACAGATGATGAAACCGCGTTATCATCAGTGTGGGGAGGGGGAGGGGGGGGGGGAAATATTTTTAGGCTTTTATATCCAGGCGTCATAGTCATATGAAGGGCTGTATTTGCAGAATTAATAGCTGCGGCTCACAGAATATTAAAAGTATCATAATATAGGTTAAAACGAAAAAATAAAACGGGTAGAGGCGAGTTAAAAATGGTCCAAAAGTTATTTTAATGGGTGAGATGGCCGTGAGAGCTCGAGTTACGCTCTTGCTGAGCCGCTCAGACCGCTCCTAATAGGGCTGCTGATTTTCCATTCTCGGGAAAGGCAAATAACGTTTTTCAAAATGACCAATTCCTTTTTTTTCCCAATTTATTAATAATTAACAATGTAATTTGAACAGAAATAACTTTTTTTTTTATTAAATATGTTTAATTCATTTTTTAAGTCCCTGAGACTGTAGTTTCCAGGAAAAGTTCTTAAAGCAGTCCATTAATAATGTACTGTAGGTCAGTCAATAAACAAAGGTGTTTTGAAAAAACAGCTTATTGCTGGCATTACAATATACAGAATAGTCAAACGAGGGGCATTATTACAAAAATATACAATTTTCATAAAATTACAAATTTTAAATACAATGTTCAGGACACTTATCTCTCCCATCTGTAGTGTCATCTGCAACAACACAGACTGGTTTATGCTGTACTTGCTGTAAAGCTGCTTGCATGTGTTTCTCATATACCCTGGACAGGTAGAGTTGCTTTAGTTAGAGCAGGGCTCAATTTTTTTTTATTTTAAGGGGGTCAGATTGGAAAAAAGTTAGGAATAGGCAGGCCAGAGTATTTTACTCTGCACATCTTTAAGCAATAATAAATATTACATAACTTAATGTTCATATACTGAACAAGACTTACACATTTGACCATATGAATAGTACTTTAATAATAGAACAGTGTGAGAATTTAACGGAGTATCATTACAAACATTTTAAAATGTATGTGAGTAGAATAACTGTTAAGAAGTGATCAGCGCTTCTAACTACCATGTCCTCTGGATACGTATTTCCAAAAGATCCTTGTTTGGTTTCGAAATGCCTTTTCATATTGTATTCCTTAACTACTGACACACATTCATTGCACAATAAACACATTAGCTTTGCGTTCGGTACAGTTGAATCTACAATTGTCACCATTTTCTGTTCTTACTGCAGTAGTTAGAGTAGAGAAAGCCATGTTATAGCAACACTAGGAAAAAAAAATGGTCATTTCCTTTTTTTTTTTTTTTTTAAGGTAATTTTCACTTTTCTGTATATGGCTGACACCCTGGGATCTTTCAAGAAGCTGCTTGATGAGATTCTGGGATCAATAAGCTACAAACAACTAATCCAAAATGATTCCACAGAATAGAACTCACAAAACAGCAAGTTGCATTTTTTAAGCAACTCGACTCACACAGCACACAGGCAGCACCGCAACTGAGACATAGGAGATCTAATTCTACGCAGATTCTGTCCACAATCTGACCAACTCTTGGAAGATCATTGGCTAAATTGGTCAGGTTCTGCACAGAATCTGCGCAGAATGATCTCCGTGAACGCACCCAAATAGTTCATCAGCGTAACGCCCACAAAACCACCGGTTTTCTCGTTATCCAATGATCCAAATAAACATACAAAAACGTCATCCCTGAGCTTCTAGGTAGTGTAGTTTTCAAAGCAATCCATTTTATAGGAGAATAACAATGGTAAAAGACTGTTTGCACAGTGTTTTTTTTATTCATGTATTACTAGTAGTATTAATATTATTATTAGTTTTCAGATTAGTCCTGCAATGTCGGTAGTAAACACAGCCAGATATGAGGTTCAGTCCAAGCAGAGCACCAAACTCAGCGAGGTACAGGGGTTGGAAGACAGTGACTTCACACAGGGCCATTTCATCTATCATAACCTCAGAAATACAAACAAGAAAATAGTTATTATTTGCCATTTTAAAAGTGGCTCAGCGCTCTCTTGTAGCAGAACGTTAAGTGATTTTAAATCAGCTTGTTGTGCTTTCTGAGCGTTCTCCCTGAGCAGCTCACTCACTTAACGCGCCCACTGTAATTATTATTATTATTTATTTCTTAGCAGATGCCCTTATCCAGGGCGACTTAGTCGTAAACAAAAATACATTTCAAGAATCCCAGTACAAGTAATAATACAATTAAGAGCAAGATAAATACAATTACTTTGGTTTTAGCAATTACAAGTGTGACAAAATACGATTCAATAATGGAGCAGATAAGTGTCAGTGATAGTTACATCAGGATATAATTTAAATACAAAATACTACAGATTAAATAACACTTGACAGATTACAGTATTTGAGAGTACAGGATTAAATGCAGTAAAATAGGGGGCAGATAAGACAAGTAAAGCGCATTTAAGGAAGAGTGATAAGTGTCCAGAGGGAAAAAAAGAGGAGTTCTACAGGAGCTGCCTGAAGAAGTGAGTCTTGAGGAGGCGCCGGAAGGTGGTCAGGGACTGGGCAGTCCTGACATCTGTAGGAAGGTCATTCCACCACTGCGGGGCAAGGGTGGAAAAGGAGCGGGCTCTGGAGGCAGGGGAGCGTAGAGGAGGTAGAGCCAGTCTTCTAGTGCAGGAGGAGCGGAGAGGTCAAGTGGGGGTGTAGGGAGAGATGAGGGTCTGAAGGTAGCTGGGTGCAGTCTGGTCAAGGCATCTGTAGGCTCATACAAGAGTCTTGAACTGGATGCGAGCGGTGATCGGGAGCCAGTGGAATGAGCGGAGCAGTGGAGTTGCGTGGGAGAAGCGAGGCAGAGAGAACACATGCATCTCGCTGTAGTATCGGTGCTCGTGTAACTATACACAGCGGTATCTGGTAGTACACAGTACTGTAATGTATGTGGTTTAATAGGGGTTTTTTCTCTCCATATTCTCAGGTTTCTCTGTAAAGAGGGATAGTGACTAAAAACAAAAAAACATTATCTGCAAGAATTATACTTGATGTGTCAATCAAAAAACAAGTGTAAATAAAATGAATGGAATTTATAACCATTAAATAAGAAACCTTTCCGTTGACTTAATGACAATTATTTAATTCAAATTTTATAATCATTTTTGTTTTAGACTCTTAATTGTTATATTTTTACAAACTATCATTATCAGTTTTTCAAATGTTACCATTAAACCACTTTTTAGTCTTTTTTTGTTTCATTCCATTTTTTATCAGACTGTTTATTTAAAGGGTTCATTGTTCTTTTTGTGTGACGCCTTTCATCACAAGGATCCCAAAGCACGTGGTATAAATGTGAATTATATCATTTCATAAACATCTCGACTAATATTGGGGGCCCTATTTACAAAACTTTTTGTTTTAAAGATGTTTGTTTTTGTAAAGTACCGTATTACTTTTAATTAACACGGCAGCATTTATTTTAAATTCCTAAAACAGCTGCAGCCGCTTATTCAAGGGTGGTGTTAATTAGAAGGTCTATACATTTAGAAAGGCGCAAATGTTTATTGTGGTATTTGAGGGAGGTGTATGTTTCTGTGGATGCAACTGAAAGCTGTTGAGCTCACAGATCAGTGTTTAACTAGGTGAGGGAAATAACAACGTGAGAGAAATGTCAATTCAGCTCTGAGGAGGTGGGTTTATTTTCCTTTTCTTTTCTTACAGCAGTTTGTAAGAGTCGCAGGGCTGAACTCTTTAATATACAGTGAGTTTCATTCTCTTCAACCAGCAAGACATTGAAACACTTGCGGTCTCCTGATCCAGACAGGTCTTCATGAGGAAGAGGAGTTGATCCCGTGGCTATCCCCTAAATAGCAACGCTACAGTGACAGCTACCCTAGCTTCTGAACACCACACCCCCCACTCTCTGAACTTCCTGTCTGGATCAGGATTCTGCATACAACCAAAACAGAAATGCATTTAAGAAACTTAAATAATAATCATAGAGCTCCTGCATTACAACCTAACATGTATTACTGTGCTTCCTAATTCCTAAATATACAGTATATTTATTTATTTTAGTGCTGCTGTATCAGTACAAAGTGCTGTGTAACTGGTATTCTTTTTTTGTTTGGGTTTCCTAAACTTTACAGTAAAATAACGGTATACTCCAGTGTGTAATTGTATTCTTTGAAATACATTTTATTCAGGTTTTCAGTTAATTTAGTTTGTTTGTAATGTTTTGCCATACTGTGTTTTGTATGCACTTCTTTAAGTCATGCATTTATTTAAGCTGGGGTAGGGGAAAAATGTACATGTTTCATTACTGAGAGCGACGTCTATTACAAATCTGATATCCGCTGAGTGCGGCGCATATTCAAGGGCGATGGCAATTCAAAGTATTACGATATCTATAGCTTTTGTCATGTCGAGTACTCTGAGAATGTGATAATATTGAGGTATTTATTTAAAACCAGAGAACACGGCTCAAACACAGGTGCGTTTAATCTGGTGTTACTCTGAACTCATCCCCCACAACAACCCTTACACAGGCACTATAGTTTATATTAATTGTAGTGAATGTACAGTTTCCGTATCATAAATTTCAGGCTACTTTTGAATTAGGTCAAGCAGTGCTTTGAAAAATGAGGATACTCTTCTACCGTGACTGCAATCTTGCCTGAATTAATCAACATGGGTTTTAAAAAATAAAGTCCTTGACAAAAAAAAAATCCATAATCGTGGATGGAAGTCAGACTCCTATTGCACAGTACCCATTCCAGGTTTTACTACCAGCTTGATTAGCCCCAGTGTGTGTCTTATTATTAAACTCGTAGTGAAACCAGGAATGGATCACACTGCTGTGCAATGCGAGTCCTGTTTCCATCCCTGCATTGTAACTGCACTTTACTATCACTAGACTGGACTGGAATTACATTGTAACTGCAGTTACTATCACTAGACTGGACTGGAATTACATTGTAACTGCAGTTTATCACTAGACTGGAATTACATTGTAACTGCAGTTTAATATCACTAGAGTGGATTGAAATTACATTGTAACTGCAGTTTAATATCACTAGACTGGACTGGAATTACATTGTAACTGCAGTTTAATATCACTGGACTGGAATTACATTGTAACTGCAGTTTAATATCACTAGACTGGACTGGAATTACATTATAACTGCAGTTTACTATCACTGGACTGGAATTACATTGTAACTGCAGTTTACTATCACTAGACTGGACTGGAATTACATTGTAACTGCAGTTACTATCACTAGACTGGACTGGAATTACATTGTAACTGCAGTTTATCACTAGACTGGAATTACATTGTAACTGCAGTTTAATATCACTAGAGTGGATTGAAATTACATTGTAACTTCAGTTTACTATCACTGGACTGGAATTACATTGTAACTGCAGTTTACTATCACTAGACTGGACTGGAATTACATTGTAACTGCAGTTTATCACTAGACTGGAATTACATTGTAACTGCAGTTTAATATCACTAGAGTGGATTGAAATTACATTGTAACTTCAGTTTACTATCACTGGACTGGAATTACATTGTAACTGCAGTTTACTATCACTGGACTGGAATTACATTGTAACTGCAGTTACTATCACTAGACTGGACTGGAATTACATTGTAACTTCAGTTTACCACTAGACTGGAATTATAATGGAGGGATAGTAATATTGCACAGCAGTTTCACCCGTAGGTGATGCAAAACATTTTACCTTTGCTGTAAATACACAAACCAGTGCTGGATATGATCATAAATGTACACTGCAAGTACGAAAATAATATGACTATTTAATATAATGGTAACTTGAGCTTCTGTAATATTTGACTTCCATTTCTTTATAAGACACACCTGAGCTTGTTGCCTATACACACTGTGGCTAATCAAGCTGGTAGTAAAACCTAGAATGGTGATAATGCTGTGCAATAAGAGTCTTTCCATCCCTAAAGTGATTCTGCCTCAACAACATGACTAGGCAGCCCATTCCATCCCCTTACCGCTCTGTGTGAAGAAATGTCTGTTCTATTGTTGAAGGTGAAAATGTTTGTAATATTGGGCCAGAGAAAATTGGTCTTTTTTAACAATTGAATAAACGTCATGAAAACACATCTCATCTTTGTTCTTGACACAGGCGGGGCAACTGAGGAAATCTCTCCTGACCCGAAGACGCACACGGAAATCGAACATTCCCAAATTAAAAGGGAGGCGCTTGATGTGCAGTGTGCCAACATTAATGGGGAGGCCACTGAGCTGGACTGCAGCCACATTAAAGGGGAGGCCACTGAGCTGGACTGCAGCCATGTTAAAGGGGAGGCCATTGAGCTGGACTGCAACCACATTAAAGGGGATGCCACTGAGCTGGAGCCTGTCCCCACTAAAGATGCTGCTGTGGGCATCAAATCTAAAAGGGCTCGGAAGCCGTGTCTGTGCTCCGAATGCGGGAGGAGTTTCGGTAAACTAGGAGACCTCCGGAGACACCAGCTGATCCACACGGGAGAGAAACCGTTTCCCTGCTCCGACTGTGGCAAGAGCTTCCGACGCAAGACCCACCTGAGCTCCCACCGGCTCATCCACACGGGAGAGACTCCGTTTCCCTGCTCCGACTGCGGCAAGAGCTTCCGGCACTCCGGCAACCTCCAGAAGCACCGGCAAATCCACACAGGAGAGGTTCCGCATGTCTGTGAGGAGTGCGGGAAGGGATTCCGACAGTCTGGGCATCTGAAACTGCACCGGAGGACCCACAGCGGGGAGACTCCATACGAGTGCATTGACTGCGGGAGGCGTTTCGGGCGGCTCCAGTACCTCCGCGTTCACCGGAGATCCCACACCGGCGAGAGCCCGTACTACTGCAGCGACTGTGGGAGGCTTTTCAGAAGCCTGGGCAACCTTCAGTCCCACCAGAGGATTCACACTGGGGAGAAGAATTACCACTGCTTGGAGTGCGGCAAGGCGTTCCGCCAGTCCAGCGTGCTCAAGATGCACCAGCGCACTCACACAGGAGAGACGCCTCACAGCTGCCCTGACTGTGAGAGAAAGTTCCGGAGTGCCGGTGGCCTTGCGGTCCACAGACGTGTGCACACGGGAGAGAGACCATACAGCTGCTCTGAGTGCGGCAAGAGCTTCCGAGAATCTGGCGTGCTGAAGAGACATGAGAGAATTCACACAGGAGAGAAGCCCTACAGTTGTACGAAGTGCGGTAAGAGCTTCAGCCAGCTGACCTCATACAACACACACCAGCGCCTCCACACGGAGGAGAAGGGGTTCCACTGCCCCGACTGCGGGAGGAGCTTCCGACACGCCAACACCCTGGCGGGACACCGGAGGATCCACACGGGAGAGACTCCGTACGAGTGCACGGAGTGCGGGAAGCGGTTCAGGAACCCAGACAACTTAAAAGTCCACCAGCGGGTTCACACTGGAGAGAAGCCCTACAGCTGTGGGGAGTGTGGGAGGCGCTTTGCCACGGCCACCAACTTGAAGACCCACCAGCGCACCCACAGCGGAGAGAAAGGGTACGTCTGCTCCGACTGTGGGAAGATGTTCACTGAGCCGCACCACCTCAAATCTCACGCCCGACTCCACACGGGAGAGAAACCGTTTCCCTGCTCCCAATGCGGGAAGAAGTTCCGACACTCCTACGGGCTTCAGACTCACAAGAGGAGTCACAGCGAGGAAGCCCCTTACCACTGCCCCGACTGCCCCAAGCGGTACAAGCACCTGGGGGGCTTGAAAACCCACCGCCGCCTCCACACGGGGGAGAGACCATACAACTGCAGGGTGTGCGGGAGGAGCTTTAATCAGGTGACCAATCTGAAGACCCACGAACGCCTTCACACGGGAGAGAGGCCATACAGCTGTGCCGACTGTGGCAAGAGCTTCAACGAACAGCACCATCTAAAAACACATCGGCGCATTCACACTGGAGAGAAGCCCTATCCCTGCTCCCAATGCGATGAGACATTCAGACACTTGAACAGCCTGCGAAGGCACGAGAGAGCTCACAGGGAGTGAGCTGTTTTGAATCACGCTAGCAATTTCACACTTAGAGTTATGCCAGTGCATTACAGCTACGGCCAAAAGTTTTGCATCATCACCCTATAGAAGGAACTAAATTGTCTTCATAAAGTCGAATGAATCCTGCTGAATAATGTCACTTTTAACATATTGAATTGCATACCCTTAGTAGTTGTCCATGTACTTGGCGTAAAAAAACTTTTTTTGGATTACATACATTGTGATTTTTGTTAAAGCAGAAAGTGGATATTTGTCTGATTTTGTTCAATTATATATAGCTTTAGTAGCATTTTTAACCCTTAGCAGTCCATTTATTCAGCTCGTCTCAGGCGCGTCCGGTCCAATTTATTTTCACACGCGCAGTTTATTTTAGACGTGCTGTTTAAATGTTTTTTTTCACAGTAAAACAGGTTTAAAAGGCTCTGCATATCAACAGGACACTCAATACTGCATCTCCAGCCCCGACCCACCCCTTGTTCGCTATATTTTTCAAATACCTCTTAATAGTGCACACCGATACATCATCTCTAGATCACTCGTTTTATCACCAAACTCCTCAATAATGCGATCCAAGTCATTATTTTATTACTATAACATCTAAAAAAAACCTCTGCAAATGTCTGTGATGTTCTTTTGAATGCTGGATGCAGAAGCAGCTATCTTGTTTGTTTATGTCCGTGTTATCTATGTGGTGTCGGGGCTATGAGTATTCATGAGATATACCTTTTTCTGCCATTGAATGGTTTTGTCTGCTTTTCCAGGGGAAAAAATGACTAGAGACCTGTTTTTTTGCGTCTTTTTGATGATGTTGGACAGTGTCCGACATTGGACAGGAAAGGGTTAAGCAGTGTATATATAATCTGAAATAAAAACACATTGGAAATGTGAAATGCAAAGTTAGCAAAAGTGCCCAGCCATTTAAAGTAGAGATATCAAAAACACAAGCCACATTTCAGGAAACTTTTGGGGCAACCTTGCCCAGCACAAAGCAAATAGGCACAACTGTAAAACCGATGGGGGTCAAGGTTGCCCCAATTGTTTCTACTAACTTGGCTTGTGTTTTTCAGGCACACTAAAAGCGGCTCAAATGCATGAAAAACACAAGCCAAGTTATTAGAATCAATTGGGGCAACCTTGCCCACCCCCAATTGTGCCTATTTACTTTAAATGGCTGGGCACTTTTGATAACTTGGTGTATTTTCACATTTCCAATGTGTTTTTGTTTCAGATATGTTTCTTAAGCGATAGTGCCCATCAATGAAGGCTCTACCGTCTGACAGTGACCACAACTGGAGTTATGCGTCCTGAGCCGAAGACGATGGCGCTAACGAAAGTCGAGGTCCACTACCCCACGATACAGCCTTCATTGAGAGGGCACCGTCGCAGTTAGAAAACAAGTCTCATTATTTTCTATTAAAAAAACACTTTGAAACCAACATTTAACTTGAACTGGTAATGATTCGCCGGGTACCCTCCAGCGAAGTTGTTTTAGGATAGTAGCCCCAAAAATGTTCATAAAGGATCGCACACATAATTTGAGAAACAAAATTTACTTTATTAAAACAAATAACGCTTTGTTTTTGTTGAAAGATTCTGTGTCTGAGCTGCAGTCAAGTGGACAGGCTGTGATTGGCTGACTCGGCAGTTACAGGTGCAGGATTGATTGCTTTTGTCGATGCAAAGTATTGATTGGCTGGTTTTGGGTGGATAAGTAATGTAATTTGTAACAATTGTGTGTTTGTTTAGTATTTGCTGTCCAATAGATGTGAACTAAGCTTAAATACAGCAAGTCAAAATGAAAAAGCCAGCACTTGTGCAGATTGATTTTAAATTTGATTCACAGGTTATGTGGTGACGTTCCAGCAGGTATCTACTGTGTAGTAATGCCCACTATAGCTGGAAGCTGACTGGCTGATTATACTGAATAGTTTTCAAATGTTTTTTTTTTTTTACTGCAAGTGTTTCTTAGCACTAATCCACACTATGTGACTGTTGTAATACGTTTATACAGCGTAAATAAATCTGTCAAGAAAGTAGCAGATTACAACTTCACTATATTTTACTACCCTTGGTAGTCATGTTTAGAAATAAACCCAGTGAACGATATCTGTTTATGTTTGTCATCTGTAATTGCAAGACAGAGGTTTCAATAAATGCTTGATGCATTATTATAAATCGTTGAATGTTTTTCCCTCTGTAATGATGGCATCCTTGCTGGCGAACACATTTTTCTTGGAGCAGGCCTGGGCTCTGTTATAATTACATTTACAACTACAGCAGAATTGTTTGCTGAAATGGCAATTCCAGTAGCAATCACGCTGCAGTTCTAATTCCATTTAGGGCTGCAACAAGGGTGCATTTTGACCTTCGAAGGTTCGGAACAGATAACCGAAGGATGGTACTAATTTGCATAATTTACTGGCGATGTTACCATAGCTACTTGTTTATATTTGAAAATCCTATTATTTTACAGGTAAGCCATATACATGGAATAAAACATTCATATGTAGTTTAAAAATACATTATGTAGAACAGTAATCATGTTTTTATAATTGAAATAAAAAAATATATATACATTGTTTATTTACACGTAATTGATGTTGCTTGCGCATAAGCTTGCATTGCAGCAGCATGAACTGCAGCGGACTGAGGCAGAACAAAGTAATTTAACAGTGACCGTTCCAAGCAGGTTATCGGTCACAGTTAGGTTTTACTACTACTAAATATATTAATAATAATAATATGAACTTATGATTGTAAAGTAACCCCAGAGATTGGATGTGCCTCCGTGAAATCCCAAACAGCAGAGTGGTTTCGAGACATCTTTCAATAAAGCTTATGATATCGCTTTGCTGTCGAGATGGTGAATGAAGAAATTTGCCTCTGGTTAACACGGGCTGGAGGGGCGGACGGTGCTCAGTTTTTTCGAAATTTAAATTGTTAGTGTTTGCGTATATTTTGTATGTTTCCAACATATTCTTCCACAGCACTTCTCGTACACTGTCTTGTACACGAGGTATTCAGTACGTAGTTTACAGAAGCACTACAACCGCTACAGGTACTTTTGTTTAAGTAATATGCATTATACAAATAAAAAGATCAAACTTTGCATGTGCGTGACATCTAATGTGTGATTTATAGTATTCACACATTGTCAAATGATTTCTGTTAACAGAAAAAAAAAAAATAATAACTGCGTGAAAGGCTTCCCACACATTACCATGTTTATTGTGTTTGTTCTATACCCAGCAGTAATCACAGGTACAAACACATAATAGAACGGCTTTTCAAACAAACAATAGGGGGGGTGGGTGCTAAAGTGGTTGAAAATCCGAGAGTAACGATCGCTCAACATGGAACTGAGAATGATTCACCTTGGAAAGGAGTGGAATTGAACTGGAACTCAATGGTGTAATTACAATTCGTACAGCAGTGTGTGTATTTACTAGAACCCCCCCCCTGTTTGATTGCTTTGCGTATGAAATCTAAACCACTGCAACTGAAAGTCTTGGAAAATTGTCACGCAAATGAGAGATTGTCTAATTTGACTGATGACTTTAATCGGCCACACATGCAATTCATTTTAAACAGTAAGAGATAAAGGAACACATAGCCACACATGGTAAAATGCAGACTTTATAGTTGTTTAAGATGTCTAATTGAAGCACAAAGTGGTCTAACATTTTCACACACAAGGGCCTATTGTTTCTCTAGCACTGACTACTGAGCGGAAATTGAAATTTTCACCCCCAGAGGTTTATAACGGTATATAAAGGATATAAATTTGCACACCACTGTACATGTGTCCTGTCGATCATATAAACAATGTGTTGAAAGACCAGTTCATTTTTGCAGCTTACATCATGGTAGTTCCATTAAAAGTGGCTAATAAAACAGTCAATACATTATCTCCTTCCACTCCTATAGATCTCAGATATGCAGTTGTGAAACATTCTACTAAACTTGTATTTTCATTTTAAAACATGCTATCTGGTACTAAACCGGGTTAATTACATCTCTGTTTGCAAGCCGTGCTTTTACACTGTCTTGCACTTCCTGTGTCACCTGAAGGGTGAAATAGGCCCCACCCCTTCACCGGCTTTTTTCCTGTTAATAACCAATCAGCTGCGGCTTCCCGCATTGACTGACATGCTTTCAGCCAGTAACATGCAAAATGATCAAAGAGGTAAAGCAGAAAAAGACTTCCTGGGAGGAAAGGCAAACAAGCTGATAACTAGCATAGTACCAGATCAGGGATAGTAATAAGACCTATTGCACAGCAGTGTCACCCATTCCAGGTTTTATTACCAGCTTGATTAGCCACAGTGTGTATAGGTAACAAGCTCAGGTGTGTCTTATTAAACTCACAGTGAAACCAGGGGCTATTGCACAAAAGTTACTTTAAAAAAAGTCAGGTTTAGTTTAAGTTATCTGGTTTGAGTTAACAGGATATAACTTAGCGGCTAACTGTTGCAGGAACATAGACTGAGTTTAAATTAATCTAGATAACTCAAGTCGGGATAATGATTCTATTGATGTGGGTGGAACCAACTGTTTGAGTGTGTTGTCATGGTAATCTTTATTAAAAATGGAGAAGGAAAGGGAGGCTTTTTTACTGCTTCCGAGCAACAAATTTGAGTTTCAACATATGAGAATGTTAAAAGAAAAATGTTTTAACAACAACAACAAAAAAAACACTGCTACTGCCAATAAAGCCAGGATGGCAGCCTGGCAAACTGTAGCTGAGGCTGTAACGCCTCAGTATACAGTCGTATCCCAAGTACACAAGCACAAATCCCCTGACTTTATCATTTATGTTATATATTATTTATATTTATATCTCGCTGTATTCTGATTAATAGAGAGTACTCTTTTTATTTCAATCCACCGCACCAAACCCTTTAAGTAAAAAATGTAATAATAATGAAACATGAAAAATGATAATAATAATGAAGAAATAATAATGAAAAATTAAAAATATGTATGTTCATAGATGTTTTTTCCTTATTTATATGGACAAAAACATTAAATATATATATATTATAATAGTTACCTGCAATAGCATAGAATGCCTCCTTGTTCTGCTTCACTGGACCATGTACGGGGAATTTCACGAACACTGGCAGCAGCTTCTTCAGTACCAGGTACACTTTCCTCATAGCTCTGCATATCGTTGCCTTATTAAGATTTTCTGCATTGCTGACTGTATGCAAAAATGTTCCACAGGCCATAAATCTTAGAGTTATGCAGAGTACCTGTATATGTAAGGGCTCTGCTCCGTCGGGTTGGTTGCTCATGGGAGGGTCATACAGGATACCATCCCTAGAGAAGCGGTATCGCTCGTACAGGGTAGAATCTGGATTATTAAATCGGGTCCTGGTGATCACTGAGTACCCTCTCCCCATGAAAACCTCTTCTTATAATTATAGCACCAACATCTACCACTCTCGGTATAAAAGGTGAGGCAATGTTTTTTTTCAGTTTAAAAGTCAGGATTAATCTTTGTTAACCTGCTCTGAAGCAGGTTAGTTTAATGGGATATATTACCATGGATTTAAGCCATTATCTTGTTTTGTGCAATAGACTAAGCCTGACTTTCACAATTAAACCTCATTTGTGCAATAGGCCCCAGGAATGGATCACACTGCTATGCAAAGGGAGTCTTACTTCCATCCCTGTGATTTTCTATGAGAGAGTGTCAATATAGAGATCAACAGGAATGGATATACGACTCCTATTGCATAGCAGTTTAATCCATTCCAGGTTTTACTACCAGTTTGATTAGCCACAGTGTGTATAGGTAACACGCTCAGGTGTGTCTTATTATTAAACTCCTAGTGAAACCAGGAATGGATCACACTGCTATGCAATGGGAGTCTTACTTCCATCATTGTGATTTTCTATGAGAGAGTGTCAATATAGAGATCAACAGGAATGGATATAAGACTCCTATTGCACAGCAGTGTCATCCATTCCAGGTTTTACTACCAGCTTGATCAGCTGTGTCTTATTATCAAACTCATAGTATGAACAGGCCTGTATCACACTGCTCTGGAAAGGGAGTCTCATTTCCACCCCTGTAATTGTGACGGCTGGTTTAAAATGAACCTCATGTTTGCTGTAACAGGTTTGTCTTTAAAAAGCTGCACATGGGAGACCTATGTAGTAAATGAAAATGCTAAACTGGTCAGATCTATTGGGATTGTTTTGTAAGCTGCAATTCAAAGCATCACTGCCCACTTTCTGACAATCAGAGTGCAAGAGAGTTGAAGTTAGAGCAGTGACCGTTCCCAGAGTAAGGATATTCACCACCACCCACCCTCGCTTTAGCTGCTGGACTGGAACCTGGAAAATATGAACAGTAGGATGAATAGGATCAGTATTAGGTCCTCTGCTATTCACAGACACATGGCAAATGACATTTAATAGAGAAAAATGTAAAGTACTGCACACAGGCAATAAAAATGTGCATTATAAATATCATATGGGAGATACTGAAATTGAAGAAGGAATCTGTGAAAAAGACCTAGGAGTTTATGTTGACTCAGAAATGACTTCATCTAGACAATGTGGGGAAGCTATAAAAAAAAAAAAGCCAACAAGATGCTGTGATATATTGTGAGAAGTGTTGAATTTAAATCAAGGGAAGTAATGTTAAAACTTTACAATGCATTATTAAGACCTCATCCTAGAATATTGTGTTCAGTTCTGGTCACTTCGTTACAAAAAGGATATTGCTGCTCTAGAAAGAGTGCAAAGCCAGGCTGTGTGGTCCAGTGGTTAAAGAAAAGGGCTTGTAACCAAAAGGTCCCCGGTTCAAATCTCACCTCAGCCACTGCCTAATTGTGTGACCCTCAGCAAGTCAATTAACCTCCTTGTGCTCTGTGAGACGTAATTGTAAGTGACTCTGCAGTTGATGCATAGTTCACACACCCTAGTCTCTGTAAGTCGTCTTGGATAAAGGTGTCTGCTAAATAAACAAATAAAGAAGAGCAACCAGAATTATCCTGGGTTTAAAAGGAATGTCGTATGCAGACAGGCTATAATAATTGAATCTATTCAGTCTTGAACAAGATTTAATTCTTGTTCAATATTCTTGAACAAAGAAGACTACACGGTGATTTGATTCAAGCATTCAAAATCCTAAAAGGGGGTGGCGCACAATTGGCTGAGCATCACCCGGGGGGAGGGAGGGTTAGGTCGGCCAGGGTATCCTCGGCTCACCGCGCAACAGAGACCCCTGTAGTCTGGCTGGGCACCTGCCGGCTTACCTGTAAGCTGCCCGAGAGCTGCGTTGTCCTCCGACGCTCTAGCTCTTGGGTGGATGCATGGTGAGTCCGCAGTGTGAAAAAAAGCAGTCGGCACTTAGAGTTATGCCAGTGCATTACAGCTACGGCCAAAAGTTTTGCATCATCACCCTATAGAAGGAACTAAATTGTCTTCATAAAGTCGAATGAATCCTGCTGAATAATGTCACTTTTAACATATTGAATTGCATACCCTTAGTAGTTGTCCATGTACTTGGCGTAAAAAAACTTTTTTTGGATTACATACATTGTGATTTTTGTTAAAGCAGAAAGTGGATATTTGTCTGATTTTGTTCAATTATATATAGCTTTAGTAGCATTTTTAACCCTTAGCAGTCCATTTATTCAGCTCGTCTCAGGCGCGTCCGGTCCAATTTATTTTCACACGCGCAGTTTATTTTAGACGTGCTGTTTAAATGTTTTTTTTCACAGTAAAACAGGTTTAAAAGGCTCTGCATATCAACAGGACACTCAATACTGCATCTCCAGCCCCGACCCACCCCTTGTTCGCTATATTTTTCAAATACCTCTTAATAGTGCATACCGATACATCATCTCTAGATCACTCGTTTTATCACCAAACTCCTCAATAATGCGATCCAATTCATTATTTTATTACTATAACATCTAAAAAAAACCTCTGCAAATGTCTGTGATGTTCTTTTGAATGCTGGATGCAGAAGCAGCTATCTTGTTTGTTTATGTCCGTGTTATCTATGTGGTGTCGGGGCTATGAGTATTCATGAGATATACCTTTTTCTGCCATTGAATGGTTTTGTCTGCTTTTCCGGGGGAAAAAATGACTAGAGACCTGTTTTTTTGCGTCTTTTTGATGATGTTGGACAGTGTCCGACATTGGACAGGAAAGGGAAAATTGCGATGTCGAACCAGGTCCGTCATAGGACCGCAAAGGGTTAAGCAGTGTGTTGTGTGAAATTTTAATTACTTTAAATTTAAAAGGAAGTTAATGTGGAGGTAAATAAGACAATTACTACACAGAGTAATTCCAAATAAGGTCCGCTTTATTTCACACCCTTGATACAATAATAGACAAACACACATACAAGAATATATTAATCAGAGATATAATATACTCATAGAGACGCAACTGAACTAATCCTTACCCTTCCAAGCAGATCGGGAGAGCCCCTCGACCCCGGTAAGAGAAAGCAGCTGTCTCCAAAACTACCGAGCAGGACTGCGCAAATCCTCACGGCCGACTCTCCTCAACAAAGGTTATATTAATCACAGATCAATACAACCCATGAGACGCAACTGAACTAATTCTTACCCTTGCAAGCAGATCGGGAGAGCCCCTCGACCCTAGTAAGAGAAAGCAGCTGTCTCCAAAAATACCGAGCAGGACTGCGCAAATCCCCACGGCTGACTCTCACCAGAGCAGGGGGGAACCCGTCCTTTATAGCTTACCAAGTTAGGCTTCCGCGTGCGAGAGAGTAATTGGCCAGATCACTTTCTCGAGGCTCGCCCTGTGAATCATTTCTGTAAGCTATCCCTTTTCCCATAACATTCTGAGACAAACAAGATAGATAAGCGGTACAAAAACAAGTTAGTTGAGCAGTACGAAAACAAGTTAGATAAACAGTACAGAAACAAATTATACAAGCAGTACAGGTTATTACAGGGCAAGGGCACAGATGGACTCGAACGCATTTCTATAACTTTCTAGAACATTTTTTTTTTATTTCATTCGGCCCTTCGGTCAAGATCCATCTGTGCACTGCCAAATACATTGTTCGCTGTGTAATTCTGCGAAGATAGATACATAAACATATTTGCCATACACATAAAAGAAATACAATCCCCAATAATATTAAGATGGGGTGGATTAATATATTTAATATTCCTTTAGCCTTTGGTGACCATCCCTCAAATATGGACCACCACGCATCTTGTGCATTACATTCAATAACTTTCCCTAACCCTAAGATTGTATTTTGTGCCATTATCGTTTTAATTTTTAATACAGTAGCATTGTGTTGATGTTGTTTTGCTAAGTATAAACACCCAGAATAAGGCACATAAGTAAGTTGTGGATGGGTATGCACCGTACTTATACATAATTTATGAGGGCCAACTTCGTGCAAAATTTCCCTCAATGGCTCATGTCTCCATTATTTCTTCCTTCATTGTTTTTAAAAGGTCACCCGCAAATATTCTACAATCTGTTGCTTTGGTCAAATATAGCTGTACCCTGGAGCCTAATCCCTTGGTTTACATACATCTGTCCATTCCCCAATCTTTCTATTCCTTCTCCCACAGTACTTGCTATCCAAGTTTGCCCTTTTGACATTTGATAAATATCCCAGCTGTTTGCAACAGAATTTCCTGCACCAAACCAGCCTGCTATTTCATCAAAAAGCCCCCTCTTACTACGTTTCTCATTACCTTCACACATTCTCATTACCTTCACACATTCTCATTACCTTCACACATTCTCATTACCTTCACACATTCTTTTGGCTATTCGCTCTTTGTAATCTTTTATTGTACTACCTATTTCCCTTTGAAGCCAATTCTGGATATTGGTGTGTTGCTTGCAATGCTGTTCAAACATAACAGTTAGATTTGTGAACTTATACATTACATACGATAATACAAAATTAATGTCTAATATAGGTAACCATATTTTTCAGTAGAACAGCTGTTTTCAATTGGTATTTCCATTCAACATAGGATGTCCCATTACCTTACAAGTACATATTAATATAGTATTATGTTCCTAACAACACTCCAAATAATCCATTGCAAGACACCAACCATTTTACCTCCCTAACATGGGTGGCAGATACAATGTCTTAACAATGTCACTCTTAAGTGCCATGAACAACACAAACTCCATACTCCCAGTGCCTCTAGAGGGCAATTTTACAACCTTTGCAGTTTTTGTTATTTTACTGAATGTGATTAGTAATAAATTACATGAGACCTTCCCATCTCTGCATTCCAGGATCGCTGACATATTACCTTTAGTATCTTTAAACTAAGACAAATCTTTTCACCAATCATACATCTATACCCCAAGTTTATAATACGTAGTTTCATTATCAGGTATGTTAACTGAAATTAACAGTCCCCATTACATCCCCAAAAATGTCACTTTAACGTCATCATAAATATTTCTTCTTTTGATATGCAGACCGGAATGGTTCCCCATATGTAAGAATGTCTCTGTGGTTTCAGATACTTCCTCATGACCGTCTCTCAGCAACTTACACTCTTGTTCCAGATATATGGTAGAGCTTAATTACTACATATCATGGACAAGCATTGTAAAGTTCTGCAGGTTAATATGTACAGTTACTGTTTGCATATCCAAATTGTCCCACAAGTGTACTGGAACTTTCTGCACAAACTCTTCTGAAATGGTCCTCTCAGTTCCAATGAACAGCACTGTGCTTCCATTCCACATAAACGCCATCAGTATTATCTCGGGACCTGTGGAGAACAAGTGCAGTATTTATTCTTTTGATCAATATCTGATTTAATTTCAAAATTCAAAAGGGTTAATTCTTGAATATTCTCTTTTTCATCTGCATTGATAATGTTATTGCAATTCTAAGAATCGCCAATGTCTGTTAATTCTATCTTGTATTTTTCTCAGAGCCTATGTCCACCCCATATTGTGAACATAATATAACATATCAGTTCCAGCATGAACCTGTAGGAGAAGAGAAAAGCCTTAGACCTGTGTCTGTACTCTGAAAGTAACTACAAATCTCTATCTACTTCATTGCTCACAATTACTACTCTAAACTAACTGCATCAGTGCCATTAGGAATTTCCGTTCTCCGGCAGGCTTGCTTATCAGTGAAACTAGTTTTCGTTTTCAAGCCAGTTTTCACTCCCTCATTTTTGTATTGCCAATTTCAAATTGGTTTCTCCCAGTTTGTCCATTATCTCATATGGACCTCCCCAATCAGCCTTCCAACCCCCGCCTTTTTTTTTTTTCCAAATATTTGGACCGCTAAAACTAGCCGGTCCTTCCATCCTCTCAGTATGTTGCCACTACTTTAATTTCCTTCAATTGCATTTTCATCATTTATACCCTATATTCACATTAACCAACAGGCTGTCTATCATACCAGTACCACAATCCATCAAGCCTGCAGTCCTATACTGCACCATCAATAATCTCATGTCACTCACGATTTATTCATGTTTCAGTTATCACATTAATCTAATTATCATCACCTCTCCTGCAAGAAGCTCCGTAAAAAACTAATTGTAACCAACATAAACAAAACACATCGTAAACATGTGTGCAAACATCCCATTTCACATCACTCGCGTAGCTCTGAGTGACACTGCTTTTGTCTCCTGCATCACTGCATTCTGATGCCTTAGCAGAAGTTCAAATCCCTGTAGATCACTCTGATATCGATTGTGACCTCTTTTTCCCCATTTGAATTGTATTTTATGCTCTCTAACAATTCAACTTTTTTTTCTTCTACTCGTGTATGGTAGTGTGCTTTAGCAACATCAGAATAAACCCAGTTAATACTGATAACATCAGTGCTTTATTAAACTACGTGTTTTCCATTCAAAGAGAATGCAATCTCCCTGTTTAATTCAACATGAACTAAACAATCATTAATAAACAGACCCCTTAAAAATAAAACATCATTTTAACTCTGCACTTTTTTTAGCTAAATCAATAATACAAACTCTACCACTCATGTGATCTTGGTTTCAAATATGTATTCATAGGTGATTCATAAAATTCACCCGTGTCTTAAACATAAAATTCACTCTCAAACAAACACTTAACATTCATTCATGAAAATATTTTTAAAATATTTCCAGGTCGATAATTTAATTTGTTTCAGATTTATTGATCTCCAAAAACATTTGTTCTCTTCCTAAAAGTCTTTTTATTTTTTTAGTCTGTCTAACAGTGATCTATTCTCATTCTCTACATAGTCTTTTCTCTCTCTGCCCAAATATGGTCACGCAAGTTTTTTTTTTATTCCTCCCTGAATCTGCGACCAGGGAGACACAGACCCTGCGTACCAAAACAATACCACCACTTTCTTTTCAAGTAAACCCTCTATCAGAAAGACAAAATGTTCCTCTTGTTTACCAATATAATCCTGAACAAACTATTAATTGTTGCTTTGTATATTTGTGTTATTGTTTTAGTTCAAAGGTTGGCCATTCCTTTGCATTCAAACACTAACACAACACAAATAACTCATCAATTAACCTGGGTCTCTTTCCCTTATCAAACCCTCTTATGATCAAGGCAAGATAATAGACATTTATGCTGGTTCTTAGTACATAGTTTTTTCTAAGATGTTACTTTATCTCCACGCTTGAGCAAAATCAGAATTACTCAAACAATCCTTATTAAACAACTTCTTAATAACTCTTAAAGTGCCTTGCTCTTTTTCCTACTTACAAGATACACACTCCTGACCTGTTACATGAACGTATACATTACTGTTCTATATATATATATATTCCCTTTTTGCCATATTTTAAAACATAGTCTATGTTCTATATTCTCCAGTCATCCATTTGATGACCCTCAATATTATCTTCTAACATATTTGGAGTTGATCAGACTCCCAACAAAACACAAAACTAACAAACAAACAACAACACTTTTTAGTTTTGTCTTGTTTTTACCAATATTCTGTGTTTAAAGCTATGCTTAATGAAGCATAAACTTTTATTTTGGTTTACTGCACATTTAATTTACACTTTTGTATGTGCTATTTGGGCTTAACTGGAACTTATTGTCTGATTGTTCCTTATCTGTACCACCTAATGTGGACAGTTAAATAAGAGGCTTATCCTATTGCCCCCTTATCGTGACTTATAAACCAAACAGTAAAAACAAAGACAAAACAGGTGCAACAAATCCTCTCAAAAACAAACATAAAACATAAATCCGAGTATGCCCGTACATGTTAAGCACTACAAACCCGTATAACTAGTCCTTAGACATATTGTATTTTGCTCGTTTCAATAGTTTAAACCAAGATTCTAGCAGCCCTCCGCCTTTTCTCAATTCTAGTGCCCCATCACTATGAATGGTTTCATCCCATTCAGGCAGCACCTCAGGCTCAAGCTCCTTATTCTTGCGTTTAAACATTGTGATTATTTACGTCCAAACTTCCTTTTAGAGTCCTGCCGACTACGCCAATAATGTTGTGTGAAATTTTAATTACTTTAAATTTAAAAGGAAGTTAATGTGGAGGTAAATAAGACAATTACTACACAGAGTAATTCCAAATAAGGTCCGCTTTATTTCACACCCTTGATACAATAATAGACAAACACACATACAAGAATATATTAATCAGAGATATAATATACTCATAGAGACGCAACTGAACTAATCCTTACCCTTCCAAGCAGATCGGGAGAGCCCCTCGACCCCGGTAAGAGAAAGCAGCTGTCTCCAAAACTACCGAGCAGGACTGCGCAAATCCTCACGGCCGACTCTCCCCAAACAAAGGTTATATTAATCACAGATCAATACAACCCATGAGACGCAACTGAACTAATTCTTACCCTTGCAAGCAGATCGGGAGAGCCCCTCGACCCTGGTAAGAGAAAGCAGCTGTCTCCAAAACTACCGAGCAGGACTGCGCAAATCCTCACGGCTGACTCTCACCAGAGCAGGGGGGAACCCGTCCTTTATAGCTTACCAAGTTAGGCTTCCGCGTGCGAGAGAGTAATTGGCCAGATCACTTTCTCGAGGCTCACCCTGTGAATCATTTCTGTAAGCTATCCCTTTTCCCATAACATTCTGAGACAAACAAGATAGATAAGCGGTACAAAAACAAGTTAGTTGAGCAGTACGAAAACAAGTTAGATAAACAGTACAGAAACAAATTATACAAGCAGTACAGGTTATTACAGGGCAAGGGCACAGATGGACTCGAACGCATTTCTATAACTTTCTAGAACATTTTTTTTTATTTCACAGTGTATATATAATCTGAAATAAAAACACATTGGAAATGTGAAATGCAAAGTTAGCAAAAGTTCCCAGCCATTTAAAGTAGAGATATCAAAAACACAAGCCACATTTCAGGAAACTTTTGGGGCAACCTTGCCCAGCACAAAGCAAATAGGCACAACTGTAAAACCGATGGGGGTCAAGGTTGCCCCAATTGTTTCTACTAACTTGGCTTGTGTTTTTCAGGCACACTAAAAGCGGCTCAAATGCATGAAAAACACAAGCCAAGTTATTAGAATCAATTGGGGCAACCTTGCCCACCCCCAATTGTGCCTATTTACTTTAAATGGCTGGGCACTTTTGATAACTTGGTGTATTTTCACATTTCCAATGTGTTTTTGTTTCAGATATGTTACTTAAGCGATAGTGCCCATCAATGAAGGCTCTACCATCTGACAGTGACCACAACTGGAGTTATGCGTCCTGAGCCGAAGACGATGGCGCTAACGAAAGTCGAGGTCCACTACCCCACGATACAGCCTTCATTGAGAGGGCACCGTCGCAGTTAGAAAACAAGTCTCATTATTTTCTATTAAAAAAACACTTTGAAACCAACATTTAACTTGAACTGGTAATGATTCGCCGGGTACCCTCCAGCGAAGTTGTTTTAGGATAGTAGCCCCAAAAATGTTCATAAAGGATCGCACACATAATTTGAGAAACAAAATTTACTTTATTAAAACAAATAACGCTTTGTTTTTGTTGAAAGATTCTGTGTCTGAGCTGCAGTCAAGTGGACAGGCTGTGATTGGCCGACTCGGCAGTTACAGGTGCAGGATTGATTGCTTTTGTCGATGCAAAGTATTGATTGGCTGGTTTTGGGTGGATAAGAAATGTAATTTGTAACAATTGTGTGTTTGTTTAGTATTTGCTGTCCAATAGATGTGAACTAAGCTTAAATACAGCAAGTCAAAATGAAAAAGCCAGCACTTGTGCAGATTGATTTTAAATTTGATTCACAGGTTATGTGGTGACGTTCCAGCAGGTATCTACTGTGTAGTAATGCCCACTATAGCTGGAAGCTGACTGGCTGATTATACTGAATAGTTTTCAAATGTTTTTTTTTTTTTTTTACTGCAAGTGTTTCTTAGCACTAATCCACACTATGTGACTGTTGTAATACGTTTATACAGTGTAAATAAATCTGTCAAGAAAGTAGCAGATTACAACTTCACTATATTTTACTACCCTTGGTAGTCATGTTTAGAAATAAACAATATCTGTTTATGTTTGTCATCTGTAATTGCAAGACAGAGGTTTCAATAAATGCTTGATGCATTATTATAAATCGTTGAATGTTTTTCCCTCTGTAATGATGGCATCCTTGCTGGCGAACACATTTTTCTTGGAGCAGGCCTGGGCTCTGTTATAATTACATTTACAACTACAGCAGAATTGTTTGCTGAAATGGCAATTCCAGTAGCAATCACGCTGCAGTTCTAATTCCATTTAGGGCTGCAACGAAGGGTGCATTTTGACCTTCGAAGGTTCGGAACAGATAACCGAAGGATGGTACTAATTTGCATAATTTACTGGTGATGTTACCATAGCTACTTGTTTATATTTGAAAATCCTATTATTTTACAGGTAAGCCATATACATGGAATAAAACATTCATATGTAGTTTAAAAATACATTATGTAGAACAGTAATCATGTTTTTATAATTGAAATAAAAAAATATATATACATTGTTTATTTACACGTAATTGATGTTGCTTGCGCATAAGCTTGCATTGCAGCAGCATGAACTGCAGCGGACTGAGGCAGAACAAAGTAATTTAACAGTGACCGTTCCAAGCAGGTTATTGGTCACAGTTAGGTTTTACTACTACTAAATGTATTAATAATAATAATATGAACTTATGATTGTAAAGTGACCCCAGAGATTGGATGTGCCTCCGTGAAATCCCAAACAGCAGAGTGGTTTCGAGACATCTTTCAATACAGCTTATGATATCGCTTTGCTGTCGAGATGGTGAATGAAGAAATTTGCCTCTGGTTAACACGGGCTGGAGGGGCGGACGGTGCTCAGTTTTTTCGAAATTTAAATTGTTAGTGTTTGCGTATATTTTGTATGTTTCAAACATATTCTTCCACAGCACTTCTCTTACACTGTCTTGTACACAAGGTATTCAGTACGTAGTTTACAGAAGCACTACAACCGCTAGAGGTACTTTTGTTTAAGTAATATGCATTATACAAATAAAAAGATCAAACTTTGCATGTGAGTGACATCTAATGTGTGATTTATAGTATTCACACATTGTCAAATGATTTCTGTTAACAGAAAAAAAAAACACATTGCGTGAAAGGTTTCCCACACATTACCATGTTTACTGTGTTTGTTCTATACGCAGCAGTAATCATGGCTTTTCAAACAAACAATTGGGGGGGGTGGGGGGGGGGGGTGCTAAATTGGTTGAAAATCCGAGAGTAACGATCGCTCAACATGGAACTGAGAATGATTCACCTTGGAAAGGAGTGGAATTGAACTGGAACTGATCAATTATATGGTGTGTAGTTACAATTGGTACAGCAGTGTGTGTATTTACTAGAACCCACCTCCCTGTTTGATTGCTGTGCGTATGAAATCTAAACCACTGCAACTGAAAATCTTGGAAAATTAGCAGGCAAATGAGAGATTGTCTAATTTGACTGATGACTTTAATCGGCCACACATGCAATTCATTTTAAACAGTAAGAGATAAAGGAACACATAGCCACACATGGTAAAATGCAGACTTTTTAGTTGTTTAAGTGTCTAATTGAAGCACAAAGTGGTCTAACATTTTCACACACAAGGGCCTATTGTTTCTCTAGCACTAACTACTGAGCGGAAATTGAAATTTTCACCCCCAGAGGTTTATAACGGTATATAAAGGATATAACTGAGAAATCTTGAGGTGTTCTAGTAAATTTGCACACTACTGTACATGTGTCCTGTTGATCATATAAACAAATTTTTGCAGCTTACATCATGGTAGTTCCATTAAAAGTGGCTAACAAAACAGTCAATACATTATCTCCATCCACTCATATAGATCTCAGATATGCAGTTTTGAAACATTCTACTAAACTTGTATTTTCATTTTAAAACATGCTATCTGGTACTAAACCGGGTTAATTACATCTCTGTTTGCTTTTACACTGTCTTGCACTTCCTGTGTCACCTGAAGGGTGAAATAGGCCCCACCCCTTCACCGGCTGTTTTCCTGTTAATAACCAATCAGATGCTGCGGAGGGTCATACAGGATACCATCCCTAGAGAAGCGGTATCGCTCGTACAGGGTAGAATCTGGATTATTAAATCGGGTCCTGGTGATCACTGAGTACCCTCTCCCCATGAAAACCTCTCAGCACCAACATCTACCACTCTCGGTATAAAAGGTGAGGCAATGTTTTTTTTCAGTTTAAAAGTCAGGATTAATCTTTGTTAACCTGCTCTGAAGCAGGTTAGTTTAATGGGATATATTACTATGGATTTAAGCCTATTATCTTGTTTTGTGCAATAGACTAAGCCTGACTTTCACAATTAAACCTCATTTGTGCAATAGGCCCCAGGAATGGATCACACTGCTATGCAAAGGGAGTCTTACTTCCATCCCTGTGATTTTCTATGAGAGAGTGTCAATATAGAGATCAACAGGAATGGATATACGACTCCTATTGCATAGCAGTTTAATCCATTCCAGGTTTTACTACCAGTTTGATTAGCCACAGTGTGTATAGGTAACACGCTCAGGTGTGTCTTATTATTAAACTCCTAGTGAAACCAGGAATGGATCACACTGCTATGCAATGGGAGTCTTACTTCCATCATTGTGATTTTCTATGAGAGAGTGTCAATATAGAGATCAACAGGAATGGATATAAGACTCCTATTGCACAGCAGTGTCATCCATTCCAGGTTTTACCAGCTTGATCAGCTGTGTCTTATTATCAAACTCATAGTATGAACAGGCCTGTATCACACTGCTCTGGAAAGGGAGTCTCATTTCCACCCCTGTAATTGTGACGGCTGGTTTAAAATGAACCTCATGTTTGCTGTAACAGGTTTGTCTTTAAAAAGCTGCACATGGGAGACCTATGTAGTAAATGAAAATGCTAAACTGGTCAGATCTATTGGGATTGTTTTGTAAGCTGCAATTCAAAGCATCACTGCCCACTTTCTGACAATCAGAGTGCAAGAGAGTTGAAGTTAGAGCAGTGACCGTTCCCAGAGTAAGGATATTCACCACCACCCACCCTCGCTTTAGCTGCTGGACTGGAACCTGGAAAATATGAACAGTAGGATGAATAGGATCAGTATTAGGTCCTCTGCTATTCACAGACACATGGCAAATGACATTTAATAGAGAAAAATGTAAAGTACTGCACACAGGCAATAAAAATGTGCATTATAAATATCATATGGGAGATACTGAAATTGAAGGAATCTGTGAAAAAGACCTAGGAGTTTATGTTGACTCAGAAATGACTTCATCTAGACAATGTGGGGAAGCTATAAAAAAAAAAAAGCCAACAAGATGCTGTGATATATTGTGAGAAGTGTTGAATTTAAATCAAGGGAAGTAATGTTAAAACTTTACAATGCATTATTAAGACCTCATCCTAGAACATTGTGTTCAGTTCTGGTCACTTCGTTACAAAAAGGATATTGCTGCTCTAGAAAGAGTGCAAAGCCAGGCTGTGTGGTCCAGTGGTTAAAGAAAAGGACTTGTAACCAAAAGGTCCCCGGTTCAAATCTCACCTCAGCCACTGCCTAATTGTGTGACCCTGAGCAAGTCAATTAACCTCCTTGTGCTCTGTGAGACGTAATTGTAATTGAC
This sequence comes from Acipenser ruthenus, assembly GCF_902713425.1. Lineage (NCBI taxonomy): Eukaryota > Metazoa > Chordata > Actinopteri > Acipenseriformes > Acipenseridae > Acipenser > Acipenser ruthenus. Next base: position 5,192,457 of record NC_081238.1, read on the forward strand.
ACCCTAGTCTCTGTAAGTTGCCTTGGATAAAGGTGTCTGCTAAATAAACAAATAAAGAAGAGCAACCAGAATTATCCTGGGTTTAAAAGGAATGTCGTATGCAGACAGGCTATAATAATTGAATCTATTCAGTCTTGAACAAGATTCAATTCTTGTTCAATATTCTTGAACAAAGAAGACTACACGGTGATTTGATTCAAGCATTCAAAATCCTAAAAGGGGGTGGCGCACAATTGGCTGAGCATCACCCGGGGGGAGGGAGGGTTAGGTCGGCCAGGGTGTCCTCAGCTCACCGCGCAACAGAGACCCCTGTAGTCTGGCCGGGCACCTGCCGGCTTACCTGTAAGCTGCCCAAGAGCTGCGTTGTCCTCCGACGCTGTAGCTCTTGGGTGGATGCATGGTGAGTCCGCAATCTGAAAAAAAGCAGTCGGCTGACGGCACACGCTTCGGAGGACAGTGTGTGTTCGTCTTCGCCCTCCCAAGTCAGTGCAGGGGTGGTAGCGGTGAGTTGAGCTTAAAAAAAATAATTGGCCATTCTAAATTGGGAGAAAATAATAAAAATAATTGCCAATGACTACATTTAAATAAATAAATAAATATAATTAAAAAATAAATAAAAAAGTGGGCATTCCAGGTTTCCCAGGATGCTTAAACACATCAATGTGATCAGCCAACAAATTCAATCAGCTAAAAAGGAGAGGAAGGAGCTCCATGTGACATTCCTGGATTTGGCTAATGCATATGGTTCAGTGCCACAGGAACTTCTTTGGGCAGCATTTGATTTTTTCAGTGTACTAATGACAATAACAAATTTAGTGAAAGCCTACTTTGGAGATTTGCAATTTAGTTTTTCAATTTCAGAATTCAGCACTGCATGGCAATGCCTAGAATAATGGATTAATTGGAATTATGGCAGGATGCACCATTTCTCCACTGGCTTTTACCATGGCAATGGAAGTAATTATTAGGGGTACTGGGAGGAGAGCGCTTGGCTTCTGGAATGAATCCATGCTCCAGCTCCCATTTCTGTTTCCTTTATGATTATTAAGACATTAAACTGACAGGGATTATCAAGAAATAATAATATAATCTACTATATAATAATAATACAGTGTAAAAACCTCAAACCGTAACAAATGCAGCCATACACACCAGTGAACATTAACTAAGTACTCCTCGTACAGACTGAATTTAATGGAACGTAAGCAAAATAAGCTCTATCACACTTGCACCCGTAGCTTAAGCAGGTGCCCTGTATTCTACACCTCTGCCTAATTTTATGTACGCCAGGACAATATAATAATACACTATAATAATAATAATAATAATAATAATAATAATAATAATAATAATAATAATAATAATAATAATATGTATAGGGCAGGAGATCTAAAATAAATATCAATTGAACACCTTTCGCAGACTTCAGCCTTCAGCCAATGCATAGGTTAGCAAATAATTCATAATCTAGTGAAGTTTAGAGCTTCTAAAAACAAATCATTTATTAGTACTACTCTTAGAGTCAATTTATAGATTCTGCAAAACTTCTCTTCTGCCCCCCCACACCATCCATATTTCTGAACTGTCCTGTAATCCATTTGCATATTTTTCCTATATTATATATGCCAGCGAACCAATACATATGCCACAAACCAATATGAATGACCATTGAATGAATTATTTTTTTCCTCAACAGCACCTCATATCTTAAGATGTCTAGTCCAACAAACATACCCCAGCCTTTAGTCTCAGCTGTGATGTTAAGGATCCAGATGATCACAGTCAGCACTGTTTTGGACAGGGAAAATGAGCTTTTGAAAGCTGCTGAAGCCCTTACTGCCAAGGTTGATACTTTACAGTTTGAAGTTAGACATATAAAGGAAAATAAACAGTGGATTGATACCAGACGATATGACACCCCTGCATTCCATGATAGGAGGCGCCACAGTTCTTCGCCACACTACACCGCTTCTGAAACGCGGGGACATTGCAAATGGGACTGTGCTGATTTAACACTAGAAGCCCCGCGGCAGTCATTTTGGCAGTTTTTGGTTTTAAAATGTAATTTTCTCCAGTCGTGTAACACATATGGGGCTGCGCATTCATGTTCCTTTCTGTCTGTATGTATTAAATATTATCACAAAGCATGAAACGCGGGAGTGTAGAAATAAAGGAGATATATTACATTATACCTAAAAGCCCTGGGAGCAGTCACATGGACAGCCACACAGAAAACAATTGTACTGTGATTATACTGAACGGTATTCTACTTAATTATTTTTATTTACCAGTCCGCAATGTGCTTAGCTGTAATTAGATGAGTGAATGATGGACAGTCTAATGTTTTTCAATCAGCCTTTTCAAAGGCTGGCACCTGCTTGCCAGCTGTGCTGTTTCGTTCAGTCAGTTAGCATTGGGACTAGAGGAAATAAATACCAGAGACCGTGGAGTTTTACAACACAAGAAAATATGGAGTTGATGTTTTGTATCAGATGGCACAGAAGTTTTTTGTGAAAGCTGGCTCCCAATGGTGGCCTGTTCAGGTGTTTTACAATGTATTGGACCTAGCAGCCATCAACTCCTGGGTACTTTACAAAGAATGCACAGAGAAGAATTTACCAAGGAGAAAATATATTTGACAGTTAGCACAGGAACTTCGCAAGAAACATTTGGAACAAAGGGAGACAAAGGGAGACTGCCAAGCGTGTACCCACAGCTGAAGCTGGCAACCTCGCTGAGAGCCGCAAGAGACGCCAATGCCAGGTTGGCAAGTGCAATAAAAATAAAACTTCAGGCAGCTGTGCCCTGTGCAGAAAGGCGGCATGGAGAAGCGCATTATCTTTATTGATTGTGCTTTATTGACAGCTTTAGACTCAAGGTAAAGGAATACCCTTTTGTTGAAAAAAAAGAAAAATGTGCTGTTCACTTCTGTAAAATGTGTTCTAAGTTTATTTATCTATGTTGTTAAGTTGCGATTGCTGTTGAAAAGTTAAAAATGTATTGCTATCGTTTCACTTTTATAAATATGTATGTTGTAAATCGATGTCTGTTCAGATGTTTATTTATTTACATTTTCTTTTTTTGATTTGTAAATCAAATGTTCATATGTACAGTATATATATAGTGTGCTTTGTTTGTTCAAATGTTTATGTGACGTACTCAATAAAAAAAAACGAATTACATCTGACTGTTTATTTATTTATTTCTTAGCAGACGCCCTTACCCAGTTTCTCCTTTCGTTATACTCTTTACAGTGTTCTGAATAAAGCCTTTAGAAAGACGGATGCAGGGCTTTTAGGTATGAGTATATCTCCAGTCCTTCTAGTGTTAAGATGTCATTACGTCAGGACACACACCTGAGCGCACACCACAAGCGTATGGGAGCAGTGAGTGAAGCATTCAACTTCAACTGTGGACCTTGACCATTCCTCTTTTTGTCTTAGAATGTTTATTTTATTTGTTTTTGTCCAGTGCCTGACGGTGAAACAAATAGTAAACAATAATGAAGGTAAGTAGTACAGCAGCGTGTATTACTTAATTTATAATCCCCGGGTTTGCCCCGCAAACAATAGTCCTGTTTTTACTATACACGCACACAAAACACATACACAAGTCTGATAGTACGTGAATTAGTGCTAGTGGTGCAAATAAGAACATAAGAACATAAGAAAGTTTACAAACGAGAGGAGGCCATTCAGCCCATCTTGCTCGTTTGGTTGTTAGTAGCTTATTGATCCCAGAATCTCATCAAGCAGCTTCTTGAAGGAGCCCAGGGTGTCAGCTTCAACAACATTTCTGGGGAGTTGGTTCCAGACCCTCACAATTCTCTGTGTAAAAAGTGCCTATCTTCTGTTCTGAATGCCCCTTTATCTAATCTCCATTTGTGACCCCTGGTCCTTGTTTCTTTTTTCAGGTCAAAAAAGTCACCTGGGTCGACACTGTCTATACCTTTTAGGGGTTTGAATGTTTGAATCAGATCGCCGCATAGCCTTCTTTGTTCAAGACTGAATAAATTCAATTCTTTTAGCCTGTCTGCATACGACATGCCTTTTAAACCCGGGATAATTCTGGTTGCTCTTCTTTGCATTCTTTCTACAGCAGCAATATCCTTTTTGTAACGAGGTGACCAGAACTGAACACAATATTCTAGGTGAGGTCTTACTAATCCATTGTAAAGTTCTAACATTACTTCCCTTGATTTAAATTCAACATTTTCACAATATATCCAAGATGTCTAGATGAAGACATTTCTGAGTCAACATAATCTCTTAGGTCTTTTTCATAGTTCCCTTCTTCAATTTCAGTATCTCCCATATGATATTTATAATGCACATTTTTATTGCCTGCATGCAATACTTTACACTTTTCTCTATTAAATATAATTTGCCATGTGTCTGCCCAGTTCTGAATGCTGTCTAGATCATTTTGAATGACCTTTGCTGCTGCAACAGTGTTTGCCACTCCTCCTATTTTTGTGTTGTTTGCAAATTTAACAAGTTTGCTTACTATACCAGAATCTAAATCATTAATGTAGATTAGGAATAGCAGAGGACCTGATACTGATCCCTGTGGTACACCACTGTTTACCTCGCTACATTTTGAGGTTTCTCCTCTAATCAGTACTTTCTGTTTTCTACATGTTAACCACTTCCTAATCCATGTGCATGCATTTCCTTGAATCCCTACTGCGTTCAGTTTGAGAATTAATCTTTTATGCAGGACTTTGTCAAAAGCTTTCTGGAAATCTAAATAAACCATGTCATATGCTTTGCAGTTATCCATTGTCGATGTTGCATCCTCAAAAAAATCAAGCTGGTTAGTTAGACATGATCTCCTTTTCCTAAAACCATGCTGACTGTCTCCCAGGATAGTGTTACCATATAGGTAATTTTCCATTTTAGATCTTATTATAGTTTCCATAAGTTAACATATAATAGAAGTCAGGCTTATTGGTCTGTAGTTACCTGGTCGGTTTTGTCTCCCTTTTTGTGGATTGGTATTACGTTTGCAATTTTCCAGTCTGTCGGTACAACCCCTGTGTCAAGAGACTGTTGCATGATCTTGGTTAGCGGTTTGTAAATAACTTCTTTCATTTCTTTGAGTACTATTGGGAGGATCTCATCTGGCCCAGGGGATTTGTTTATTTTAAGAGCTCCTAGTCCCTTTAACACTTCTGCCTCTGTTATGCTAAAGTTATTTAAAACTGGATAGGAACAGGTCGACATTTGGGGCATGTTTTCTGTGTCCTCCTTTGTAAAAATTTGTGAAAAGTAATAATTTAATATATTTGCTTTTATTTTCTTTGTCTATGATTTTGCCATTTGTATCTCTTAGACATTTAACCTCCTGTTTGAATGTTCTCTTGCTGTTATAATATTGGAAAAACATTTTGGAATTGGTTTTAGCCCCCTTAGCAATATTGATTTCTATCTCTCTCTTGGCCTTCCTAACTTCCTTTTTGACTTGTGTTTGCAGTTCCAAGTACTCTTTCTGTGTACTTTGTTTTTGGTCCTTTTTAAACGGTCTGTAAAGTGCCTTTTTTCGCTGAATATTTTTTAAATTGATCTATTAAACAATTTTGGCCATTTTGTTTTAGATTTAGATTTGTCTACTTTTGGGATGTAATTGTTTTGTGCCTCTTGTACTACATTTTTAAAAAACAGCCATCATTTTTCTGTGGATGTTTTCTCTGTTTTACTCCAATCTACGTCTGTTAGTCTCTGTTTCATACCTTCATAGTTTGCTTTTCTAAAATGGTAAACCTTAGCTTTAGTCATTACTTTTTGGGTTGTAAAAATCACTTCAAATGAGATCATGTTGTGGAGTTTGCCAATGGCTCTCTGTTTTAGTTATTCTGTCTTCGTTATTTGAAAAGACTAAATCAAGACATGCCTCCCCTCTAGTCGGTGCCTTGACAAATTGCGTTAGGAAGCAGTCATTTGTCATTTCCACCATTTCAGTTTCGTCCGTCGTGCTCCCCACCGGGTTCTCCCATTTTATACGTGGAAAGTTGAAATCCCCCATTAGTATGGCTTCTCCTTTGCTGCACGCATTTCTAATGTCATTGTATAACAGATTATTTTGTTCGGCGTCTGAATTTGGCGGTCTATAGCATGCTCCTATTATTATGCCCTTTCAATTTGTGTCCATTATTCTGACCCATATTGATTTGGCGTTGCTTTCTTTGTCCAGATTTAACACCTGGGCTTTAAGACTTTTTCTTATGTATAGCGCTACACCTCTGCCTCTTCTGTCCTGCCTGTTTTTCCTATACAGTGTGTACCCACTAATATTATATTCGTCTCTCAATTTTGACTTCACTGTCCCACTACTTATGGAGGGCACTGTATATATATATATATATATATATATATATATATATATATATATATATATATATTGTGATATTAAGAGTGTCAAACGGGTTAGAGGCCCAGAACGACTAGGAACTACAATTTCCAACAACGGGGCAAACATACCGTGCATGACGGGTAACAGCGGTAGCTTTAAAAAGCTGTGGGAATCAGCTAGAGGGGAGAGGGAGAACAGGTGCCCACACGAGCCGTGGGACGGGAGAGTACCTAACCCAGATGAAAGTGGGCAGATGCATTGGGAGCGAAATTGGGAAATTAACCAGTGGTAACACAGAGGAATACAATTGTAGCACTCGTTTCTAAAACGGTACAGCATAGTGGGGCATTCCATTGAAGTAACCTTGCGGACTACCATTGTCACCAGTCGGAGACAACCATTGTTTCTACAGCGGGACTGTGCACGGTGGTTTTACCTTGGAAACAACACGGCAGACTACAGACTTCCCTGCATCGGAGCAACGCAGAGAACACTGATCGCTGTAGAGTGAGTACGCTGTGTTGTACTGTTGATACGGGACTTGTGTGTATGTAAACAGAGTGCTTAAAGACTGTATCAAAAGCCCACGAACTGGGCAAGTGATTAACCCAGGAGAACTGTGTCCGGCTGGAAGAGTTGAACGGTGTACAAATTACGCAGGGACACAGAAAGGGTGATTTAAATGAAAACAACTTTATTGTATGTCCGGGGAACAGTGGAACCTGCAACAAAAGAGAGGCGAGAGTCAGAGAACGCTCATTGCTCACTGTTTATCACCTGTATTAATTCTATTCTACACAGCAGTGTTATTACTTACCTTTACGAAAGGTTGGCCGGGTGTTGGGGCCGCACTATACCGCAAACAGGCTTCCGGGGTCGTCGGGATTACAAACCTGTGAGTAGGACGGGGACGATCACGACTCCACAGCGCCATCTGGTGGATGTCCGCGACAACCTGGAAAAGAGAAAGAAGTCACAATACCAAGCCACCACCAAAGAAACTTGGATACAGCAAGCCATTTCTTACCTGAGGGTCTCGTTCCACAAAAGTCCTGGACTGTGTTTATTTGAGTTTTGTTATTATTTGTCTTGATAATTGGAACTTCTGTGTGTTCATTTGTGGAATATGCTGTGAGGGCAGCAGTGTGGAGTAGTGGTTAGGGCTCTGGACTCTTGACCGGAGGGTTGTGGGTTCAATCCCCAGTGGGGGACACTGCTGTTGTACCCTTGAGCAAGGTACTTTACCTAGTTTGCTCCAGTAAAAACCCAACTGTATAAATGGGTAATTGTATGTAAAAATAATGTGATATCTGTATAATGTGAAATAATGTATAATGTGATATGTTGTAACAATTGTAAGTTGCCCTGGATAAGGGTGTCTGCTAAGAAATAAATAATAATGATAATATAAGAGGAAAAGAAAAATCATTAAAACCGAAATCTCCTTGGACCTGGGAACGTCTGTCACGTTCTTCTGCACCAAAACAGGCACTACGTACACATCTCATACTTATGTGGACTACACCAGTTCACAATATATATATATATATATATATATATATATATATATATATATATATATATATATACATACACACAGTACTGTGAAAAAGTTTTAGGCAGGTGTGAAAAAATGCTGTAAAGTAAGAATGCTTTCAAAAATAGACATGTTAATAGATTATATTTATCAATTAACTAAATGCAAAGTGAGTGAACAGAAGAAAAATCTAAATCAAATCTATATTTGGTGTGACCACCCTTTGCCTTCAAAACAGCATCAATTCTTCTAGGTACACTTGCACAAAGTCAGGGATTTTGTAGGCATATAGTCAGGTGTATGATTAAACAAATATACCAAACAGGTGCTAATGATCATCAATTCAATATGTAGGTTGAAACACAATCATTAACTGAAACAGAAACAGCTGTGTAGGAGGAATAAAACTAGGTGAGCAACAGCCAAACTCAGCTAACAAGGTGAGGTTGCTGAAGACAGTTTACTGTCAACAGTCATACACCATGGCAAGACTGAGCACAGCAACAAGACACAAGGTAGTTATACTGCATCAGCAAGGTCTCTCCCAGGCAGAAATTTCAAGGCAGACAGGGGTTTCCAGATGTGCTGTCCAAGCTCTTTTGAAGAAGCACAAAGAAATGGGCAATGTTGAGGACCATAGACGCAGTGGTCGACCAAGGAAACTTACTGCAGCAGATGAAAGACACATCATGCTTACTTCCCTTCGCAATCGGAAGATGTCCAGCAGTGCCATCAGCTCAGAAGTGGCAGAAAACAGTGGGACCCTGGTACACCCATCTACTGTCCGGAGAAGTCTGGTCAGAAGTGGCCTTCATGGAAGACTTGCGGCCAAAAAGCCATACCTCCGACATGGAAACAAGGCCAAGCGACTCAACTTTGCACGAAAACACAGGAACTGGGGTGCAGAAAAATGGCAGCAGGTGCTCAGGACTGATGAGTCAAAATTTGAAATATTTGGCTGTAGCAGAAGGCAGTTTGTTCGCTGAAGGGCTGGAGAGCGGTACACAAATGAGTGTCTGCAGGCAACAGTGAAGCATGATGGAGGTTCCTTGCAAGTTTGGGGCTGCATTTCTGCAAATGGAGTTTGGGATTTGGTCAGAATTAATGGTCTCCTCAATGCTGAGAAGTACAGGCAGATATTTATCCATCATGCAATACCATCAGGGAGGCATCTGATTGGCCCCAAATTTATTCTGCAGCATGACAACGACCCCAAACATACAGCGAAAGTCATTAAGAACTGTCTTCAGCGTAAAGAAGAACAAGGAGTCCTGGAAGTGATTGTATGGCCCCCACAGAGCCCTGATCTCAACATCATCGAGTCTGTCTGGGATTACATGAAGAGAGAGAAGCAACTGAGGCTGCCTAAATCCACAGAAGAACTGTGGTTAGTTCTCCAAAATGTTTGGGCCAACCTACCTGCCGTGTTCCTTCAAAAACTGTGTGCAAGTGTACCTAGAAGAATTGATGCTGTTTTGAAGGCAAAGGGTGGTCACACCAAATATTGATTTGATGTAGATTTTTCTTCTGTTCACGCACTTTGCATTTTGTTAATTGATAAATATAAACTATTAACATGTCTATTTTTGAAAGCATTCTTACTTTACAGCATTTTTTCACACCTGCCTAAAACTTTTGCACAGTACTGTATATATATATATATATATATATATATATATATATATATATATATATATATATATATATATATATAGTGAAAGATTTCACTTATTTCAAGGTTCGTAGCTCCTTAAAATCAGACCCAGACACAAGAATGTGAAGTTTTTAATAGCACTTCTGTACTGTTTTATTAATTACAGAAATCAAAGCCAAAAAGAACAAAAAAAACCCAAAAACCTAACTCTGTTTTTGGAGTGGAAACTAAACTGTTTAGGAACCTAACTAACAATCAGGACGGCTAAGCCGTTTACCAGTTACAAAACCATTTCTACACATAACCACAATACACAAAATGTTTAAACAGTACCTTTTTCTTACTGACAGCCTCCAGCCTTCACACTGACTGCAGACTGCCCAGAACAAACATTTGTCCTAGTTTAAATACCTGCCTGCAATAATAAATGACTACATCTTTTCCCCTTCCTCCCCCTGGTCTGTTACAATATATATATAGAATTGATGCTGTTTTGAAGGCAAAGGGTGGTCACACCAAATATTGATTTGATGTAGATTTTTCTTCTGTTCACGCACTTTGCATTTTGTTAATTGATAAATATAAACTATTAACATGTCTATTTTTGAACTATTAACATGTCTATAAACTATATAAACTATTAACATGTCTATTTTTGGCTAAATTGATTAGCAGTTGATTTTGCTATTTGATTGGTTTCCACACAGTTTAGTTGGTTCTTTTGCCAAGCAGGGGTAACAACATTTATTCAAGCAGCTTATTTTAGCGCCAGCACGAAGCGCCAGCCAACAGAAGAGCCTCAACAAAAGAGCCGGGAGTCTAGCTGTGGGAGTCCAGCGAGGGGAGGCCTGCGCTGAGACGCTGTTCGACTAGATCCGAACCTCCCAGCGCTCTGGAAGAAGCCATCTACTAGTCAGGTCTGTATCCTCCACCCCACTGCTCCTACTGTGCCTTTTGTCTTGCTTGTCCTGCTATGACTGTCTCTCACATCCCTGTTCTGTCCTCCCGTCCTCGTCCTCTGCCCTCCCTCCGCTGTTGCTCCTCCAACCCCTCTAACCTCATTTCTCTGCCTCTCCCCCCCTCCCGCACACTCTCTGGTGCACTCTGGAACTGTCACTCTTCTGCTAACAAAGCTGATTTCATCTCTGCCTTTGCCTCCCACCTCTCGCTCGATTTCCTTGCTCTCACTGAAACCTGGCTGTCCCCTGATAACACTGTTACTCCTGCTGCCCTGTCCTCTCTCTACGTCCTGTCCCATACCCCGCGTCTCACCGGACGGGGAGGTGGGACGGGTCTTCTCCTCTCTCCCTCCTTACTCTTTTCTGTCCCCTCTGATCTCACCTCCCTCTCTGTCACTACCTTTGAATTTCATGCAGTCCAACTAACCTCTCCCTGTCAACTCCTGCTCATTGTTTTGTACCGCCCCCCTGGGCCTCTCACTCACTTTCTGGATGAACTCGACTATCTACTCTCCTCCCTCCCCTCTCTGTCTACCCCGACTGTCCTGTTGGGTGACTTCAACATCCATCTCTCCAACCCCAGCCACTCTGCTGGATTCCTCCCTCTCCTTCACTCCTTCGACTTCTGTCTCTCTCCGTCCCCTCCTACCCACAAAGCTGGCCGTCAACTGGACCTCACCTTCTCCAGGGCCTGCTGCCCCTCCAACCTCTCTGTCACCCCCCTGGACCTCTCTGATCACTATTTCATCTCTTTTTCTCTGTCTCTCCCCCCTCTCCCTGCTCCTCCTACCCCCACTGTCACCTCTCGCCGTAACCTCCGCTCTCTCTCCCCCTCTGTCCTTGCCTCCACTGCTCTCTCTCACCTCCCTCCTATCGACTCCTTTTCACAACTCTCCGTAGACTCTGCTACCTCCACCCTCTTCTCATCACTCACCTCCTCCCTCGACTCCCTCTGTCCCCTCACCTCCCGACCCGCTCGCCCCTCCCCTCCCCATCCCTGGCTCTCCTCTGTGCTCCGCTCGGCAAGAATCACACTGCGATCTGCTGAAAAGAAATGGAAGAGAACCAAACTCCCTGCTGCCCTAGACCTTTACCGCACTCTTCTCTCCTCCTTCTCCTCTACTCTCTCCTCTGCTAAATGTGCTTATTTCCAATCTGTAATCCAAGCCTCCACTAACAACCCACGTAAACTATTCTCTACCTTCTCCTCCCTCCTAAACCCTCCCCCCCCTCCTCCTCCCTCCTCTATCTCCCCTGACGACTTTGCCTCCTTCTTCTCTTCTAAAATCTCAGATATCCGCAAACTCTTTAACACCTCTCCCTCCCCCGCACCCCCTCCTGCTCCAACCCCTACACCCACTACATCCCCTACTAACTCGCCCTCCCTCTCCACCTTCTTGCCCCTCTCAGACTCTGACCTCTCCTCCCTGCTCCAGGGTCACAAACCCACCACGTGTGCCTTGGACCCCCTCCCCACTCACCTCTTTCAAGCTGCTGCTCCTGCTCTACTCCCCTTCATCTCCTCCCTCCTCAACACCTCTCTACTTTCTGGCATCTTCCCCTCTGCCTTCAAAAAAGCCTCTATCACTCCCCTCCTCAAAAAACCTACCCTCGACCCCACCTCCCTCCAGAGCTACCGTCCTGTCTCCCTCCTACCCTTCCTCTCCAAAACCCTCGAGCGGACTGTACACCGCCAGCTCTCTGCTTTCCTGTCCAACCACTCTCTGCTTGACCCTCTCCAATCTGGCTTCCGCTCTGCTCACTCCACTGAAACCGCCCTTCTCTCTGTCACCAACTCACTTAAGTGTGCCCGAGCTGCCTCTCTCTCCTCTGTCCTAATTCTCCTCGACCTCTCTGCTGCCTTTGACACTGTTGATCACTCTATTCTACTATCATCTCTTGCTGACCTGGGGATCTCTGGCACTGCTCTGGCCTGGTTCTCCTCCTACCTCTCCAACCGCACTTACCAGGTAACCTGGCGTGGAGCAACCTCCACACCTCACCCTCTCTTGACTGGAGTCCCCCAAGGGTCAGTCTTGGGTCCTCTCCTGTTCTCTCTCTACACCCGCTCCCTGGGCCCCCTCATCGCATCCTATGGTTTCTCATACCATTTCTATGCTGATGATGCTCAGATTTTCCTCTCCTTCCCCACCTCTGACTCCACCATCTCCTCCCGTATCTCTACCTGTCTGTCTGCTATTTCCTCCTGGATGCACTCGCATCACCTCAAACTCAACCTCTCTAAATCTGACCTCCTTTTCTTTCCCTCCTCCTCCCCCTCCTCTGATCTCTCTATCTCTGTTCCTCTGGAATCTACCACACTCTCTCCCTCTTCCTCAGCTAAAAACCTTGGAGTCACCCTGGACCCCTGCCTCTCTTATTCCCAGCACATCTCCACTCTGGCACGCACTTGCAGATTCTTCCTGAGCAACATCCGAAGAATCCGACCCTTCCTCACCAACTATGCTACCCAGCTCCTGGTCCAGGCCCTGGTACTCTCCCGCCTAGACTACTGCAACTCCCTCCTGGCTGGCCTCCCTGCGTCCGCCACCCGTCCGCTCCAGCTCATCCAGAACTCTGCTGCTCGCCTGGTGTTCTCTCTACCTCGCTTCGCCCACGCTACTCCACTACTCCGCTCGCTCCACTGGCTCCCGATCACCGCTCGCATCCAGTTCAAGACTCTTGTACTAGCCTACAGATGCCTTGATCAGACTGCACCCAGCTACCTCCAGACCCTCATCTCTCCCTACACCCCCACTCGACCTCTCCGCTCCGCCTGCACTAGAAGACTGGCTCTACCTCCGCTACGCTCCCCTGCCTCCCGAGCCCGCTCCTTCTCCACCCTTGCTCCGCAGTGGTGGAACGACCTTCCTACAGATGTCAGGACTGCCCAGTCCCTGACCACATTCCGGCGCCTCCTTAAGACTCACCTCTTCAAACAGCACCTGTAGAACTCCTCTGTTGTATCCTGGGACACTATCACCCTTCATTTAAATATGCTTTATTTTGCTCTTATCTGCCCCCTATTTTACTGCATTTAATCCTGTACCTCAGAATATTGTAATCTCCCAAGTGTTTAATCTGTAGTATTTTGTACTTAATCATATCCTGATGTAACTATCACTACTTAATCATATCCTGATGTAACTTTCACTATTATCTGCTGTATTATTGAATTGTGGTTTGTCACACTTGAGAATTATTGTATTTCTTGTTCTTATTGTATGACTTATATTGTAACACTTGAATGTATTTGTATTTGCTTGCGATTGTAAGTCGCCCTGGATAAGGGCGTCTGCTAAGAAATAAATAATAATAATAATAATAATATGATTTCCATTACATGAGAGTAGATGTTAAGCACCAAGTAAAATGTAGCTTTACAGTAAACTAATGTGATCCATCTGTGTCTCCATCCATTTGCGTTTCCTTCCATATAATGATGTAGATATCCTTCTGCCTGGTGTTGGTGGCTGAAGTGTAATGCTGGTGCAAGGGGTGAGTCTTATTTTGCCTCCCTAGCGCATCAGCACACTTACCCGTACATCAGCGTTTCTTTCTTTGTATTGCGCTTGAGATCCCCAACCAGAATCTTTCCGTCTATACCCAATTCTGTCATCACATGCATACTTGCTTTTTCAAAGATTGAATTTCTGTTATCGTATTTATGTATAAATGTATGCTTGTGACAGGGTAGCCGAGTGTTGACTCCCCAGACCAGAAAGCTGACAGAGAACACACAGGCAGGTACTCGGGTGAAACGCTTGTGCGCCGTTTTTATTCACAAAAAAATAAAAAGGTTTGACAAAAACACACAGAGCCAAAATAAATATTTAAACACAAACAGGTCACGAACAAAAACTGACACAAACAAGTCCTGTGCTGGTGCTTCCCAGCACGAATAGCAATTGTTCTCTTTCTTTACTTTTGATTTAGATTCACATCTCTATCCACACACGTTCCTCCTCTGAACACCTACCCTGAACAACAAAAGCTGCAGGTTTTTATACCGGTGTCCATCTCTAGATTAATTCATTGATTCATTTAATGCTAATCTGGAGATGGTCACCTTCTGCACAGGGTTTTTAATATTTGCGTGGTCGACAGCAACTCTGTTTATAATTAATACGACCACACATTTTCACGAGATGTCTGGCAGGGACGAACTGCTAACAATCGCCCCTGCCAGACCACATCCAAACCAAGCATTAACAAAGATAACACTTGTTTTAAATAAACACAAAATACATTTAAATCATAACACATTCAATCACCCATTCCCAAATAAAACATTTCCTTTTAACTAAACCCAGAAATTCACCTGTTCTAAAATAAGTATTTACATGCAGGGCTTTGCCCCGCCCCCTCTAATTACATGCAGAGCTTTGTCCCGCCCCCTCCAATTACATGCAGGGCTTTGCCCCGTCCCCTCTAATTACATGCAGATTTCTGCCCCGCCCCCTCTAATTGCATGCAGAGCTTTTCTGCCCGGCCACAATGCCATTTTAAATTTAGATGTACATTTGCAGATCTAGCATGTATTGATATTCGCTTTCTGTATATTCTTTTGTACTCAAATTGTAACAGCATTTTATACTGTATCTATACAGCGCCCCAATAACTACTGGTGAGTGGCACTTTAGAAATTTTGAAAAATAAATCAATAAATCAATAAATCGATAATATGTATGTGATGACATACTGATGAATTATATTCCTTCAGTCTCGTCAATCAGCTGGTCAGGGTAACTTTCTTCTTCAAACCCCATGTCCGCACCACGCCAGTGTGAAAGTGCACCCCATGAGATAGTGCACCCCTTACATCATGAATACATTTTTTCTTTTTGTTTTATAATTTTTGCTACTTCCTAGTTATATACAGTGCTACACTTGAATACAACATCTAGTTTTTTATACACTTATCGTCAATTTTGTAATGAGTAAAACGTTGTGTGAATAAACACACCAACAGCAAAAGTACAGATGTGAGAAAAGCATGCAGAGGAAAACGTGCAACATGTGCATCTTTCTTCTAGTTTTAAAATGTTAAACTCAAGTTTTTTTCCCCTTTTCTTCCCTTACATCGCATGACATGGACATGTTAAAGGCACACTGCTGTGCTGAAGGGGTGCTCTCTCTCACAGGATGCACTTTCGCATGCTACACCGGGTCGGTGAAGACAAAGGGTGATTACCCAGTATGTCATTGTGACAGAGATCGAATGATTCTAGGTGTTAGATCTCCCTCCTGACCTGTGAGGATGCTGGGTAAAAGGAACAGAGTACCCTGAACTAAATGGCATGACAATTTATTCCTTAGGGTAGGTGGAAGTTGGTAATTTAGGTAGGGGGTGGAGCTACGGTACCCAAACTCAATGACTCGGATGGTAAACGGCGTGGTATCTGAAGATTGGAGGAGCGGATGCGCTCGTTAACCTAGGGGTCATGAGTGAGGGTATAAATAGGGGTTGTAGTGTAAGTGATCTGTTCCTTTGTAAATGGTTAGAACAACCTAGAAGGAGACCGCTGAAAAAAGGAAATGTGAGTGTTGTGTTTGTTTGTTTTGTCTAGTAAAAACTGTTTGTTTTTTGTTTGTAAAGACTACTTACACTATCCGGAGCAGCAGCAACACCAGAATTTCTCTGTTTCACAAACGCACTTTTCACCACGAACACTAGTTTCACGCACTAAAATAAACACTGTGTTTGTGTTCTGTGTTACGTGTGGGTGAGGAAAGAACCTGGACTGTGTTTTATGGTTTCGGGTCAAACCCGAGGATTACAAACGCAGTGATACACACCGCTGTATCACTTTCATCATTTATTATTTACAGGTGTTTGCCCTAAGGCTCTGGACATTGTATAATCAATAAACACCCTTGTACCTGGAAATCATTGTCTGTCTGTTTTGTATCCATTCTGCACTGCACACACCTGTAACCACTCACCACTCACCACTGCCACAGTTATTCATAAGGTTGAAGTAAGGAAAAAATGATCGATTCGCCCCATTTCTGTAGTATTGTGCTTCTAAAACTTTACATCGATAACAAACTTGATCCACAGTTCTCTCAAATCCCCTTCATGTTTTTTCCACCATCCTTTTAAACACGTCTGCACATCTCTGTTTCTTGCCATCAAGCTGTTTTACAACTTTTAAATCCTTAATAAAAAGTGATGTCTCTGCATCACACCAAAAGGTGCTGCATTTTCTCGCATGTGCCGTCATGTTTACTGCTGAGTATCTGTTATTGTGCGTGTCTGTTGTGGATTGCGCTTCACAGTCTGAATATGCCGTTCACATCTCTTTATATTCCACTAGTATTCTGCATACTAGTGGAATATGCCACCTCAAATATTCCGAATATGCAAAGGTGGAAGATTCCTCTTCATATTCCGAATAGGGTATTTACATGGTGGAATATATATTCGGATTATTCAGTATTCCGAATACTACTGGAATATTAGTGGCCATGTAAACGCAGTTTCATCTGTATTTTCAAAACTGGCATTTATGCTTCTTTACTTGACTGGAGAAAGCAAATGTCTTGCCACAATTTGTACAGTGATACGGCTTCTCTCCAGTGTGAATTCGCTGGTGTGTTTTTAGGTTTCCTAACCGATTGAAGCTCTCCCCACAGTCATTGCAGTGATACGGCTTCTCTCCAGTGTGAATTCGTTGGTGTGTTTTTAGGTTTCCTGACTCTCTGAAACGCTCCCCACAATGAGTACAGTGATACGGCCTCTCTCCTGTGTGAATTCGCTGGTGTGTTTTTAGTTTTCCTGACTCTCTGAAACTGTCCCCACATTCAGTACAGTAATACGGCTTCTCTCCAGTGTGAATTCGCTGGTGTCTGTTTAGTGTTCCAGATTCTCTGAAACTCTCCCCACAGTCAGTGCAGCGATACGGCTTCTCTCCTGTGTGAATTCGCTGGTGTTTTTTTAGATTGCCTAAATCTCTGAAGCTCTTACCACATTCCGTACAGTGATACGGCTTCTCTCCAGTGTGAATTATCTGGTGTCTTTTTAGGTCTCCTGACCCTCTGAAACTCTTATTACATTCACAACAGTGATACAGCTTCTCTCCACTGTGAATTTGCTGGTGTTGTTTTAGGTGTCCTAACCGTCTGAAGCTCTCTCCACATTCAAAACAGTGATACGGCTTCTCTCCAGTGTGAATTCGCTGGTGTGTTTTTAGGTTTCCTAACTGACTGAAGCTCTCTCCACATTCATTACAGTGATACGGCTTCTCTCCAGTGTGAATTCGCTGGTGTGTTTTTAGGCTTCCTAACCGACTGAATCTCTTCCCGCATTCGATACAGTGATACAGCTTTTCTCCAGTGTGAATTTGTTGGTGTCTTTTTAGGTCTCCTAACTGACTGAATATCTTTCCACATTCACTACATTGATGTGATATCTTTGGCCGGGATATGTTTTCTGAATCCTTAAACAAGTCAATAGACTCCTCTTTAATGGGGACAGGTTCGAGTTCAGTCTCCTCCTCTTTAATGTGGACAGGCTCCAGTTCAGTCACTACTTTAATGTAGAATGGCTCCAATTCAGTCTCTTCCTCTTTCATGTGGACAGGCTCCAGTTCAGTCTCTTGTTTAATGTGGACAGGCTGCAGTTCAGTCTCTTCTTTAATGTGGACAGGCTCCAGTTCAGTCTCTTGTTTAATGTGGACAGGCTCCAGTTCAGTCTCTTCTTCTTTAATGTGGACAAGCTGCAGTTCAGTCTCTTCTTTAATGTGGAGAGGAAACAATTCCAGACCCTCCTCCTGTTTAATGTAAACAGACTCCATATTTCCTCCTTGGCTTCCACCAAGATAAGGCAGTCCTGAAAACAGAAAATGAAATTAAGTATTGTTATCTATTCTCTATGTCATCTTTAATTTCAAGAAAGTATTTCCTTTAGTTGCTTTTATAATTTCAATCAAACAACCACAAAGACCAATGATTAGGATAAATACTTCTGCTTGTGAATTTAATAATGCATTTAATGTATTGGGTGGAATTATTGAAATGGGTAGAATTATTCTGTTCACAGAGCCCTAAAACCAACATCTGGAGGTGCATCAGGAATAAAACTGTAATTGACAAACGTTACATGTCACAAATCTAACTTGCTTGTGTTACAAACTAAGATCTTACAGTACCTGTGACATATTTACTGTTACTAATTCATTTAAAACATACATTCATAATAAACAAAGCATTCCACACAATTACAATCCTGCCAAGTAGCATATTAACTGTTTGACACAATCAGTTACAATTGGACAATAAAAGGAGAGTATCAAGCTGATTTAAAAGATGAATAAAAAAAGGAGAAACTTACTTCAGGTATTGTCAGTAGGATCTGCAGCACGGCTCTAGTCACTCGCTCTGATCGTCTCGGTTCTTCTCTCCAGGGTAAACAGGCAGCTCAAACTGTCAGCGACAGGTAATCTGTGTAGACTAGACTAGTCTGCTCTGCATATTTAAACCCCTCTCTCGCAGTTCCAGGCACGAGAGCACTCCCCCAACACGTCACCCCCCTCCCCGGGTGTCAGCTGTGCGTGGTTTGCCTTTCTTTGTTCTCTTCCAGAGGGAGTCGTTAGCACTTTTCTCTGCTGGGAGAGCTGCAGTGAATGTATCCTTTCTTCTCTTCAGATGAAGCCGTTAGCAGCCACTCCGAATCTGAAAATGTGTTCAATTGTGTTAGTTTAGTTCAAAGAGAATGGAATTTTTTTTTATAATTCACATATTATTTGCTTTGTTTCAGTAGTATGAGATTACAAGAATACAGTTTAAGTTACTGTGAAAGAAGCCGTTCAGGGGAGGGGACAATTTCATCCCCCA
Source organism: Acipenser ruthenus (assembly GCF_902713425.1). NCBI lineage: Eukaryota > Metazoa > Chordata > Actinopteri > Acipenseriformes > Acipenseridae > Acipenser > Acipenser ruthenus. Next base: position 5,211,796 of record NC_081238.1, read on the forward strand.
GGTGAGCAAGGAAGTGTAACACTATCTGAAAGCAAGGCTTGCAAACCGATATGTTATTATTATTTATTTCTTACTGACTTACAATTACCCATTTATACAGTTGGGTTTTTACAGGAGCAATCTAGGTAAAGTACCTTGCTTAAGGGTACAGCAGCAGTGTCCCCCACCTGGGATTGAACCAATGGCCCTCCGGTCAAGAGTCCAGAGCCCTGACCACTACTCCACACTGCTGCCCTAACATGTATATTAACCTTGTGTAGTACCAGATATCCTGTATCAAAATAAAAGTGTGGTTACCATAAAAACGTGTTTCATTCATATAGCAATACTACAAATCACTTTGTGACTTTCCATTGAGGTCTCCATCAATGTTTTAATTTGAACCAGCTGAATAAAACTAGTAAAAGGCAACAAATATACACTTCATTGAAAGTATATTTTAAAATGATTTCACACATATTAAGAAGGCTAGAAAACCAGTTTATACACAAACGTGGCTTTTTCTTTAACCCGTTCAGGACTGGGATCATGTTAACATGATCTTACTGAAGTGGGCTTCTAGGACTGCGAAACACAATAAAAAAGCACTTTGTTTAGATGAAAACAATTCTAATTGTACTGATACAGTTCTTACACTGGTGATGAATACTCCCTGAATGAGTGTCAATCAAGTGTAAGAATCCCCATATTAACCAGTTCTGAGGAAACAAGGAGGCGGGGTCACAGGAACCTGGTAGACTGTGAAAAAAAGCAGATCTAACCTGTACTGTGAATTACTTAATATAAAAGGGAGGGTTCACTCCAACTGGCATTTTCTATCTATTAACTTTAACCCTTTGCTGCCAATGCACTGTAATTTCGTAACTTTTGTTACGATGACAAAACATGTCATATCTCACCCGTCCAACCAGCAATTTTGTTTTTTTAAAGTGTGGGTCATTGCCATGACTACAGGGCTTGTCATGATACAATTGGAGGCGGACCTCCTTGATGAAGAGCTGCTGCAGGAGGATGAGGAGGAGGAGGAGAGTGGTCTGGAGGAGCCCCAGCCCAGCACTTCAACTGCAGGGTAGTTTTGAAGATAAATAAATACAGCACAATATGGAAGGGTTTTTTTTTTTTTATCTCCCTCTCTCCCATATAAAATTCTTAATATCAGTTTTATTTGTAATATGCTTTTTTTCAAATAAAAAAATAAACATTTTACTTGATAACTTGTGTGTTGTTTCTTTATTTTTATACTGAAACATAACTGTACCTCAAACAAGGCAATAATGTTTCCAATCTCTTAACCCTGGTCTGCCTTTGCCATTTCAGAGGTTGATTTTTGTAAAATATAATGCATTGTAAAACCTTATCTAGCTCTGCAACTGTACAAGACCTATATGGTAACAATATCCTGGGAGACAGCCAGCATGGTTTTAGGAAAGGGAGATCATGTCTAACTAACCTACTTGACTTTTTTGAGGATGCAACATTGAAAATGGACAACTGCAAAGCATATGACATGGTCTATTTAGATTTCCAGAAAGCTTTTGACAAAGTCCCGCATAAAAGATTAATTCTCAAACTGAACGCAGTAGGGATTCAAGGAAATGCATGCACATGGATTAGGGAGTGGTTAACATGTAGAAAACAGAAAGTACTGATTAGAGGAGAAACCTCGAAATGGAGTGAGGTAACCAGTGGTGTACCACAGGGATCATTATTAGGTCCTCTGCTATTCCTAATCTACATTAATGATTTAGACTCTGATATAGTAAGCAAACTCGTTAAATTTGCAGACGACACAAAAATAGGAGGAGTGGCAGACACTGTTGAAGCAGCAAAGGTCATTCAAAATGATCTAGACCGCATTCAAAATTGGGCAGACACATGGCAAATGAAATTTAATAGAGAAAAGTGTAAAGTATTGCATGCGGGCAATAAAAATGTTCATTATTTTACTGCATTTAATCCTGTACTTCAGAATACTGTAATCTGCCAAGTTTTTAACCTGTAGTACTTTGTATTTAATCACATCCTGATGAAACTATCACTATTTAATCATATCCTGATGTAACTATCACTATTACCTGCTGTATTATTGAATTGTGGTTTGTCAAACTTGTACTTTACTTGAACAAAAGTTATTGTATTACTTGTAACGCTTGAAATGTTTTTGCTTACGATTGTAAGTCGCCCTGGATAAGGTCGTCTGCTAAGAAATAAATAATAATAATAATAATTATAAATATCATATGGGAGATAGTGAAATTGAAGAAGGGAACTATGAAAAAGACCTAGGAGTTTATGTTGACTCAGAAATGTCTTCATCTAGACAATGTGGGGAAGCTATAAAAAAGGCTAACAAGATGCTTGGATATATTGTGAGAAGTGTTGAATTTAAATCAAGGGAAGTAATGTTAAAACTCTACAATGCATTAGTAAGACCTCACCTAGAATATTGTGTTCAGTTCTGGTCACCTCGTTACAAAAAGGATATTGCTGCTCTAGAAAGAGTGCAAAGAAGAGCAACCAGAATTATCCCGGGTTTAAAAGGCATGTCTTATGCAGACAGGCTAAAAGAATTGAATCTATTCAGTCTTGAACAAAGAAGACTACGCGGCGATCTGATTCAAACATTCAAAATCCTAAAAGGTATAGACAATGTCGACCCAGGGGACTTTGACCTGAAAAAAGAAACAAGGACCAGTAGTCACAAATGGAGATTAGATAAAGGCGCATACAGAACAGAAAATAGGAGGCACTTTAGGAGGCTGAATGGCCTCCTCTCGTTTGTAAACTTTCTTATGTTCTTATGTTCAAAGCACTGGGGCGGTGCGGTTGCAGTGCTTCACTGAAATATGTACTGAATACCTTGTGTACAAAACAGTGTAAGAGAAGTGCTGTGGAAGAATATGTTTGAAACATACAAAATATGCGAGAACACTAATAATTTTAATTAAAAAAAAAACTCAGCACCGTCCCCCTGCTCGTGTTATCTAGAGGCAAACCTTCATTTTCCATCTCCATGGCAATACGTTGTATAGCGTAAGCTGTATTGAAAGAAATGTCTCGAAACCCCTCTGCTTAATTCCTTTGTTAAATGCCCAGACGATCAAAAAAAAAATTGAATGCAAGCGTCTCGTATCATGGAGGTATAACCAATCTCTGGGGTCACTTGACAAGCGTAAGTTCCTATTAGTTTAATTTTTAGTAAAATGGCTGCTAACCTGTTTGGAACTGTGACTGTTAAACAAAGCTTTGTTTTGCCTCAGTCAGCTGCAGTTTTTTATTGGCCGCAAAAAGGTGCTGCTGCAATGCAAGATTACTGTATATATCACAAGCAGCATCAATTACGTGTACATAAACAATGTGTATTTTTATTTAAACTATAAAAACATGATTACTGTTCTACAGAACGTATTTTTAAAATGTCTTAAAATCGAGTGCAGTATCATGATGTGTGTATTAAAGTCGCCAAAAGACATGACTACCCCAATACACAAACAGCAACGTGACTGACTGACAAGAAAAGACGACAAAGACGTGTGCCTGAATACACAAGCAGCAACGTGACACTGCTGAGAAAAAACAAACCAAGCTTGCAGAGGAATTCCAAGAGAAACGTTTACCATTCCAGCATTTCTAACAAACAGTACCAGCTGGACAGATCGGAAATGCTGATCAGACCCCCGTATTTTTCGACATGCCAAGCAATATTCAGTGCAGTTGTGGTTGCTGGGTTACATGTTGCCTGATGCCGTGGAGTGTTGTGTCGTGCTTGCTGTTGCCAGGATGTGTGATGCCGTGAGTGAGTGGTGGTGTGTGTACGATAGAGATGCCATCTGAAGTATTCTACAGTGCGCAGCACTAAACAAGCTCTGTGGCCAGTCAGTTTTGTACAATACAACAGCATAATTGAGGTTGTAACTTTGTAAATGCATATTATAGAAGACTGTGTGGTCCAGTGGTTAAAGAAAAAGAGCTTGTAACCAGGAGGTCCCAATTCAAATCCCACCTCAGCCACTGACTCATTGTGTGACCCTGAGCAAGTCACTTAACATCCTTGTGGTCCGTCTTTCGGGTGAGTCGTAGTTGTAAGTGACTCTGCAGCTGATGCATAGTTCACACACCCTAGTCTCTGTAAGTCGCCTTGGATAAAGGAGTCTGCTAAATAAACTAATAATAATAATAATAATAATAATAATAATAATAATAATAATAATAATATTTATTTTAAGTTTTATTTTTTCCTCAAATTGAAGGTGTTAAAATTAGTCTGCATCTTAAATTTGAAGGAATGCGGTATTCAGCACGGAGAATCCGCAATGAATGAATGATTTATTGCTTGCAATTGCAGATGATTTAATGAACTGTGATGGGCGCTCAGGGCCCGAGTGAATGACAAATTTGGCCGGAGGCCTCGTTCGTGGGTGCTCAACAGCTACCAGCGCGAGGCCGGCTGGAAAAACATGAACAGTTCCATGCATCCCACCCAGTGCCACTGATAGGAAGTGGCTATGGGCCACCTACCCCCCCCCCCCCCCCCAAAGATGATTACGTCAAACCATGAATGAATAATAATAATAGTAAATGATTAACGCACCCCACGGTGGCGCACTGCCACATACCCCAAAAAATATTGAAAAATTTATGAAAATGAGCAGCTGAGATACGGTCCGTCCCCCAGATAATAAAAGCCCATGTGGCTTTGTACAATGCAAATCTTACAAAATATTACAGCAAGCATACGAGAAGTTCACCTCTGCAGCGGCACACTGAAAAGGGATGTGTTCAGCCTGTAGCTGTTTTAAAAGCCATAGTCGTGGTGTAATATTTGTTGTAGAATGTTAATTCAGCGGTTTGACATGATACAGGCTTGTCCAAAACGATTATGTAAATTTACAAGATCATCTTTAGTGTGGCTATTTATGGTAACAAAGTTTTGAAGATGCCTGTTGTCTTCTTTTAAATCATGCAGTGTTGGATTACTAGGAAAGGAAGTAAATGAGATCGGATTCATTAAGAGTTTTTTTTTTCTTTATTTACTTGCGTGTTACATGGAAACCAGGAATACTCTACACGGAAGGTACTTAGTTTTAAAAGTGTATGCTTGGAATATATTTGTGCAGATGGCCAGGTTGGGTCAGATTGGGTCAGGTTGGGCCAGGTTGGGTCAGATTGGGTATGCAAAAATTTAAAAGGTCGGGGGCTCGGGTCGGGTTTGGATTGGCTTTTAAATTGAGGCCCAAGCAGACCACTGTCTGTGGCTGATCGCAATCTTTGCTTTAAATTTGTTACCATAACATTATAAAATATAGCAACTGATTGTAAGTTTTTAATATAACATACCATTAAATTAATTAGTATCCTAGACTGTATTTTTTGTTTATTTATTATAATTGAATCATAGAGGATAACACATTTCAACATAAGTATAATTGCACATAAAAAAAGGAATGGCACGGTAAACGCATGATTAGTCACAAATACAAAAGAATGTGTAATTTTATTTTAATACTTTTACCACAAAAATAATAATGTGCAGTTCCCAGCATTTAGAAATGTAACTTTACCTTAGCCCCCTTTGTAAACAAATATTAAAATAACATTAATAAATGCATTATTTTGTATAAGTGACTAATCATGTGTATCATGCAATTTATTTCTATGTGCAGGTATATTTGTTAAAATGTTTCATCTTTTTATAAAAATGTAGCATCGATTTCTCAATAGCTGAGTGGAAATTTGCCATCTTTGTCGAATTGTTTATTTCTGGCATTGGTCCAAATATGTAAAGCAAAACTACTAAAAAATGTAATCACAGCCGGATGTGTGTTTTTTGATTGTCACACTGACTGTGATGTAATGCTAGTAAATAAACAAAAAAAAAAAAAATCACCTAAACATTTTGAAAACTGTAAACAACGTGTTGACACAAACTCAAGAGAACAAGCAGGTAATCATAACTAGACAAAAAATAAATACAAATCAAACACTAGGAATGTAGCCTTTTCCATTTTTAATCACTGGAAACTATTTACAAACCACCTCAGTTATCGTGTTGTTGCTTTACTAAGGAAGACCTGCAGTATGCGGGCTTGTGTGGCCTCACTTGAACTTGCGGCAGTTCTTTTTTTAGCTCGTCTCCTGTTTTCTGTGAGAAGATGCCGAGTTGCCGAATCTCTGCAGTGCTTTTTCTAGTTTTTGTTGACGTGTCTGACGAGTAGTACTTTGTTTATGTTTTAACCGCGAGTGTCCCTCGGCACACGTATACATTTTTGTTTAGCGGAAACCAGGAATTATGACGTAATATGAACGAGAGAGGCCAGGGTGCAGCACAATGGAACATCCAAAGTGATTTGTAATGGCCAGGACACTTTCGTTGAGACCAGGGTACCGCGGTGTCTCATCAATATTGAAGCCGTATCAATTATGTGTTAATATATATATATATATATATATATATATATATATATATATATATATATATATATATATTACACGTATTGTATGATAATGCAAATATCTTATTGTTATCAAACAAACGTGCATGCAATGTAAATCCAATCCCATTTAATCTGCAGTGTTTCTCACCGCTGCTTATTATTACACGGCATTGTGGGGACTGAAGTTCTGCGCTGGTCATGACCTCATACTCGAAATAACAGAAAAACAACATGCACGACACAAATAAAATAGCCAGACCGCCAAAGAATATTTACCAGCTAGATGCTTTTAAGCCAAATGTGTCTGAAAATCCTGCAACGGGGGATGGGGTGGGGATTAATAAAAACAAACGCGCTGACACAGCCACGCCGCTTACTTTGAAAGGGCCGGGTTGTTGTACACAACAACCCGGCCCTTTCAAAGTAATACAATATAACAGATTTCTGTAAGTTTTAAAACATATTTTACAACTCAATAGAGGATTGCTTACCTTCTATAACCTCTCGTCTCCCTCCGTGTCTGAACGGGTCTGTCTCCCACAGAACGGGGGAGGCGCTGCGGAACGAGGAATATACCAATCGCAAAATAAAAACTGTTCTGTGCGGTTTGGCAATTCATCAAATATGGACCGCAAAGGGAATTGGGACACCAGAGATCTTCTAATTAAAAAAAAAACACCAATAGTTTCAAATTTTGACATCGTAAACGAGCTGTTTGTAGCTCATATAGCTTTTCTAGCGAATACAATTTAAATTCAAGTAGCCCCCCCCCCCCCTCGCCATGCCAGAGTTGGTATAGCCCTTCATCAACCAAAGCGCTGTGACCGAAGGCAGCAGTGCTGATGCAGCGAGTTTTTCGCTGATATATGATCTGTGTTTTGTGTATCGATGTTGCTATTTCCCGTCCTCTTCTTTAAAACGAAATGTTCAAACACTAACGGCATACCCCTGATAATGTTTTTTAGAATTATATTAGGTTAATTTAAGTCGAGCGCCGTTGTCACAAACAGATCCAAAATGGCGAGACATGGGCGCAGTTTTATCGCTTTCTTTTCGTTAGTCTGGAAGGTTCACTGTGTGTGTGTGAACTTGTTTTTGGTAAATACAGCACAGGGTCGCAGAAAGGTCATTCTTTACGAGTAAACTTCCAGGCAGTAACCTCTGCTATTTCTACCCCATGCTTTTATTTAGTTTGTCTTAAACTGTATTATTGTATCCTATTCTTTATCCAGGACAGTATTCCTCCCTGCTGTCCAGCGGCACAGATTTAGAATCTTCCTCAGACTGCGCTGCGAACTAAACCAGGCAACAGACACAGCTCCGTAAAGTCGTCGTCTTGTCTTGTCTTCCCCTCTCCCTTCCCTTCCCTTCCCTTCCCTTCACGCTCCCCCTCCCCTCCCCATCCCCTCCCCCTCCCCCTCCCCCTCCCCTCTCCCTTCCCCCTCCCCTCTCCCTTCCTCTCCCCTCTCCCTTCCCCTCTCCTCTCCCCCCTCCCTTCTCCCCTCCCCTCCCCTCCCCTCTCCTCTCCCTTCCCCTCTCCCTTCCCCTCTCCTCCCCTCTCCCCTCCCCCTCTCTCCTCCCCCCTCCCTTCTCCCCTCCCTTCCCCTCTCCTCCCCTCTCCCCTCTCCTCTCCCCTCCCCCTCTCTCCTCTCCCCCCTCCCTTCTCCCCTCCCCTCCCCCTATTTTTGTAACAGAGGACAGGGACCTCTTTAGGCTAGACTAGTTCGTTTGGTGAAGTTGAACAGATGCCCAAGGATAGGAATGACGGTCAGATGAGTAGACACGGGGAGACAGGTACTTCCAGAACGTGTGCGTTTATTCAGAATGTGCATCAAGAAAACAATCCACGTTTAGAATCACCAACAAGGAGATGATATTATCCGTGTTATATATCAGTGTTCTGATATTATCCGTGTAATCATAGTATCCGTGGTCTGTAATAAACAAGAAACAACGATTACTGTAAACCCTGTTTGTGCCAATAAACAAGGAATTAAGTAAATTAAGGAAACATTGTGGTTGGCAGATTGAATATGAATGACCTTACTATGCTATGTTTACAATCTTTAAACTTAAATATTACGTAAAAGTACTTATCTTAAGTTAAACAGAAATGCTGGTGAAATACTAATAATTAAGATTATTATTTACATTTCGGCACTGACGCACGGATGGCTGGATTATTCGTGTAAGAAAGGGCTTGCTTACTCTCAGCTGGCTATGACAATACAGATAAAACGACTATCTAAACTGACTCATAAGGAAAGTGTCTCACTAAGATGATGTGTACAAAGAGAACAATATAACAATAATGAACACTAGAGGACAGCATTTAGCTGTAAATGAAAGACTTTATATTTAATGTGTTAGAAATCTACGACTTTGTTTTATTATTTTTCTTTTTTCTGAGGAGAATATTTTTAAAGAAAGTGTTTATTTGTACAGGAGAGTGACGCCCAGGGACAGATCTGGTGAGCTGTTTGTGTTTGTTTGTACAGGAGAGTGACACAGGGACAGATCGGGTGAGCTGTTTGTGTTTGTTTGTACAGGAGAGTGACGCCCAGGGACAGATCTGGTGAGCTGTTTGTGTTTGTTTCAGTCTTTGCAGGTACGCTTTCTGAGTTGTATCTTTTGTTTTGAGGGTTTTTTTTATTCATTGCTTTTATTTAAAAAAAATCGGACAGTTGACTGTATTTGAAAGTAACTCGACAAAACAGCTTTGTGAATGCTACCATGTCAAAAATGTAGACTTTAATAATGTTTGGACAACTCTGAATGAAAATATAAACAAACTTTTCAGTCAAAATATATAACTAGAAAAAACATGTATTTTTCACAATAACAAAATCATTCAATAATTTTAAACAATGGGTGAAAGAAACCTTGGACTAATTAAACAATTACCTGAAGAAATACCCCATTACAGTTGTAATTGACCCCAGATCTGCATTGAATGGAAATGGGAATGCTGTACTGGCAAAACACATTAATCCTTTGTGTAGAACACAGCATGAGGGCATATCTTGAATTCTGAGTTTACTGGTATGACAGCCTTTGACAAGTCATCAGACTTCTCCCAGGTGAAATCATGCCTTTTGCAATATGCAATGTAGTGACCTAGTAAGTATTTGCCTCTGAATATGAATGTCTCCCCATTTAATTCCATGTTGTGTGAAAACTCTGAAAGTCGACATTCAAAGACACTTTCAATAGGGTTGCTGTCTTTCTGTTCATTGCTCGAGCAATATCCCATGTCAGTATCAATACAAAGATGCTGTCCAGTTGTCAAGGTGTGGGTTACAGTCCCATTTCACAGCATGTTCTCTGAAATAGAGTGGTCAAATAATTGCATTTCCACAGAGATATTCTCAACACCCTGAACTTTTTCAAGACATTTGGATTGGCCTGGTTTAATTCCTTGCTTAACTGCCTCTGCTAGCCCTGTCTCTCCTCTTGCCTTCAGTGTATCTGCATTTATGGACACTAACGTGACATTACATGAAGCTCCATCATGCCCAGGGCAAGGTGTTGACGATCATTGACTCTTTGCTACCACACTAATATGACATTCAGATCTAACCTACTGTAAACCTGTCTATTTCAACAGCACCAAAGATGTCCCTCAGCATTTTTGCTCTGAGAACATAGACATCTTTCTGCACACCCCTTTGAGCCATATTCTTCACTAGTTGAAATATTTCAACTGTATCTGCGGCCTGGTTGACATAGTTGCTGTAAGACCAACTATCGCAGAAAGCACAGCAAAGGCATTGACAGAATGCATCAAAGGCACAGGTATTTACTACACTCACAGTGTCTCTACACACCTTTACAGGGAGCAAGTCTCTGCTGTTGCCATTCCTCATCAGACCTCCTTTAGCCTTTTTCCCAGAAACAGATGAATCTTTGTGCAGCCTCTCAGTACAAGGGAATAGATATGATGATTTTCTTTTTTTGGTGGAACAGCAAGTCCTCTCCAATTTTCTATACAGCTGTCATTTGATGGATACACCATTTCATTATTATTTTTTTCAACTTCTTGCAATTTTTCAGAAGTCTGCACATGAACCTTGGAGTCACTCTGGACCCCTGCCTCTCTTATTCCCAGCACATCTCCACTCTGGCACGCACTTGCCGATTCTTCCTGAGCAACATCCGAAGAATCCGACCCTTCCTCACCAACTATGCTACCCAGCTCCTGGTCCAGGCCCTGGTACTCTCGCCTAGACTACTGCAACTCCCTCCTGGCTGGCCTCCCTGCATCCGCCACCCGTCTGCTCCAGCTCATCCAGAACTCTGCTGCCCGCCTGGTGTTCTCTCTGCCTCGCTTCGCCCACGCTACTCCGTTACTCCGCTTGCTCCACTGGCTCCCGATCACCGCTCGCATCCAGTTCAAGACTCTTGTACTAGCCTACAGATGCCTTGACCAGACTGCACTCAGCTACCTCCAGACCCTCATCTCTCCCTACACCCCCACTCGACCTCTCCGCTCCGCCTGCACTAGAAGACTGGCTCTACCTCCGCTACGCTCCCCTGCCTCCACAGCCCACTCCTTCTCCACCCTTGCTCTGCAGTGGTGGAACAACCTTCCTACAGATGTCAGGACTGCCCAGTCCCTGACCACATTCCGGCGCCTCCTTAAGACTCACCTCTTCAAACAGCACCTGTAGAACTCCTCTGTTGTATCCTGGGACACTATCACCCTTCATTTAAATGTGCTTTATTTTGCTCTTATCTGCCCCCTATTTTACTGCATTTAATCCTGTACTTCAGAATACTGTAATCTGCCAAGTGTTTAACCTGTAGTATTTTGTACTTAATCATATCCTGATGTAACTATCACTATTTAATCATATCCTGATGTAACTATCACTATTATCTGCTGTATTATTGAATTGTGGTTTGTCACACTTGAACAAAAATGATTGTATTTCTTGCTCTTATTGTATTACTTGTATTGTAACACTTGAAATGTATTTGCTTACGATTGTAAGTCGCCCTGGATAAGGGCGTCTGCTAAGAAATTAATAATAATAATAATAATAATAATAATAATAATAATAATAATAATAATAATAACTGTTCTGCACTCATCTTCTAGGGAGTAGGAGATCTGCAACTCACAGGAGTTTTCACTGAAAACAGCATTCTCACAGCTTTGAGAAGCATCATGAGTTGCCACGGATACCCTCATGTTTCCTTCTATGGATGCCAAGTGGTTAATAAGGAACCTGTCTGCTCTCATAGGCAAAGTTTCATGTTTGAGGACAGTGCTTCAAATTCTTGAAATCTGCTTTGACACTGGCTGAGCTTGCAGTGATGTTCAGTTTTGAATAGTGGAACCATTATGTCGGTCCAGAGTGGGAGATAGCAAGAAAGCCTTGTGATATGAGGAACAATCTCAGGTAGAAAATGCAGATTATCTCTGACACCACTATCCACAACAAGCAACTTGCATTCCTCACATATTTCTGTTACCCATTCTTTCAATGCTGTTGGGCATGCATCAATGGTACAGCTTGGCTCTTGGTCTCCCACAACATCTTCTTGGAAATCATAATGAGGCAAAGCTACATATCCATCAGCTATTCTTTTTTTCAGACAGATCTTGCATTTCTCAGAAATGACTGGCTTTCCCACTTCATCATTGCCATCTGCTTCACTTAAAGCTACAACAACAATTGCCTTAGAGCAGTCTACTCTGATAAAGCAAGGTGGTCATTTTAAAGACTCTTTCCCCAATAACACACCAAAACACTGATTAATGTGTCTTCAAATCTCACAATACCCCCTAGTAAGGCTCCCACCCGTATCCATTCCATGAGCCAAGATGATATTGCATTGATGTCATGCCTCTCTGACAACATCTGAACTACTGGAACCTTCATTGCATTATCTTTGTCACCTGGTATTAACACTCCTTCATACAAAAATATGTGCCCAGACATACCTTGAGGTCGTTTCAATTTTTTCACAAGGGAGCCTGTAGCATCAAAACCTACAACAGAAGAGTGTATTTTGGACTGTGTCTTGTATACATGCATTTGTGATTTAGTCCAATGAGTAAATAATTTGTCCAATCAAAATCATAAATACTACCATAGTAGGGAGTGGAGTATTTCATATACTGAACAGAGATAAGAGGATCTTTATTAAAAACCTCTCTGTCACTTCGTTCCTGCTTAGTCTTGCGCAACACTGACAAATTATGTAAATGACTTTGATCTGGATCACCAACATCCATAAGTCTCAGCCTCTGAGGTATGCCAGGTACATGCTTATTTGTTGCCTTCACACAACTCAGTGGAACCATGGAAACGCTGATCTCCTGAGAGTCTTCTTTTATACTTTCCCGAGTGAAGAGTTTCATCTGTGTTTTGCAATTCACACTTCAGTATCAGTGGTTCATTTACATTTGCTTCATTCTCACAGTGGATAAAGAGCTTCCCTTTGCATTCCTTACAGTAACCACACATTTCCAAGTAGTTATTTGTAACTGAAGGAAAAACCTTGGCTCTCTTAAATATCCACGTACAAGGATGTTTTGTTTCGTACCATATTGCCTCATTAATAACATGAGTCACGCACCCCGTCTTAGGACATTATATTCACGCCCTTTGACATACCTGCTGTCCTTACACTGGTAAGCTACACTTTCTGGCATGATTTCTTTCCATTTTTCTGGTGATAAGGAAACATTAAATGTTTCAGACTTTTTTCTAGTTGCCCACTCTGCACTGAACTACAGCTAGGGGCACTCTCATCGCTTTCATATTCTGCCTCTTTTAATTTGCTTGCTCTCCACACAGTCCAACCCCAATTCTTGCTACACATTATGTCTGTTTGACAAATGTAAATAAAGCTTTGTAAGATATTTTACAATCAAGCTGCTCACTCAGTTCATTCCAAATCGTGTTTGAAGGAACAGCGATCGTCCCAGCCCTCTCTACTCTCACAATGTCTTCTTTGAGAACATTTGGAAATTTAGGCATCTGGGTTTAAAGAAATTAAAGTGGGTATCACAGCACTTAAACAACAAAAGGGTAACATTTTAAAATAACTGTAATTCCAATGTAATTGACATACTTTTCATGACTTGATAACATTTCACTTAATACACATGAAATAATCATGAACAGACACTTATTTTAAAGTGTTATCTGTCACTGAATAACACATTTTAAGGTTGCCTTTGTGTTGCTTGAAGCAGTGATGCAAGTAGGACTGGTACCTTGAAACTCCTACATGAATTACTGCTTTAAGCAACAGTGGGTTAAACAGACCTTTTCCATTATTGTTACGTGCCTGTCTTTATTGCTTTATTTAAACTAGGTGGAGGTGGTGGTGCATTTGTTGTGTAAAACACTTGTTTATGGATGACAGGAGAGCAACTACCAAGAAAAGGTGTTAAAACCAATTCTCGCCCAGGACAACTGGAAGCTGCTAAAGACTGGAAAATGCTGGCAGATGTTGGTCAATGGCTTATTTTTCCACTTGAGATTGCCACCACTAACCTTCGACCAGATATTGTTTTGTGGTCTGGATCAGCACGCCTTGTTCATCTGGTAGAGTTAACAGTGCCATGGGAGGATGCTGTAGATGAGACGTATGAGAGGAAGAAGCTGCGGTGTGCTAACTAGTCACTGAAGCGGAACAGCGAGGATGGAGAGTCGGGGTTTACCCAGTGGAGGTGGGTTGTCGAGGATTTGTGGCACACTCTATAACCCGGTTTCTCAGAGACATCGGATTCAGTGGCCAAGAGTTGCGTCACACGGTGAATAACTTATCTGAAGCAGCAGAGAGGAGCAGCAACTGGTTGTGGTTGAGATGGAAAGATTCTGGCTGGGGATCTCAAGCACAATAGAAAGAAAGAAACGCTGATGTATGGGTAAGTAAGCTGGGCTGAGTTGAGTGGGGGACGGAGGGGGGTGATGCTGGGAAGCCAGAATCACCATCGAGCCCTCTTGAGATGTCGTGGGCTAGTCGACGAAACACCGCGGATGGAAGGTGCCCACTTGAAGACCCCAGAGATGTACCCTACTTAGCGCAATACAGACGGTTGTCATGCTGATGCTCTGGGGAGACCGCACTGTGGTTGATCCCCGGAGCCAGCATCGCAGCCGTTGTGTGTGCTGATGCACCGGGGAGGCAATAAGCTGATCCCTGGAGCCAGCATCACAGCCGTTGTGTGTGCTGATGCGCTAGGGAGGCAATACGCTGATCCCTGGAGCCAGCATTACACTTCAGCCATTAACACCAGACAGAAGGATATCTACATCATCATATGGAAGGAAACGTAAATGGATGGAGACACATATGGATCACATTAGTTTACTGTAAAGCTACGTCTTAGTTGGTGCTTATCTTGGCGAGAGCCGAGTTCAAATCAGCATGAAGTTTTAACATCTACTCTCGTGTAATGGAAATCACAATAACAAAATCATTCAATAATTTTAAACAATGGGTGAAAGAAACCTTGGACTAATTAAACAATTACCTGAAGAAATACCCCATTACAGTTGTAATTGACCCCAGATCTGCATTGAATGGAAATGGGAATGCTGTACTGGCTAAACACATGAATCCTTTGTGTAGAACACAGCATGAGGGCATATCTTGAATTCTGAGTTTACTGGTATGACAGCCTTTGACAAGTCATCAGACTTCTCCCAGGTGAAATCATGCCTTTTGCAATATGCAATGTAGTGACCTAGTAAGTATTTGCCTCTGAATATGAATTTCTCCCCATTTAATTCCAGACAGACAGAAGGATATCTGCATCATCATATGGAAGAAAGCACAAATGGATGGAGACACAGATGGATCACATTAGTTTACTAAGGACAATGGAAATAGCTGGGGATATTAACATTGTTCTTTAAAAGTAATTTGCTACAATGTAAAAATAATAATGTACTAATATGTAGAACTGTTGAATGTAAGGAAGTTGGAAAAAAAAGTTTATAATGTAAATGTCAGCTTTATAAAATGTCCGCCATCTAAAAAACTACAAGTCCCCTAGTTCCTGGAAACCAGAGGCTCGGCACCGGCAAGAACTCTGGGTAATAAAAAAGGAGTGATTCCATGAGGAAGGGTGGTCGTAGGAACGACTATGTGGTTATGTTAGGCCTGTTCAGGCTGAGGTAATGACAGTGTGTTTTTACAAATGTTCACACTGTGTGTTGGGTGTGGCATTATAAACAAGCAGTGTTTAAAATCATCACGTGTCTGGATGGTTGACACAAGTACCTAAGAAGCTGAAATGGAATAAGACAGAATAGTTTTCTAATACCAGCGATGCAAGATACAGAACAAGGGTTTATACAGCTGTGGCCAAAAGTTTAGCATTACCTTGAATTACAGGATTGAGACAATTTAAAAAAAACAACAACTATATGAACATAATTTTGATTGTTTTATTTAACATCATGTAATCAAAGAAACTACAAAATGAAATCGCACAAGTCTACCGGTAGCCTATAACAGTAGTACAGTGTTTCACGTTTGATTTCGAAATGTCACATTTTTGAATTTGTCAGTTTTTAAGTATATGGGAAAACTACAAAGCAGTGTGTAATTCAATATGTTAACTAATGTTATTCCCGGGTTTCATTCGACTTTATGAAGCAAAATGTGTTAATTCTACGGGGGATGCAAAGCTTTTGGCCGTAGCTGTAGGTTAGTCCCCATTATCGGTCTAACTTGTTCCAATCATTTCAGCCAATTTCCGAGATCATCGGCTTGGTGCGCTGCAATCAGGATTAAGTTAGTACAGATATGCAGGATTTTCTAGTCCGCATTTTAGTCCACTTGATGTGGACTAAATCACTGGTGCACTGAAATCAATCCATGAGGTTTCAAGACAACATTAAACATTTATTGTGTTACTGTAAGTGAACAGAAAGAAAAAGGTGAATGCAGTAGTATATTAAACCAGGATTCATTCCAACTGAAAGAGGATATTCAGATCAAGTGTAGCCTTAAAACATATTAAAATAAACAACAGTCCCCAAAGTGGAGCTAATACTTCAACACTTTAACCAGCCATTGCAACACTAAAATAGTGTTAGAAGGTACGAACTTACTGTGAGTAAACAGATGTAGGTCTTAGCAACCCGACCACATGTTGCAGACCTGCAATTACTTCCCTATTGTTGTTTACACCCCCTGTCCCAACATGCACTGCCCTAAAGGGAAACCCTGGTAACACAGCACCAGCGAACCTACAGTAGCATTAATGAATGGTTACATTACATATACAGGGAATTTTCAAATAACTGCGTCATTTTTTATTTATACACGA
Source organism: Acipenser ruthenus (assembly GCF_902713425.1). Lineage (NCBI taxonomy): Eukaryota > Metazoa > Chordata > Actinopteri > Acipenseriformes > Acipenseridae > Acipenser > Acipenser ruthenus. The sequence continues at coordinate 5,228,533 of NC_081238.1, forward strand.
TAAAAAAGTAAACACAGTGCAGTAAACTTGTTGATTTATATATTTACTTTCTTATTAACAGCATACAAAACAATAAATCATCTTATAACAGCAGTATTATACTGTAGTCAAGTGTCTATGAGTGTGTGTGTGTGTGTATATATATATATATATATATATATATATATATATATATATATATATATATATATGTGTATATGTACAGACGTGCTCAAATTTGTTGGTACCCTTACAGCTCATTGAAATAATGCTTCATTCCTCCTGAAAAGTGATGAAATTAAAAGCTATTTTATCATATATACTTGCATGCCTTTGGTATGTCATAGAATAAAGCAAAGAAGCTATGAAAATAAATGAATTATTGCTTATTCTACAAAGATATTCTAAAATGGCATGGACACATTTGTTGGTACCCCTTAGAAAAGATAATAAATAATTGGATTATAGTGATATTTTAAACTAATTAGTTTCTTTAATTAGTATCACACGTCTCCAATCTTGTAATCAGTCATTCAGCCTATTTAAATGGAGAAAAGTAGTCATTGTGCTGTTTGGTATCATTGTGTGCACCACACTGAACATGGACCAGAGAAAGCAAAGGAGAGAGTTGTCTGAGGAGATCAGAAAGAAAATAATAGACAAGCATGGTAAAGGTAAAGGCTACAAGACCATTTCCAAGCAGCTTGATGTTCCTGTGACAACAGTTGCAAATATTATTACGAAGTTTAAGGTCCATGGAACTGTAGCCAACCTCCCTGGGCGCAGCCGCAAGAGGAAAATCGACCCCAGATTGAACAGAAGGATAGTGCGAATGGTAGAAAAAGATCCAAGGATAACTGCCAAAGAGATACAAGCTGAACTCCAAAGTGAAGGTACGTCAGTTTCTGATCGCACCATCCGTCGCTTTTTGAGTGAAAGTGGGCTCCATGGAAGAAGACCCAGGAGGACTCCACTTTTGAAAGAAAAACATATAAAAGCCAGACTGGAATTTGCTAAAATGCATATTGACAAGCCACAATCCTTCTGGGAGAATGTCCTTTGGACAGATGAGTCAAAACTGGAGCTTTTTGGCAAGTCACATCAGCTCTATGTTCACAGACGAAAAAATGAAGCTTTCAAAGAAAAGAACACCATACCTCAGTTATGTTTTGGGGCTGCTTTGCTGCACCTGGCACAGGGTGCCTTGAATCTGTGCAGGGCACAATGAAATCTCAAGACTATCAAGGCATTCTGGAGCGAAACGTACTGCCCAGTGTCAGAAAGCTCTGTCTCAGTGGCAGGTCATGGGTCCTCCAACAGGATAATGACCCAAAACACACAGCTAAAAGCACCCAAGAATGGATAAGAACAAAACATTGGACTATTCTGAAGTGGCCTTCTATGAGTCCTGATCTGAATCCTATCAAACATCTATGGAAAGTGCTGAAACTTGCAGTCCGGAGAAGGCACCCATCAAACCTGAGACAGCTGGAGCAGTTTGCTCAGGAAGAGTGGGCCAAACTACCTGTTAACAGGTGCAGAAGTCTCATTGAGAGCTACAGAAAATGTTTGATTGCAGTGATTGCCTCTAAAGGTTGTGCAACAAAATATTAGGTTAGCGGTCCCATCATTTTTGTCCATGCCATTTTCATTTGTTTTATTATTTACAATATTATGTTGAATAAAAAATCAAAAGCAAAGTCTGATTTCTATTAAATATGGAATAAACAATGGTGGATGCCAATTACTTTTGTCAGTTTCAAGTTATTTCAGAGAAAATTGTGCATTCTTTGTTTTTTGTGGAGGGGTACCAACAAATTTGAGCACGTCTGTATATATAACAAATCAGTTCAAATAAAATTGTAGAAATGAACAAACATTCATTAGTTTTTCAGCACAGATTGATTTACATGAGGACCTAAGAACGTTTATTGATCCCAGGTGATTGTCTATCAGCACGATACTTAGCAGTTGTTTTTAAATTTTGTTTTCTCTCTCCTCGCTCTCTCTGCTCTCACTCCTCATACACTCTCCCCGATGGTAGCAACAATTAATCAATGAATTAACTCGGGAGATGGTCACCGCCGGATACATATTTAAACTGCTTAGTTATGAAAATGAAAAACAATCGGATACAACTGATTTTTTTACGAACATCATACCTAACATTTTCATAGCAGAAACACCGTATTTACAGTGAAAATTAAACAGTTTTTCTTATTTTTCAAAAACTTAACTATAGTCTCTATAGTTTTTATTTTTGTAAATCTGGCTCTCAAATGCCATCAGGATATTAAAGTTATATATTTAGGAAAAGTCAAGAACAAACATGCACATGGGATTTTTTTTTAACCTAACCCTGCCTTAGTTTAAGGTTGATGTACATTTTGCTTAAGTAAATAGCCTAGTTTTTATTTTTTAATTATTATTATTTTATGATCAAAGCACATCTAATTGATCGAAGATGGATCGAGGCAGAGTTTCAAATCTTCTCGAAGAAGCAATATGTATATTAAGCCCGCCACAGAATAATGCTGCTGGAGAGCCATTAAATCCTGCTCCATCGCCAGCATCCACACTTTTTAGACAGGAGTCAAGATCATCCAGATCAAATAACACACTCAATTCAAGACTCATATTGAGAAACACAGCAAGTTCAGTTTGCAGTTTGGACCCCCTTACTAAAACAGTGTGCTGCCTTCCAGGAGCCTCTTTCAAGCACATCACTGAGAAAGTGGACAGGTTCCTAGAACGAACAGGAGACGACCCGGTAGTAGTCGTCCACATCGGTAAAAACAACATTGGAAGATACAGGCCAAGAGCCCTGCTAAACAAACAGCTATGAAGGAAATTAAAAGACAAGACCAAAACTGCTGTATTTTCTGGGATACTGCCAGCACCTTGCAAAGGACCATATGGACAGCTGGAAATACAAAATCAAAATGCATGGCTGAAATTGTGGTGCACACAGGAAGGCTTCACCTTTCTTGAACATTTGAGCACATTCTACAACAAGTACTATCTATACAGGTGGGATGGACTAAACTTAAACAGAAATGGAACCAATCTACTCGGAGAAAGAATCCTTGAGGAGGTCCAGAAATATTTAAACTAGAAAGGAAGGGGGAGAAAACAAAAAAACAGAAGAGAGACCACATCAAATCAAGGGCAACAACTCAGGTAAGACATCTATTAAATGTATTTATCTTAATGCTAGAAGTCTCAGAAATAAAATGTTAGATCTTGAAGCTACTGCACTAACAAGTAGCTACGATGTGATAGGTGTTACAGAAACTTGGGTGTCTGAGAGTGATGGAGACGAATATAATATTAGTGGGTACACACTGTATAGGAAAGACAGGCAGGACAGAAGAGGCAGAGGGGTAGCGCTATACATAAGAAATAGTCTTAAAGCCCAGGTGTTAAATCTGGACAAAGAAAAAAAAGCTGAATCAATATGGGTCAGAATAATGAACAAAACTTCAAAGGGCATAATAATAGGAGCATGCTTTAGACCGCCAAATTCAGACACTGAGCAAAATAATCTGTTATAAAATGACATTAGAAATGCGTGTAGAAAAGGAGAAGCCATACAAATGGGGGATTTCAACATATAAAATGGGAGAACCCGGTGGGGAGCACGACGGACGAAATTGAAATGGTGGAAATGACAAATGACTGCTTCCTAATGCAATTTGTCAAGGCGCCAACTAGAGGGGAGGCATGCCTTGATTTAGTCCTTTCAAATAACGAAGACAGAATAACTAAAACAGAGGTCAGAGAGCCACTGGCAAACTTAGACCACAACATGGTCTCATTTGAAGTGTTTTTTTAAAACCCCAAAAGTAATGACTAAAGCTAAGGTTTACAATTTTAGAAAAGTAAACTATGAAGGTATGAAACAGAGACTAACAGAAGTAGACTGGAGTAAAATAGAGAAAACATCCACAGAAAATAGGAGGCACTTTTTTACACAGAGAATTGTGAGGGTCTGGAACCAAGTTCCCAGTAATGTTGTTGAAGCTGACACCCTGGGATCCTTCAAGAAGCTGCTTGATGAGATTCTGGGATCGATAAGCTACTAACAACCAAATGAGCAAGATGGACTGAATGGCCTCCTCTCGTTTGTAAACCTTCTTATGTTCTTATGTTCTTAGCTGCGACCTTCCCACCAAGCGCACGGGCCCTAGCGATCAAGTGCGGGTTCCCAGCAACTAGCCAAACATTACCTGTCACCTTCCCACCGCGCGCTCATGCCCCAGCGGCCCTGTGCGGGGTTCCAGCAGTTCGCCAAATGATACCTGCCACCTTCCCACTTTGCGCACAGGCACCAGTGACCTCGTGGGGAGGCCCAGCAGCTCACCAAACAATACCTGCCACCTTCCCACCAGGTGCATGGGCCCCAGCGACCCTGTACAGGGTACTTGCAGCTCGGAAATCATTACCTGCTACCATCACACAGAGCGCACGGGCCCCAGCGACCACGTGCGAGGTCCCAGCAGCTTGCCAAACCATACCTGCCATCTTCCCACCGCGCACTCAGGCCCCAGTGACCCCGTGCTGGGTCACAGCAGCTCGCCAAAAGATACCTGGTAGGTTCCCGCTGTGATCATGGGCCCCCGTACGAGGTCCCAGCAGCTCGGAAATCATTACCTGCCACCTTCCCACCGAGCCCACGGGCCCCAGCGACCCTGTGTGGGCTCCCAGCAGCTCGCAAAACAATACCTGCCAGCTTCCAACCGTTTGCACGGGCCCCAACGACCGCTTGCGGGGTCCCAGCAGCTCGGGAAACAATATCTGCCACCTTCTCACCAAGCGCAGGGCCCCAGTGACCCTGTGCAGGGTCCTAGCAGCTAGCCAAACAATACCTGCCACTTTCCCACTGCGCGCACGGGACTTAGCGACCCCGTGCGGGGTCCCACAGGTTTCCAAACGATTCCTGCCACCTTCCCGGCGAGCACACGGGCCACAGCGACCCTGTGTGGGCTACCAGCAGCTAGCCAAACAATACCTGAAACCTTCCCACCGCGCACTCGGGCCCCAGTGACCCCGTGCCGGGTCCCAGCAGCTCGCTAAACAATACCTGCCACCTTCCCATCGCACACACTGGCAGCAGCGACCCCATGTGGGGTCCCAGCAGCTCGGGAAAAAATATTTGCCAACATCTCACTGAGCGCAGGGCCCCAGTGACCCCATGCAGGGTCCTAGCAGCTAGCCAAACAATACCTGCCACCTTCCCACCGTGCGCACAAGCCCCAGCGACCCCGTGCAGGGTCATAGCAGCTTGCCAAACCATACTTGGCACCTTCCGACCGCTCGCTCGGGCCCCAGCGACCCCGTGTGGGGTCCCAGCAGATTGGGAAACAATACCTGCAACCTTCTAACCACACGCACAGGCACCAGCGACCCCGTGTGGGGTCACAGAAGCTAGCCAAATGATACGTGCCACCTTCCCACCGCTCGCAGTGACGCTGTACAGGGTCTCAGCAGTTTGCCAAAAACTACCTGCCACCTTGCCACGGAGCGCACGGGCCCCAGCATACATGTGCGGGGTCCCAGCAGCTAGCCAAATGATAACTGCCACATTCCCACCGAGCGTACGGACCCCAGCGACCCCATGCGGGATCCCAACAGCTCGACAAACAATACCTACCAGCTTCCCACCGCGCATATGGGACCCTGCGTACACGTGCCAGGTCCCAGCAGCTCGCCATCCGATACCTGCCACCTTCCCACCAGGCACACAGGCCCCAGCGACCCCGTGCGGGGTACCAGCAACTTGTCAAACAATACCTGCCATTTTCCCACTACTTTCACAGGCCTCAGCGACCAAGTGCGGGCTCCAAGCAGCTTGCCAAATGATACCTGCCGCCTTCCAACCACACGCACAGGCCCCAACGACACTGTGCGGGGTCCAAGCAGCTCGCCAAACAATACCTGCCACCTTCCCGCCGCGTGCCCGTGCCCCAGTGACCCAGTGCGGGGTCCCAGCAGCTTGGGAAACAATATTTGCCACCTTACCAACGAGTGCATGGGCCCCAGCAACCACATGCAGGGTCCCAGCAAATCGCCAAACGATATCTGCCACCGTCCCACCTCATACACAGACCCCAGCGACCCCGTGTGGGGTCCCAGCAGCTCGCCAAACGATAGCTGCCACCTTGCCTCCGTGCGCATGGTCCCCAGCAGCTCAGCAAATGATGCCTGCCACCTTCCCACCACACGCACGGGCCCCAACAACCCTGTGTGGGGTCCCAGCAGCTCGGGAAAGAATACCTGCCACCTTCCAACCACGCGCACGGGCACCAGCCACCCCGTGCAGGGTCACAAAAGCTAGACAAACAATACCTGCCAACTTCCCACTGCGCAGGGGCCCCAGTGAACCCGTGCATGGTCCCAGCAGCTAGCCAGACGATACCTGCCACCTTGCCACTCTGCGCACGGGCCCCAGCATCCACGTGCGGGGTCCCAGCGGCTCGCCAAAAGACACCTGTCACCTTCTGAGCACACGCATGTGCCACAGCGACCCTCCGTGGGGTCCCAGCAGCTCGCCAAACGACACCTGCCACCTTCCAAGTGCGCTAACTGGCACCAGCTACCCTGCACGGGGTCCCAGCGGCTAGCCAAACGACACCTGCCACCTTCCCAGCACACGCACGGGCCCCTACGACCACGTGCAGGGTCCAAGCCGCTTGCCAAATGATACCTGGCACCTTCCCAGCGAGCGCACGAGCACTAGCGATCACTCACTAGGTCTAAGCAGCTCGCTAAACGACACCTGCCACCTTTCCAGCGCATGCACGGGCCTCAGCTACCCCAAGCGGTGAAGCAGTGGCTCGCCAAATGACACCTGCCACCATTCCAGTGCGTGTACGGGCAGGGTCCAAGCCGCTTGCCAAACGACACCTGGCACCTTCCCAGCAAGCACACGAGCACTAGCGACCACTCACTAGGTCTAAGCAGCTCGCCAAACGACACCTGCCACCTTTCCAGCGCACGTACGGGCCCCAGCGGATCACCATACGACACCTGCCACCTTTCCAGTGAGCGCACAAGGCCTCCGTGAACCAGCGCGGGGTCCTAGCGGCTCGCCAAACAATACCTGCAACCTTCCCAACGCGTGCACGAGCACCAGCGACCACGCGTGGGGTCCAAACAGCTCGCCAAACAACACTTGAGACCTTCTCAGCATGCGCACTGGCCCCAGCAACCCCGCGTGGGGTACAAGCAGTTCGCCACACGACACATGCCATGTTCCCAGAGCGCGCACGGGCCCCAGCGGCTTGCCAAACAACACCTGACACCATTCCAGCGCACGCACATGCCCCAGCGACCACGTGCAGGGTCCCAGTGGCTCACCAAACGACACCTACCACCTTCCCAGCACGCATTAGTTCCAGCGATCACGCGTGGGTAACCAGTGGTTAGCCAAACAACACCTGCCACCTTCCCAGCGCTCGAACAAGCCCCAGCGATCATGAGCGGGGCAAAAGCGGCAAGCCAAATGACACCTACCACCATTCCAGGTCGCACCCGGGCCTCAGAGACCCAGTGCGGCATCCCAGCAGCTTGCCAAATGACACCTGCCACCTTATCAGCATGCACACGGGCCCCAGCAACCTCGAGCGTAGTCTCAGCTGCACCCCAAACGACACCTGAGACCTTCCCAGCACGTGCACAGACCCCAGCGAACCCGCGCGTGGTACCAGCGGCTCGCCAAAGGACACCTGCCACCTTCCAACAGCGCACACGGGCTCCAGTGGCTCACCAAACAACACCTACCACCATTCCAGGGCGCGCCCAGGCCTCAGAGACCCAGTGCGGAAACCCAGCGGCTCACCAAACGACACCTGCCACCTTCCCAGCGAGCACACGGGCCCCAGCGACTTCGCTTGGATTCCTAATGGCTCGCTAAATGACACCTGCCACCTTCTCAGCGCACACACGTGCCCCAGCGACCCCACGCGGGGAACAATCGCCTTACCAAACGACACCTACCATCTTCCCAGCACGCACTGGTCCCAGCGACCACGTGCGGGGTACAAGCGGCTTGCCACACGACACATGCCATGTTCCCAGAGTGCGCACGGGACCGAGTGACCATGCGTGTGGTCCCAGCGGCTCGCAAAACGACACCTGCCACCTTCCCAGCACAAGCACAGGCCCCAGCGACCCCGTGCGGGGTCTGAGTGGCTCACCAAACAACACCTGCCACCATTCCAGCGCACGCACATGCCCCAGCGACCACGCGCAGGGTCTAAGCGGCTCGCCAAATGACACCTGCCACTTTTCCAGCGCACGAACGGGCCTCCGTGACCCAGCGCAGGGTCCCAGAGGCTCACCAAACGACACCTACCACCTTCCCAGCATGCACAGGCCCCAGCGACCCCGTGCGGGGTCTGAGCGGCTCGCCAAATGACAACTACCACCATTCCAGGGTGCGCCCGCGCCTCAGAGACCCAGTGCGGAATCCACCTGAGACCTGAGACCTTCCCAGCGTGACCACATATCCTAGCGAACCCGCGCGGGGTACCAGCGGCTCGCCAAACGACACCTGACACCTTCCCAGAGCGTGCACGGGCCCCAGCGACCACGCGCTGTGTCTAAGCGGCTCACCAAACGACACCTGCCACATTCCCAGCATGCGCACAGGTCCCAGCGACCACGAGCGGGGAACAAGCGGCAAGCCAAATGACACCTACCACCATTCCAGGGCGCGCCCGGGCCTCAGAGACCAAGTGCGGCATCCCAGGGCTCGCCAAACGACACCTGCCACCTTATCAGCATGTGCACGGGCCCCAGCAAAACCCGAGTGTGGTCTCAGCTGCTTGCCAAAAGATACCTGCCACCTTCCCAGCGCGCACGGGCCTCAGCAATCCCTTGCGGTGTCCCAGCATCTCTCCAAACGACACCGGAGACCTTCCCAGCATGGCCACATCCCCCAGTGAACCCGCTTGGATTTCCAGCGGCTCACCAAATGACACCTACCACCTTCGCAGCGTGCTCTGGCCCCAACGACCCCACGTGGGGTATAAGCAGCTAGCCACACAACACCTGCCACCACTCCAGCGCGCGCACGGGCCCCAGCAACTACGCGCTTGGTCTAAGCGGCTCGCCAAACGACACCTGCCACTTTTCCAGCACATGCACAGGCCTCCGTGACCCAGTGCAGGGTCTCAGCGGCTAACCAAACGACACCTGCCACCATCCTGGCATGCGCACGGGTCCCAGCGACCCCGCTTGGATTCCCAACGGCTCGCTAAACGACACCTGCAACCTTCTCAGCGCACGTACGTGCCCCTGCGACCCCACGAGGGGTCCCAGCGGCTCACCAAATGACACCTACCACCTTCGCAGCGTGCACTGGCCACAGCGACCATGCGTGGGTTCCCAGCGGCTCGCCAAACGACACGTGCCACTTTTCCAGCGCATGTATGGGCTTCCGTGCCCCAGCGCAGGGTCCCAGCAACTCACCAAACAACACCTGTCACCTTCCCAGCACGCGCACGGGCCCCAGCGACCCCGCTTCTATTCCCAATGGCTCGCTAAATGACACCTGCCACCTTCTCAGCGCACGTACGTGCCCCAGCAACCACACGAGTGGTCCCAGCGGCTCACCAAACGACACCTACCACCTTCGCAGCGCGCACTGGCCACAGCGACCATGTGCGGGGTACAAGCGGCTCGCCACACGACACATGCCATGTTCCCAGAGTGCGCACGGGCCCCAGCGACCACGCGCTGGGTATAAGTGGCTCGCCAAACGGCACCTGCCACCTACCCAGCACTCGAACGAGCCCCAGCGACCACGAGCGGGGCCCAAGCGGCAAGCCAAATGACACCTACCACCATTCCAGGGCATGCCCGGGCCTCAGAGACCCAGTGTGGATTTCCAATGGCTCGCTAAATGACACCTGCCACCTTCTCAGTTCACACACGTGCTCCAGCGACCCCACGCGGGGTCCCAGCGACACCTACCACCTTCCCAGTACGCACTGGTCCCAGCGACCATGTGTAGGGTACAAGCCACTTGCCACACGACACATGCCATGTTCCCAGAGCGCCTTTCCAGTGCGCATGGGTATCAGCGACCCCGTGCACCCTGGGTATCATTTGTAGAACTGATGGAACCCGACACAGGGTGGCTGGGGCCCCTGCATGCGATGAGAAGGTGGCAGGTATCGTTTGGCGAGCTCCTGGGACCCCATTTAATGTGCCAAGCAAGTGGATGATGCAAAAAACTGTATAGCGGTAAAGATGAGCTTTATAAAGTAGGAATGTATATATTTAGCATTTTGGTTAATTCATGTAGTCTCGATGAGGTCTCTACTGTTGTTTATGAAATCTGTATACTCCTGGGAAGTGGGTACAATAAACCGCTAGTTACAGAAAGTCTATTATTATTATTTATTTCTTAGCAGACGCCCTTATCCAGGGCGACTTACAATTGTTACAAGTTATCACATTATTTTTACATACAATTACCCATTATACATTTGGGTTTTTACTGAAGCAATCCAGGTAAAGTACCTTGCTCAAGGGTACAGCAGCAGTGTCCCCACCTGGGATTGAACCCACGACCTACGGTCAAGAGTCCAGAGCCCTAACCACTACTCCACACTGCTGCCCTTAAAGCTGAAAGATATAGTAAAAACAAACAGACATGAACATTTTATTGATTCTAATAGAAGCATTCTCTATGAGGATTTAGAATGTAATTCACAAATTAAATCTCCATTTCTGAAACATTTTGTAAACATTCAATTTAAAGCGCAACGCAATTTAGAAACGAAAAAATGCATATTTCAGAACCATTCTTTTAGAGAAACTTTTTGGTCTTTTTCTTCCTGTTATCGTTATTTGGTCAGATATGCTGATTAGAACTTTAAACAGATATTCTTGTTACAAAACACAAGTTTATCAAAATAAAACAACGGCCATTTACGAAGTAACTTTCAAAAACACAAAAGTATTGTATTTAAATAACGAAAAGTTGAGAATTGACGGATGTGTTAATAAACTTTCAGTTCAGGCTGAGAAAGGGACTTTTGTGATAAAGTGTGATTAAAATTAGGTAAAAGAAAACGTGTATCAAAAGAAGAGAAGAGGAGCTGAATAAAAAGAAACCTATTCCAAAAAACGTTAAACGTTCCTTTCAATATCCACCTTCTCAGAATAACCTTAATGAAAGGGCTACACAAAACAGTAACAATGTGTTAGATGTGCTATGTAAGCGGGACGCGTCCTCACGAGGAGGACCAACGCAAATTAAAAGAGTTTGTCAATTTTCTAATACATTTCAAAGCAAACAACTTGCTCTAAAGTTGAAACAAAATTAACAGAATATAGGTCAATTAACGTATTAAACTGCCAGCGCATACTCGATGTTTGTAAATTTCAAAATCAGTATCTTAATTGTTGGTTTAATTCAGCTTTACAATGTTTTCTAAACATTGAAAAAATACGAAAAAAAATCTGGAAAAATATGCTGAATCGTATGTCACTGGTACCACACAGATACCAGTAATCTAGCATATTTATTACAATTTGCAAATTAAACCCAGGATGTACCTTCTCCAGCAGTGACCTGCACAATGTTTTAACAGAAGAAAGAGCGTCTATTTCGTCTGTAAGGAAATTTGATAGTATGTATGGTACATTCAATGGAGAGATATTGAGCACAGAGTTTAGGTGGGGTATTTTGGAATGCAGTCTGACAAGAGCAGATATGACCATTTATGGGCATTTGTGGAAAGGGTCTCTGTTCTGCTCTGTTTTGATTGCTAGCATGGGGGGATGGGAGAATCTCAAAGAATCTACAGATGCAAAGGAATGTGGGAGAGGCTTGGCGACTGGCCACGTACACAGGTTTAAGTGGGGAGGGTCTCAAATGATGACATTATAGGGGAGTGTTCTATGTTATTAAAAAGTGATTGCAGCCATTATCTGGGGCACAGATTCCATCCGCTGTGACCCAGAGCATGTGTCTCTGCTTTCTTCAAATAGTTCTATTCTTGTATTACACCAATAAACATATTTTTGGCTTCACTGATATTGTTTTTCAGGTTTCATCAATTTTTCCCTACATGTTGGTAATGTGTTAGCAGCCCCTGTTCAAATGATCTGCTGAAACAATGGATTGCGCAGGTAAGAACTGGGATTGTATTCCACGGATTATTGCATCACCATCATTCCATATGATGTCATAGCCTGTTTGTTCAAACTGCAAATATACGGTAAGTTTCAGCCTCTTAAGTTGACAGATTGTAGCTTCCAGTCATTTTCCATAGTGTTGGTTCAAATCGGACAGGAGTGGACATAGATTCATTAAACAACTCCAGTCTTCTGTCTACACCTCTGCTGGGTTCAAACAGCTGGAGTGTCAGCAGAGTGTTTGCTGTAGAGGAGCTGGGATTCAAACCCCATTTCAGCACTATTACCTCAGGAAGCACCTTGATTCTCTTTCTTCAGTGCTAGCAGCAGGGCTCATTCGTGCCGGATTCAACCGCATCACCAGTTCCCTGCAAGAGAGGCAGAGCAGCACCAGTCCCCTGGAAAAGGGGGAGACTACACGCTGCTCCCACCTCCATCGGCAGGAAACTACACGCTGCTCCCACCTTCACCGGCAGGAGCAGAGCAGCCGGAGCTGCCTCTGCCTCTGCCACCTCCACTGGAAGGAGCAGAGCAGCAGGAGCTGCCTCTGCCTTCGCCACCACCACCGTCAGGAGCAGAGGAGCAGGAGCTGCCTCTGCCACTTCCAGGAGCAGAGGAGCAGGAGCTGCCTCTGCCTCCACCACCTCCAGGAGCAGAGGAGCAGGAGCTGCCTCTGCCTCCACCACAGGGAGTACGGTGGCCGGAGCCCCAGAAAGGGGAGCTGTCAGCCACGAAGAAGGGGGAGGAGGTCTGGAGACCACCAACCCCAACAGCAGTTTCGCTGCCGGAGATCGTGGGGGAGGTCCGGAGACCTGCTCCCACTGCAGCAGTTTCGCTGCCGGAGATCGTGGGGGAGGTCCGGAGACCTGCTCCCACTGCAGCAGTTTTGCAGCCGGAGATCGTGGGGGAGGTCCGGAGACCTGCTCCCACTGCAGCTTCTTCGCTGCCGGCAGTACTGTGGTCGGAGCCCCACCAAGGGGAGCTACCGGCTACGAAGGGAGGGGGAGAGGTCAGGAGACCAGCATCCCCCGCAGCAAGTTCGCTGCAAGCGTGGACTAGCAGGCTGTCAGCCGTGCCACTACCGGCAGGGGTGCTGACAGCATGGCCAGCCAGGGGCCCACTGAAGCCTCCCTTCCCAGCCCGAAACTTTGTCCTGGACTGCTGGATTTTTAAGGGGGGAGGTGGCCGTTGAGGCCATGTGTGCTGCGCACAAGGGGGGGTATATGTGGCAATGTGCCCCGCCCCTGTGTGCAATTGTGTGTTATGTGTTGTATGTTGCGTGCGTGTGTTAATGTTGGTGTATAAATTGGTACACGGGATATAAACGGGTCTGTGTTTCACGTGTATTAAAGTGTAGATTTGTATTTAGGCACGAGGAGGGCACAAATCACTTCACGTGCTGGTTAAATGTAATATGTGAGCACGGGGTTGCACAGAATTAATTCACGTGCTGGGATTCAAGTGAATAATTAATTAGTAATTGAATCCCAGCACAACAGTATATATAGATGCACATTTCTTTCACTCAGGGTTGGGTGTTCGTTGAGTGGAGAACGGGTGTGGAGAAGGAGAAACTAAAAATATAAAAGAACGTAAATATTGTTATCTGCTCACCGTGTTTGTTTGTCTGTGTAGTCCATTTTGTTCGTCTATTTATATTGGCGTGTAGTGCCGTGTCCCGTGTTTTTGTGTTTAAAACCTTTTATTTTCTGTTCTGTTTATTAAATGCTGAGCGCGATCACGCGCCCAGCTTCACCAAACCACATCTCTCTGTTTATTTATTTCCTGGCTCTGGTCTGACGCCACCCACTCCGGCCGTCTTTGTGACAGAGATGAAACGGCTCGAGGGTCCGAAGTAGCAGAACGAAGATTGCTGCAGGTGATAGAAGAAGTGAGACTTGATAATCCATTAGAAAAACCGTGTTCGAGACCGTTGAGGAGATACTTGACAAATAACAGTCGGCATGAAGACTGAGGGCATCTGCCAGCGCTGGAATGTTGACAGGAGATGACACGGATAGAGTTGAATGTCATTTTTTCGGTTGAGAGGGCAGATAGACTTGGCGTGAGCATTTCCACAGAAGGAGCAGGTATGCAGAAAACGCCAATTGATGTTATTACAAAAGGATTCGTTGAAGTTATTACATATTTGTCGGTTACCGGAAAATTGAATGGACAGTCCAAACTTGTCTGTAGAGGTGGATGGATCAGGAGGAGCTGAAGCATGAATAGGTCGAAGATAGGAGGAAGGAGCGAGATTAGCTGTAGAAGGAAACGGCCGAAAAAAAACGTGCAGTGTTGGAGGAGCTAACTGCAGCCGCTTTTGGGCATAGATTGGTGGAGTGGCTTGTGGAAGCGCATACAATGCAAGCATACGCTCTAAGGCCCCCAAATATCCTGTGGAACAGGTCAATGTCCGGTTTTGCCCAGTTATCGATTTTGTTGGTGGTTCCCAGTATTACTGCTGCTTTTGCGGAAAAGCTTTTATGGTAATCATAGAACATGGTACCCCCATAGCGGACAGACAGTTCAATGATATAGGCCATGTAGTGGTCTAATTCTTCTCTTCTATGTGGGAATAACATTGCATAAAACATCCCGGTAAGCAGAAAAGGCCAGTGCAAACTCCCCCATAGTATGATTCTTGAGGAGACGTGGATCGAAAGACTTAAGAGTTACAGACACGTCGCCACAGCTAACTGTTCTATGGTCAATAAGTTCAGAAGTAGCGATAAAAACAAGAATGAGCTAGAGAAATGGTGATACGTCTGGAATCAATGGTATAGAGCAGGTCTGCTGGAGTGGCTGAGGTTAGAGTAAACGTAAGGTTCGGGTCAATTACTTCAATGACAGAAGATGTAGAAGCTGTTGTAATAAGAGGAAGAGTCTTGTCAGGACGAGTTTCAAGAGCAGTGAGGCGTGTATTGAGGGATTTGATTGAATTCGAGACAGGCTGTGTGAACAGGATGTGAGTGGTGATAATAAAGGCAATGTCCAGACCAGAGTTCTCCCAAAAACGTCTGTGTTTTTAATTTCAATAATTATAATAAATAATAATAATAACCCCCCCCCTTTTGCCAGCGATGGTATCGGGGGGAACACGGCAGGTTTACAGTCCTTAATAACAAAAAGAATGACACTCCTGAACCACAATCCTCCGTGCACGAAACTGTGCTCTTTCTTCCGGGGTCGTGGTGAGTGCTGGTGCTGTGCTGTGTTGTGCTGTGAGGGACGTGCTCCGGGTCTAATGCTGGCTCCGCGGCTGCAGCTCCCGACTCTCACTCCTCCTCTGTCAGAGACAAAACAAAACAATAACAGAGACACAGGCTCCGGCTGGATACCGTCATCAGCGCAAGGGGGCCGTACTAACGTAACTGCTTCCCCTTTGTACCCAGAACCTCCTCCTTGCAAACAACCCGTTGCCATGGTTTCTCCAATAGGGGCCCGCCCCGCAGCTGATTGCAATGGAATCCTTCCAGGTACATGCAACTACGCGCTCCCCCTAATATGGTCACCTTCCGGTTTCCGCCTACCGTCAAGGCAGTCCATCTAGGAGGAAGCATACGATCCACCTTACCAAGCGCCTTCTTTGGTCGGGAGGGAGATTTACAGTTTGAATTCTTTCTCTCTCTGTCACACATCTCACCCCTCAGAGTGATGCCGAAGGCACACTCGGCCAATTCTAAGTTCCCCAATGGGCCCCCCTCCCTTGAAAAAAAATCTGCATTTTGATGCTCCTTACCCGCACGATGTTTCACTGTATAGTGGAAGGGTTGCAGCGCCAGATACCACCGAGTTATCCGAGCGTTATTGTCCTTCATCGTATGCAACCACCTTAAAGGAGCATGATCAGTGACAAGAGTGAAAGAACGCCCCAGCAAGTAATAGCGAAGGGCATGAGTGGCCCATTTGATGGCCAAACACTCCTTCTCAATGGCGGAGTAGTTAATCTCCCGTGGAGCCAATTTTTTGCTCATGTAAATAATCTGGTGTTCTACTCCGTCAACTTGCTGGGACAGGACCGCCCCCAGACCAATCTGGGAGGCATTGGTCTGGAGGATGAACTCCTTACTGAAATCTGGTGAAATAAGTGCTGGGGCCTGGCATAGTCTCCTCTTAATCGTGTCAAAGGCCCCCTGACACTCCCCTGTCCACTTAACTATTTTTGGAGCCGTCTTTTTGGTGAGCTCTACCAAGGGGTTAACTATGGTGGCATACTCGGGGATAAAGCGGCGATAATAGCCTGCTAACCCCAATAGTGATCTCACCTGCGGTTTGGTTCTCGGGATCGCCGTCTCCACTAGAGCCTGGACTTTAGAAGCGATCGGCTTTACCCGCCCATTACCCATAAGGAAGCCAAGATACTGGGTTTCTTGTTTGCCGAATGCACACTTGCCCAGGTTAGCCGTCAGCCCCGCCTCCCTCAGAGACTGTAGGACGGCCGAAAGTCTAATAATATGCTCTCTCCAGGTAGAGCTGAAAATCACCACGTCATCAATGTATGCAGCGGCATACTGCTGATGGGGCGCTAGGACCTGGTCCATCAGTATCTGAAAGGTGGCCGGGGCTCCATGCAACCCAAAGGGCATGGTCTGGAAATGGAACAAGCCACCCGGGGTAGAGAAAGCAGTTTTCTCTTGCGAACTCTGGGTCAGTGGAATTTGCCAGTATCCCTTCGTCAGATCCAAAGTCGAAATCAACCGCGCTCCTCCCAGTCGGTCGAGGAGCTCGTCTACCCGAGGCATGGGATATGCATCAAACTTGGAGATGGCATTAACCTTTCTGAAATCCATGCAGAACCGAGTGGAGCCGTCCTTCTTAGGCACCATCACTATCGGGCTGCTCCACTCGCTCCGGGAAGGCTCAATGACTCCAAGCTCGAGCATATCCCCCACCTCCCGGCCAACGGCACCCCTGCGACTCTCCGGGATTCGATAGGTCTCTCTCGAACCCTGACACCTGCGGGAGTAATAATAGCATGTTCAATCATATTAGTTCTGCCAGGCAAGTCAGAAAAAACATCACCAAATTGTTTCACTAACACACGGAGTTCACACTTCTGATCAGGAAGTAATTGTTCCCCCATCGGAATGTTAACTGTAGCTGGTGTACTGACAGAGGGACCAAAATCCTCTTCTATACTGTCATTGGCTATAAACAGGGCCTCCCTTTCATTGTAGGGTTTTAATAAATTAATATGGTAAATTTCAGTTTTGTTCCGGCGATCGGGTTGTCTGATTTCGTAGTTTACATTACCAATTGCCCGCATCATCTCATATGGTCCCTGCCACTTAGCGTACAGTTTAGACTCCGAAGTGGGAAGTAGCAGCAGTACCTTATCTCCTGGCCGAAAAGTCTGAATCCGTGCTTGTTTATTGTACTGCTGCTCTTGCCGATGCTGAGCCTGTTTTAAGTTCTCGTGTGCCAACTGACCAACCAATTGCAGGAGATCTCTCAACATAATTACATATTTCACTATGTTTTTAGCATCTTTATTTTGCTCCTCCCATCCTTCCTTTACAAGATCAAGGACCCCTCGTGGCTGTCTCCCGTACAGCAGCTCAAAGGGAGAGAACCCGGTCGAGCTCTGAGGCACCTCTCTCACTGCAAACATCAGGTAGGGAAGGAGTTTAGCCCAATGTTTTTGCTCCTGGTTGACAAACCGCCTCAGCATCTGCTTCAATGTCTGATTAAAACGTTCCACCAAACCATCCGATTGCGGGTGATAAACGGAGGTCCGAATGGATCGAATTTGTAATAATTTATACAGTTCCTTTAAACACCGTGACATAAAATTAGTTCCGTGATCAGTCAGAATTTCTTTGGGGATCCCTACTCTTGCTATGATCTGCACTAACTCTTTTGCAATCGCTAATGCACTAGTGGACCTCAATGGTACTGCCTCTGGATATCTGGTCGCGTAGTCCACCACTACTAAAATATGCGTATATCCACAGTCAGACTGGCTCAATGGGCCCACTATGTCCATTGCAATGCGTTCAAAGGGGATATTGATCAGGGGCAGTGGAACCAATGGGGTCGGGTGAACCCGCCCCGGCGCTACTTGTTGGCACTCTCTACAGGTCGCCACATACCGCTTCACCTCACTGTACACTCCCGCCCAGTAAAATCGAGCCAATATTCGTTCCTGAGTCTTTTCGCTACCTAAGTGGCCCGAACAAGGGACATCATGAGCCAACCGCATGATCTCATGTCAAAAAAAGACTGAGGAACGAGTAACTGTGTTACAGTCTGCCCTGTGCTCGGGGCTTGGGATACTCTATACAGCAAATGCCCAAGCACAATGTGGTGAGGGTATGTGAGCGGCCGATTGCCATCTACTTCCTTCCCCTCGATAGACCGAACCTGCCCCCAGAGGTTAGCCAGCGTAGGATCATTTTTTTGCTCGTACGCTAGATCAACATCTCGGTCCCAGACTTTCGGTATATCGAGCGGGGATATGGTAGCCTCAGCACTAGGGGTCTCAGTAACTCGGCCCGGTCGGTCACACTGGATCCCAGTTCCCTTTCCCTGGCGTTTATCAGACGTGGAGGAGTCTCCTACCAAACCCCAACCTCGTGTCATTGATGCGCCCTCCCATTTTTCCACCCTTCTCTCTCGTTTAGTTTTTTTTGGGCGGAACCGAGAGGGGAACAGATCAGCATGCAGCGGAAAAATATCTCCAATAGTTTCCCCCGCTGCTCCTATGGTCTTACCGGAGACTGGCTCTACCTTTAGGTTTATAATTGTTTCGAAACATGGCCAGTCTCGACCTAAAATAACAGGGTATGGCAACCTTTTTGCCACCGCCACAATTACACGGCGGGTGTGACTACCAATGGTCACATCTAATTTGGTGAGGGGGTAGTCCTTGTTATCTCCATGGATACAGGAGATGACCACTAACCCACGTGACCACCAAGGTACCCCTTCTAAGAGAGTTTCCGAAATCAAGGTCTGACCACACCCATGATTTCCATTACACGAGAGTAGATGTTAAAACTTCATGCTGATTTGAACTCGGCTCTCGCCAAGATAAGCACCAACTAAGACGTAGCTTTACAGTAAACTAATGTGATCCATATGCGTCTCCATCCATTTACGTTTCCTTCCATATGATGATGTAGATATCCTTCTGTCTGGTGTTAATGGCTGAAGTGTAATGCTGGCTCCAGGGATCAGCTTATTTTGCCTCCCTGGCGCATCAGCACACACAACGGCTGCGATGCTGGCTCCGGGGATCAACCAAAGTGCGGCCTCCCCAGCGCATCAGCATGACAACCGTCTGGATTGAGCTAAGTAGGGTACATCTCTGGGGTTTTCAAGTGGGCACCTTCCATCCTCAGTGTTTCGTCGACTAGCCCACGACACCTCAAGAGGGCTCGACGGTGATTCTGGCGTCCCAGCATCACCCCCCTCCGTCCCCCACTCAACTCAGCCCAGCTTACTTACCTGTCCCCAGCCAGAATCTTTCCGTCTCAACCACAGCCAGTTGCTGCTCCTCTCTGCTGCTTCAGATAAGTTCTTCACTGTGCGACGCAACTCTTGGCCACTGAATCCGACGTCTCTGAGAAACCGGGTTGTAGAATGTGCCACAAATCCTCGACAACCCACTTCCACTGGGTAAACCCGAACTCTCCATTCTCGCTGTTCCGCTTCAGTGGCTAGTTGAGCATACCGCAGTTTCTTCCTCTCATACGCCTCATCTACAGCGTCCTCCCATGGCACTGTTAACTCTACCAGGTGAACAAGGCGTGCTGATCCAGACCACAAGACAATATCTGGTCGAAGGTTAGTGGTGGCAATCTCAGGTGGAAAAATAAGCCGTTGACCAACATCTGCCAGCATATTCCAGTCTCTAGCAGCTTCCAGTTGTCCTGGGCGAGGATTGGTTTTAACACCTTTTCTTGGTGGTTGCTCTCCTGGGCGGAGGAATGTTGTCTTTTGTGTGTAATGTTTTGATGAAACAGGTGGCAACTTATTGGTCATGTTACGCTTGTCTTCCAATGCTAAGGCCAAACATCGCAGCACCTGGTCATGGCGCCAAGTAAACCGTCCTTGGCTAAGAGCCACCTTACATCCTGTCAAAATGTGCCTTAATGTTGCAGGTGATGAACACAAAGGACATGAGGGATCCTCTCCTACCCAGAGGTTTAGGTTCTGTGGTGATGGGAGAACATCATATGTTGACCTGATGAGGAAACTGATCCTGCTCTGTTCCATTCACCATAGGTCTTGCCAGCCAATCTTGCGTTGTTCCACACTCTCCCATCTCATCCATTCTCCCTGTTTGGCCTGGGAAATGGCCTTTATACACCTCATCCTCTCCTCCTGCTTTTGCACCTCGTTGACTACCAGCTTCCTTCTTTGAGCTGGGGCCGCCTTGTGCCATGTAGGAGGAGTTGAACTGAAACCAAGACCCCCTCTTCCATGCTGAACTTGCCCCATGATATCACCAATTCGAAGGGCAGCCTTTGCATCTTCCACAGCTTTCTTTGCCGCCCACTTTCTTCCAGTTTTCAACACAGGTGCTGCCTCCCTTACGCATTTATCGCGTGACTCTACTAATGTCATTTCCAGTCTGACCTTGGCGCACTTAAACTCCTC
Organism: Acipenser ruthenus; assembly: GCF_902713425.1. NCBI lineage: Eukaryota > Metazoa > Chordata > Actinopteri > Acipenseriformes > Acipenseridae > Acipenser > Acipenser ruthenus. The sequence continues at coordinate 5,249,272 of NC_081238.1, forward strand.
GGTTAGAGCAGAGACTGGTAGCTGCAGTATTCCTTTACCATAAAGTCCCACTCTGCTGAGGCAGCGTGGAACTCCCAAACATTTCCTGATGTATGAACTGATTAAAGCTTCCAGCTTCTCTACTGTTGTCAAAGAAACCTCGTACACAGTCAGTGGCCACAGCAACCTTGGTAGTAGACCAAACTGAAAGCACCAGAGTTTTAGTTTACCTGGTAGAGCGCAGCTGTCTATGCTCTTCAACCCTTCCACTGCTTGTTGTCTAACTTCTCCCACACGAACTGTGTCCTTTAGATCCCCGTCGTACCATCTCCCAAGACTCTTCACTGGCTTCTCAGACACTGTTGGTATTGCCTCACCATTAATGAAGAATGTTTTATCTACTACTTTGCCTTTCATTATAGAGATGCTCCTTGATTTAGTGGGCTTGAATTGCTTTCGTGCCCATTCAATGTTATTGGTTAATTTGCCCAATAATCGATTAGTGCAGGCTACTGTTGTAGTCATGGTTGTCATGTCATCCATGTATGCTCGAATTGGTGGTAGTCGCATTCCAGAAGCCAAGCGCTCTCCTCCTACTACCCATTTTGATGCCCTAATGATTACTTCCATTGCCATGGTAAAAGCCAGTGGAGAAATGGTGCATCCTGCCATTATTCCAACCTCTAGGCATTGCCATGTAGTGCTGAATTCTGAAGTTGAAAAACTGAATTGCAAATCTCCAAAATAGGCTTTCACTAAATTTGTTATTGTCATCGGTACACTGAAAAAATCAAATGCTGCCCAAAGTAGTTCATGTGGCACTGAACCATATGCATTAGCCAAATCCAGGAATGTCACATGGAGCTCCTTCCTCTCCTTTTTAGCTGATTGAATTTGTTGCCAGATCACATTGATGTGTTCTAAGCAACCTGGGAAACCTGGAATGCCCGCTTTTTGTATTGAAGTGTCAATGAAGCAGTTCTTTAAGTCCACTAATGCGTGGATGCTCACATTACCAACCCGCACATCAACAATACAAGGTCCCTCCCAATCATTACCCCTGGACTTACCTGTCGCCGGTACCAAATAATGCGAAGCCGCACCACACTCCATTGCTGAGGGGCAATTCCGGGCAAGGTGGCCGACCCCATGGCACCGGTAACATTCCAGAGGGAGAGGCGCCCACGGAGCCTGATTGTCCCGCTGCCGACCTGACAGCGGGGAGTGGGCCCCTGTTCTACCCCAGCTGGGGGTTGACCTCGGCCTCCAGTGTTGTGGAGCGAGGCCACCCGTTGGGGAACGTGAGGGTGCTGGTCCAGACGTGAAGGGTGTGTGTGGGTGAAGGGGCCCCGGCCTTGGGCCCGCCATCCTGGGTCTGATGAAGGTCGGCGTGGGATGTATCGGGGTGGGCAGCGGTGTGGGCATAGAGTCCTCGTACCCCTCAGCCAACCTGACCGCGGCGTCCAGCGTGGTGGGCCGGTGCCGGCTGACCCAATTACTGGCTTCTGGCCCCAGCAACTGTATAAATTGTTCAATGGTGACAATCTCAGCCACCTCCTCTGCTGTGCTTTCACCAGGGCAGAGCCACCGGGTCACCTGGTCCACCAACTGCTGGGCCATTACTCGGGGTCGGACTCCTTCTGGGCGTTGGTACTCCCGGAACCGGCGGCGGTGCGTCTCCTCCGTGATGTCCAGTCGCTGAAGGATGGCTTTCTTTACAAGATCATAATCCATGGCTTGTTCATGGGTTAAAGCGTGGTAGGCTGCCTGGGCTTCCCCGATCAGATTGGGTCCCAGCTGGGTAGCCCACCACTCCCGAGGCCATAGGGCTGCTGTCGCCTGCCTTTCAAAGGATGTTAAATAGGCCTCGGGATCATCCTCCAGCGACATCTTCACCACTTTAGGTTTCGGAGGCGCTACTGCTGGTTCGGCCACCGGTTCCCTCCTCTGGTTAGCCGCGAGGAACATGGCATTCATCCTCTCCATCACCGCTGCAAAGGTCTCTTCATGCCTCCGTGCCTGAGCCTCCATCATGGTGTTCAGTGCTGCAGGGTCCATTGTAAAATCCCGTTTCTGACACCACTTGTGAACAGGATGTGAGTGGTGATAATAAAGGCAATGTCCAGACCAGAGTTCTCCCAAAAACGTCTGTGTTTTTAATTTCAATAATTATAATAAATAATAATAATAAACCCCCCCCTTTTGCCAGCGATGGTATCGGGGGGAACACGGCAGGTTTACAGTCCTTAATAACAAAAAGAATGACACTCCTGAACCACAATCCTCTGTGCACGAAACTGTGCTCTTTCTTCCGGGGTCGTGGTGAGTGCTGGTGCTGTGCTGTGTTGTGCTGTGAGGGACGTGCTCCGGGTCTGCTGGCTCCGCGGCTGCAGCTCCCGACTCTCACTCCTCCTCTGTCAGAGACAAAACAAAACAATAACAGAGACACAGGCTCCGGCTGGATACCGTCATCAGCGCAAGGGGGCCGTACTAACGTAACTGCTTCCCCTTTGTACCCAGAACCTCCTCCTTGCAAACAACCCGTTGCCATGGTTTCTCCAATAGGGGCCCGCCCCGCAGCTGATTGCAATGGAATCCTTCGAGGTACATGCAACTACGCGCTCCCCCTAATATGGTCACCTTCCGGTTTCCGCCTACCGTCAAGGCAGTCCATCTAGGAGGAAGCATACGATTCACCTTACCAAGCGCCTTCTTTGGTCGGGAGGGAGATTTACAGTTTGAATTCTTTCTCTCTCTGTCACAGGCTGTAAGAGGGCTTTCATGTCATGAAGAAGGGAGGTTTTGAAAGCGTTGAGGTCGGCTGAAGTTGCTGGCTGAGACTGTATGGGTTGAGAGCACGGGGCGTTGCCTGGAGAGACAGTATGAGCCTGCCTTGGCCGAGGAGGAGGGCCGAAGGTGGAGGCAGGAGATCCGGGTGAGATGCTGGGATGGGTGCGGCGTTTAGCAGAGGGAGACCTGGAGCTGATGTCCTGGCTGGGCTGCCTACTGGTGGAGTGATGAGAGGAAGCAGGTGAATCGAATGCTGATACGTGAGGCTACCTGATTGGGAGGAGTGGGATTGTAGCCTGATTGAAAGGTAGATCAATGGCGAGCAGCAGAGGAGGGATAGGCACTTCAATAGCTGAATGTTGTCGAGGGAGGGTGACACATTTCTGTTTCGAAGCAGGAAAAACAGGAGTTGGAGATTGTGTTGTAGTATATTTTAAATAATTCTTCTCTATCCGCTCCAGTGGGTAGTGGAATCCCATTTTCAAAGAGGGTTTTAAGAAGCTTCAGCTGCGTCCAGCTGCTGTAGGACAGTGTCTTAGGGGGTAGCGGAGTTGAACGCTTAGGTCTTACTGATGAAAAGCTTGGTTCTGGCGACGGTGGTGGTTGTGCCTGTGCTGAGAAGAGCGAGCCGAGTGCTGGGGCTGACCTGGTGAAAGCTCGTCACTGTCACCTGAGAAGAAGCCGGAAGCAGTTTCCATCTTGCTGGATCCTTCTGGCAGTGTGCCAGTTATTAAGCTCGAAACAAACAACAAAAGATTTTTTTTATTTTTTACATACAAAGTATAACGAAAAAATGAGGAGAAAATAAAGATCCCTTTTTTTTACATACAAAGTATAACAAAAAACGAGGAGAAAAAAAGATCCCTTTTTACATACAAACTATAACGAAAAAACGAGAAGAGAAAATAAAGATCCGGTTTTTTTTTGCTTTGGAACGGTAAGAGGGTTAGCAGGTAAGCACGCAGTCTGGTAGTCTCCAAAAAAAAAAAAACACAGACAAGGAGGTGGAAATAGAGCTGGGTTAAAGTAGAAAACAGAGAGAGATAGACAGGATGGGCAGCCAACAACATACGTGGAGCAGCGCTGGCCATGACCTAATAATTGACGAGACGAGTGCTGCATTGTGTGGTTGGCTGGAAATGCTAAATAAGGATGAACCGGGATCAGCTTCCACCCGGAAGAGATCGGTTGACGCTTCCCGGGCAGGACGCCACGGAGGGAAGGTAAGACTAAAGAAAATGATTTAGGATAAGAAAAAAGCAGCGCAAAGCGAGAGAGAGTCCTCTACTGCATCCCCCGAATTACGCCTAAAGGCTAACATAAAAAATGAATAAACAGGATTCCACCACATTTCTTTAACACTCGTTGTGTATCAGCTGCCACACAAAGCCGAGCACAGTGTGGTATACTGTACTAATGATGCTCCAGTCAGTCTGCCTGGACTGCACCTGAAACATCTTAAAAACACAAAGCCTCTAGGAGGTCACTGGTAAAATTTAGTAAAAAATTGTGCTATATAATACAACTAAGCTAAATCTGGGAGCACCAACTCTATAGAGGTGAATAACAATTGCAACAGCTCCTTGAGAATGTATGACAGGTCAAAGTGAGTAACAGGAAGTCATTTTATTCAGGTTTCCCCACATGCTGGTCATACTACAGCATCCACTGGAACAATAACAAAGCCAGCTTGCAGCTGCACCAGTCACTGCTGCCAAGAGGGGGCAGCAAAGTGAAGGGTTCAAGACCTACAAGCAGAGAAGACAGCTCCACAGTTCTCACTTGGTGTAGGTGCACACAATAGCCTGAGTGAATGGAGTCTGGTAGAAGCCACTCTGGGTGGCTGGCACGTCAGTACATTCATGTACCTGGTGATGTTGGAAGTAACCTAGGCACAGCAGTGGATAAATGCAAAAACCCATTTGTTCTCCCCATTAAAGCCAACGTTGTGTTTCCTATGGAGTGGGAGCTGCAATCCAGAGAAGTACAAACAGGTACGCAAAAGTGGGCTCTCCCAGGAGCATTATGGGTACAGCTGCAGTGGTCCATATATTTGTAGAATTATCCTTCGTATAAAGAAATGCAGTTTCTGGGTGACCATTTACAATATCCTGACAGTGCGCCCTTTACAATGAGAGGCTTGCTTTAGATGCCACTTATCATGCGCATAAACCTGCAGTCAAGCAGCCCGGATTGGAACTGCACAGTGTTATAGCTGCAGCCCGGATTGGAACTGCACAGTGTTATAGCTGCAGCCCGTATTGGAACTGCACAGTGTTATAGCTGCAGCTCGCATTGGAACTGCACAGTGTCATAGCTGCAGCCCATATTGGAACTGCACAGTGTTATAGCTGCAGCTCGCATTGGAACTGCACAGTGTTATAGCTGCAGCCCATATTGGAACTGCACAGTGTTATAGCTGCAGCCCGTATTGGAACTGCACAGTGTCATAGCTGCAGCCCGGATTGGAACTGCACAGTGTTATAACTGCAGCCCGGATTGGAACTGCACAGTGTTATAGCTGCAGCTCGGATTGGAACTGCACAGTATTATAGCTGAAGCTCGGATTGGAACTGCACAGTGTTATAGCTGCCGGTGGACGGAGAGCAGCTTCCCAATAGAAAGCCCTTGGGGTCCATGGGAAGAGCCTGCCCAATGTTCAGCAACACTCTCACACTGCCAGAGTCCACACCACAGACTACAGTCCCAGCTACAGGGAGAGAGTGAAACATTTCACACCCCTTCACAAGGAACACAATTCAGTCAGTGTGAGGCTGGCTCTAGTGGAAATTATCAGGACTATTCATATATATAGAGAGATCTTAATGTCAGACCTCAAATTAACATTGATATACCCTCCTTCTGCACATGGATTCAGGATATTCAGATATCATCATATACTGCACTGGTACCTGTGCAGCACATCACATGGTGCAACTGCAGCTAGATCATTGGAGAGAGTCTGAACTGCAGCACGGCCAGATATTGAAAGATCATTGGAGAGAGTCTGAACTGCAGCACAGGCAACAGTTGCAAACGAGGTAGCAGCAACAACTTCAGCTATTGCACTATTTAACTACTTACACATCCCAAATGAAAGAAATAAATCAATTTGAAAGATTTAAACCCACCAATGTTGAGATCAAATAATCCCCATAGTTTTTTTTTACAGGTTTTGAGACTAGAAATGAATGGTATTTAGGGGGTTTTACAGACACAAGTAAAGACCCCCCCCCCCCCCCCCCCCCCTTTAAATTGTAGTTCTCACTTTCATTTCAAAGCAGAAGCGACTCCTTTATTAATGTAAATACAGTCATGCAGAACGATTGTAATAAAGTGCCCAGCATTAAATACTTTGTTTCATTATACAGTAGCTTTAAGATTAGTGGCTTGTTAACACGTCGCAATCTCGTTTGTACCTTCTACTTGTAAATCAAAAATTAAGGTTTGGCCAAGTTACTTGTTCAACAGAGAAGAAAAAACGAATTAAGTCTGTTTTACTATTAAGACGTTGTGATTGAGATGCAATGATGTTTTAATAAATGCAGGAGTCAGCATTGCCAAGAAGTGATGAAAACATTGATCAACATCTGTTTATCTAGAACACAGACAGCGTCCAACTAACCGCACGACTGAAGCCACAGAGGGACAAAAGCACAGAACCAGCAACACACTGCGAGTCACCATTATAAATCACACTATACAAATACGATATGCAATACAGGAACATAGACGGAGCTCTCTATTGTATTAAACAGATGTACACTATAAAGACTGTGTTTCATTGCAGAACATATGCAACTCATTAATATACCTTCCTCTGGTACCGCAAGAGGCACCCAGCAAAACGCCAGTACAACACCGCTCTAGAAAGAGGCCCTGACGTAAACAGAATGATACGCGCTGAGCCCCGTCCAGAGGCTTTTATTAGCAATTCAAACTACTGAACTGACCAGGCGAGGTGACCGCTAACACCAGCGAGAGCGCCGCACTGCCTCACTCCCAGCGAGTGCGTTGCACTGCCGCACTCCACACGCGCGTACCTGAGAAACGAACGCGCTCTATGTTTACAATGTATTCCAAAAAATAAGTCAAGTTTTCAACTGTGTGCGTGTCCATCACAATAAAGCTCTCAATACTGTCGTTGCATATTTATAAATACTAAAAGAAACGAAGTCAATTCAATGACAGACATGTCCTATATTGGGAACTGCTAGTTCGTTTCAGTATTTCTAAATGTGTACGTGATCGTATAACAGTTCTGGCAACAAATATCTGGATCCGCTGAACATGTAATGTAGCGACAGCCACAGATACTCGTAGGAGCATTTACATTCATCATTGTTTATTAATGCGATTACTGTAAAAATACATTATGAATAATTCAAGATTAAAAAAAAAATCCTGCGCATTTAAAAACACAACAATTGATGCACATTATTGAGCGCGCTGAGCTCTGCAGTACACGTGGAATTTAGAAGAGTCAACGTGCAGGACAGTCACAGGTGTTAGTAGTCATTTCTTGTTAATGAATTAGTGTGAATATCTCTATAAAAGCTCTTGGGCGGCGGTGGAATAGTATCGTCCTGTTTTCACGATGGAGTTATTTCTGAGCAGTGTTTTGTTGGGCCTTTGCTGTATTCCCTTTGCAGCACCACAGGACGGTATAGTATCAATAACCTATTGTGGGGTTAGGGGGGGACCCGGTTTCTGTGTACTAGAGAAACACATGCTGGCCGATTCATTTGTTAAGTGATCATTATGGCTTCTGCGTTTATGTAATTGTTTTTTTTAGAAGTGGTTTTTTTGCTGCATAGTTTGTCTTTTCCACTCCCAGTACAATGTTGCCGGTCAGTTCATTGCAGTGTATAAACTGCTGGTGACGGTGGAGTTTTCTATTTATATAAACACTCTAAACCACGAGGCGTTTAGTCACGAGTTGTATTAAACTGCACAAGTAGACCTACTATGAGTAAGTATGTGTTCATACATAAGATCTAATGCATCGCTTAACATTTACAAGTAGCTCTAAAGTTTGTACACCTTGTATCTAGTTTTGCACTAAAATGACAAGTTTAGTTTCTACCTGTGTTTGTAACACTCATTTACAATAGTTATTAGTTCTGTGTTGGATGTTCTTAAAGACTGTAGGCTTTTTTTTTTTTGATTGCTCAATTGTGGATAGTTAAAACTGTTTGGTTTCTTGCTTTCATTTGGGATGTGTAAGCATTTAAATAGTGCAATAGCTGAAGTTGTTGCTACCTGGCTTTCAATTGCTGGCCGTGCTGCAGTTCAGAATCTCTCAAATGATCTAGCTGCAGTTGCACCATGTGATGTGCTGCACAGGTACCAGCGCAGTATATGATGACATCTGAACATCCTTAATCTGCAAAGGGAGTATATCAATGTAAATTTGAGGTCTGACATTAAGACCACATATATATAATGAATAGTCTTAATTGGCAGCCTCACACTGACTGAATTGTGTTCCTTGTGAAGGGGTGTGAAATGTGTCAATCTCTCCCCTGTAGCTGGGACTGTAGTCTGTGGTGTGGACTCTGTCAGTGTGAGAGTGTTGCTGAACATTGGGCAGGCTCTTCCCCTGGACCCCAAAGGCTTTCTATTGGGAAGCTGCTCTCCGTCCACCAGCAGCTACAACACTGTGCAGTTCCAATCCGGGCTGCTTGATTGCGGGTTTATGCGCATGGTAAGTGACTGCTCATTCTTTCTAGTATTTCCAGTTCAGGCCCCCATTCATTTCTTTTCCACATGAAGATGGTTTCTCCTTTCATCCCTCTGGCTTCCCAGCTTTACGTTCTGCAACGGGTTCACTGTCGGGATATTGGAACTGTTCACCCAGAAACTACGTTTATTTACACTTGGGGTAATACTACAAATATATGGACCACTGCCTCTGTACCCATAATGCTCCTGGCAATGACCACTTTGCCTGCCTGTATGCAGCTTTCACTTGTTGAAGAATACTTTGCTATGCATTACATTAACCTTGTCATATGCATTAAAATAACATGTGTATCAAGTTTAAGGTATAGAGAACTCGAGATATGATGTATTAAGCAGTTTGTGCTTTATAAGAATGGAAAGTTTAACTGCTAGCCAGAAAGAGTAAGCTCTCCTTTATTTTGTAACCGCAAGCTGCATCCGTGACACTTCCTAGAATTATCACTGTTTTAGTCAGACAATGTAAGGCAAACAGTCTGCTTGCAAAGTAGGACAAAGTTGGTTTTGAGTTATGATTGGTCTCCTCTTAATCTTCCAGACTGTTGCTATCCAACGTATACTGAGTTAAGCTTCTGTGATTGGCTCGCAATAACTGTAGGGTGCAAGGTATATTATGCTTACTGACTCTGTAGTCAGAACTCTGCTCGATGTTTGTCTAGCACCACATGTGCAGAGAGCGTTCTCTGGTTTGCAAATCAATAAATTTATTTAATCAATTTTTGTCTGTTCTACTGAGTCTCTAAGGGAGTGATATTAAAACTTCCACCACACACTCAATAGGAAACACTGTTGGCTTTTAATGGGGAGTACAAATGGGATTTTGCTTTTAAACTGCTGTGGTCTTTTATCCATTTCTTTGCCCAGGTTACTTCCAGCATCATCAGTTACATGAATGTGCTGATGTACCAGCCCACCCAGAGTGGCTTCTACCAGACTCCATTCACTCAGGCTATTGTGTGCACCTACACCAAGTGAGTACTGAGGAGCTGTCTTCTCTACTTGTAGGTCTTGAACCCTTCCCTTTGCTGCCTCCTCTTAGTAGCAGTGACTGGTGCAGCTGCAAGCTGACTTGGTTTTTGTTCCAGTGGGAACTGTAGCATGACCAGCATGTGGAGAAACCTGATTTAAAATGACCTCCTAATGAGTGGCTTTTACTCCCTTTGACCTCTCATGCATTCAAGGAACTGTTGCAATTGCTATTCACCTCTATAGAGTTGGTGCTCCCAATAGGTTTAGTTCAGTTTCATAAAGGCATTCCTCTGATTTACAAACTGTTTGGATGTGTTGCTGCTCTAACCAAAGCTCTCTACCTGTGTCTTCTGCAGACTTTCTGGCTGGACTCCTCCAGTGTATAACCCTGCACTTGGGGATGCTTCTGGGTTTGGGAAGCTGGAGTTTACAATGGGGATTATGAATGGTGAGTTTGCTGTCCTGCGATGTACCCTTGGTCTATTAGTTTGGAAAGGCATCCAGTGCAACACTAACCTGGCAGTGGCAGCAGCCTGTGCTGCTCATTGGGTCATTTCCTCCAGTCCAGTAGAACATGTTCAGCTAATTCCTCTGGTGCTGGTCAATGCTGCTCTGTCCTGGCTAGTGAGGAGTTGGGTGGATTACTGTTCTCATGCTCCCCTCCTTTTGTCAGAGGAATTCTCAGCCCCCCGCACCTCCAGTCTGTTCTTCCTGGGGTCCCCCATCAACATCGCAGCCGCAGTGAAGCAGCAATTTCACATGCCGCTGATGGTCTACGTGGAAGAGTGTGTCGCTGCCAGCACTCCACAGCTGAGCCCTTCAAGCCAGTCCTACCCCCTCATCGCCAACCACGGGTAGATATTCACTGGAAGCTGTATAGGAAAGGTACAGTTTAAATCTGAATGTTTAGCACTTGGGAGCACAGCAGTCCTGCTTTGCAAACTGTGCCACCTTTTTACAGGGGGCGCTCAGAAAAAGGGGTGCAGTATGCTTGTGCACTTGTCCTTGTAATACTACCTTGGCCTCAGACCCTAGTGGTCCCCAGTCCTGGTAAGTGCCTGCTCCTGCTCAGTACTCTCTTTTTCCCCCTGCAGATGCTTTGTAGATGGCCAGGCTGCTAGCTCCAGGTTTCTGCCCAGAGTCCAGACCTCCGAGATCCGTCTTGTTGTCCAGGCCTTCAAGTTTACACAACTGAACACAGATGTGAGTTTCTGGGTTAATCTGGATTGTATTGGAGGGCACAGGGCAGCTAGTTACCATGATTTTATGCCTGGGGTGTTTTTCTTGGTGAGTAAGTGTGCTTGGTAGTGTGTGTAATGCTTTTGTAAGTACACTTCCAAGGTCCTAGAGCAATGTTCATGATCTGAATGCACCTGACGCAAATGCTCAGTGTGTTGCTTTTTATTTTAAAATACATTATTTTTCCTAGGTCTATATCCATTGCCAGCTGCTGGCCTGGGACCCTGCCCAGCTCAGTAACCCCACCAAGAAAGCCTGTTCATTCAACCAGAGATCCAGGAGGTAAGGACTGGACACTGCTGAGGCTGCTCTCTGTTCCAGGGGAGTTCAGGGCTGTGGGGTCCAGTTAACCAACACCGCAGGGACCCAGGACTAGTGTCTTTCTTTTGATCTGCACAACATTGGTTCTGTGCCTCCTTACAGTTGTGGAGAATTTAATTGAAATGCACGGTCACCAGGAACTGGGATAACGATGCGTGTATGCAAGTCCCTGGGAAGCCACTTGTGCTAAACAATTCTAAATCTATATTGTGGCACTTTCTGTGCATGTATAGTTCACCCCTGCATTTCTACATGTTCATATAGTGGGTGTCTGTCATTGGACATTCATTCTGCTGCTCTATCCAGTAGAAGTCTATTGCACTGTTCTTCGTTTCAATGTCCTGTTTTATTGCAGCTGGGAGCTCCTGGATAATCCTGGTCAGAGCTCTGTGTGCAGCTGCTGTACCTCCAACTGCAATATGAGGGAGAGGAGAGACACAGGTAAATGCTGCTATTTGTATGTGCTGTAAATACACAGGTAGCTGTGGGCTTTAATTGGGTTATTATGCAATGGTGTCTGACTTTAGTTGTATGGCAGCCAACAAATGATGATCAAATAGGGGTGCAGTGCCTCCATTATTGGTTACCAAAAACCTGCTCCCCCTCCCAGCTAGAGAGGCTGCTTGTTCTCTTGTTGGTACTCTGCTCAATGGCCTGTTGGCCACAAAGCTGTCTTGCTTCTCTTGGGTTGTTTCATCGAGCCTCTGCCTGCCCCCTGCTGTAGTGACTGGTACTGCATGAGGCATTGCTGTAAAGCAGCAGGTCCTGTTTCTAACCAGGCTCCCCTTTTCTCCTGAGCAGCTGAAGAGGGACTGAGACACACTGCAGTGCTGGGACCCCTGAGGATCCTTCCTGAAGAGCTGTCTGCTGGAAGCCAGGAATTCTACCAGAGGAGCCCTGCTCTATCACTGGAGGGTAAGTTGTGCCTGCAGTCTACAGTCCTGTGTACACATGGCTTGCATTTATAAACATGTCCCTGACTTCATCTTTATAGTACACTTTCTGCTGAAGGATTGAAGATGTGTGTTACCAGTTCTGCCCAAACCTTCAAATGTTTCTATTATTGGAACACGGGGCCTTTGCCCACCCTTACCAACAGGGTCCCAAGTGTGCCTCCCTGCAGGTCCTGAAGCAGCAAACTCCTATTGAAGGTGCTCCTGGGCACTGTAAAGACCACGCCTGCACTGGAAACCCTTCCTGTTCCTAATCCCTTCTGCTCTCCTCTCCCAGAACCAAAGCAGGCTCTGGCCTGGCTGCCTGTCCTGGCTGCTCCCTTGCTCCTGATGGTTGTCCTGGGAGCCCTGTCTCTGGGCTACTACATGTGCGTGTGGCAACATCCCAGACTCTGCTCCAAGTCCAGCAGTGAGCTTCTCATTCCTGCACCCCACTGATGAAATGCACACAGCAGTCGGCACAGTTTCCATCAGCTCGCCAGCACAGCAGTACTGATTTCATCTTTTGTATGCAGATGAATAAAATGTCTGCATGAAAAATCTCCTCTGGTCTGTCTGATTTCTGCCACGGAGTAACTCTTAAATGTGTATGGATGTTTTAAGGGAATTTAACCTCTTTCTGCTGGGTAAATGATCATACTGCAGAACTGAGTAACAGGATTGGTACATGGCTTCTGTAGCAACCCTTTCAAAAACAAGTAGAGTACAGTGCCTTGCATAAGTAGTCACACCTTGGAGTTTTCCACATTTTGTAGTGTTACAACCTGGAATTAAATTTGATTTAATTGGGATTTTAACTATTTGACTTACACAACACTTAACTTTGAAGGTGCAATATATATATTTTTTATTGACACAAGTTACAAGACATTTGTTGGTTGCATAAGTATTCACCCCCTGAGTCAATACTTGGTAGCAATTACAGCTGTGAGTCATTTTGGGTAAGTCTTAACAGCTTTGCACATCTGGATCCTGCAATTTTTGCCCATTCTTCTTGGCAAAATTGCTCAAGTTCTGTCATGTTGGTAAACAACAATTTTCAAGTCTTGCCGCAGATTGAGGTCTGGGCTTTGACTGGGACATTCTGAGACAGTCAGGTTCTTTTTAATTAAACCACTCCAGTGTAGCTTTGGCTGTGTGTTTAGGGTTATTGTCCTGCTGGAAGGTGAACCTGTGCCCCAGTCCCAGGTCTCTTGCAGACTGAAACAGGTTTTTCTCTAGAATTTCTTTGTATTTGGCTCCATCCATCTTGCTCTCAATCCTGACCAGTTTCCCAGTCCCTGCCAATGAAAAGCATCCCCATAACATGATGCTGCCACCACCATCCTTCACCGTGGGGATGGTTTTCTCAGGGTGATGAGCAGTGTTGGCTTTGCGCCACGCATAGCGTTTTGCGCTAAGGCTGAAAGTTCAATTTTGGTCTCCTCAGACTAGAGAACCTTTTTCCACATGTTTGCTCTGTCTCTGTGATAGAGAGAAAGGATCAATGCTGTAAATCTCCCTCCCAACTACAAAGGGTGCTGTGTAAAGGTGAGGGTATGCTGCCTCCTAGATTTGCCACCTCAGTGGTAGGTGGAAAATGGAAGGTGACCATATTAGGAAGGGCGCGTAGCTGCAACTACTCCTGACGATTCCATTGCAGTCAGCTGCGTGGCAGCCCTCTATTGGAGGAACCATGGCGACGCGATGACTGCAGGGAGGAGTTTGCTGGGTACAAATGGGAAGCAGCTAGGTCAGTACCTGGGCTTTTGCGCTTAGAGAAATGAGCCACCAGCCGGAGCTGTTCTCGTTTTGTTTTGTGTTGCATGCTGTCTGTGTTTGTCTTTACAGTGGAGGAGTAGAAGCGAGGGGCTGCAGCCACTGAGCCAGCACAATCCCCGGAGCACTTCCCGCACGGCACCAACCACTCACCACAATCCCTGGAATTACAGAGCACAGTTTTCGTGCACGGAGGATTGTGGATTAGGAGTGTTTTTCTTTTGTTATTTTTGTTATTTTGTTTCTTATACTTTAATAAATCACAGACATTTTGGGAGAATCTGGTTTGCACGTTGTATTTATTGCACCTCGTCACTCGCATCCTGTCACAGTCTCCAAAATGTTTGCTGTGTCTCCCACATGCCTTTTGGCAAGATCCAAACGGGATTTGATATGGTTTTTTTTTCAGCAATGGCTTTCTTCTCGCCACACTTCCATAAAGCCCAGCTTTGTGGAGCATCCGGGTTATAGTTGTCCCATGGACGGTTTCTCCCATCTCAGCTGTGGATCTCTCCAGCTCCTTCAGAGTTACCATTGGCCTCTTGGTTGTTTCTCTGACTAATGCCCTCCTTACCTGGTCACTGAGTTGTGGTGGACGGCTTTCTTTAGGCAGAGTCATGGTTGTGCCATATTCTTTCCATTTTTTAATAATGCATTTAACGATGCTCCGGGGGATGTTTAAAGTTTGGGATATTTTTTATAACCCAACCCTGATTGGTGCTTCTCCAGAACTTTATCCCAGACTTGTTTTGATAGCTCCTTGGTCTTCATGATGCTGTTTGTTTAGATATGCTCTCAAACAAACTCTGGAGCCTTCCAGAAACAGGTGTATTTAATCTGAGATCATGTGACACTTGAATTACACACAGGTGGACTCCATTCATCTAATTATGTGACTTCTGAAGGCAATTGGTTGCACCAGAGCTTATTTAGGGGTGTCACAGCAAAGGGGATGAATACTTATGCAATCAAAACATTTCAGTTTTTTATTTGTAAATAATTTTGATATTACGGACTATTTTGTGTAGATCAGTGACAAAATCCCAGGTTGTAACACTACAAAATGTGGAAAAGTCCAAGGGGGGTGAATACTATGCAAGGCACTGTAGTTCTATATTTCTCACAATTAAACTAAAGTAGTTTTGGAAGATCATTAATCCTAGGTTTATAAAACTGTGGTTTCTTGACAAGTTTTGGCTCCAGGTTTTTATTTTTGGATAATATTTAGTTTCTGGTTGCCAGAATATAAAGGTCCTTCTAACTAAATGTTTGTTTCCTGCCCAGATGATTTTGAACCTAAAACTTGATATAACTCACCATGCTTAACTTGTGTTTTTGTGAAACTTTAGTTTCAGAAAATAAACTTTAGTTACCTACAGATTAGGAAATTCCGTTTAGCATAACCAAGTCTAATCTTCAATTTCTATTTAATTACAGCTTGAGTTTGGAGTTATAATTTCATGTCTACAAATTATATATTTTCCCCATAATAAAGCATGGCTCTATTTATTTTGTAGCCTGAACTATTTTAACATAACTACTTTTGCAAACAGACAACAATTGTGGGGGGGGGGGGGGGGGGGGGATTGTGTGAAATGTTCCCATCTTGAAAAACATTCAATTGGATTTAGCTGTCCAGCACTGTAGAGCAGTCACACTGGCCAGCAATATCAGTGTTGATGCATTGGGCAAGTGTTGGGTGACCACGTTTGTAAGGAAATGTGATAGTCCATAGTAATACATTGTTATATATGGTACATTCAATGGAGAGATATTGAGCATAGAGTTTAGGTGGGGTATTTTGGAATGCAGTCTGACTAGATTGAGAGCAGATATGACCATTTATGGGCATTTGTGAAAAGGGTCTCTGTGCTGCTCTGTTTTGGTTGCTAGCATGGGGGGATGGGAGAATCTCAAAGAATCTACAGATGCAAAGGAATGTGGGAGAGGCTTGGCGACTGGCCACGTACACAGGTTTAAATGGGGAGGGTCTCAAATGATGACATTATAGGGGAGTATTCTATGTTATTAAAAAGTGATTGCAGCCATTATCTGGGGCACAGATTCCATCCGCTGTGACCCAGAGCATTTGTCTCTGCTTTCTTCAAATAGTTCTATTCTTGTATTACACCAATAAACATTTTTGACTTTCACTAATATTGTTTTTCAGTTTTCATCAATTTTTCCTCCCTACACGTCTTTACATTTAAAAAAGAAAACAATCCCTTGGATGTTGTTTTTCCATTAATGTCATGGTTAAACACACTGCAAATAAAAAAAAAAACAATGTTACTGTAAAATACATTGATAGATATGTAACATGTAGATATTCAAAACTATGCACGGCAAGTGTTTTTAATTCCATAGTAAGGGTCACATTAGGTGATGTACCCACATCTCTATATACATTATTCCAACAGGAAAGAGAGAATGGGGAAACATCACAAGAATGCATTAACTGCAATGGGGAATTAAAAAGGGACAATGTGTGGAATACTTCTCCCGACATTATTGTGGTATATGTCCCTCGAGCTCAGCCTAAAAATGTACTGCGCACCCGGGTTCTAGCTTCTGGTATTATTCATATAGTTTTAAGTGATGGAAAGAGAGAACATTATAATCTCAATTCAATAGTGTGTCACACAGGAGGGGCCGGAGCAGGTGGGCACTACTGGGCTTTGTTGATGATGGACAATAATTTAAAAACCAGTGATTTCAATATATCATATGACTCTCCAAATAGTAAGCAAGAGGAAAACTGCACGTTCATTTATTTTTTTGATAAATTAAAATGTTGTAAACTAACCAGTACAGCTGATATAGAACACAATGTTTCTGGTAATGGAGATGTTAATAAAGTAGCCGATGTTGACGCTGAATTACCGGGCATGCATAACATTAGAGACGATGAATATGTGCCTTTGCTAAAGTGTCTTAATTCCACAACAGTGTTTAAAGAATCTTATCACCGATTAATAATCGCAAACAAAACATTTGCATCTCGTCATTTCAAAGATGCCATTTCTAAATTAGAGAAAATTAATGCTCAGCATTTTTCAAAATCATCCTTGAACCATATCCCCTTTGATAAAATAAGTAGATTACACAGAATGTTTTGTAAATAACACCCTTTTGGCTAACTTTTTAGCTAGTGACTTGCTTCACTTAAACATGTTGTTTGCGTATAATTGTAAGAAATGTAAAGGGCAGCCCATTGCACACATTAAAGATAAATATTTACTTTTAATACAACCAAAAGAAATATCCGAAGATGGGATAAAAAATATTTATTATACCATGAACAAAAACATGGTACCTGCCAAAAATGTGGGAATGTAAATGTTGATCTTAAAACATTCCATGTATTGCATCTCCCAAAAACATTAATATTAACTCTTAATACAACCACTTCCAGACTACCTGCAAATATTTATTTTCTATTTTCAAAAAACAAACATACTTTATTTCAACTATTATGTCATGCTCTGTTAAATATCCGTTTGTTACGATATTTAAAACAGACCAGAAACAGGAATGGTACTGTAATAATATTGATAAATACAAAAGCATTGCACAACAAACGTTATGCATTCTTGTTCTATTCAATGCTAGAAAATTGTAAGATTTGATTTAAACCAACCTATTCCTCTTGAAATTAAAAACATACCATTTAATTTGACAAATGAGGATATAGAAATAATACGGAATGGAAATTGGTTAAACAACAACATTATAGATGCATACCTGTGCCTTTTAAGTAGTAATTTCACAGACAAAAGTGTGTTAACTACTCCTTCCACTTTTGTCAGTCAAAATTTGAATAGTCTCTATTGTGATTACATTGAAGTACTGCCAAAACCCTCTGAAAATGATAGGAATTGGTGGTGCTTCGAAACTGTTCTTGTTCCTGTTAATATAAAGTCATCCCACTGGATACTTATTGCAATCGATACGAGGCATGATGCAAACAAGGCGAAATGTACAGCATTAAAAATATATATATAATGGACTCATTAAAGACGTATGAAAAGGAAATTCAAAATATACTTCCCTCATTACAAAGATACGTCACCATGCAATATTTGGCACTATATGGTGTTGTTCCTAACATTGAACATTTTCAGTAGTAGTTGTGGAGTATATGTATGTTTGATTGCAAAAACATTGCTATTTAGTGGTAATCACACTGCACTGTGTTGCAATAAAATTAGGGAACTTTTAATATATGAGTTTGCCCTCCAAGGAATTATTCCTGTATAAATAAATTTTAAATTAATCAAAAAGTTATCTTCCTCTGTGTTCCATATCTCAAAATTAATATTTCAAGTGCTTAGTTTTTTCTAGTTCTCACAGTGTTTTGTTTTTTTATGACATCGTGGATCTTCTTCAGTGTTATACTGAATTTTAGAATGCCCTGAAGAAGGGGGCTGTTGAGAGCCGAGGACTTCTGGAGATTTCCTCAAATTAGAAATGAGATTTTTTCTCCCCCCAGTGCTGTTAACAGTAGTCTAGTTAGCTTAATGAAATTCACTTTACAAATGAAAGCACAGGTAATTCAATTTCAAAGTGTGGTGTCATCTTTATTTTCTGTACCCCCAGTGTGTCTACATTACATAAAAAGTAGTGTTGCTATTACAGTGACGTAAATCTTAAGCAAGTAACTTTATTTTCTGTACCCCCAGTGTGTCTACATTACATCGCACCCCACTTTCTATATGTATATAAACTATATTTTGGCTCTGGATAAGGACTTTTATTTTGATACCTTGCCTGCGCTGAGCCGTTTTGAAACCGGAAGTAATTGTCTTATTGTTATTGTTGCAAGCTTCACGGAACTTGCCAACTCAACCGGAACTTCCGTTGTTTGAGCTGTTTGGAGAAAAAAACAAGAGAAAGTAGGAGAGAAAGAGAGCGGTGAGTTATTGGAATTGAATTCACTACTCCCGCTAGAAACCCTGTGAGTGGTACAGGGGTGTGTAATGTGTTTATATTATATAGAGGACGGCAAGTTTGATGCGAGACTCGAGCAGACACTCTGAGTGCTCTTTGAAACAGACTGACTTCGGATCGTATTTGTATTCATGTTGGGTTAATCAGAGATGACTATCGGCGGCCCGTATGTAGCAATACATGAGATTTTAATTGCACTGTGTTCATACCGCTCTGTGCCAGTGGTGTCCCGTTTGAACTGTATTCTGTTAAACTGTCGGGTGTCCTGCATCGGCGTGTTTAATAATAATCACAACACAATGACCTCTGCTTTCTCATACGATCGCAATGTGCTGTGTGTCATGTAGCGTCACTAGATTTCCACACAGGTAGACTGTGACTTGTTTTCTTCAATTCATTGAGCTGTAGCGATCCTGAAGCTAAAATAACTGTAGGTCTATATAATAACACGAGCATCATTTAAAAGTTAAACATCTGGTGTATTTATTGCAGATCAAAACGACTAATAGTTTTCTTTCTGTTGTCATCTGACCAAAACGTGTTAAACAGTTTATAAGAAAAAGATCAGCGTTTACTATTTAAACACGTGATATAAGGTATAAGATATCCACTTGCCTTACTCACACTGACAATTATGAATAACCCAGGCTCCTATCTTAATATATGTGCTATATTAATTCTAACTCTATATTGCTATGGATTGCATTGTGTTCAAGTAAACTGGACTATTTAAATGCGTATGTATACAGTATGTTAATCTATATCATCTCCCATTCGCACAAAACACACACATACAAATGTAATATAACTTGTAGGATTTTGCTTTTATTTAACAGTGAACACAATCAATCAATTAGATATTAATAACCATTTCTGTTTCATGAAATCAAAGATAAAAATTAAAAGTAATTCAGTCCAAACATACTTGACAAAATTGAGCCCTTCTGATTTGTGTTTATGGCAAAACCAAAAATAAATAAATAAATACTGGTTTGCATTATTTCTATAACTTTAAATATATAATGTTTCTCATAATATCTACAGTAAATGTGTTATAAAGTTTCTCATAATATCTGCAGTAAATGTGTTATAATGTTTCTCATAATATCTGCAGTAAATGTGTTATTTTTTAGACATGACACAAAGGTGCTCCAAGTACTCAGACACAGAGTGCTTTTTAAACGTTAGTAAAATGTCAATACGCAAATATGTACCTTATATAAAGTGTCTGAGTCATAAGATGTGAAACACTGAAATGTGGGTTATTTTTCTCTATATTCTCTGTCAGTTGGCAGATTTTTATTTTTTACAATTAAAAATGAGCATCATATATGGTGTATATATGGCAGCATTAATGTAAGTTTGTGTTTAGGGTATTCTACATGCTGTGATATAAATTCCTAATGACTAGATGTTAAACACATGAAATGCATGAATGAATATTATATAGATCAGGACTCCAGACAAACTGCTTCCTTGGGAGCCAATGGGCCAACAATTGGTGCCAAATCCAATTATTATTATTATTATTATTATTATTTATTAGCAGACACCCTTATCCAGGGCGACTTACAATTGTTACAAGAGATCACATTATTTTTACACACAATTACCCATTTATTGGGTTTCTACTGGAGCAAACTAGGTAAAATAGCTTGCTCAAGGGTACAGCAGCAGTGTCTCCACCTGGAATTGAACCCATGACATTCTGGTTAAGAGTCCAGAGTCCTAACCACTACTCCACACTGCTGCTGCCCTCAATTGCTGGAGCCACTTAAGGAGCAAGTTGGTTGCCATCATATTCAACTGCTTAAAATACAACAACTTGCTCAGACACTAAAGTGATATAAAACAGTAACTTCATGTCTGTACTCACTTGTTTGTTGCCTCAATCTGCTGAATGGTTAATCTATGCATTTTTAACATCCATCTACAGAATGTATTATTATTATTATTATTATTATTATTATTATTATTATTATTATTATTATTATTATTATTATTAATAATAATAAACTCAGTACAAAAGTAGCAATATTTATATAACACAATATGGCAAGTTAAACTAATAAGTCACAAATTATACACCCAGGAGTGTACTGAAGTTAGATAGCTGCTTAAAAAAATACCAAGAGTGAGAGGATGGCTATTTAAATAACCACTCAATAGCCTATATTGAAATGGTTTAATTAGTCTTAGCAATTATTTTCCAACGTGTCCCAGTTTTGAGCTTTGGAAATCTGGTCACCCTATATATGTAATGCCAAAATATTCAATTAAATCTTTCTCAGATTTCACTTAGATTTCATGTAAAGTAAGCCAAGATATCTTTTTCTTCTAATCTCATTTTTCTCTAGTAAAAACCCAACTGTGTAAATGGGTAATTGTATGTAAAAATAATGTGATAACTTGGATAAGGGCGTCTGCTAAGAAATAAATAATAATAATAATAATATAGCCATCATACACAGACAGGTCTACACCCCTGTATGTAACACAGACAGACATATTAAAGTTAATGTTTCTTTTTTTTGCCATCACAAATATATTAGTCACTGTTTTTTTATGTGAATTAAGTGTGCTTTCAATTTATCTTTTGATCACATCAGCTCAGCTGCAGGAAAAGTAAAACGGCTGATTGGAGCATCTCGTTTGTCATGCACTGCCATTAGACATCAATTTTCATCTTGGCAAATGAGTAATAATTTACTAGGGATGTAAATCTCGTTTAGTAAAAAAAAATCCATATAAACTATTTGATTTCTGTCGGTTAACCGTTTAACCATATTTACCGTCCCAAGAAATACCCTTGAAATAAATACCCTTGAAATAAATACCCTTGAAATAAATACCCTTTCCACATACTGTATATTTAGTCTTTGTCATGCCTTGACATTTGTTTACTAAACATAAAAAGTGTCAACTTAAGAGCACAAATCCCCTTTAATTGCATCACGATTGTATCACATTGCTGATAGTATCTCCTTCATAGTTAAAATTGATCCACTGCAGGGGACACTGCACTGCACTGTGACCCCCTAGTTCTAGCAATAAAAATGACTGAGTAATATTTGTTACAGCCAACAGTAAAACAAAAAAAATCTAAATGCTGCACTGCCACGGTTTACGCAATCGTACCACAAGGACAGCTTCTTGATCCAGCTTTCGATTTAGTCAGTAAGAGAAAAGACAAATATATTTTGTCCTTGGAGTGATGTGTTAAGAATATTTAAGCGATCAAAAATATCTGCCAGGAAATCGTTTTGAACTCCCTTCACAACAAAAATCACAGCGACTACAGAAATGCATCCCGCTGACATGGCAAGTTGGTTGCTAGGTAACCAGTTCAGAACTTTCAGACAAAGGCATTATGGCAAGGGACTCATTGGGAGTACAATTGATTAAAAAGTGGCAATAATAATAATCAGGTCTTGAATTTCATTTTTGTGTGCTGGGGGGATTTCCCCCCTATGCTGCAGCCAACAGGGAGGATTCCAAAATTTTAGAGGAATGGCAAAAGAAAAGGCACTTCTGCATATAAAAAAAACTACATATATTTTACTGCATCATCATTCACACTGGTGTTGCTTTAAAATAAGCTGCTTTCAGGAGACCTAACAGCTGTTCATCACTGAGACAGAGCACTCTCCATTGCTTTGCCATTGCCTGACGTGAAGTTTTTGCAGTAGAAAAAAAGGTGCTTTTCTTTTTAACCAGTGCTCCATTTCTTTACTTTAACTTTTTCACTGTTTTCATTTCTGTACAGTATGTGTAACAAGGCGAGGAGTCCTGTACGTACGTATTTATTTGTTTATTTTTAGAACCGCGTTTCCCCCTGTCTAGCTGCTATGGAGCAATAGGCTCAAAACAAAACCTAAGCTGTGAACTCTGTCACATGTTGAGAGGCTCAACTTCAGGCGATCGTAGTTCCAGCTACGAATAAGTAATACACACAGTGAATACGTCTTTGGAAAGTCCAGTCTGTACTTCTAAACAAGCCATGTACTTCTAAACAAACCATGTAGGTGGATTGTACAGTGTCTGAGTAATAAGTGCGTAACCTTTGTTGCACTGGTGCCCCAAAATGAATGGGGCTGAGTTTTAAGAGTTAAAGCAAAACGACACCTAGATAGACTTAATATCGTCTTTTTTTAAACGGTTTACTTACTGCAGTGTACTGAGTTTCTATAATCCTAAAGATAGCGGCCGAGAATCACATACGAGAGAATAAAGTCTTGCGGTACTTAAATTTCCAGCACTACTTTTATTTATTTATTTATTTATTTATTTATTTATTTATTTATTTATTTGTTTATTTGTTTTAAACAGAACTGCTCAGACTGAGGGTCATAGTAGTCACTGACACTTCCTTATTGTTGAAGCTGACACCCTGGGATCCTTCAAGAAGCTGCTTGATGAGATTCTGGGATCAATAAGCTACTAACAACCAAATGAGGAAGATGGGCTGAATGGGTTCTCCTCTCGTTTGTAAACTTTCTTATGTTCTTATTGTTGTAGCATTTCAGGCATTTGAAATTTGGTGAAAATACATTAGCTTGGTGTCTTAAAATATCTCTGAGGGATTTTCCAGTACTGAAAGTTGCAGATATGCGGGAGCAACTTGGAAAATGCGCGATTCCAGCAATCCCGAAATTCAAGCCCTGATAATACATTAACGTACCTGCTGCTTCAACTAAAATATTTTTTTTTAAAAATTTTACATCACAGGTATTCAACACATAACTTTGTTTTGACCGCTCCATCTTTGCACTCCTGCCTTTTCAATTTTGACGACAACTGCTGTGCTCCCCAAATTAACACCGGAAATCGACAGCTTGAGACTAGTTTGATGGATGTTTTCAGTTAATTAATCATGCCTAACCGACATCATGTGTTGCCAATTAATAAAAAAAAAGTTCCAGGCAGAGGAGTTGCAGAGTTCAGAGGCAGTGCGTAACGAGCACGCGTTTTGTTGGATATTTACTTTTAAAACAATTTGTATTATATGTTAACTGTTACGTAAAAATGATATGCATTTGTTTATCGGTTAACTGTTTAACCTATTGCATCCCTGTTATTTTTTTTTAAAATGTAAAGGAAACCTGTTCTGCCTGCAAATAAAGCTGAGAAATTTAGTACATTTTTCTTGGTTGCTTGATACACATTGTTAAGATTTCAGTAAGATTTCGTCTTTTGACCTGTCCTTTTAAGGTTTAATATATGCTATGTTTACTTAAAACTTAAAACGTGTTAATTTAATTATGTTGTTTTATTAATATTTACTGGATATACTGAGCTACTTGAAATTTGCAAATCAATAACACCAATATACTGATAGCACATGCATTTCGAAAATGTTCATTATTTAAACATTTTAGTATCGTGTCAGTCCCAAAGCACGTAGTCACTGTGTAGGCTACATATATAGGCCTAATAGTCATATACCATAGTTAAGGGCATGGATTGTCAACATAGCTGTTCATGATAATAAGAACATAAGAACATAAGGAAGTTTACAAACGAGAGGAGGCCATTCAGCCCATCTTGCTCGTTTGGTTGTTAGTAGCTTATTGATCCCAGAATCTCATCAAGCAGCTTCTTGAAGGATCCCAGGGTGTCAGCTTCAACATCATTACTGGGGAGTTGGTTCCAGACCCTCACAATTCTCTGTGTAAAAAAGTGCCTCCTATCTTCTGTTCTGAATGCCCCTTTATCTAATCTCCATTTGTGACCCCTGGTCCTTGTTTCTTTTTTCAGGTCAAAAAAGTCCCCTGGGTCGACATTGTCTATACCTTTTAGGATTTTGAATGTTTGAATCAGATCGCCGTGTAGTCTTCTTTGTTCAAGACTCAAAGATAGATTCAATTCTTTTAGCCTGTCTGCATACGACATGCCTTTTAAACCCGGGATAATTCTGGTTGCTCTTCTTTGCACTCTTTCTAGAGCAGCAATATCCTTTTTGTAACGAGGTGACCAGAACTGACCACAATATTCTAGGTGAGGTCTTACTAATGCATTGTAAAGTTTTAACATTATAATAAATATTGGCATATTGCGATATTAGCTAGTATTTATCAGTAGCCTATAACTAAGTCTACATATAGATCTGGAGTTACCCGTAGGGTTGTTTCTTGTGGAGTGTCTTCCGCCCTTTGTTTTTGTTCTTCGTTCGAAAGTGCTTCAAATTCTGTCTTGTGTTTTGCCTGTAAATGTCTCCTTAAATTGCTGGTATTGCCATGATTGGTACTCACTTTATTGGAGCAAAATACTACAAAACGACACTTTTAGCCCTAGTTGAGGGAGGCGTTGTGTTAGGTGCACTGGCAGCCATTTTCGAGAATGACTTGACTGGAATTAAATATATGTATATATATGTATATATATATATATATATATAGATAGATAGATAGATAGATAGATATATATATATAGTTTAGGTGCGGTAAACCACACACCTCTCCCAGCAAAACAATATCTGTGTGGTGGAATAACCATGTGCACGAACGAGGGTGGATGATGCACACATTCATTTTAATCCAATCAATATTGATTAAGAAAAATAAACTAAATATGAATCAATGGAAAGACAAACAATGAAAACAAGTCAGGGATGCTGGGAAGTGAAAGGGGAGAAAACAACAGGCAAGTCTTCCAAAAGAGGCAGGTGATTTGGGTCATGGGAAAATTATAACTTAGAAAAGATGAACATTATAAAATTTGAGGCAAGTTTATTGCAATGATGGATTAGAAATTATATATATATATATATATATATATATATATATATTTATATATATATATATATATATATATTTACTGCTTTTTTATTTATTTTTGAATCAACAAACTTTAAATGAAACCTTATAATGTAACACACACAAGCAGCTTTGTTTAGATTATTGATGATTCATCAAACTGCCACTGTTCAATCTGTTTTGACCAAGTTAGTTAGCTGCATTTACTTACTCGGCCACAACGTGCTCCTGCAATACAAGCTTACTGTATGGAGTGTATTTTAATGATAAAAACGTGATTTAAGAGTATACTAGAATGTGCATACCTGAGCTTCGCTATACAGGGATGGGTGATACTCTCGTGGGTGGGTGAAGAGGTTGGATGTATTCCCACCTCTAGCTGTTTAACCCGAATCCTGCATGCTCTGCACACTGGTTTTCCGCCCTCAATTACAAATCGCTCTTCATTTTTTTTCATAGTCAAAATATCCGCAGATGGATAATTTTATCCGTTTTGCAGTGAAAGAGGTCACTTTCGTTACTTGTACGCGTTTGTTTACTATCCAACATTTTAGTTTTACATGTTTAGTATACACACAACTGTTTCCTCTGCTGAACAGTTTAAATGGAAAATTAAGTAGAGACAGAAACTCGTGAACTACTTTCGCATACCTTGGTAAATCGTGAACTCAGTAACCATGGTATAGAAAAATGGTTGCAGTTTCAAAAACGTGGCAATCTATACCACAGTATACCGTGACATCCCTAGCTGGAGATTACATTTTTAAGTTGTCTGTAAAACCTAAATAATAAATTACTCTGAAAAACCAATTTAAGGAAAACTAAAGGCTAGAAAAATGTAAATATGATTCCAAATAAGTTGTAGTTGCAAACCTTTTCTGATCTTTGATACATTTTAAATTGTTAGGTACAAATGTATTACCATGACAGCAGTTTTATTCTAAATTATTTTGTAAAACCATACTTAGTTACCCTAATGAATGTAATTAAAGGGAATTTATTTTGTACAAAATATTAAACATTTTAACGAAATATTCTTTGTCATGTGGTGTATACTGTTGTTCCACTAAATCACAAATAGCTGGAGATAGGGATGTCACGGTATTACATTTTGACAGAGTATACTGTTATTTCTCATTTACATTTTTTAAATTGTCTGTAAAAGCGAAATAATAAATCCCTCTGAAAAACAATTTAAGGAAAAATAAAGGCTTAGAGAAGGATGCATACGATTCAGGTAATGCATCTTTGACATTGTCTCGAGCACTTAAAATAAAAAGATTGCACAGCTCCAAAATATATGCACATATATGGTTCTTCATCTGAACGACAGCCACTTCACTGGGTGGCCCGCCTGGCTGAAAATGCCTGGGGAGAACCCTGGTCTGGAGCCCTGCTTAAGAAGCATCACATCTTGCATATTTTCTATGAATTTAAATCTATAATGTTTATCATAATTAATACAGTAAATGCGTTATTTTGCAGACACGGCACAAAGGTACTCTAGTGTTTTTTAAACGTTAAAATGGCAGTACATAAATATGTAACTTATTTAAAAAGTGTAGGATTCATAAGATGTGAAACACTGTTTGTATGTGCTAGACTTCCACAATACAGTTTTCAGGAACTTGCGTGACTCTGTAGAAATCTACCCGGAGTGTTTTTCTATCAACAGAGCTAACGTAGTGAGAGAAAAAACATTTATCAAAGTATAATGTAAAACTTGTTGTCCCGGACATCAGGCGATATGAATTGCACACCCATGAGAAGAGTTGCCAGATGTGTAAATGTAGACAACAGCACAAATGCTCCGCTCCATTTCTGATGGCAAAATGAAACCTTAATTGGCACAGAATGACCACCTTGAAGTAGAAACTGTCAGAATCTCCCAGTACTCTTTCTATTGATATACAGTGCCTTGCATAAGTATTCACCCCCCTTGGACTTTTCCACATTTTGTAGTGTTACAACCTGGAATTAAAATGGATTTAATTAGGATTTTTTGTCACTGATCTACACAAAATAGTCCATAATGTCGAAGTGGGGAAAAAAACTACATATTTTTCAAAATTATTTCCAAATAAAAAACTGAAAAGTCTTGATTGCATAAGTATTCACCCCCTTTGCTGTGACACCCCTAAATAAGCTCTGGTGCAACCAATTGCCTTCAGAAGTCACATAATTAGTTGAATGGAGATCCACCTGTGTGCCATTAAAGTGACACATGATCTCAGATTAAATACACCTGTTTCTGGAAGGCCCCAGAGTTTGTTAGAGAGCATATCTAAACAAACAGCATCATGAAGACCAAGGAGCTATCAAAACAAGTCCGGGATAAAGTTCTGGAGAAGCACCAATCAGGGTTGGGTTATAAAAAAATATCCCAATCTTTGAACATCCCCCGGAGCACCGTTAAATCCATTATTAAAAAATGGAAAGAATATGGCACAACTGCGACTCTGCCTAGAGAAGGCCGTCCACCAAAACTCAGTGACCAGGTAAGGAGGGCATTAGTCAGAGAAGCAACCAAGAGGTCAATGGCAACTCTGAAGGAGCTGGAGAGATCCACAGCTGAGATGGGAGAAACCGTCCATGGGACAACTATAACCCGGACGCTTCACAAAGCTGGGCTTTATGGAAGAGTTGCGAGAAGAAAGCCATTGCTGAAAAAACCCATATCATATCCTGTTTGGATTTTGCCAAAAGGCACGTGGGAGACACAGCAAACCTGTGGAAAAAGGTTCTCTGGTCTGATGAGACCAAAATTGAACTTTTTGGCCTTAGCGCAAAACACTATGTGTGGCGCAAAGCCAACACTGCTCATCACCCTGAGAACACCATCCCCACGGTGAAGCATGATGGTGGCAGCATCATGTTATGGGGATGCTTTTTATCAGCAGGGACTGGGAAACTGGTCAAGATTGAGGGCAAGATGGACAGAGCCAAATACAGGGAAATTCTAGAGGAAAACCTGTTTCAGTCTGCAAGAGACCAGGGACTGGGGCGGAGGTTCACCTTCCAGCAGGACAATGACCCTAAACATACAGCCAAAGTTACACTGGAGTGGTTTAAAAACAAGAACCTGAATGTCTTAGAATGTCCCAGTCAAAGCCCAGACATCAATCTGATTGAGAATCTGTGGCAAGATTTGAAAATTGCTGTTCACCAACGGTCCCCATGCCAAGAAGAATGGGCAGAAATTGCAGGATCCAGATGTGCAAAGCTGGTAGAGCCAAAAAGACTCACAGCTATAATTGCTGCCAAGGGTGCTTCTACCAAGTATTGACTCAGGGGTGAATACTTATGCAACCTACAAATGTCTTTTTTTGTTTAATTAAATTTTGTGTCACAATAAAAAATATTTTGCACCTTCAAAGTGTTAAGTATGTTGTGTAAATCAAATTTATTTAGTATATATATATATATATATATATATATATATACTACCGGTCAAAAGTTTTAGAACACCTCCATTTTTCCAGTTTTTATTGAAATGCTTCATGGCCCAGGCAAGCCTCTTTTTCTTATTTTGCCATCTTAGCAATGGCTTTCTTACTGCCACTCGACCTGTCAAACCTGCAGCTCGAAGTCTTCTCTTCACAGTTGAAACTGAGACTTGCTTACTTCGACCAGTGTTAAGCTGTGCTTGAAGCTGTTGTCCTGTGAGCTGCCTATCACGCAAGTTGTTGACTCTCAGAAACTTGTCTTCTGATTCTGTTGTGGCTTTGGGTCTGCCAGACCTCTTCCTGTCAGAGTTTCCTCCAGTTTCCAAGTGCCTTTTGATGGTGTAGGAAACTGTACTCGCTGACACCTTGGCTTTCTTTGCAATTTCTCTAAAGGAAAGACCTACACTTTTAAGAGTTATAATGGTCTGTCTGTCTTCCTTTGTTAATTGCCTTTTTCTCGCCATTATGAGAGCAATATACTACTTCCTGCAGTACAATACTGTCCAAATAATACTTAAGAAGGTGTAGTAACACAGTCTGTTCCAACACTGCTTTTATACAGACAGAGGGTTTGTAAGTAATCAACAAAAGTTGGGACACCTGTAGGAATTGTTAGCATCAACTTTCAAGGCTTAATTTACTTCCATTGCTGCAGAACAGCTGTAAGTTGTTAACCCATTACTTGTTCCCTGAAAAAGGCCTTTTTGTATGACTCTGAAATGTACATTATTTTTCAGTTTTTGTTAACCTAAACTTTTTTTTTTAACCTCTGGCAGTTTACCGCTTACCTTTGTACCATTTCAGGTTATTCACTGGACTTGAACTGCTTAAATTTCAATACAACCTGGAAAAATGGGGGTGTTCTAAAACTTTTGACCGGTAGTGTGTGTGTGTGTATATATATATATATATATATATATATATATATATATATATATATATATATATATATATATATATATATTATATATGTACTCTGAGCACACTCTTAAATGCAGGGGAGACGTTTAAGGAGGACAGAGATGTTTTAAACTCCTGTAAGTGGTTTTGCTCATGCACTGGGCATGCTATGTGTCCAGACAACTTTTTAATATTCAAGAAAATCACACAGAATCATTTCATTTGAAGTTTTAACGAGTAGTAGTAATGCCCTTTCGGTTTTTGCTTGTGTTAAAAATTTGATTGCTTGGTTGCGCAGACCACCGTAATTAATAATTATTTAATTAATTAACAGCATTAATACTTCAATACAGTAATACAGATATGGTTAATTATATGCCTAGCCCTTAGGCTATGCATGCATAAAGCTAAAAACACCCACAGCTAATTTCTAGAACATTCAATATATCACTCTCTACAGCTAAAATATAAATCTTATACCTTATAGCAATGCATTCAAACCAAAAGAGATATGAAATTCAAATATATGCTTACCTTCCAGTATATGGAAGAGTAGTGTAGGATATATGGAAAATAGGAACTGTCTTCAACAGGCAGAGGCTTCTGAACAGCAATCAGTTTTTCAGAGACCCTCAGAGCACGGACCATGTCAGCTTGCAAGATCAAGATCAATGGTATTGAATGGGGTCTTGCTCTGAGCTTATATAGGATTTTCCCTCCATTGAATACATCAGGAGTCCCAATTAAATCTGATCATCAATCTGCCTTGACAGTTCCTATCTTTCACTCAATGATACATTCTAGAAGGATCCGGTCAACTCCCCTCAAAACTAATTGGAGACGATTTCGTTCAAAAAATATTGGAACGTGATTTGGCTCCCTTTTTCTTAACCCCTCCTTTCTCTAAAAAGTCAGGTGAAACAAAGTTCACAGGATCCCTACAATACAATGCAATACAATACACGTTTATATGTGTATTAAGACATGTTGTTTTTTATATATCTAACATCACCTTTCTGTGTGATTATATTAACCGGAGCCTACTATATTCCTTCTGAGTAACATATCTCATCACCTTTTCAGTTTGGTTTACTTTCATATACAGATATGTTAACAAAGTGTGGAACAAAAATACTGTAGGGGTTTATGACAAGCCTTTGAATAAGCATACAGGAGTTAGTTCAGTCATTTCTATTTGAATTTAAGCTATATAGAAACCTGTTAAATAAAATAGCGTTATATTAACTTGTACCATGCTTGGTCTAAAACTGACCTCTCTTTGTTTCTAAAAGTTGCCTGCTTAAGCAGGTTTCCACACACCTTGTTTACTTGCCAAGCCTAGTGTTTTTAATTAATAGGAAACTCCACTGTAAGCACTTTTCCAAATTCACTGCATTGTCATTTTTGGCTCGTAAACATTATCCTAATTAAAATGACTACCTATGTGATAAGGACTGATACCGTAGATGACTTTTCTATTTTAATCAAATACTCATTCGGCTGCCAAGTATTCATTCATTTCTATGATGTCATGAAGAGGGTTAACTTTGGAAAGACCTTGGATTCAAAATTGCTGACAACCAGTGAATCTCATTTTTTAACGAGCCAACACAGAATCCTGCTTTGAGGTGCCAAAGGCCAAGCCTTATCATTTGAAGGTCTAATGCCCTTCCGGAATTATACTGTGTGTCTGAGACAAACATTTACAGAAAAAATGCAGACCTTAATATTATTTATTTCGCTCTTAAACTCTACAGCTTTCCCTGCAAACAAGTACCTCTGTTTATTACTGCAGTACAATCTTTATATAAACTAAACATGTGTATTCTTTGGTTTAATTGATAATGTTCAACCAAACAAAAAGTCTTTTGGACATTCCAAATATTGGTTTAATTGAGATTGCAATATCCAAAAGACCCTCTGCGTAGCTGGAGAAACTGAACTAATTCTTAAATTGATTAAATGAAATTAACATTATTGCAAACGTGTCAACAATATGGCTGCAATAATGTCAACGCCATGCTTCTGTTATGATAAACTTTTACTATGTTCTTTCAACAGTTTATCTTTAAATGGCTTTCAAAAAATACTTCAGTATAACAGTTACTCCTAGAAATTGTAATATTATTTTACTCCATTGATAAATCTTTCAAGATTTTAATGGAAGCTCCAGTTATTTATATCTAAATACAGGTTAGCATTAATATACCAGCATGCCATGGTGCTACAGCGACAACTAAGTCTGACCTTCTTCACTGTTCATGCAAAATCCAGTCAAAGCCTGTTTTAAGACAACCGTTTCGCCAATTTTAAGGTTGATTAATATGAAACACTATCGTAAGCATTTTTCAATACTCATCATTTCAAACCAATATCTAACTTAACGTATTAACACGTCCTACGCTTTCCATCTCTTCCTGCCAGGTTCTAATTCATTTCTGTTATAGATAGAAAATGATTATTGTAAGATAAACTCCTGTCCTATAAATACCGAAAGGTATTTCTGTTCGTTAATATTAATGAGATCACTCATTATAGAGAGGATCTTAAAGAAAAAGGGCTTGTAACCAGGAGGTCCCCGGTTCAAATTCCACCTCAGCCACTGACTCATTGTGTGACCCTGAGCAAGTCACTTAACCTCCTTATGCTCCGTCTTTCGGGTGAGACATAATTGTAAGTGACTCTGCAGCTGATGCATAGTTCACACACCCTAGTCTCTGTAAGTCGCCTTGGATAAAGGCGTCTGCTAAATAAACAAATAATAATAATCTTAGCTGTTAAATTGCTGACCATCAGAAAAAATCCCTGCTTCATCGGCCAACACCAATGAATCATCTTCAACACTGCCTGTACCACAAGCAGGTGAGAACAAGGTTACAACATTAGTTTGTATTCCTTTAGTAAGTTTACTGTTAGAGTTACAGTCTATACTATTTTTTATTTTATTGTTTTGCTCTTTTAAATACAACATTCTAATAGCTGTAATTTAAGATTTACTTCTAATTCAGGGGTTCCTTTTAGATCAAGTCTTTATACTTTTTCCAAATAAGATACATGACTGCCCATTTATTTAAACTATACCTTTGTTTAGCTCTCAGAAAGAGCAGCAGTTTTAAGACTTTAAATTGTTGATTCAAGTATTCTGTTTTCGTTACTTTAGAATACTTGCTTTTAAAATCAGAGACTGTCTTTAAGTCAGGCTCACTCCTTTCTTTAAATAAGACACTTGACTGTGAGTATGCTCTCACTGGTTATCCTGTATACTCATTTTCTTTTTTCCATTACAAGTTTTTTTATTACTTTTCTACTTTAAACATCTACACTAACAGAACATGTATATGTTTATTTCAAAGTATGTTTTTTTCTTTTTTTACTCAGCTCAGCAGTTTTATCCAGAAAGTTAGATACCAAGGTCTGGCACCTAAATCAAAAAGTTGCCTACTTCTGGTAAGGGCCTGCCAAAAGCTGGTCAGACCGACCTTTCTCTGCATGCTTTTTCACACTGTACATAAATAACTGCTACTTAATATTTTCTACCGAGTATACAGGTCTATTTGAAACAAACTACATACAGTATTACTATGATTATTGACCTAAGAGTATATCGTATTCCTTCAATCAATACTTATTTGTTTAGCCCATTCAATTAATGTCTAACAAATCAGCCCGTTCCCAGCAAAATTCGAGCTCTGCGCTAGGCTCAGCTCAGATCGGTTCTGCAAACACCACAACAGGCCTTTTCATCCAATTCTTCACATCGCAGGTGTGGGCCACCAGGGTCTTAACTTGATACCTGCAAGACACTTGTATACGTTTGGCAGGAACACCTTCTTCACATTCTAGCTTACCCAAATGAACCCATGTGACTGGATGACCACTGTCACAACCAACACATTCAATTCTCTTTACATCCTGTGGGTCTACATTCAAGTATGAAAATGACATGCCTTCAGGACTATTACATTCAAACAGAATTCAACAGTGTCTGACTAAGTGACTAGAGGCTGGGCAAGATTTGGACAATGGTCCTGGCTCTATCACTGTTCTCCTGATACATTTCATGTTGCTCACAGAGGGTAATTTTAGGAGGCACTCCCTCCATCCAAAATACAGGAGTGGGCCAGAATTCACTATTGTTCATATAATTTGGTTTCCAAACTAGTTTCTCTTGCACATTATCAGTGGCTCCATAAAATAACCATTTACCCTGGCAACTGAGGCCTGCCATGCAACGGGTCCCAGTGATTTATAGCACAAAAGATCTGACACAAATGACAGGCTTGCTGTTGATTTAAACACTTCCGCCTCTGTGTTCTGGGAGGGGAAATGTCTTCACACAAGGGGTGGTTGATATGATGTCATCGGGCACGCACTGCAGTTCAGGGTGCTATGCACGCACATACAGGGCCACAGCCAGCCTAGGACTGTGCTCAAGTGTAAACGGGCTCAAATGATAAGAATCTTTGAATCTGATTGAACCTAAGCTAGTTCAGGTCCGAGTTGTAAGTGTAAACACACCAATAGAGAACAGATCACAATACTTAATTTAATTTTCTGTTTTCAGGTCTGCCTTGGTGAAAGTCAAGGAACAAAGATGGAGGCTGTTTACATTAAACAAGAAGAGGTTCTGGAATTGATACCTGTCTGCATTAAACAGATGCCTGAACTGGAGCCTGTCCACATTAAAGAAGAGACTGAACTGCAGCTTGTCCACATTAAACAAGAGGAGACTGAACTGGAGCCTGTCCACATTAAACAAGAGACTGAACTGGAGCCTGTCCACATTAAACAAGAGACTGAACTGGAGCCTGTCAACATTAAAGAAGAGACTGAACTGCAGCTTGTCCACATTAAACAAGAGGAGACTGAACTGGAGCCTGTCCACATTAAACAAGAGACTGAACTGGAGCCTGTCCACATTAAACAAGAGACTGAACTGGAGCGTGTCCACATTAAAGAGGAAGAGACTGAACTGGAGCCTGTCTACATTAAAGAGGAAGAGACTGAACTGGAGCCTGTCCACATTAATGAGGAGTCTACTGACTTGTTGTTTAAGGATTCAGAAAACATATTGTGGCCAAAGACATCACATCACTGTACTGAATGTGGGAAGAACTTCAGTCAGTTAGGAAACCTAAAAACACACCAGCGAATTCACACTGGAGAAAAGCCGTATCACTGTACTGAATGTGGGGAGAGCTTCAGTCGTTTAGGAAGCCTAAAAACACACAAGCGAATTCACACTGGAGAGAAGCCATATCACTGTACTGAATGTGAGAAGAGCTTCACTCACTTACAAAACCTAAAAAGACACCAGAGAATTCACACTGGAGAGGAGCCGTATCGCTGTACTGAATGTGGGAAAAGCTTCAGTCAGTCAGGAAACCTAAAAACACACCAACGAATTCACACTGGAGAGAAGCCGTATCACTGTATTGAATGTGGGGAGAGGTTCAGTGTGTCAGGAAACCTAAAAACACACCAACAAATTCACACTGGAGCCAGCTTCCCTCCCTCCCAGTCCCTCGCCTCTCCACCCTGTTTGTTTGTGTGTGTGGTGATAATTTAATGATACAATAATTGTAACATTAAACTCTAAGCTGTTTCATGACAAGTAAACATGTATTTGGATCTTAAGACACGCCTTTAGCTTTGTATAAATAATATTTTACAATAAGTGATCTAGGGTGTTACCACATTCATATTCAAGTGCAATCAAATATTACACTGAACATATGAATATATATGTTACAGTAATCATCGAATTCTGGCTATAAATATGATTGATTCATTCAGCATATGATTTAAGGTTTAGACAATATTCAACTTTGATTCAAGTCAGTGTTATCTCATATCAGTGCTTGTGTTAACATACAAAAACAAAGTGACAAATCTCATTGAAAGCAATTACCTTCTTTTGTTTAAAAAGTTAAGTAGATTGTGTTAGATTTGTAACAGTTTGTTATAGGTGTATATTATGCTCGATTTAGACAGAATTAATCCTACAATCGATTTATGTACCATGGAAATTCATGTTATTTATTTACCAGTCCTTTATAGGTGGAGAAAGTTGAAAGAGTCTCACAGTGAGGAATTACTGTATATAATGTTCTCCTCGTGGTTAAGTTCAATTTAGAAACCTGAGATCTGAAGTGCAGTCCTTTCCATTCAGGAGTTTTTGATGAAAAGCAAGGTGGCTTTTTCTTCAGGACTCCATATCCCACGATGGAACAAAGCCACTCATCAAATGGTTTCCTCTTCCTGTGTTCTTCAATGAGGTTTGTTCCCAGTGATGCAGCAAGAAAGCGCTAACGAGAACAGATTTAAAAAGCATGTAGTAAAGGGAGAGTCTCTGCTGTAATGTGGAGAATTCCTTATAAAGATATCTTTGAATATTTAGTATAACAAAAGATTTATTAATATCGAAGAGCTGCTGACCAGTATAAAGTAATTGTATATAAAGAAGGTAGAGTCTCTACAGTAATACAAAAGTAAAAATGTCTTTGAGCAAAACATTCAGTTTTAATGGCTTACCAAAACAGTTTACATACTTGACTACTGCTCATTTGAAGTCATCAAAAAAATCTCTATTTGTTTAAAAACATGGTCATAAGACAGACAAACAAACAAACAACGTGTTCTGACACAAAACGTGTCTTCATCAGGTTCACATTAATTGTGAATTAGAGGTTGGCTTTACATTTATATGAATCAATTTAACAATTAGTTAAATATGTTAAGCATGTCTAAATGAGAATTTACTTAGTCAATAAAACATTTAATAATCATATATAGACGTGCTCAAATTTGTTGGTACCCCTCCACAAAAAACGAAGAATGCACAATTTTCTCTGAAATAACTTGAAACTGACAAAAGTAATTGGCATCCACCATTGTTTATTCCATATTTAAGAAATCAGACTTTGCTTTTGATTTTTTATTCAACATAATATTGTAAATAATAAAACAAATGAAAATGGCATGGACAAAAATGATGGGACAAATAACCTAATATTTTGTTGCACAATCACTGCAATCAAACGTTTTCTGTAGCTCTCAATGAGACTTCTGCATCTGTTAACAGATAGTTTGGCCCACTCTTCCTGAGCAAACTGCTCCAGCTGTCTCAGGTTTGATGGGTGCCTTCTCCAGGCTGCAAGTTTGGCTCTTTCCATAGATGTTCGATAGGATTCAGATCAGGACTCATAGAAGGCCACTTCAGAATAGTCCAATGTTTTGTTGTTATCCATTCTTGGGTGCTTTTAGCTGTGTGTTTTGGGTCATTATCCTGTTGGAGGACCCATGACCTGTGACTGAGACAGAGCTTTCTGACACTGGGCAGTACGTTTCACTCCAGAATGCCTTGATAGTCTTAAGATTTCATTGTGCCCTGCACAGATTCAAGGCACTCTGTGCCAGGCGCAGCAAAGCAGCCCCAAAACAT
Organism: Acipenser ruthenus; assembly: GCF_902713425.1. Taxonomy (NCBI): domain Eukaryota; kingdom Metazoa; phylum Chordata; class Actinopteri; order Acipenseriformes; family Acipenseridae; genus Acipenser; species Acipenser ruthenus. The sequence goes on from NC_081238.1 coordinate 5,286,518, forward strand.
AACTGAGCCTCCTCCATGTTTCACTGTAGGTATGGTGTTCTTTTCTTTGAAAGCTTCATTTTTTCGTCTGTGAACATAGAGCTGATGTGACTTGCCAAAAAGCTCCAGTTTTGACTCATCTGTCCAAAGGACATTCTCCCAGAAGGATTGTGGCTTATCAATATGCATTTTAGCAAATTCCAGTCTGGCTTTTTTATGTTTCTCTTTCTGGAAGAAGTGGGTCTTCTTCCATGGAGCCCACTTTCGCTCAAAAAGCAACGGATGGTGCGATCAGAAACTGACGTACCTTCACCATGGAGTTCAGCTTGTATCTCTTTGGCAGTTATCCTTTGTTCTTTTTCTACCATTCGCACTATCCTTCTGTTCAATCTGGGGTCGATTTTCCTTTTGCGGCCGCGCCCAGTGAGGTTGGCTACAGTTCCATGGACCTTAAACTTCTTAATAATATTTGCAACTGTTGTCACAGGAACATCAAGCTGCTTGGAGATGGTCTTGTAGTCTTTACCTTTACCATGCTTGTCTATTATTTTCTTTCTGATCTCCTCAGACAACTCTCTCCTTTGCTTTCTCTGGTCCATGTTCAGTGTGGTGCACACAATGATACCAAATAGCACAGTGACTACTTTTCTCCATTTAAATAGGCTAAATGACTGATTACAAGATTGGAGACGTGTGATACTAATTAAATAAACTAATTAGTTTGAAATATCACTATAATCCAATTATTTATTATCTTTTCTAAGGGGTACCAACAAATGTTTCCAGGCCATTTTAGAATATCTTTGTAGAATAAGCAATAATTCATCTCTTTTCACAGCTTCTTTGCTTTATTCTATGACATACCAAAGGCATGCAAGTATACATGATAAAATAGCTTTTAATTTCATCACTTTTCAGGAGGAATGAAGCATTATTTCAATGAGCTGTAAGGGTACCAACAAATTTGAGCACGTCTGTATATATATATATATATATATATATATAAATGATATAAAACATCAATCAACAATTTCAATGTTAACAAGTTAATTGCACTTTAACAATCAAATGACAAGTCGTCTTTAATAATTTAAGCGATTACACATCTTTTACAGTATACCGATCAGTTAGGCAATCAATTAATCTAGTTATTTCAGAAGCAATTAAAAAAAATTATATGAAGAGTATACTATTTAATTAGACAAACTTGTTATTAATAGGTTCATCATCCCAAACTTCACAGATAACTTGTCATTTGTATAGTCAATCATGTGTGGTCTACAACCATCAATGTAGAAATGGAATACTGACATAAACCCTTTGCGGTCCATTTATTCAGTGTGTCTCAGGCACGTTGGTTCCAATTTATTTTCACACGCTCAGTTTATTTTAGACACGCTGTTTAAAAGTATTTTTTTCACAGTAAAACAGGTTTAAAAGGCACTGCATATCAACAGGACACCAGTCTCCAGCCCCGCCCTATCCTTTGTTCTCTGTATTTTTCACATACCTCTTCAAAGTCGTGCATACCGATAAATCATCTAGTTTTATCACCAAAGTCATTATTTTATTACTATAAACATCTCAAAAAGCTCTGCAAATGTCTGTGATATTCTTTGAGCGCTGGATGCAGAAGCAGCTATCTTGTTTGTTTATGTCCGTGTTATCTCTGAGGTGCCGGGGCTTGTGTATTGCTCAAATCTGCCCCTTTTTTTTGGCTTCTCTCAGCTCCTGTCTGTCTCACTCAACCATTGAATGGTTTTCTCTGCTTTTTCCAGAGAAAAACGACTAGAGACCTGTGTTTTACGTCTTTTTTTATGGTGTCAGATGGGGTCCGGCATCAGACCGGAAAGGGAAAATTGTAATGTCGGACCTGGTCCGACATAGGACCACAAAAGGTTAACAACAGTAACATTAGCAAGAGGTCACCAAATATATGAACAGTTCACATTATCAGTAATCGTACCAAAACTCAATTCATTTTATACATTAATCAATTTCAATTAACAGTTATACATTAAACACTCCTATAAATAAACAACTATAACTACTTTAATTTAGTTCAAGATCTTCTTAGTGATGATTTCGAGATAAGGAACTGAGATCCAGGGTTTCGTTTAACCCATATGGTTCCATTGATTTTAAGGCAAAAACCCAAAAAAGACTTCTCAAAAGATGTTTAATTATGTTACCTCCTCTTTAAGGGATTGTTTCTTTTGATTCCATTTTTTATAATGTTGAGCTATGGTGTAATCCATGTTATTGTGTCGAATTGCAGCTTTATGTTCACCAATCTGTATTTTCAAATTCCTTTTTGTTTGTTCTATATAGGCCAATTCGCACAGGCATATGTAAATAACAGCATGTAAATAACATCAGTAGTATTACAGTTAATGAATCCTTTAATGGTGCATTTTTTACCTGAATGTGGATGATTAAAATGTTTGTGTTTATATGTATTTGAACGAGCACTTTGGTTTTAAGTAACTTCTGTATTATTTTGTTTATTTCTTTGTGTATTTTAGCATACTTTCAGATTTAGTACCAGCAAAGTCTTTTTATTCGTTTGAAATAAGATTTTTTCTTCAAGATGTCGTTTTCTTGTTGTCCAGTAGCTGTGTTTTAGTTCCATAAAGTTGAAATGTTACAGCAATGTTGTTGAGCCTTTTCAGTCCAATTGTACACACTTAAATGTTTTTGTGTAGCTTTTCCAAGAGACAGTTTCTTTCTTAAGACATTTTCATTTTCTGAGTCAGATTTTCTTTTGAGAGAGTTTTTCATTTGAGAGTATGAAATACCATCATGCAGGTATTTTTATAACACTGCACATGGGCAGGACATGGTCAAAATGATCATATCACGGAATAGTTCTTATTAGCATATTTCTCAAAATCATTTCAATAATTGGCTGTTTTGGATGTTGTCAGCATTACATCATAAATTCACTCCCATCTTCATTTGGACAAAGAGTCATAAATCTTACAAAATGCATTCTGTTAAAAAATACTTAATCACATTTCTATTTTCCTGATGTGTTTTCACACAATGCAGTACCAAAATAAGTTATGTACGTACAATAATTACACTATGTAACACAATTTTTGTTCCTGGGTAGTAAGTGTTATTTCCTAATTGCTTATGCCTCAAAAGTATAGAAAATGGCTATTATTCCCCACAAACTTTGCTTTTGTGACCAGGACAGTGATATTTTGAAATTTACCTATTTCCAATGAGAAAACGGGCGAATTTGTGTCTTTTCGTTCACATAAAGTCAGAAAAAAACAACATATGAATCCAAATTAACATGTATTTATACTAAAATAGTACAAAAATGACTACAAAAGATTTAGAAGTGAGTAGTTTTTCGAGATTTACGATTATACTGTAAATCACTTTCACAAATCAGCCCCCAAATGTAGTCTCCCATCATGTTCTCGTTATACTGTCCTTGGTAGCGGCGTTCAAAGTCCAGTATATACTGGTGGAAGCGCTCGCCTTGCTCCTCCGAGTATGCTCCAAGCTGCCATTTTGTTTTTTATTAGTTACAAAACCACTGCCAAAAAATGAGTGACATTCCACCTATTTCCTTTAGTATATTTGGGGATGAAACTCCAGATAACTGGCACAACACCAACTTTCTGAGTGAAGACAGCAGCCCATCTGAAAAAAATAAATAAATAAAATAAATGCACCAGCAAGAGTAGACACATCACAGTAGATGAGGAACAGCCAAACGAAATAGAAGAAAACAAAGATTGAAAAAACACACAAAAAACTACATCCTGGGCTGGTTAATGGACATTCATTTTATGGAAATAAGTCAAAAAATCTCAACAACATTAAGAGAATTTTATGCTAGTGCAAGAAGTTCAACTAAGGACCAGTATTCAGTCTCCAGTTTTATAACGCTGAGCTGGACTAAATACATATTTTAACAATAGGTGTTTGAACATCTTTGCTGACAGTGAGTTTAAAACCAGCAGTAATGTATTCCTGTCAGTCAGGAAAACACTTAGAAAAGCAGGTGAAGACAAGGCCAGACACCACCCCCTGAATTACCGGCCTGGATTTGAAGTGTCTGCAGGAAACTGAGGTACTGTCCCCTGACACCATGGTCGACTTGACGCATTACATCTGGTTCGATCGTCAACTTAATCTGGCACGACTTGGATGCGAGCGTGTCCGACAACTAACAAGAACATATTTTGAGATCCAAAAGGATGAAAACGTACTAGAGTATGTGTGCCTCGCATATAACGAGTTTACAATCTCACTTCAAGATCCGGCTTCAGTCTCCATTGCAGCTGCTCCCTTCACTCCTAGTGTCATTTGAATCTCCGACCATCATTACTGCTTGTGCTCAGTCCTCTAGTTTCTAGTGAGATGGCGCTTTCGATGCAGAAATTCACAATAAACAAACACGTGCAATTTATTTTTTAATAAGCGAACAATTAATATTATTATTATTTATTTCTTAGCAGGCGACCTTATCCAGGGTGACTTACAATTGTTACAAGATATCACATCATTTTTACATACAATTACCCATTTATACTGTTGAGTTTTTACTGGAGCAATCTAGGTAAAGTACCTTGCTCAAGGGTACAGTAGCAGTGTCCCGATGATATGTACCACTTCTGTCGTGGTATATCATGGGAACCACATGGCCCATCGTTTATACCTTACACACACACACACACATACAGTGCCTATAGAAAGTCTACACCCCCTTGAACTTTTTTCACAATTTGTTGTGTCAGTGCCTCAGAGTTTCATGCATTTAAATGAGGATTTATTTTCACTTATCTGCATACCATAATCCACATTGTTAAGGGGAAAAAAGTTTTTATTGAGAAAAAAATATATATTAAAAATACAAAACTGAAAGATCATAATTGGATAAGTCTCCACCCACCTGAGTTAATACTTGGTGGGAGCACCTTTGGTAGAAATTACAGCTGTGAGTCTGTTGGGATAGGTCTCTACCAACTTTGCACACCTAGATTTGGCAATATTTGACCATTCTTCTTTACAAAACTCTGTCAAGTTCCTTGGGGAGTGTTGATGGACAGCAATCTTCAAGTCATGCCGCAAATTTTCGATTGGATTTAGGTCGGGGCTCTGATTGGGCCACTCAAGGACAATTACCTTTTTGTTCCTTAGCCACTCCAGTGTAGATTTGGCTGTGTGCTTTGGGTCGCTGTCATGCTGAAAGGTGAACTTCCGTCCCAGTTTTAGCTTTCTTGCAGAGGGCAGCAGGTTTTCCTCAAGGTCTTCTCTGTACTTTGCTCCTTTCATTTTCCCTTTTATACTGACAAGTGCCCCAGTCCCTGCCGATGATAAACATCCCCATAACATGATGCTGCCACCACAATGCTTCACAGTAGGGATGGTGTTCTTTGGGTGATGCACTGTGTTGGGTTTGCGTCAAACATAAAATTTTGCATTTAGACCAAAAAGTTCAATTTTAGTTTCGTCAGACCACAAAACTTTTTGCCACATGGCTACAGAAGTGTTTTTGCATACTTCAAACGGGATTCAAGGTGGTCTTTCATGAGTAAAATACAGGCCAGATTAGTGGAGTACTTGGGATATTGTTGTCACATGCACACTTTGACCAGTCTTGGCCATAAAAGCCTGTACCTCTTGCAAAGTTGCTATTGGCCTCTTGGTAGCCTCTCTGATCAGTCTCCTTCATGCTCGGTCATGCAGTTTGGAGGGATGGCCTGATCTGGGCAGGGTCTTGGTGTTGCCATATACCTTCCACTTCTTAATAATCATCTTGACCATGCTCCAAGGGAAATTCAAGGCCTATAATATTTTGTTATACCCATCCCCTGATCTGTGCCTTTCAACAACTTTGTCCCGGAGTTCTTTTGAAAGCGCCTTGGTGCTCATGGTTGAGTCTTTGCTTTGAAATGCACTACCCAGCAGAGGAAACCTACAGGAACTGCTGAATTTACCCTGAAATCATGTGAATCACTACAATTTAACACAGGTGGAGGCCACTTGACTTGGTGTGTGATTTTGAAGGTGATTGGTTACACCTGAGCTAATTTAGGATTGCTATTACAAGGGGGGTGGACACTTATCCAACCAAGCTATTTCAGTTTTTATTTTTAATTAATTTTCTACAAATTTCTAGAATATTTTTTTTCACTTAGAAGTTGTGGGGTAGGATGTGTAGATCAATGAAAAAAAAAATATTTTAATGCATTTTAATTCCAGGCTATAAGGCTATAATGCATTTAAATTCCAGTCTATAAGGCAACAAAAGGTGAACATTTTGAAAGGGTGTGTAGACTTTCTATAGGCACTGTATGTATGTATATATATATATATATATATATATATATATATATATATATATATATAATTTCAGAGAAGGTGGAACTGCACTGTACAATAATGAAGGTTGATAAGAAGCAAAAATATTTTAAAAATAACATTTTAATAAAAATAATGTACACAAAAAGTTTACATTTTTTGTGTACATTATTTTCATTTTTATTTTATTTTTTTATATATATATACACACACACACACTGATGCACAAAATAAATGCAACACTCGGGTCTAATGGATTTAATGAAATATTTTAAACAGAGATGTCAAACCAAATCACAGAAAATGTGAACAAAAATACAGATGAAAGAATCATAGGTTTTCAGTATAAAACGTGACACAGTGTCAAAATGAAAACATTACAAAGTTAGTGTCGGGTATGACCTCCCTGAGCATTCACACAATCCTGGCAGCGTTGACGCATAGACTCTGGATAGACTGCTATGGGATGTTCCACCGCGCTTCCTGTGCAGCTGCAATTGGGGCAACCTTGGCCCCCACCACTTTGACAGTTGTGCCTATTTGCTTGGTGCTGGCCAAGGTTACCCTAATGACTTCTTGAAACTTGGCTTGTGTTTTTGATATCTGTACTTAAATGGCTGTGCACTTTTGATAACTTGGCATTTTTTCACATTTCCAATGTTTTTTTGTTAACATATTGAATGACACACTGCTTTGTACTTTTCCAAATACCTAACGAAAAACTGACAACATTTGAAAAATATTATTTAATATTTCAAAATCTAACATGAACTATTTTATTAATATTAATGTTTCCGGTCGACTTGCAATATCATTTTGTAGTTTCTTTGATTAGATGATGGTAAATAAAATACATAAATTATGTTCATATGTGTTCTTTTTTATTATGTCTCAATCCTAGATAAAACAGAGCTGCCTTTGTGTTGCTGTTTTAATTGGTGTTGAGGTAAAGCCCACTACAGGGTGCTTCATGTGGACAGCCTCTGGAAACACATTTAGAAGCACACTGCTGGAGTTTGATTACTATATTTTTTGTAATCACACCACGTACCGTACATTACTAAGAAAAAGGGGACAAGTGAAATAAATATAAAAAATAATAAATATTTACACTTCAAGGTTTTTATTCTAAATATTTGAGCTGATCCAGGAGCATCTGTTCAAACCAACTTTAATTTAAAGAAGAACAGTTGTGAATTACTTTACACGTGAATCTATAATCTAATAATATGTGAAAAACAAAGCAGATCACATATGCGCACACACTTAGCCTGACATGCGTAAAATGGCTTGATATCCCCAACCATTTGTTTTTTCACAAATTATTATTAGGATTCATATGTAAAACAGAGACTGTGAAAGAATTCACTATTGCTATTCTTTACATTAAAGTTGGCTTGAACACTGTAGGTGCTGTGGTTAGGGAGATAAAGCCATTTCAGTATCATCCATAAATATCATATGGGAGTGTGACGAAGTGCCCGCCCCTGTGTGTATTTTCTGTTATATGTTGCGTGGGGTGTGTTAAATGTTGGTGTATAGTCATTGGTACACGGGATATAAACGGGTCTGTGTAACACAAGAGTTTAAAATGTATATTTATATTTAGGCACGAGGATGGCACAGCACTTCACATGCAAGTAAAATGTAATATGTGAGCACGGGGAATTGCACTTTATTGATTCACGTGCAGTTGTACCACGACAACAATTGAATGATTGATTAGCAGTCAAGTCTCGGTACAACTGCATAAAAGCAGCATGTTTTCACTCACTCGGGATTGGGTGTTCGAGAGTGGAGAACGGGAGAGAGAGAGGAGTTAAAATAAGTAATAATAATAACAAGTGTTTTGTACTCACCATGTTTGGTTGTCTCCGTGCACCGTTTGTTAAGTGTTTAGTACGTTTTGTTTGTCTGTTTATTTTGGCTACAAGTGCCGTGTCCTGTTTTGTGTTTAAAACCTTTTATTTTCTGTTCTGTTTAATTATTAAATGCTGAGCGCGATCATGCGCTCAGCTTCACCAAAACCCCAAGTCTCGGTTGTTTGTTTCCTGGATCTGGTCTGACGCCACCCACTCCGGCCGTCTTTGTGACAGGGAGATACTGAACTTGAAGAAGGAATCTATGAAAAAGACCTAGGAGTTGACTCGGAAATGTCTTCATCTAGACAATGTGGGGAAGCTATAAAAAAGGCCAACAAGATGCTCGGATATATTGTGAGAAGGATTGAATTTAAATCAAGGGAAGTAATGTTAAAACTTTACAATGCATTAGTAAGACCTCACCTAGAATATTGTGTTCAGTTCTGGTCACCTCGTTACAAAAAGGATATTGCTGCTCTAGAAAGAGTGCAAAGAAGAGCAACCAGAATTATCCAGGGTTTAAAAGGCATGTCATATGCAGACAGGCTAAAAGAATTGAATCTATTCAGTCTTGAACAATGAAGACTACTCGGTGATCTGATTCAAGCATTCAAAATTCTAAAAGGTATAGACAATGTCGACAAAGGGGACTTTTTTGACCTGAAAAAAGAAACAAGGACCAGGGATCACAGATGGAGATTAGATAAAGGAGCATTCAGAACAGAAAATAGGAGGTCATTTTTTACACAAAGAATTGTGAGGGTCGGGAACCAACTCCCCAGTAATGTTGTTAAAACTGACACCCAGGGATCCTTCAAGAAGCTGCTTGATGAGATTCTGGGATCAATAAGCTACTAACAACCAAACGAGCAAGATGGGCCAAATGGCCTCCTCTCCTTTGTAAACGTTCTTATGTTCTTATGTCCTTATGTAATGACTTTGACAGACTCACTGAGAGCAAAAACTGACCCAAGACTGTGACAGCTACTGGAAGCAGGCTGATCTTTAGGATGCAAATTGAACATTTGTGAAACTGCATGTGTGTTAAAATGTTGTAATACTCTGTTTTAAAGAATACAAAGCCAACAGAAATACTAAACACACTGTTAAAACACACTGTTCATTCAAAAAGTTATAATATGCTCTGCATTAAACTAAAGTTATGTTAGAGCATTATATTTTCCTGTTTATTCTGTTATGAAATGAGCTAAGCTTGTTTTTGTCTGAGCTACTGGTGCCAAGGTTTATAACCTTGAGGAGAAATGCAGAAATGAGAATCTCATTTAATTAACTCAACTGTTCACAGTCAAGTCTATTATTTAAAGAAATAAGCTTGATATGAAAGTAGTGTTTAACCCTTTGCAGTCCATTTATTAAGTGCGTGTCAGGCACGTCAGGTCCAATTTATTTTCACACGCGCAGTTAATTTTAGACGCGCTGTTTAAAAGTATTTTTTTTTCACAGTCAAACGGGTTTAAAAGGCACTGCATATCAACAAAGCACTCACTAGGCATCTCCAGCCCCGCCCCACCCTTTCGTTCGCTATAGTTTTCACATATGCTAATAAATAAATAATAATAATAATAATAGTCGTACATACCGATCATTCATCTCCTGATCACTCGTTTTATCACCAAACTCCTCAATAATGCAATCCAAGTCATTATTTTATTACTATAACATCTCAAAAAAGCTCTGCAAATGTCTGTGATAGTCTCTGTGCGCTGATGCAGTATCAGCCAGCTTGTTTCCTTATGACCGCCCCGTTATCTGATGCCAGGGGCAAGTATGACTAATCGTGAGATACGCCCTTTTTTTTTGTTTAGTTTTTTTCAACTTGTCTCGGCTCCTGTCGCTCCCACCCGGCCATTGAATGGTTTTCTCGGCTTTTTCTGGAGAAAAAACAACTAGAAACCCGTTTCTTGCATTTTTTTTTATGTCAGACAGGGTCCGACAATGGACCCGATAGGAATAATTGCAATGTCGGACCAGGTCCGACATAGGACTGCAAAGGGTTAAGCTAAACACAGGCATTGTAGAATAATTCAAACAGAATATTAGTGTAAATGTTTTATTTTAACAGAAGAACTGTTAAGTTTGAAAATAAGGGACTATAGTGTAGAGATTAACTTAAAGGAAAAATTCAGTTAAAGCATTAATTTGTTAACCTTGTCTTTGCTTGTTTGCTTGCTTGCTTGCTTGCAGACCCGGGGGGGGGGGGGGGGGGGGGGTAATTGAAAGAAATAACTTTTTGGCAACTATTGCAAGCTTCAATGTTTGGGTGGTTTGAAATCCAAGGTTTCTACAATGATTGACCTTTTACATATAAGAAATACCTCCTGGTACAGGAAAGGGGAATCAGTGGTGAACTATATCTGGCATCATTAAATTACAGAAATTAATGGAGACCTGATAAAAACAAGTGAGGGGCAGCAATAGCATAGGACCATGTTATGCCATACGTCTGAGAAAATGCTTACAAAAGACTCTTCTATTAATGATGGCTAATTGATCTTATAGGTGTTGCCGGGTGTTTTGAAAATGTTATTAACTTGATGGACAGGAGCTCTATTTTGGTCTCATGAAACCATAGAATCTTCTTCCACTTGGTCTCAGAGTCTCCCACATGCCTTCTGGAAAACTCTATCCGAGATTTGATGAGTTTTTTTCAACAATCGCTTTCTTTTTGCTACTCACCCATAAAGGCCAGTTTTGTGAAGCACCCGGGCTGTTGTTGCCATATGCAGTGTCTCCCAGCTCAGCCGTGGAAGACTGTGCCCTTCTCGCCCGGATACTTAGTTTTTGAGGATGGCCTGTTCTAGACAGATTCACAGTTGTGCCATATTCTTTCCATTTCTTAATAATGGACTTTACTGTCCTCCGGGGGATATTCAATGCCTTTGAAATGTTCTTATATCCTACCCCTGATTGGTGCTTTTGAAGAACCTTATTCCGGATTTGCTTTGAATGTTCCTTCGTCTTCATGATGTAGTTTTTGTTAGGAAATGTACTAACCAACTGTGGGAGGTGTATTTAACCTGAAATCATGTGAAACACCTTAATTGCACACAGGTGGACTCCATTCAACTAATTATGTGACTTCTAAAGACAATTGGTTGCACCAGAGCTTATTTATGTGTGTCATAGCAAAGTGGGTGAATACTTATGCAATCAATTATTTTCTGTTTTACATTTCTATTTAATTTAGAACAATTTGTAGATTTTATTTTTCACTTTGACATTATGGACTTTTTTGTGCTGATCAGTGGCAAAAACTCCCAATTAAATCCATTTTGATTCCATGTTGTAACACAATAAAATGTGGAAAAGTCCAAGGGGGTGAATACTTTTGAGAGCAACTGTAAGAATATTTAATAAAAATCAAAAAATGTTGCCCTAAAAATTACTTTTGCTTTTTTCAAATCTAGTTCGACCTCGATTATAAATTCAACAAGGCCCTTCACGATGCCTGTATTCGTGTAATATCCAGACTTCTTGGGGGTTGGAGGCACTCAACTTCATCTCGTGCCGCACAACACATGGAGGCATCCGTCTATTCGACATATACGGACACCCTGTCGGGCTTTATTGTATACTTATACCATAAGCCTGGCGATATCTGGTATACATGTTTGTTATCCCACTTGAGTCATAACATGCTTACCAGGACTGCTTCCAATGTGTCTTTGCTTCCATTCGAATCCAGTGGTGTGCTGCTGAAATTCAGGACGGAGCTGTGTTTCAGTATTCAAATAATATTGCCACCGATGTGTTTTATAACAACTTTAAAATGTCTTAAATAATTTCTGATTTCAATTGTTGCTTTGATTTGAACCCCGAATTCCTTCTCGACTCTTGACCGGAGGGTCGTGGGTTCAATCCCAGGTGGGGGACACTGCTGCTGTACCCTTGAGCAAGGTACTTTACCTAGATTGCTCCAGTAAAAACCCAACTGTATAAATGGGTAATTGTATGTAAAAATAATATAATTGCATGTTAAAATAAATAAATAATGTGATATCTTGTAACAATTGTAAGTCGCCCTGGATAAGGGCATCTGCTAATAAATAAATAATAATAATACCGATCAGCCTGTGGGCCCTTCATTAACACCGGTAACTGTAGGAAAAAATACAGACCTGGCTAATGAAAATGAACCATCACAATCAGTAGATTGACTAAGTTTCCTCAGACACTGAAAACAAAAACAAAAAACACAGAAAACAAAACAAAAAATGACGTCCCTCTTAATCTATGGAAGAAGACTTTTACGAAGAGCCCATACACAGGGTTCGAAATTCATCCTTGTCTAAGCATAGTCTGTTGACAATGAAAGGAAATATCCGCAAGGTCAAATAATCCCTTAATTCATTGATTTAAAATTAATGTGCACATGTTCTTGCTATGTATTTTAAATACACTTATTAGGAATCAACAAAACTATTTTTTTAACCCTGAGTAGTAAGAACGTACGAGTACGTTCACTGCTCTCTGGTCCCCAGGGAGTAAGAACGTACCGGTATGTTCTGCAACTTTGAACTTGAATTACTGAGCGTACAAAACTTCTGCTAACAAGATATTGTAACACTAGGTTTCTGTAACCTTTTATTGGTCTCTTGTGCCCTCTGCTAGATATTGACTGGATTACATACAATAAACCACCAGAAAAATGACAGCGATGTCTATAAACTGGCAAAAATTGCTCAATGAGAAAGAAGTATTAGAAATAATACTGAATTCAGATTCCGATTTAAATACATACAATTCTTCCACTGAATTGGATGTCAGCGAGTGTGTCAGTGAAGAATATTTATCATCAACATCACGCGACAGCAAAGAGGCAGTGCCAAGCTCTGTGCGTTGCTCCATGCTTCAAGGAGTATCATACACTGAAGCATTAAACACTCTCACTCCCTCCACCCCAACAACCTGTTTACCAAGATATGATTTATTCATGTCTCTCTCTCGCTCGCTCTCGCCCTCTAGTTTTTTTTGTTAGGACATGTTATGGCTGTTCCACCCAGTTGTTTATTGTTTATTGTCTACCTGTATTTTTTTTTGTCAAAACCTTTCCTTATGACAAAATAAAACATTATATTTGTTTTATTTACGGTAAAAATTATTTGTCTGTATTTTGTCAGTGTTTATTACATACACATAAACATATAGCTTTCAGCTTGTTTGTATTCTGTACTCGTAATATTAAAGTGCACGCAATAGATAACAAAAAAATAGAAAATCACTCCTGTAGGACCAGCAGTGCATTTTAGAAATCACTACTCAAAGGGTTAAATAATGCAAGTCATTTATAGAAAACAAATCTATCATTACACATGTTAATAATAATAACAGTTAGCTTGTCTTGTTCTTAAAATACAACTGCATTAAAAGATAATACAAATATGTATGTGTTGTTCTCTCTGCCTCGCTTCTCCCACGCAACTCCACTACTCCGCTCACTCCACTGGCTACCGATCACCGCTCGCATCCAGTTCAAGACTCTTGTACTAGCCTACAGATGCCTTGACCAGACTGCACCCAGCTATCTCCACTCGACCTCTCCGCCTGCACTAGAAAACTGGCTCTACCTCCTCTACGCTCCCCTGCCTCCAGAGCCCGCTCCTTCTCCACCCTCGCTCCTTAAGACTCACCTCTTCAGACAGCACCTGTAGAACTCCTGTTTTTCCCCCTGGGACACTATCACCCTTCCTTAAATGCGCTTTATTTGCTCTTATCTGCCCCTATTTTACTGCATTTAATCCTGTACTTCAGAATACTGTAATTTGCCAAGTGTTTAATCTGTAGTATTTTGTATTTAATCATATCCTGATGTAACTATCACTGTCACTGTTATCTGCTGTATTATTGAATTGTATTTTGTCACACTTATATTTCGCTTGAACCAAAGTCATTGTATTTATCTTGATCTTATTGTATTACTTGTATTGTAACACTTGAAATGTATTTGCTGGATAAGGGCGTCTGCTAAGAAATAAATAATAATAATAATAATTATTTTTATTATTTATTTCTTAGCAGACACCCTTATCTAGGGCGACTTACAATTGTTACAAGATATCACATTATTTTTTGCATACAATTACCCATTTATACACTGGAGCAATCTAGGTGAAGTACCTTGCTCAAGGGTACAGCACCAGTGTCCCCCACCTGGGATTGAACCTACGACCTTCCGGTCAAGAGTCCAGAGCCCTAACCACTACTCCACACTGCTGCTTAATAATGAAGGTAAGAGTACAAAATCAACAGAAGAAGATTGTTTTTATTGAAAACACAATGATTACATAGTTTACTATTTTTCACACCGTTAAAAAAAAAATCAACATACTTTTATCAAATACATTTGAGGATTAAAATACAAGCAAACATTTGACAGCTGCTTTGGCACACACTCATTCTGTCATGTAGACTAAAGCATAATTACATCCCCTTAGGTAGGCACAGAAACGGGTTTCTTTAAAAACATTATCACTGGAGCATCACACAGGTTTGATTGGTATAGAGCAGTGGCCCTCACTTCCAATGAGGTCCTGAATGATTTATAAGAAGGTTGATTCATTAATTTACAATCTGGTTGAAACAAAGACCTGGACTGGAGGGGCCGAAAACAAAGACTGTTGTAATACTGCTGAATATTGATTTCTGTCAGTTTCAACTGCATTTTAAAAACTGGCATTTACACTTTTTCAATGGACTGGTGTAAGCAAATGTCTTGCAACAATTTGTACAGTGATACGGCTTCTCTCCAGTGTGAATTTGCTGATGTTTTTAGGCTTCCTGACTGACTGAAGCTCCCTACATTCCGAACAGTGATATGGCTATTCTCCAGTGTGAATTCGCTGGTGTGTTTTCAGGCTTCCTAACTGACCGAAGCTCTCCCTACATTCAGTACAGTGATACGGCTTCTCTCCAGAGTGCATTCGCTGGTGTATTTTTAGGCTACCTAGCTGACTGAAACTCTTCCCACATTTCTTACAGTGATATGGCTTCTCTCCGGTGTGAATTCGCTGGTGTATATTTAGGTTTGCTGACACACTGAAACTCTCCCCACATTCAGTACAGTGATACGGCTTCTCTCCAGTGTGAATTCGCTTGTGTATTTTTAGGCTTCCTAGCTGACTGAAACTCCTCCCACATTCAGTACAGTGATACGGCTTCTCTCCAGTGTGAATTCGCTGGTGTATGTTTAGGTTTGCTAACACATTGAAACTTTCCCCACATTCAGAACAGAGATACGGCTTCTCTCCAGTGTGCATTCGCTGATGTATTTTGAGGCTTTCTAGATGACTGAAATGCTTTCCACATTCAGTACAGTGATGCGGCTTCTCTCCAGTGTGAATTCGCTGGTGTCTTTTTAGACTTCCTAACCGACTGAAGCTCTTCCCACATTCAATGCAATGATGTGGCTTCTCTCCAGTGTGAATTAGCTGGTGTCTTTTTAGGGTTCCTAACTGACTGAAACGCTCCCCACATACAATACAGTTATGCAGCTTCTCTCCAGTATGAATTCTCTGGTGTGTTTTTAGGTTTCCTAACTGACTGAAGCTCTTCCCACATTCAGTACATTTATGTGATAACTTCGGTTGGGATATGTTTTTGGAATCCTTAAACAAGTCAATAGACTCCTTTTCTTTAATGTGGACAGGCTCCAGTTCAGTCTCTTCTTCATTGTGGACAGGCTCCTGTTCAGTCTCTTCTTCTTTAATGTGAACAGGCTCCAGTTCAGTCTCTTCTTTCATGTGGACAGGCTCCAGTTCAGTCTCTTCTTTAATGTGGAAAGGATCGAATTCCAGAACCTCCTCCTGTTTAATGTAAACAGAATCCATCTTCGTTCCTTGGCTTTCACAAAGATAAGGCAGTCCTGAAAACAGAAAATGAAATGAAGTATTACGATCTGTTCTCTATCAGTGTGTTTACACTTACAACTCGGTCCTGAACTGGCTTAGGTTAGATCAGATTAAATAATTCTTATCATCTGAGCCCCCAGTTTACATGAGCACAGACCTAGGTTGGCTTGGCCCCGTATGCGCGCGCATAGCCCCTGAGCTGCAGTGCGTGCCCGATGACGTCATATAGACCAGCCCTTGCGTGAAGATATTTCCCCTCCCAAAACACAGAGGTGGAAGTATTTAAAACAACAACAACTGTAATTTGTGTCACTTGTGCGTTTCTACTTCAAGGTCGTCATTCTGTGCCAATTAACCTTTGCGGTCCTATGTCGGACCTGGTCCGACATTGCAATTTTCCCTTTTCTGACCCTGTCCGACATCATCAAAAAGACGCAAAAACCAGGTCTCTAGTCATTTTTTCTACGGAAAAAAGCTGAGAAAACCATTCAATGGCCGAGTGAGATCGATAGGAGCCGAAAGAAGCCTGAAAAAAAGGGGTGTATCTCATGAATACAGATAGCCCCGGCATCACATAGATGACACGGACATAAACAAACAAGATAGCTGCTTCTGCATCCAGCGCTCAAAAGAATATCAGACATTTGCAGCGCTTTTTTTAGATGATATAGTAATAAAATAATGACTGGATGGCATTATTGAGGAGTTTGGTGATGAAATGAGTGATCAGGAGATGATTTATCGGTATGCACTACTATGTAGAGGTATGTGAAAAATACAGCGAACAAGGGGTGTGGTGGGGCTGGAGATGCAGTACTGAGTGTCCTGTTGATCTGCAGTGCCTTTTAAACCTGTTTTACTGTGAAAAATACTTTTAAACAGCACATCTAAAATAAACTGAGCGTGTGAAAATAAATTGGACCTGACCCGACTGAGGCGCGCTGAATAAATGGACCGCAAAGGGTTAAGATTTCATTTTGCCATCATAAATGGAGCGGAGCATAGAAAATGTGCGGGACATTTCAAGAAACAGGTGTTATTGTCTACATTTACACATCAGGCAAACAACTCTTTTCTCAAATGGAAATGTAAACAATAACTCCCATTTATTTTCTTACTCATGACAAGTATTCCATGGATACAAAGAAAGAAGGCAGGTGGCAGAGCATTCAGTTTTAGAGTCCCACAGTTGAATCGTTGCGACGAAAAAACATATATCTCCAATTTTATAAAAAATGAGTTAAGGATTTATTCTGATTGCCAGACAGTCTCTACCCGTATACACCATCGTTTGGTTTTCTGACGCTACTGCAGTTTGCTACATAGCAACAGAAATGTGTGTAATGTGGAATAACCGTGTATGTGAAGGACAAACATGGCGGACCGACACATTCATTTACTATCGCAGACAAAAACAAACTTAGTATTCGGGGAAAAAAAGAACCGAAAAATGAATTGGTGGAAAGACAAGGAAAGAAAGCAAACTCAGGGATGCTGGGAAGCCTTACCTCAGCAGAAACAACAAGAGGAAAACAGGCAAAGGTTTTCCAAAATAGATACGAGTTAGTTTGTGGAAGAAACATATATGTGCAAAACAAAATGTATTACCATGACAACAGTTTATTCTGAATTATTTTGTAAAACTGTTTTTATTGTTGCTCTAATGAATGAAATGAAAAATCAGGCTATAGTTCGGAAAAATATTAAATATTTGGATTAAATCTTCATTGTCATGTGATATATAGGCCTACTGTTCTTCCACTGATCACAAATAGCTGAAGATGCACTGTTCTTCCACATTACATTTTTTAAATTGTAAAACGTACATTTTATATCCCACTGAAATAATTTAAGGAAACTCAAAGGCCTACAGGAAGATACATTTAATTCAGGTTATGCATTTTAGGACACTGTCTCAAGCATGCAAACAAAAACTCAGGAGATTCTGTATGTGGCAAAAAGTTTTGTGGTCTGACAAAACTAAAATTGAACTTTTTGGCTTAAATGCAAAGCGTTATGTTTGGCACAAACCCAACACAGTGCACCACCCAAAGCACACCACCCCTACTGTGAAGCATGGTGGTGGCAGCATCATGTTATGGGGATGTTTCTCATCGGCAGGGACTGGGGCACTTGTCAGGATAGAAGGGAAAATGAATGGAGTAAAGTACAGAGAAGTCTTTGAGGAAATCCTGCTGCCCTCTGCAAGAAAGCTGAATCTGGGACGGAAGTTCACCTTTCAGCATGACAACAACCCAAAGCACACAGCCAAAGCTACACTGGTGGCTAAGGAACAAAAAGGTAAATGTCCTTGAGTGGCCCAGTCAGAGCCCTGACCTAAATCCAACCGAATATTTGTGGCATGACTTGAAGATTGCTGTCCATCAACGCTCCCCAAGGAACTTGACAGAGTTTTGTAAAGAAGAATGGTCAAATATTGCCAAATCTAGGTGTGCAAAGTTGGTAGAGACCTATCCAAACAGACACAGCTGTAAGGTGCTTTCACCAAGTATTAACTCAGGGGAGTGGAGACTTATCCAATTATGATCTTTCAGTTTTGTATTTTTAATATATCATTTTTTATAAAATTTTTCAATAAAAACTTTTTTCCCCTTAACAGTGTAGAGTATGGTGTGTAGATAAGTGGGGAAAAATCCTCATTTAAATGCATGAAACTCTGAGGCACAACAAAATGTGAAAAAAGTTCAAGGGGGTGTAGACTTTCTATAGGCACTGTATATGGTTCTTTGTCTGCATGATTCAGTTATGGAATGACCTGCCAAGATTTGGAAGGGAGGCACCATCTCTTGCTGCTTTTTTTTTAAATTTAGGATATGTATTTTAAAAGGGAACATTTTAACATTCTATTTTATACTACCTATTTGTATTTATTTTTACGGAACTGGCATTTATCACTGCTTTTTAAAGTAAATATTAAATTATTAAACTATTTACTGTATGTAATGTAAGGGGGTATTTTGTCATCTTATCTTACTATTTCTCCTAATTGTTTTGTATGTTATTAACTGTTATTTTTAGTTTGGAGGCGATTTATCATTAAAGGCGCTATATAAGAAATAAAGATTGATTGATTGATTGCACGCACAGACTGGTGTAGCAGATATTTACTACAGGTTAGGTTAGTATATAAATTAATTCTAGCATTGCAAATTAAACTATTATCTAACTCTTAAAAGGTCAGTTATTGTTTAAATAAAAAGTTAGTCACTGAACCATGTAATGGAGCAAACCACTATAAACAGGGCTTGAATTTCATTTTTGTGTGCTGGGGGGATTTCCCCTGCTATGCTGCAGCCAATGGGGGGATTCCAAGATTTTAGGGGAGAATGGCAAAAAAAAGTACTTTGGCATGTAAAAAACTACATATATATATATATATATATATATATATATATATATATATATATATATATATATATATATATATATATATATATATATATATAAACTGCATCATCGTTCACACTGGTGTTGCTTTAAAATAAGCTGCTTTCAGGAGACCTAACAGTTATTCATCCCTGTGACACAGAGCACTCTCCATTGCCTGACGTGAAGTTTTTGCTGCAGCAGAAGAAAAAGGTGCTTTTCTTTTAAACCAGAGCTCCATTTCTTTTATTTAACTCTTTACACTCAGCCCTATTTCTGCCTGTTTTTCACTGTTTTCATTTGTGTATGTTTAACTGCTGGTAACTTATATAATGAAAGGCCACAACATTACCTTTCATATTATGTAAGTTGCAACAGGATCAGGCATACTATATGTGGTAAAGATGAGAATATCCCAAATATTTTCCAAAAATAAACATGTTTGGTCACTGCTATATATATTATAATCATAGATGGCTAATAAAAAATTGCACCTTGAACCTCAATATGAAGCTGAGCTTCTAAGCTTTCCAACGATACCACCCCTTTCAGTCTAGCTGCTACAATGACGGAGCAATAGACTCAAAACTTAGGACTATATAAAGAAGGATAGGACAGTCAATCCTGTGATGCTGTTCGGTACTCAATTACAGGCGCCATTTGTGGATCCCACTCAGTACTGAATACATTGCGACAATGCTGTGTTGCAGCGCCAGGATATACCCGTATTTAAATAATACAAAATATCGTTACTATAAAAAGTGACACATGCGAATTAATGCTTGATTATATCAAGAAACATTTTGCCAGGGCAAACGAATAGGTTAAAAGCATTGCAAGTGCACTGTTAAAGTGCTCTACGGGCTCCAGAAATGCTCCACTGTTTACTAACTCTGCCCACTTGTGACATCATTTTCCTATCATTCTTTATGTAGTCCTAGCTCAAAACAAAACACCGTGAACTCTGTCACATGATGAGAGGCTTCACTTCAGGCAGTCGTAGTTCCGGCTAGGAGTACCGCATAAACACACTGAATACGTCTTTGGAAAGCCCAGTCTGTACTTTTAAACATAAAGCAATAAAGTGATGAAAGTGACCTGTAGTTTTCCATATTATTCTATTTTACATATTTAAAATAATCATGTGCAACCGTATACCAGGCATCTAGTAATTTAGCAGTCATTTATTAGTTTAAATTGGAGGGCAGTTTGTATGGACATTTTGAATACTTCAATCTGCAGTCAAGTTACAGTAACATGGAAAAGTTGGCAAGCATATTCTAGTTTATTGTGATAAATGTTCATTCAAAGTTTCATCATGTGATGCACTATAATGGAAACATTGTCAGTGAGAACTACTTTCAGCACATGGTTATTTACACACATTAAAAGGTGAATGGAGACGGTATTCTTCTCCGCTACCAGTGGTAAATGCACCAATTAGCAGTACAATGCTCCCCGGGCGGCGCTCGGCCAATTATGTGCAGCCCCCGGGAGCCCCTGTCTACGGTCAGCAATAGAATAGCCTGGACTTGAACCGGCAACGTCCAGGCTATAGGGAAGATCCTGCACTCCACGCGGAGTGCCTTTACCAGATGTGCCACTCGGGAGCCCCTGGGAGGTTTTTTTTTTTAATGTTCTGACAGCTCACTGGGCAGAAAGATGCTTATTTGACTACTGTCAAAGTGAGTTCCCGTATAACACACGAGTACATCTAGTCTGCAGGATCGCTGCAAGCACACGAATCTTGCCAAGTATGATAATACAGTACAACGTTGCATATCCAACCCCCTGTGGACTGGGGTATAGGCGGATCTGTGAAAAAAACAAAAACAACATGCAAACTGCTTTAAACATGGGGACATTATTTGCTTTAACCCTTTGCGGTCCATTGTCGGACCTGGTCCGACATTGCAATTATTCCTATCAGGTCCATTGTCGGACCCTACCGACATCATTATAGAAACGCAATAAACGGGTTTCTAGTCGTTTTTTCTCCGGAAAAAGCCGAGAAAACCATTCAATGGTCGAGTGGGAGCGACAGGAGCCGAGACAAGTCGAAAAAAAAATAAAAAATAAAAAAAAGGTGTATCTCATGATTAGTCATACATGGCCCTGGTGTCAGATAACGGGGCGGTCATAAGTAAACAAGCTGGCTGATAGTGCGTCAGCGCACAGAGAACACGGACATTTGCAGAGCTTTTTTGAGACGTTATAGTAATAAAATAATGACTTGGATCGCATTATTGAGGAGTCTGGTGATAAAATGAGTGATCAGGAGATGATTGATCGGTATGTACGACTATTATTATTATTATTATTTATTTATTACATAGGTGAAAGCTATAGCGAACGAAAGGGTGGGGCGGGGCTGGAGATGCCTAGTGAGTGCTTTGTTGTTATGCAGGGCCTTTTAAACCCGTTTGACTCTGGAAAAAAATACTTTTAAACAGCACGTCTAAAATTAACTGCGCGTGTGAAAATAAATTAGACCTGGCGTGCCTGACGCGCATTTAATAAATGGACTGCAAAGGGTTAAAAGTAAGCCAACGTAAACGAGATTAATTAGGCTACAAATACACAGTGCTGCTGTTATAAGCCATCTCCACGCTAAAGCTTTAAAAAAAAAAAAATACAAAACAAAAACGGTAAATGTACAGTAACCTGCAAATGATTGATTCTTTAACTCTAGAAGTCCCTGCCTCCCTGGTTCTGCTTTCTTAATATCTCGGTTACGGTACTTTGCGCTCTTTCTTGATATTGCCAACAGCCAATAAGAAGCTCGGCTTAAATATTGCTTCGGCTATTTTAAACAAACGGCCGGTAAGCATTGCGTTTATGAAGCTTGCTTTGTTTAATTTAAATACATTTAAAAGTTACAACAACACGCTGCCAATATCTGCAAGCGTGCGATCCATCATATAAACACATTGCACAAAAAAAGCTTTCTCGACTGGTGTACTGAAACGTCACTGCTACACGCAGCTGACAGACACGTGCACACAGCCCGCCTCTCTTAAAGGGGAACCAAAAGGCTGATTGCTAGAACGCTTTCTTTCTGTTTCTATTGCAGAAGCTGCATGTGCTGCCAATGCCATTACTCTCATAATTGAATTGCTTAATTCAAAAACAGTATTTTAAAATATGAATACAACAAACCATATATAGTATAGGGCTGTATTTTTGTAAATAGTTTTTAAACAGTTTTTTCTTTCAAGTTTTACTTTGCAAAAACCATTACATTTGGTGTTATTTGAAAGAATGATTTGACCTGTTTAAAATAAAAATAAAAAAAAACTTGTAATTATTGATTTTTCATGGTCTTTGAGTTGTTTATTTGATAAGACACAGGCAAAAATTTCGAGAAATCTACAGAAGGGTTCTATAATTATTGTGCAGTCTAAATGGTTAAAAACTAATTTTATTTCAGTCCACAATCACATTTAAAAATAGATATCTTCTTCTAATACAGCACTAATTCTAGTGCTGTATTAGAAGGTTTGAAGGTTTGTTCGCTAGCCAGGAATTCGAAGATTGTTTTACACCTTTGAAGGTTCGTCAGACGCCATTCACACTTTGTATGTTTTTTTTGTTTTGTTTCTGTTAACAGAATCATTTGACAGTGTGTGGATACCATAAATAACACATTAGATGTCACTTGCATGCACAATTCAATCTTTTTATTTGTATAATGCTTATTACTTAAACAAAAGTTGTTGTATTAAAATCCAACCAAATTGTTATACGTAGCAGCTCTATAGCAGGGTATGTACCTGGGGCAGTACCTCTAGCGGTTGTAGTGCTTCATTAAAATATGTACTGAATACCTGGTGTACAAGACAGTGTAAGAGAAGTGCTATGGTATGATATGTTTGAAACATACAAAATATATAGTAACACTAAATTTTAATTTCGAAAAAACTGAGCAGCGTCCGTCCCACCCCACTCCAGCTCGTGTTAACCAGAGGCAAATTTCTTCATTCTCCATCTCGACAGCAAAGCGCTGTATAACGTAAGCTGTATTGAAAGAAATGTCTCGAAACCCCTCTGCTGTTTGGGATTTTTTTTGTTAAATGCCCAGACAACCAAAAAAAAAAGTTGAATGCAAACTGTCCAAGCGACTGTTGATGTATCGTGGAGGCACATCCAATCTCTGGGGTCACTTTACAATCGTACATTCATATTATTATTATTATTAGTAGTAGTAGTAGTAAAATATGACCGATAACCTGCTTGGAACGGTGACTGTTAAATTAAGTTTGTTTTGCCTCAGTCCGCTGCAGTTCGTGCTGCTGCAATGCAAGCTTACACGCAAGCAGCATCAATTACATGTAAATAAACAAGGTGTTTTTTATTTAAATTATTAAAACAAGATTACTGTTCTATATAATGTATTTTTAAACTACATATGAATGTTTTGTTCAATTTATATGGCTTACCTGTAAAATAATAGGATTTTTAATCAAATACAAAAGTAGCTATGGTGACGTCACCAGTAAATTATGCAAATTAGTACCATCGAAGGTTCGAACCTTCCTTCAGTAATGTCTTCCAAACCTTCGAAGGTCAAAATGTACCCTTCTTGCAGCCCTACGCAATTTCATGATAAAGTGACCATGGCCATAAAAAAAAGTTGCATTTATCAAAAAAATCTTCCTCTATTGTTACTAAAGGGTGTATATTTATGCAGGCTGTATTTTTGTTCAGGCTGTGCCTTACCTTTACAGCCTTAAAAATTACCTCTAAAAAAGTCCAACTTTCAATATTTTAGGTATCAATGGTAGGATACATGTTTTAGTTACACATTTTGACTATGGGTATGTAATACCAAGTAACTAATATTAAATTAGGATAAAGGAAAACATTCATTAGAGGTTTCAATGATATTATTAATTAATATAAAAAGTATGTGTGTGTGTGTATATATATATATATATATATATACACAGTGTAATTATATATATACACACTGTATATATATATAAATAAAATCAGTGATCAGTGCCCCCCTGAAATAAACTGTCCCGCAGAAATTCTCTTAACGCGCCAGTATGTCCCCCTTCCCAGGCGAAACACAATATCAATACGCAGTAAATTAATGCATTTTGTATTAACATGACATGTCTGTCGACAGGCTAATCTGTTTTACTTGTTTGTTTACACTTGCGTTTTCATAATTAAACTCCCGTGTTTTTATTCCCCAGTCCAATAGAATGCGCTCGCATCCTCCCTGGTTACAGGCAGTTTCACAGTAAAGCCTGGACGACATCAGGCTTGTTAACAACATGGCCCGGTGCAAATATAACCTTGTATCCCTGTTACACCCGACCATTATTTCTGGAAGAATAAGTAATCAGCTTCAGCAGTGACTTTTGAAATGCAGGCTATGGTATTTGTGCTTCAAAATACTGTGTGCAGTAGATTTGCGAAACGAAAACCGCATCATTGACTAAAAAAAAAAAAAGCCTACGGTAACGTTATAAAATATGTGAAATTTGTTTATACAGCACTGTATATACATCTTGCACTGAGAAAACACCACTGGAATCCGAATAAAGGAAATTATGTAATACAGTTCACGTGCAGTCACGGTTTTGTTAAGTAGCATTTTCAAAACCATGTCATTATGTGAAGTATTGAACAGTTAAAAATATAGCAAATCCACAAAACCAATGAAATACATATTGTATATTTGACATTTTATTTTTAGTGTTCTGTGTAACACGGGCCATCGTTTAACCTTGGAAAAAATTCAATACAGTACCTGAAGCAGATATGCGTTTATCATAGCAACAACACCAACGTGTGTTGTAAAAATACAGCAACAATTGTTTTGAAAACTGTCCAAAATATTTACTAGGGGGCTAAGAATGAAAAATGTAAACAAAAAAAAGCAATTTTTTATATGGAAATTGTCAAAATAAAGGGGAACCTGGAAGGTAAAAATTTACCAGTCATGACAATGGCATTTAAATACTACTAACACTAGACTCATGTGCTGTGACAGAGCGTTCAAAGCACACATGACTAATTTACATATTAAATATGTACGTTTTAAATAAGCCCTGTTGTTTAAATGTCATATAAACAGTTGGTCTGTCTGGGATAAAAAAAAAATTACATATTTTAAAAAACTAAAAGTCTAGTCTTTAACTCATTTTATTTCCTGTGTGCGTTCATGCCTGCAAATTGATATTTACTTTTTTCAATGACCCGAGTAAAGTTTATTGTAACTGAAGTACTACATTTCAAAATACAGAATGTATGGCCAATCAGAAACCAAAGTAATGCCATGCGGTCTAGTACTGCCATGTATTACGTCTGGTGTGAGAGTTGAGTTTTTAGCTTTCAATCCAGTGAAAAAATATGGATTGTTGGCTCAATACTAGAACATTACTAGCAAAGGGCAATCCAGACGAAATACCGTCAGAGATTAAAATGACAAAAATGTCTTGCGACTGAAGCTCTCTCCAATTTCCCTGCCATCATCAGTGATTTGTGTGGTAACAAGCAGGGACATCCATCACACTGATACTAGGCAAGCGTTTTATTATTGTTTTTTAATTAGCATCAGTACTGTACGTTTTAGTCACCAAGAATTTAAAAATGCCAATAATATGTTTTCGTAATGAGGTCAGCTGTAGAGATACATGGATAGTAAACTTTTCTTTGCCGCCTTTTCTGTAATTCTATTATCAATAAAAAATACATGATTTCCACTTGCTATTATGGAATAGTCCTGTCATTTCTGAGTGATTTGAGGCTAGCACAGAGGCTTTGTTGATTTTAATTAATTAATATTTACAATAAAATGATGATGTTTCCAACAACTAGAAACCTGTTTGAGGGACTATGTTTAGCCAAAAGTAAATATAGTATGTATTTATTATTTTATAATACTGTAGCTTTTATAATTGTATCCATCACACACTCCAAGGCTTGTGCGTTTTGTTGTATCATGTTATTGTACAGACCTTTTTTCTGTTTTCATTTTATGACTATCTCAGTGGACTACATTTTTTGGAAAGGGGTACGCAGCTTAAAAAGATTGAAAACTCCTGTTCTAATATGATTTGGGACAATTAATATCCTCTAATCACTGTGACACATTTCCCAATATTTTCCCCAACAGTGACAGTGAGTATTGTAGAGACACCTTGGTTGTATCTACAGCTTTACAGTTTATATATATATATATATATATATATATATATATATATATATATATATATATATATATATATATATATATATATATATATATAATGACATTATTCATTGGGCAGACACATGGCAAATGAAATTTAATAGAGAAAAGTGTAAAGTATTGCATGCGGGCAATAAAAAATGTGCATTATAAATATCATATGGGAGATACTGAAATTGAAGAAGGGAACTATGAAAAAGACCTAGGAGTTTATGTTGACTCAGAAATGTCTTCATCTAGACAATGTGGGGAAGCTATAAAAAAGGCTAACAAGATGCTCGGATATATTGTGAGAAGTGTTGAATTTAAATCAAGGGAAGTAATGTTAAAACTTTACAATGCATTAGTAAGACCTCACCTAGAATATTGTGTTCAGTTCTGGTCACCTCGTTACAAAAAGGATATTGCTGCTCTAGAAAGAGTGCAAAGAAGAGCAACCAGAATTATCCCGGGTTTAAAAGGCATGTCGTATGCAGATAGGCTAAAAGAATTGAATCTATTCAGTCTTGAACAAAGAAGACTATGCAGCGATCCGATTCAAACATTCAAAATCCTAAAAGGTATAGACAATGTCGACCCGGGGGACTACTTTGACTTGAAAAAAGAAAAAAGGACCAGGGGTCATAAATGGAGATTAGATAAAGGGGCATTCAGAACAGAAAATAGGAGGCACTTTTTTACACAGAGAATTGTGAGGGTCTGGAACCAACTCCCCAGTAATGTTGTTGAAGCTGACACCCTGGGATCCTTCAAGAAGCTGCTTGATGAGATTCTGGGATCAATAAGCTACTAACAACCAAACGAGAAAGATGGGCTGAATAGCCTCTTCTCGTTTGTAAACTTTTCTTATGTTCTAATGATAATTTAGTCCTGCTGACTGAATTACCAAACAGTTTTTTTCACTGAAACCTTATCATCTTGTCTCTGTGTCCCATATGCAAAATGTAGTGTGTAATCATAATTTTATTTGTATTTCGTGATTTAAATAATTTTTAAAAAATGTCCATTTAAAGTTTCATTTTTAAACAAGATTCTAATTAATTTTGATTACAGTTCAGACACCACCACATCCATAATGCTGGACTTTGGGTTGTATTATTAAAATATTAAAAACCTGATATATTAATACATATGAGTTTGGGGAGCAGCCAAATCTTACAAAATGACATTAAATGTTTTCGGTGCAGGTCCCACAAATCACAGACCTTTGAGAACATGTAAAGTTACCCAGCAATGCTTGTCCATTTGGGCAACAAAATGTTCATTTCATAATGAGGTTCAATGGCGCTGTTAGCCATATAATATATATATATATATATATATATATATATATATATATATATATATATATATATATATATATATATATATATATATCAGTATCCAAACATGATTTTGGGGGGGAAAATAAAAATTTAACATATACATCCCTACCACATATAGTATGCCTGATCCTGTTGCAACTTACATAATATGAAAGGAAATTCTGTGGCCTTTCGTTTGCTATGTTACATGCATGCAGTACAAACTATCCAGTAGTTAAACATACATAAATGAAAACAGTGATAAACAGGCGGAAATAGGGCTGAGTGTAAAGAGTTAAATAAAAGAAATGGAGCTCTGGTTAAAAAGAAACACCTTTTTCTTCTGCTGCAAAAACTTAACGTCAGGAAATGGCAAAAGCAACGGAGAGTGCTCTGTCTCACAGTGATGAACAGCTGTTAGGTCTCCTGAAAGCAGCTTATTTTAAAGCAACACCAGTGTGAATGATGATACAGTAAAATAGATCTTTTTTTATAAGTGCCTTTTTTTGAATCCCCCCCCCATTGGCTGCAGCATAAGGGGGAAATCCCCCCAGCACATGAATATGAAATTCAAGCCCTATATATATATATATATATATATATATATATATATATATATATATATATATATATATATATTAGCTCAAAGAGCCAGCTGCCCAACGTTTCGATATGTTGTACATATCTCTCTCAAGGGAGCCTGTGTTTGAATCAAAACATTGGAGGTATTTATAGGTTTTTGACGGCATGACAGCTACTTGTTATTGTTTACATTCAAATCCATGATTTATTCTTACATGATGTAATGGTGTTCTATATATTGTGACACAATTTTTACTTCTATTTTTGAATCTGTATTAATTCTAATTAACATTACTTTATATAAACTTATTTTTTTATTATATCATGCAATGCTGTCTCTGAGGATCAGTCTAGATTTGGCCTCCCCAGCGCATCAGCATGCATAACTTTTGAATGAATTTTGTTTATTTATTTAAATGTTATATATTTATTGAAGTTAATTAGTTCATTCTTTTCTGTTGAGTCCCGCTGGCATAATCGTGTTCAGTCTATTTATCCATTTACTTTCTTTTATTCTTCTATATGTCGCATTGTCTAATTTGAGCTGTTCTAATACTACAAACTTTACATCATTTATGTCATGTTCTTGACTGGTAAAGTGCTGTACTATTGGTTCATTCATTTTTTTATTTCTAATTAATGAAAGGTGGTTCTTAATTCTTTTATATAAAGTAGTTCCAGTCTCTCCAACATATTTGATTTCATCACATTTTTCACAGGCTAAATTTTTACAGTAGGTATTAGTTTTTAGTGTATATGTGGTGTTCTTATGTTCAATTATATTTCTACTTTTGTCTATGTATTTACACACTTCACATTTACTGGTGCACATGTTCGTAGAACCTATTTTGTCAATTATTCTTTTATGTTTACTGTGAACTAAAATATCACCTAAATTAGCTTCTCTTTTGAATGCTACAACTGGGGCCTTAAGAAATACTTTTATAATTTTTCTGAATTATGTAGAATCCGCAAGTGTTTCCAAACTATCTTAGAAATATTGGGCAAAAGTTTAGAGTAAGTCATTACTAATGGGACTCTCTTGACCTTTTTATCTCTATTTTTATAATCTAGTAGATCATCTCTTTTTAGTTTATCCACTTTTCTTAACTCCATCTCTATAATTCTTTCTTTGTATCCTCTTTTTTTAAGATTTGTTTTTAATACATTTCTTTGTTTTACATAGTCACTTTCTTTTGAGCATATTCTTCGTATTCTTATTCCTAGACCCTTTGGGATTGCCCTTTTAGTGTGTATCGGATGTGCAGAGGACATGTGTAAATACTGATGCATGTCAGTAGGTTTACAGAAGAGGTAAGTCTCAATTGAACCTTCTTCAAGTTTTACTATGGTATCTAAAAATTCTATTTCTTTCCTTGTCCATCGAAGGTCCACCTTAATATTACTGTGTATTTCATTTGCCATTTTATATACTGGAAAAGAGACTCTTCTCCATGTGTCCAAACCCCAAAAATATCATCTACAAACCGAATGTATTCTAAAGGTTCTCTTTCTGATTTTCTAAGTAATTGTTCTTCCCATTTCCCCATGTATGTACTGGCAAAATGCATTCCTAATTTAGATCCTATTGCTGTACCATCGTTTTGTTTGTAATTCTTATCAACAAATGTAAAATAACTGTTTTCTAAAACTATGTTGATCATGTTCAGTACCTCTGCTGTAGGTATTGATTTATCTAGTCTATTATCTAGTGCTTTTTGACAAGCTTCTAAAGTTTCTTTACGAGGGACACTTGGGTACAAGGATTTTACATCCATGCAAAATAAAATTGTATTCTCTGGAAGGTTGTGTTTTACTGATTCAGGTGTTTTTAAAAATTGTGTTGTATCCTTAACATAGCTTGGTAATTTCTCAACGTGCGACCTAATTTGTTTTTCTGCTATTTCAGCTATTATGTGTGTTGGATTATCAATCGTGCTGACTGTCATTCTCATAGGGTGGTTTTCTTTGTGCATTTTAGGCTTTCCTCTTGCTAGGCCTGTTCTTGCATTATGTGGCTGCATGTATTTTATTAATTATTTTGATATAATGCCTTTATTGTATAGTCTCTCCGCAATTTCCTTAACCTCTTTTACAGATTTATTGATCTTATTGCTTTTAACTTCTTCATATGTATATGTGAATTAAATAATACATTCTACAGATTTCATATAGTCATCTGTGTTCATTATCACTATTCCTGAGCCTTTATCTGCTGGTCTTATCATTATATCATCATCATTTAACAACTCAGTCATAGCTTGTTCTTCAATATTGGTTAAATTAAGTTTACATCTTTTCTTTAGTCCTACTATTATTTCTTGTTTAACTACTTCAATATACATATCTAACCATTTATCTCCTCCATCCGGAGGAGTCCATGTGCTTGTACTATTAACTTTAATCCCATGCTCATAATTACACTCTGAATCCGAGATATTTTCATTGAAAAAATATTCTGCTAATCTCATGCGTCTCTCCCACTCCTTTAATTCAGTGTCCAGTTTATCTTTATCGATGTATCTTTTAGTCGGTATAAACTTAAGTCCTTTACTCAGTACCGCTTTTTGGGATGTGGTTAAAGTTTTACTTGATAAATTGAATACTATGTCTTCTGTCTTCTCTTTTGTGTATTTGGTACCATGTTTATTTTTGGGTCTCCTATCTTTCTGTTTTGAATTCTCTGTCCTATTCATGTTTAATTCTCTATTTTGCATTTTATTATTTACTTTAACCTGGTTTATTTTTACTGTTTTAGATTTATTTTGATTATATTTCTTAATTATGCCACAGTATTCAGATTTTCTTCCGGTTTCATTGTCTTTAAATACAATAACTGAGAAATGGTTATTGTTGTATAAAAGATTAATTGGATTGTTCTTATTTTTAATATATTCTATTGTGCCTTCGTATTTAAAACAGTCCTTATTCTTTAAGTCTATGTATACGTGTATGGGCCTATTTAGGAGGTCTACAGCTGCCAGAACTTCTGCCTCTGTAGCCCAAGAATCTATACTCCTGTCACTTAATTTCATTTTTTCAATACGGGTCACTGAGTCGATGTACATTTCATATTGTTTTATATTGCTTTCCATTAGTTCTGTTATATCATGTCTAATTGTTCGATGGTCATTTTGTGAACCGTATAAAACTACACTTAAACATCTAAAGAAACAGTTCCCGTCCTTCTCTATTTGAACTATGTTGTAGTTGTCCTAACTTATACTCGCACTGCTCAAGCATTCTATTCGAAAGTTTTTCAGCAGTGTTTTCCTTATTCTCGGAATTGTTATGATTTGAAATTTTAATTTTTTCTAGACCTATTCTATTTTGTAATCCCGGCTGACCTATTAATTTGTGTAATTTCATTATCTTTTTGTTGTTCAAATGTTCTAGTGTTTTGTTCTCAAGGTTGTCTATTTTACGAAGTAACTGTCTCATTTCTGATGGAGGGAACATGCAATTTATGTCATTTATTACTATCTCTATTTCATTACTTATTTCTCTAATTCGTCTTGCCGATGTCAATTTAGATTCCTGCATTACCTTAAACGAAGTCTCTTTTAATATCTGATTTACATTTAATCTTTCTGCTTTATATATACAAGTATCTATAAAGTTTTGATGAGAACGATACTTAGCTCTCTGTGCCGTCAGTCTCTTAAGTTTATTATCCACCTGTCTCGCCCTCCTGGATTGGTGTAAAACTCCAGTCCGCCTCTCACTTCCTCCATTCATTTCCTTTGTAGGATGATATTATGTATAAAACACAATAATATATTTTAGCTCAAAGAGCCAGCTGCCCAACGTTTTGATATGTTGTACATATCTTTCTCAAGGGAGCCTGTGTTTGAATCAAAACATTGGAGGTATTTATAGGTTTTTGATGGCATAACAACTGCTTGTTATTGTTTACATTCAAATCCATGATTTATTCTTACATGATGTAATGGTGTTCTATATATTGTGACATCATTTTTACTTCTATCTTTGAATGTATTAATTCTAATTAACACTACTTAAATATAATGAGGCTATATTTGCATTCTGAGTCTTTCAAAAAAGGCATAATACCACAGTAGTGACATCAAAATGGCATATTCATCTCGAAGATTATACTTGACCTTTGACCATTCCTAATCTACATTAATGATTAAGATTCTGGTATAGTAAGCAAACTCGTTAAATTTGCAGACGACACAAAAATAGGAGGAGTGGCAAACACTGTTGCAGCAGCAAAGGTCATTCAAAATGATCTAGACAGCATTCAGAACTGGGCTGATAAATGGCAAATGACATTTAATAGAGAAAAGTGTAAAGTACTGCACGCAGGCAATAAATATGTGCATTATAAATCTCATATGGGAGATACTGAAATTGAGAAGGACTCTATGAAAAAGACCTAGGAGTTTATGTTGACTCAGAAATGTCTTCATCTAAGAACATAAGAAAGTTTACAAACGAGAGGAGGCCATTCAGCCCATCTTGCTCGTTTGGTTGTTAGTAGCTTATTGATCCCAGACTCTCATCAAGCAGCTTCTTGAAGGATCCCAGGGTTTCAGCTTCAACAACATTACTGGGGAGTTGGTTCCAGATCCTCACAATTCTCTGTGTAAAAAAGTGCCTCCCATTTTCTGTTCTGAATGCCCCTTTATCTAATCTCCATTTGGGACCCCTGGTCCTTGTTTCTTTTTTCAGGTCAAAGAAGTCCCCTGGGTCAACATTGTCTATACCTTTTAGGAATTTGAATGTTTGAATCAGATCGCCGCATAGTCTTCTTTGTTCAAGACTGAATAGATTCAATTCTTTTAGCCTATCTGCATACGACATGCCTTTTAAACCCAGGATAATTCTGGTTGCTCTTCTTTGCACTCTTTCTAGAGCAGCAATATCTTTTTTGTAACAAGGTGACCAGAACTGAACACAATATTCTAGGTGAGGTCTTACTAATGCATTGTAAAGTTTTAACCCTTTGCGGTCCATTGTCGGACCTGGTCCGACATAGCAATTATTCCTATCAGGTCCATTGTCGGACCCTGTCCGAGATCATTATAGAAACGCAAAAAACGGGTTTTAGTCGTTTTTTCTCCGGAAAAAGTCGAGAAAACCATTCAATGGCCGAGTGGGAACGACAGGAGCCGAGACAAGTCGAAAAAAAAAAAAAATAAAGGCGTATCTCATGAATAGTCATACATGGCCCTGGTATCAGATAACGGGGCGGTCGTAAATAAACAAGCTGGCTGCCTGTGAATCAGCGCACAGAGAACACGGACATTTGCAGAGCTTTTTTGTTATAGTAATAAAATAATGACTTGGATCACATTATTGAGGAGTTTGGTGATAAAACGAGTGATCAGGAGATGATTGATCGGTATGTACGACTATTATTATTATTACTATTTATTTCTTACATAGGTGAAAGCGATAGCGAACGAAAGGGTGGGGCGGGGCTGGAGATGCCTAGTGAGTGCTTTGTTGATATGCAGGGCCATTTAAACCCGTTTGACTGTGAAAAAATAATACTTTTAAACAGCGCGCCTAAAATTAACTGCGTGTGTGAAAATAAATTAGACCTGGCGTGCCTGACGCGCATTTAATAAATGGACCGCAAAGGGTTAACATTACTTCCCTTGATTTAAATTCAACTCTTCTCACAATATAGCCAAGCATCCTGTTGGCCTTTTTTATAGCTTCCCCACATTGTCTAGATGGAGACATTTCTGAATCAACATAAACTCCTAGGTGTTTTTCATAGTTCCCTTCTTCAATTTCAGTATATCCCATATGATATTTATAATGCACATTTGTATTGCCTGCATGCAATACTGTACACTTTTCTCTATTAAATTTCATTTGCCATGTGTCTGCCCAGTGCTGAATGCTGTCTAGATCATTTTGAATGACCTTTGCTGCTGCAACAGTGTTTGCCACTCCTCTTATTTCTGTGTCGTCTGCAAATTTAACGAGTTTGCTTACTAAACCAGAATCTAAATCATTAATGTAGATCAGGGGAAATGCCAAGAGGGATGTGGGGAAGCTATACAAAAAGGCCAACAAGATGCTTGGATATATTGTGAGAAGTGTTGAATTTAAAACAAGGGAAGTAATGTTAAAACTTTACAATGCATTAGAAAGACCTCACCTAGAATACTGTATACAATTCTGGTCACCTTGTTACAAAAAGGATATTGCTGCTCTAGAAAGAGTGCAAAGAAGAGCAACCAGAATTATCCTGGGTTTAAAAGGCATGTTGTATGCAGACAGGCTAAAAGAATTGAATCTATTCAGTCTTGAACAAAGAAGACTATGTGGTGATCTGACTCAAGCATTCAAAA
Organism: Acipenser ruthenus; assembly: GCF_902713425.1. Lineage (NCBI taxonomy): Eukaryota > Metazoa > Chordata > Actinopteri > Acipenseriformes > Acipenseridae > Acipenser > Acipenser ruthenus. The sequence continues at coordinate 5,321,369 of NC_081238.1, forward strand.
TCCTAAAAGGTATAGACAATGTCTTTTTTCTTTTTTCACCTAAAAAAAGAAACAAGGACCAGGGGTCACAAATGGAGCTTAGATAAAGGGGCATTCACAACAAAAAATAGGAGGCACTTTTTTACACAATTGTGAGGGTCTGGAACCAACTCCCCAGTAATGTTGTTGAAGCTGACACCCTAGGATCCTTCAAGAAGCTGCTTGATGAGATCCTGGGATCAATAAGCTACTAACAACCAAACTAGCAAGATGTGCTGAATGGCCTCCTCTCGTTTGTAAACTTTCTTATGTTCTTATGGCATGATATATGCTCATGTAAGGTCAGTGTTTTGGGTGTCCCTCATGTAGCGTGGCTGTGCCGACCCCTGCGTATGATGATGTGAGTGTTATTTAAGTTGAACTAATTTCTGTCCGGTGCTCCTCAACAAGTTTTTTTTTTCTGTGGCCAAAAGTTTAACCAATGTTGCTTTAAAACCTGCTGAATAATGTTACACTAACATACTGAATTACATACCGCTTTGTAGTTTTATATATACTTATCGAAAAAATGACATTATGGTTTTCGGTAGAAGTTATAAATTATGTTCATGTATTTTTTTTTAATGGTCTTATCCTAAAAATCTAAGTGATGCAAAACTTTTGTCCATATTTGATTGGCATATGATGTGCTGCGTTGACCACGCAAATACCACCACATGACTGAAAAAATACGCGCCAACTCATAAAATGTGCTCAGAAAGTATTTCCATTGCATTTATGCGCATCATTTATGGGATGGGGTAAAAGCCGGAACACTACTTTAATTAATTCAACTGCATTAAAAAGCAGCGTAGAAAGTTACACACACGTGAGAGAATATTTTAGCAATCAGAACCCGTTCTGGCCCAGAATCCTCTTTTTATCACCAAAAAGCACTGGGAACAGTTGCTTCCGAAGGTGCAAAGACTGAAAATTATACACATAATACAACTAAGTGAAAACAACATAACACTGCTGAAAAAGCGACCGAACCCACCTTTAACTGAACATTCCACGCAATAACCAGCTGTATAAAGAAACCCACCCGCAACACGGGGTTCTGAAGCTGCACAGAGTATGAAAATGATACACATGTACAACTAAGCTGGAACATCACAACACTGCTGGAAAAAAAGCAGCACCGAACCCACCTTAAATTGCCCATTCCACATTATAAAGTGTAATTATAAATAAACCGGTCCGGGACACTGGGTTCCGAAGCTGCACAGAGTATGAAAATGATACACACAATACAACTAAGTGAGGATAAATTAATACTGCTGAAAAAGCTGATAGAACCGACATTTATTTGCCCATTCCAGGTAATAAAATGGTGTCTTTTTATTTAGTTTTTTTTGGGGGAACTTCACTAATACTACATTTATTTACATACACTATATATATATATATATATATATATATATATAAGAAAAGGATATTTCAGGGACTTAAAAAGGTAGAATAATTGATTACTTACGATTGTAAGTTGCCCTGGATAAGGGCGTCTGCTAAGAAATAAATAATAATAATAATAATAATAATAATAATAATAATAATAATAATAATAATTACAAATCAATTAACAGGACGTTTCGGACTACAAGTCCTTCATCGGCTGAATACAAAAAAACAGTGCTTTAGTTGATAAAAAACAAACAAGTAGTCTTTTAAACAAAATTCCAGGATGATGATGATGATGATGATGGTAGATGATGATCTCAGAATAGAATGTTCATTCCAAATGGCTCCAAAGTGCCTAGTTTGAAATGTCAGCATGGGAATAAAATGGAGCCCTCCTATGCCTGTCTTTTTATGGGATGGATCGAAAATAAAGTTTTTCAACAGTACAAGGGACATGCACCAATGTTATATCTTAGATACATTGACGACATATTGGGCATTTCCGATAACACTAATGAAGATTTAATGGATTTCATACATTTTATTGTCAAGTCTCATCCAACATTTCTAAACAAATTTCTTTCTTAGACATTACCATCACAGTTTCTAATTGTACCATCAATACTACAATCGTCTACAAAGAAAGACTCTCATTCATACCTAAGATACAACTCCTCACATCCCAAAGCTTGTCGCAACTCCATTCCATACTCCCAAAAACTAAGACTGAGACGCATTTGCAGTGATGATAGTGATTTTTTGAATAACACAAATGACATGTGTGCATTTTTCAAAAACTGTGGTTTTCCAGACACTATACTTAGAGAAGCTCAGTTAAGAGTATCGACAATAAACAGAAAGGATGCCTTGTACAAAACCAAAACACAGAATACCAACAATTGTATTCCCCTTGTTCTTACTTATCAACCTATGACTAAAAAAGTAGAACACATCATACAAAGAAATTTTAGCATTCTTCAAGATGACCCTTCTACAACTCCTATTTTCAATAACCCTCCTCTAATGTCATACAGAAGAGACAAAAATCTAAGAGAGCATGTGGTCCACAGTAGCATTCGACCCAATCTTAAGGGTACGTTTCCATGCAATAGGTCACACTGTGCAACTTGTAAATACATTCACAGCATCACAGTAGTTAAGGGAGCAAAATCCTCATTTACTATCCATGATACTTTTACTTGCATTAGTAAAGGAATAGTATATTGCATTGGCTGCATCAAATGTAACAAGCTATATATTGGTGAAACAAAACGATGCTTGGCTGATCGCTTCATGGAACATCTGAGAAGTATACGAATTAACACCTCTACCTTTCCTGTCACCAGACATTTTAACAGAAATGACCACACTATAGAAGACATCACAATTTGTGGGATGGTTCAATGCTATGGAACTAATATGGTCAGGAAACAAAAGGAATGTGAACTTATTTTCAAACTAGGCACTTTGGAGCCATTGGGAATGAACATTCTATTCTGAGGTCATCATCATAGTCGTCATCATCATCATCATCATCATCATCAACATTCTGGAATTTTGTTTAAAAGACTACTTGTTTGTTTTTTATCAACTTCTTAAAGCACTGTTTTTTTGTATTCAGTCGATGAAGTCCAAAACGTCCTGATAATTGATTTGTAATCAATTATTCTACCTTTTTAAGTACCTGAAATATCCTTTTCATTTTTTCTTATTGATCATTTTGGTACACAGCTTTCTTTTTCCTGTATGTAAAGTTTTCCTTTTTCTCAAACTTTACATTATATATATATATATATATATATATATATATATATATATATATATATATATTGGTGTTTATTTATTTTTTATTTTATTTTAGCATAACCACATTTTTAACATTGTTTTTCTCTTTATTTATGGTGGAATACAGTGAGGCCTTATTTCTACTTTACAGTAAAGGAGGTGATTAGAAAGTACTGATTAGAACAGAAACCTCAAAATGGAGTTGAGGTAACCAGTGGTGTACCACAGGGATCAGTATTAGGTCCTCTGCTATTCCTAATCTACATTAATGATTTAGATTCTGGTATAGTAAGCAAACTTGTTAAATTTTGCAGACGACACAAAAATAGGGGGAGTGGCAAACACTGTTGAATGATCTAGACAGCAACCAAACGAGCAAGATGGGCTGAATTCTCTCATTTGTAAACGTTATGTTCTTATGTTCTTATAAAGCTGAATTATTTTCATGTAGAAAAAACTTATTCAGATTCTTATTCAGATATTTACACATATTTCTGAAACTAATGAACGCAATACAATTACAGTGCCAAGGCAAGCAAACACACTACCTTACAATTATGCATTTTACAGCATGTAACGAAAAATGGGCAAACAAAGCAAAACAGTGTAGATTTTAATACTGCACAGGATGCCTTCAAATACAGCACCCGCGATGCAATTTTACTTTTCCCCCTTTCAAAAATAGAATTTTGTTTTTACATTGCATCGTACTCATAAATAAAACAAACAAACCAACAAACAAACCGACAAACACACAAATGAATAAATAAAGACAGTTTTTTTTAATAAAGGTAGCATGCTTGGAACTGGGTTACTCTGGTGTTATGGCTGCACGGTGTATCACTGACAACACTTTGGGCATTTGTATCGATGACTTGCTCCGGGTCACAGTGTGTCGGGATCTGAACCGGGAACCACCTGGTATGAAGCCCTTTTCTTTTCATTAACCGCTGGACGACAAAACCTCCTGTTACCCAAGCATAATCGAATACCAAGCAAATTCACCTTTTTAACTCTAAACTCTCGCTCGCTCTTAGCCAGTACCTCACCATTCTTATACATCTATTAGTGATGCATGGGCCAAGAAGAAGCGCATGGGAACCCAGGAGCAAGCTGATGTTCTCTAACCCCTATACTCTCATCATTCAGTCTACAACATCATCCAGTGTACCACAAACTTACCAACACAAGCTTGAATGGTTGTCAACGCTAAGCACATTCAGCAGAGAAATGAGTACAGAGTTCCCAGCATACTGCATGGACTATTAAAAAGATTATTAGAAAGTAAAAATACAGAATTTTACACGTGGTTTCAAACAGCACCCGACAAAAGGTTCCACATCTAAGACATAGAACCTTTTTTGCTCAATTTTGTTTTCCTGCGAGTTCAACACATAGCTAAAATTTGCTTCTAGTGCTTAATCAGTAAAAACAAGATCTGGTCAATAACATGATATTCTCTGTCATCACTGAATCATTAGGCAAATGTAGTGTTCCGATCCAGTACAGTATTAAAGTAGTGATCAGTGCCTCTTTGACGGTGTTTCTATCAAGGCTGAAAAGTGTACTAGACTGTAAATATCAACGAACATCCCCTCGGCTGAATACCCACTCTTGAATTTGCAGTAGATCAATTCAAATCAACCCATTTCATGCAGGGAATGTGCAATTAAAGGTCGGTTAACACTTCAGACAGTTTTTGTAAGTATGTTACTCACTGTATTATGTATCAGCTGTATCTTTTTTTCGTCCTCTGTGCAGCTTTATTAATCTGGCTGTTTATTGCACAGAATGGGCAGTTAAAGGTGGGTTTGGTGTTTGTTCTTCAGCAGTGTTATGTTGTTCCCACTTCGTTGTATTATATGGATCATTTTCATACTCTGCAGCTTCAGAACACAGTGTCCGGTTTTATTAATACAGCTGTTTATTGCACTGAATGGGAAAACAAAGGTGGGTTTGGTGTTTGTTTTTCAGTAGTGTTATGTTGTTCTCACTTCGTTGATTTATGTGGATCATTTTCATACTCTGTGCAGCTTCGGAACACAGCGTTTTAATCCTCCACCCCTACCCAACGATTTTTTTTGTTTGGTCGCATTAACTTAACCGAATTTTGCTTGTTTTTCTTTGGGCGCTTGTTCAGCACAAGCGCGATTAAACATGTCGCTGTTTATCTTGTATTTAAGATTAGATTTATCTATTATGTAAAAATGATTATATATTTAAAAACATTACACATAAGTATTAACGTAAATGTACGGTCGTTTTGGCTTTATTCTGAGTGGAACATAGTAAAAACAGAACTGGACTACAGTTTTTGAGAAAGGCGGGAGTTGATTGTTTTAGTCTCTTTCTGTGCCTATGCCGTGCCACGCTGACTGCAACGGGGGGAGGGGAGGGGGGGGGGGGGTGAATAAAACCAAACGCGCTGCTTTAGAAATACAACACATATAAAAACAATGCGCGCCTGTCCGTACAAAACCCAGCCCTTTCAAAGTAATGCAATATAGCCGCTTTCTGCAGTTTTAAAACATATAACACAACTCAGCAAAGCCCAGCTTACCTCCTATCTGCTCTCCCTCAGTGTCTCTACCTTCCACACAGAACGGGGGAGAGGCTACGGAACAAGGAATATACCAATCGCAAAATACATACAGTTGAGTGCTGTTTAGCATTTCCTCTAATGTGGACCGCAAACATGAACTGTGATATCAGAAATATTTTACGTAAACGAGCTGATTGTAGCTCATAGCTTTTCCTGTGAAAAAAAAAATTAATTCAGGTAACACCCCTCCCCTTGCAGCAGTTGGTATAACCCTGTATTACTAACCGGGAGAGAAGAGAAGGGTATATTTGCAAGACGGACGACACACGCCTCACACCCCAAGCCTGGAACCCTTTAACTCCGCCTCTAACGCCACCTCTACAGTGACGCAAAAAGAAAGGCGTCACATTTGAGAAGGAGAAATATATGCACGATTGTTGCAAGCACAGTTGCATTTAAATTTTGACAGAAGAGGACACGCAAGGTATGTTTAACTTGTTAAATTCGCCTTTGTGTTTAATTATCCATGAGTAATATATATATATATATATATATATATATATATATATATATATATATATATATATATATATATATATATATATATATATATATATATATATAATGTATGTGTGTGTGTGTAACTTGTATCTATATACATTAGAAACATTTGTTAGTGTCCGCTGAAATTTCTTAAATCACATATATTTTAATGTGATTTATTTTCAAGTACTTATAAAAGTTATAATTAATGTTTATTAAATAACAATGACTTTGCTAGAGGGTGTAAACACACTGGTTACTTACGACTATAGCTAGTTATAACAAAAATCTCTGTTACATAACGGTAAAAAACGCCAATTGGACAGATATTGTTTTCCACTTAAAAGTAACAAAGATTCAGGTTAGCATGCGGTACATCCTGTGTTACACCAATGATTTAACTTTCATTTTTATAATTATTATTCATTTGGTTACGTCGTTTAAGTGTATTCATTTGTCATCTGTGTGTGTGTGTGTGTGTATATATATATATATATATATATATATATATATATATATATATAATATGTTCCAGATGTGCAAAGCTGTTGCAAAGCTGGTAGAGACTTACCCAAAAAGACTCACAGCTGTAATTGCAGCCAAAGGTGCTTCTACCAAGTATTGACTCAGGGGGTGAATACTTATGCAACCAACAAATGTCTTTTTTTTTTTTTGTTTAATTAACTTTTGTGTCACAATAAATATTTTGCACCTTCAAAGTGTTAAGTATGTTGTGTAAATCAAATGGAAAAAATCCCAATTAAATGCATTTTAATTCCAGGTTGTAACACTACAAAATGTGGAAAAGTCCAAGGGGGAGGTGAATACTTATGCAAGGCACTGTGTGTGTGTGTGTGTATATATATATACAGACGTGCTCAAATTTGTTGGTACCCTTACAGCTCATTGAAATAATGCTTCATTCCTCCTGAAAAGTGATGAAATTAAAAGCTATTTTATCATGTATACTTGCATGCCTGTATATATACACACACACACACACAGACGTGCTCAAATTTGTTGGTACCCCTCCACAAAAAACAAAGAATGTTCTCTGAAATAACTTGAAACTGACAAAAGTAATTGGCATCCGCCATTGTTTATTCCATATGTAATAGAAATCAGACTTTGCTTTTGATTTTTTATTCAACATAATATTGTAAATAAGAAAACAAATGAAAATGGCATGGACAAAAATGATGGGACCGCTAACCTAATATTTTGTTGCACAACCTTTAGAGGCAATCACTGCAATCAAATGTTTTCTGTAGCTCTCAATGAGACTTCGGCACCTGTTAACAGGTAGTTTGGCCCACTCTTCCTGAGCAAACTGATGCAGCTTTCTCAGGTTTGATGGGTGCCTTCTCCGGACTGCAAGTTTCAGCTCTTTCCGTAGATGTTCGATAGGATTCAGATCAGGACTCATAGAAGGCCACTTCAGAATAGTCCAATGTTTTGTTCTTATCCATTCTTGGGTGCTTTTAGCTGTGTGTTTTGGGTCATTATCCTGTTGGAGGACCCATGACCTGTGACTGAGACAGAGCTTTCTGACACTGGGCAGTACGTTTCGCTCCAGAATGCCTTGATAGTCTTGAGATTTCATTGTGCCCTGCACAGATTAAAGGCACCCTGTGCCAGGCGCAGGAAAGCAGCCCCAAAACATAACCGAGCCTCCTCCATGTTTCACTGTAGGTATGGTGTTCTTTTCTTTGAAAGCTTCATTTTTTCGTCTGTGAACATAGAGCTGATGTGACTTGCCAAAAAGCTCCAGTTTTGACTCATCTGTCCAAAGGACATTCTCCCGGAAGGATTGTGGCTTGTCAATATGCATTTTAGCAAATTCCAGTCTGGCTTTTTTATGTTTTTCTTTCAAAAGTGGAGTCCTCCTGGGTCTTCTTCCATGGAGCCCACTTTCGCTCAAAAAGCGACGGATGGTGCGATCAGAAACTGACGTACCTTCACCTTGGAGTTCAGCTTGTATCTCTTTGGCAGTTATCCTTGGTTCTTTTTCTACCATTCACACTATCCTTCTGTTCAATCTGGGGTCGATTTTCCTCTTGCGGCCGCGCCAGGGAGGTTGGCTACAGTTCCATGGACCTTAAACTTCTTAATAATATTTGCAACTGTTGTCACAGGAACATCAAGCTTGCTTGGAGATGGTCTTGTAGCCTTTACCTTTACCATGCTTGTCTATTATTTTCATTCTGATCTCCTCAGACAACTCTCTCCTTTGCTTTCTCTGGTCCATGTTAAATGTGGTGCACACAATGATACCAAACTGCACAGTGACTACTTTTCTCCATTTAAATAGGCTGAATGACTGATTACAAGATTGGAGACATGTGTGATACTAATTAAAGAAACTAATTAGTTTGAAATATCACTATAATCCAATTATTTATTATCTTTTCTAAGGGGTACCAACAAATGTGTCCAGGCCATTTTAGAATATCTTTGTAGAATAAGCAATAATTCATCTCTTTTCACAGCTTTTTTGCTTTATTCTATGACATACCAAAGGCATGCAAGTATACATGATAAAATAGCTTTTAATTTCATCACTTTTCAGGAGGAATGAAGCATTATTTCAATGAGCTGTAAGGGGACCAACAAATTTGAGCACGTCTGTATATATGGTAACAATATCCTGGGAGACAGCCAGCATGGTTTTAGGAAAGGGAGATCATGTCTAACTAACCTACTTGACTTTTTTGAGGATACAACATTGCTAATGGATAATTGCAAAGCATACGACATGGTCTATTTAGATTTCCAGAAAGCTTTTGACAAAGTCCCGCATAAAAGATTAATTCTCAAACTGAACGCAGTAGGGATTTAAGCATGCACATGGATTAGGGAGTGGTTAACAGGTAGAAAAGAGAAAGTACTGATTAGAGGAGAAACCGCAAAATGGAGTGAGGTAACCAATGGTGTACCACAGGGATCAGCATTAGGTCCTCTGCTATTCCTAATCTACATTAATGATTTAGATTCTGGTATAGTAAGCAAACTCGTAAAATTTGCAGACGACACAAAAATAGGAGGAGTGGCAAACAGTGTTGAAGCAGCAAAGGTCATTCAAAATGATCTAGACAGCATTCACAACTGGGCTGACACACAAACACAGCAGTCTCGACCATACTGACTGCTTCCTTTTTAAACCCTGCACCTGGTTCTAATTTACAATCATCACCAGGTGCAGGGGATAATTACTAATAAACAATTTAAAAATTAAAACCATAAAAACAAAACAATGAAATTAAACCAATGTGTATTTGCACATGTTTTTCATGCTGGGAGGATATTAACCCCCTCCCTGCTATCTTACAATATCTATCTATCCATCCATCTATCATAATGAATAAGGAATAAAACTTCACTCTAGCTACATATAGTAATACTAGCTAGTTATTTCAATATTTAAATACAAATTGTGTAATGCAAATAATAACAGCAACACGTTCAATACAGACTATTAAAATGCAAATATATAAATAGGCTACATCTTAGATTATAAGAACCCAGAAAATGATCAATACATTAAAATACTATTTACATATTGCACATCAAGACAATACACTTAGAATGATGAATGGATTATGAATGTACGCACGTAAAGTATAAACTCAATTTAAAACGTTAAGAGTAACGTTAGCTACTAATTGGTGGTGCACTTTGAGTTGTGAAAGTGACCCAGAAAAATGTATTTTGTAAATAATCAAAAGTCAAAACTACACAAGAACAACACTGTCCAATGTGTAATTAATTATAATAATTATATTTAAATTCCATAAGAAAGCAAAAAAATAGACTGGAGACCGCATGGGAGAAGCGAGGCAGAGAGAACACCAGGCGAGCAGCGGAGTTCTGGATGAGCTGGAGCGGACGGGTGGTGGACGCAGGGAGGGCAGCCAGGAGGGAGTTGCAGTAGTCTAGGCGGGAGAGTACCAGGGCCTTGACCAGGAGTTGGGTGGCGTACTTAGTGAGGAAGGGTCGGATTCTTCAGATGTTGCTCAGGAAGAATAGGCAAGTGCGTGCCAGAGTGGAGATGTGCTGGGAATAAGAGAGGCAGGGGTCCAGGGTGACTCCGAGGTTCTTAGCTGAGGAGGAGGGAGAGAGTGTGGTAGATTCCAGAGGAATAGAGATAGAGAGATCATAGCAGGGGGAGGAGGAGGGAAAGAAAAGGAGGTCAGATTTACAGAGGTTGAGTTTGAGGCGATGCGAGTGCATCCAGGAGGAGATAGCAGACAGACAGGTAGAGATACGGGAGGAGATGGTGGAGTCAGAGGTGGGAAAGGAGAGGAAAATCTGAGCATCATCAGCATAGAAATGGTATGAGAAACCATAGGATGTGATGAGGGGGCCGAGGAAGCAGATGTAGAGAGAGAGGAGAAGCAGGCTAGAGCAGTGCCAGAGATTCCCAGGTCAGCGAGAGAGGGGAGGGAGCAGAGTAGATAGTCGAGTTCATCAAGAAATCGATCGAGAGGTCCAGGGGGATGGTTCAGTACAATTAGCAGGATTTTACAGGGAGAGGTTAGTTGGACGGCATGAAATTCAAAGGTATTAACAGAGAGTGAGGAGAGGTCGGTGGGGACAGAAAAGTGTAAGGAGGGAGAGAGGAGAAGATCAGTCCCACCTCCCCGTCCTGTGAGATGCGGGGTATGGGACAGGACATAGAGAGAGGACAGGGCAGCAGGGCAGCAGGAGTAACAGTGTTATCAGGGGACAGCCAGGTTTCAGTGAGAGCAAGGAAATCGGACAGGTGAGACAAATAGGTACAGTGGGAGTGGTGGGGTGGAGGGTATAGACCTGACTAGTAGATGGCATCTTCCAGAGCGTTGTTAGGTTTGGATCTATTCGAACAGTGTCTCGGCACAGTCCTCCCCTTGCCGGACTCTCACAGCTAGACTCCCGGCTCTTTTGTTGAGGCTCTTCTGTGTGCTGGCACGGAAATGGCCTGCCTGATTAATATAACAACTGGGTGGGAAAACAACTAAACTGTGTGGAAACCAATCAAATAGGAAATCAACTTCTATTCAATTTAACCACACTCACCTGGTACTAATCACACGCTACCTCACCTAATTGCAGCAGTGTGGCGTAGTGGTTAGGGCTCTGGACTCTTGACCGGAGGGTCGTGGGTTCAATCCCTGGTGGGGGACACTGCTGCTGTACCCTTGAGCAAGGTACTTTACCTCGATTGCTCCAGTAAAAACCCAACTGTATAAATGGGTAATTGTATGTGTAAAAAATAATGTAATTGTATGTAAAAATAATGTGATATCTTGTAACAATTGTAAGTCGCCCTGGATAAGTGCGTCTGCTAAGAAATAAATAATAATAATAATAATAATAATAATAATTCAAACACCACCTTACAATGTTACTGAATGTAGTTAATTGAAAATTACTTGAAGCAGAAACTTACCTATCTGCCTCAGACCCCTGTTACCTGTAGACTGACCACTAGTAGATTCACTCGGCTTAAATAGGTTCCAACGTTGGCTAATATAATTGTAATAACTCTAGCTAGAGGAATAAATTATGCAAGGATAAGTACAGTAACCTGCCTACCTTATCAGCTTCAGGTGATCTCTCTGGAACAAAGAACAATTGAATAGCCTGATTGGCTCTCCTTGTTCTACAGTTATGAGCATGGCCTTCTCCCGCTTCATTCTGTCTAAGGTCACAAACTCCGCTGTGAGAGATAGAAAATTCTTTTCTGCACACAGTGCACCAGGCTTTGAAAATATTGTCATGAACTTTGTTCACCCATGTAAAATCCTTCTCCCATTCATCTCTATTTTTGCATCTTTTTTTTGTTTTAGGTGTTACCGAATTTGCCATTGTCCCCGAAATCGGTCAGCTATGTTATATGTTTCATAGCTACATAGCTGACAGTGGACCACACCACCCAATAGGAACTGCCTCGCGCTAGTCGATCCTTTTCGTGCATGTGACAGGATGCCTTCAGCGATGACGTTAGACCAGAAACACAGACTCATGAAGTAGCGGATGAGAGCTGAAATGCTACGGCGTTCAGCTATTTTATTAAATAAACAAAACAAATGATTTGAACAAACAAGACAGAAACAGAAAGGGAAGGTTGGCCAAACAAATAAACAAATAATTATTGTGCTGGGATAAACCAGTACGCTTAGCAGGTTATTTATATGTTTCGTTTTCTCTCTCCTCGCTATCTCTGCTCTCACTCCTAACACACTCTCCCTGGAGGATAGAGAGCTGCATGTTTATATACAGTGACCATCTCCCGATTAGCAACAATTAATCAATGAATTAACTCGGGAGATGGTCACCGTCTGCACGAGTTTAATAAGGATGCGTGACTGTCAGCTAGCTAAATAAATCACTAGCTGATCAGTCACACATCCTCACAAGGTTAAAATATAAAAACAATAACAAATACGCAACACTTATCTGCACCACAAACAATAATACAAAATCATAAAAACACAGTGCACATATAAATATAGGGGTGGGACACTCCGCCACAGTGCAGTATGTGTAAAATAAATAATTGTTAATCAAATGAACTTGCCCTTCCCTTAATTACCTGCTAACTGAGATGGATCCGGTTCTGGTAGGAAGTTGGTGCTTCACCAGAGATGGAGATCTCTGACTTCTCATGCTTGAAAAATACATTTGATTCAGTAGTGCAAAATAGGGAACAAAATGCGTTCTCTATCGATTTGAAACTGAACGCAACATTTTATTTACCAATACGGGACGATTCTGTATTATACAGAACAGGTGGCAACCTTAAACACAACGACTGTAATGCTGGCTCCGGGGATCAACCACAGTGCGGTCTCCCCAGCGCATCAGCATGACAACTGTCTGGATTGAGGCTGTGTGGTCCAGTGGTTAAAGAAAAGGGCTTGTAACCAGGAGGTCCCCAGTTCAAATCCCACCTCAGCCACTGACTCACTGTGTGACCCTGAGCAAGTCACTTAACCTCCTTGTGCTCCGTCTTTCAGGTGAGACGTAATTGTAAGTGACTCTGCAGCTGATGCATAGTTCACACACCCAAGTCGCTGTAAGTCACCTTGGATAAAGGTGTCTGCTAAATAAACAAATAATTGACCTAAGTAGGGTACATCTCTGGGGTCTTCAAGTGGGCACCTTCCATCCTCTGTGTTTCGTCGACTAGCCCACTCAACTGGGCCCAGCTTACTTACCGGTACATCAGTGTTTCTTTCTTTGTATTTTGCTTTAAATCCCCAACCAGAATCTTTTCGTCTCAACCACAGCCAGTTGCTGCTCCTCTCTGCTGCTTCAGATAAGTTCTTCACTGTGCAACGCAACTCTTGGCCACTGAATCAGACGTCTCTGAGAAACCAGGTTGTAGAGTGTGCCACAAATCCTCGACAACCCACCTCCACTGGGTAAACCCAGACTCTCCATCCTCGCTGTTCTGCTTCAGCGACTATTGAGCATACCGCAGTTTTGTCCTCTCATACGCCTCATCTACAGCATCCTCCCATGGCACTGTTAACTCTACCAGGTGAACAAGGCGTGCTGATCCAGACCACAAGACAATATCTGGTCGAAGGTTAGTGGTGGCAATCTCAGGTGGAAAAGTATGCCGTTGACCAACATCTGCCAGCATTTTCCAGTCTCTATCAGCTTCCAGTTGTCCTGGGCGAGGATTAGTTTTAACACCTTTTCTTGGTGGTTGCTCTCCTGGGTGGAGGAATGTTGTCTTTTGTGTGTAATGTTTTGATGGAACTGGTGGCATCTTATTGGTCATGTTACGCTGGTCTTCCAATGCTAAGGCCAAACAACACAGCACCTGGCCATGGCGCCAAGTAAACCGTCCTTGGCTAAGAGCCACCTTACACCCTGTCAAAATATGCCTTAATGTTGCAGGTGATGAACACAAAGGACATGGGTGATCCTTTCCTACCCAGAAGTTTAGATTCTGTGGTGATGGGAGAACATCATAAGTTGACCTGATGAAGAAACTGATTCTGCTCTGTTCCATTGTTCATAGGTCTTGCCAGCCAATCTTGCGTTGTTCCACACTCTCCCATCGCATCCATTCTCCCTGTATGGCCTGGGAAACAGCCTTTGCGCACCTCATCCTCTCCTCCTGCTTTTGCATCTCGTTAACTACCAGCTTCCTCCGTTGAGTTGGGGCTGCCTTGTGCCATGTAGGAGGAGCTGAACTGAGATCAAGACCCTCTCTTCCATGCTAAACTTGCCACATGATATCACCTATTCGGTGGGCAGCCTTTGCATCTTCCACAGCTTTCTTTGCCGCCCACTTTCTTCCAGTTTTCAACACAGGTGCTGCCTCCCTTACGCATTTATCGCGTGACTCTACTAATGTCATTTCCAGTCGGACCTTGGCACATATAAAACACGACTTGGCAAAATAACAACCGTATGTATAGCATATAGCACGGCTTGCATACTAATAGCCAAAAATAAGTGGCATTTGACCTATTTCCTTTAATATACAGTATATGGGGATGAAACTCCTCATAACTGGTACAAACAGTCCATCTGAAAAAAATAAATAAAATAAGTGCACCAGCAAGAGTAGACACATCACAGTAGATGAGGAACAGCTAAACGAAATAGAAGAAAACAAAGATTGAAAAAACACCCAAAAAAATCTACAGCATGGGCTGGTTAATGTACTTAAAGCAAAAAAAAATGGTCATTCATTTCATGGGAATAAGTCCAAAAAACTCAACAACATTAAGGGAATTTTATGTCAGTGCAAGAAGTTCAACTGGGGACCAGTATTCAGTCTCCAGTTTTATAATGCTGAGCTGGACTAAATACATATTTTAACAGTAGAAGTTTTAACATCTCTGCTGTGGGTAGACATGCCTTGAATTAGTCTTTTCAAATAACAAAGACAGAATAACTAAAACAGAGGTCAGAGAGCCATTGGCAAACTCAGACCACAACATGGTCTCATTTGAAGTGTTTTTTAAAACCCCCAAAAGTAATGACTAAAGCTAAGGTTTACAATTTTAGAAAAGCAAACTATGAAGGTATGAAACAGAGACTAATAGAAGTAGATTAGAGTAAAATAGAGAAAACATCCACAGAAAAAGGATGGCTGTTTTTTTAAAAATGTAGTACTAGAGGCACAACACAATTACATCCCAAAAGTAGACAAATCTAAATCTAAAACAAAATGGCCAAAATGGTTTAATAGAGCAATTAAAAAAAATATTAAGCGAAAAAAGGCACTTTACAGAGCGTTTAAAAGGGACCAAAAACAAAGCACACAGAAAGAGTACTTGGAACTGCAAACACAAGTCAAAAAGGAAGTTAGAAAGGCAAAGAGAGAGATAGAAATCAATATTGCTAACGGGGCTAAAACCAATTCCAAAATGTTTTTCCACTATTACAACAGCAAGAGAACATTCAAAGAGGAGGTTAAATGTCTAAGAGACACAAATGGCAAAATCATAGATGAAGAAAAAAAATAGCAAATATATTAAATGATTACTTTTCACAGGTTTTTACAAAGGAGGACACAGACAATATGCCCCACATGTCGACCTGTTCCTATCCAATTTTAAATAACATTAGCATAACAGAGGCAGAAGTGTTAAAGGGACTAGGAGCTCTTAAAATAAACAAATCCCCTGGGCCAGATGAGATCCTCCCAATAGTACTCAAAGAAATGAAAGAAGTTATTTACAAACCGCTAACCAAGATCATGCAACAGTCTCTTGACAAAGGGGTTGTACCGACAGACTGGAAAATAGCAAACGTAATACGGATCCACAAAAAGGGAGACAAAACCGAACCAGGTAACTACAGACCAGTAAGCCTGACTTCTATTATATGTAAACTTATGGAAACTATAATAAGATCCAAAATGGAAAATTACCTATATGGTAACAAAATCCTGGGAGACAGCCAGCATGGTTTTAGGAAAGGGAGATCATGTCTAACTAACCTACTTGACTTTTTTGAGGATGCAACATTGCTAATGGATAACTGCAAAGCATACGACATGGTCTATTTAGATTTCCAGAAAGCTTTTGACAAAGTCCCGCATAAAAGATTAATTCTCAAACTGAACGCAGTAGGGATTCAAGGAAATGCATGCACATGGATTAGGGAGTGGTTAACAGGTAGAAAAGAGAAAGTACTGATTAGAGGAGAAACCTCAAAATGGAGCGAGGTAACCAGTGGTGTACCACGGGGATCAGTATTAGGTCCTCTGCTATTCCTAATCTACATTAATGATTTAGATTCTGGTATAGTAAGCAAACTTGTTAAATTTGCAGACGACACAAAAATAGGAGGAGTGGCAAACACTGTTGCAGCAGCAAAGGTCATTCAAAATGATCTAGACAGCATTCAGAACTGGGCTGACACACAAACACAGCAGTCTCGACCATACTGACTGCTTCCTTTTTAAACATTGCACCTGGTTCTAATTTACAATCATCACCAGGTGCAGGGGATAATTACTAATAAAACAATTAAAAAATTAAAACCATAAAAACAAAACAATGAAATTAAACCAATGTGTATTTGCACATGTTTTTCATGCTGGGAGGATATTAACCCCCTCCCTGCTATCTTACAATATCTATCTATCCATCCATCTATCATAATGAATAAGGAATAAAACTTCACTCTAGCTACATATAGTAATACTAGCTAGTTATTTCAATATTTAAATACAAATTGTGTAATGCAAATAATAACAGCAACACATTCAATACAGACTATTAAAATGCAAATATATAAATAGGCTACATCTTAGATTATAAGAACCCAGAAAATGATCAATACATTAAAATACTATTTACATATTGCACATCAAGACAATACACTTAGAATGATGAATGGATTATGAATGTACGCACGTAAAGTATAAACTCAATTTAAAACGTTAAGAGTAACGTTAGCTACTAATTGGTGGTGCACTTTGAGTTGTGAAAGTGACCCAGAAAAATGTATTTTGTAAATAATCAAAAGTCAAAACTACACAAGAACAACACTGTCCAATGTGTAATTAATTAAAATAATTACACTTAAAGTCCATAAGAAAGCAAAAAAAGAGACTGGAGACCGCATGGGAGAAGCGAGGCAGAGAGAACACCAGGCGAGCAGCGGAGTTCTGGATGAGCTGGAGCGGACGGGTGGCGGACGCAGGGAGGGCAGCCAGGAGGGAGTTGCATTAGTCTAGGCGGGAGAGTACCAGGGCCTTGACCAGGAGTTGGGTGGCGTACTTGGTGAGGAAGGGTCGGATTCTTCAGGAAGAATAGGCAAGTGCGTGCCAGAGTGGAGATGTGCTGGGAATAAGAGAGGCAGGGGTCCAGGGTGACTCCGAGGTTCTTAGCTGAGGAGGAGGGAGAGATTGTGGTAGATTCCAGAGGAACAGAGATAGAGAGATCAGAGCAGGGGGAGGAGGAGGGAAAGAAAAGGAGGTCAGATTTAGAGAGGTTGAGTTTGAGGTGATGCGAGTGCATCCAGGAGGAAATAGCAGACAGACAGGTAGATATACAGGAGGGGATGGTGGAGTCAGAGGTGGGGAAGGAGAGGAAAATCTGAGCATCACCAGCATAGAAATGGTATGAGAAACCATAGGATGTGATGAGGGGGCCGAGGAAGCAGATGTTGAGAGAGAGAGAGAGAGAGGAGAAGCAGGCCAGAGCAGTGCCAGAGATTCCCAGGTCAGCGAGAGAGGATAGGTAGACAGAGAGGGGAGGGAGCAGAGTAGATAGTCGAGTTCATCGAGAAAGCGATCGAGAGGTCCAGGGGGATGGTTCAGTACAATTAGCAGGATTTTACAGGGAGAGGTTAGTTGGACGGCATGAAATTCAAAGGTATTAACAGAGAGTGAGGAGAGGTCGGTGGGGACAGAAAAGTGTAAGGAGGGAGAGAGGAGAAGATCAGTCCCACCTCCCCGTCATGTGAGACGCGGGGTATGAGACAGGACGTAGAGAGAGGACAGGGCAGCAGGAGTAACAGTGTTATCAGGGGACAGCCAGGTTTCAGTGAGAGCAAGGAAATCGAGAGAGAGGTGGGAGGCAAAGGCAGAGATGAAATCAGCTTTGTTAGCAAAAGAGTAACAGTGCACCAGAGAATGTGGGGGGGGAGGTAGAGGGATGAGGTTAGAGGGGTTGGAGGAGTAGCGGCGGAGAAAGGGCAGAGGACAAGGGCGAGAGGACAGAACAGAACAGGGATGTGAGAGACAGTCATAGCAGGACAGGTGAGACAAATAGGTACAGTGGGAGTGGTGGGGTGGAGGGTACAGACCTGACTAGTAGATGGCATCTTCCAGAGCGTTGTTAGGTTCGGATCTATTCGAACAGCGTCTCGGCCCAGTCCTCCCCTTGCTGGACTTTCACAGCTAGACTCCCGGCTCTTTTGTTGAGGCTCTTCTGTGTGCTGGCGCGGAAATAGCCTGCCTGATTAATATAACAACTGGGTGGGAAAACAACTAAACTGTGTGGAAACCGATCAAATAGCAAATCAACTTCTATTCAATTTAACCACACTCACCTGGTACTAATCACACACTACCTCACCTAATTCAAACACCACCTTACAATGTTACTGAATGTAGTTAATTGAAAATTACTTGAAGCAGAAACTTACCTATCTGCCTCAGACCCCTGTTACCTGTAGACTGACCACTAGTAGATTCACTCGGCTTAAATAGGTTCCAACGTTGGCTAATATAATTGTAATAACTCTAGCTAGAGGAATAAATTATGCAAGGATAAGTACAGTAACCTGCCTACCTTATCAGCTTCAGGTGATCTCTCTGGAACAAAGAACAATTGAATAGCCTGATTGGCTCTCCTTGTTCTACAGTTATGAGCATGGCCTTCTCCCGCTTCATTCTGTCTAAGGTCACAAACTCCGCTGTGAGAGATAGAAAATTCTTTTCTGCACACAGTGCACCAGGCTTTGAAAATATTGTCATGAACTTTGTTCACCCATGTAAAATCCTTCTCCTATTTTTGTTTGGAGCAGGGAGTTGATCTCTTTAGCCCGCAGATGGCGCTGTGGGTCCGTGGTCTGCGTACCACCGATGGTAAACAGAGCCACGGAGAATACCAGGAGTCTGGTAAACCAGGGATCGGACAGTAGCACTCGCAGGTGCCTCAAACAAAACAATGAAAACAAAAGATCAAAGAAAAAGAGAAAATAAAACACAGTAATAAACCTTCAAAGAAAAAGGTGCTGCCCTTGGCAACAATATCCCGGTCGCCGCTACCCGCACGACCCGGATCTCCGTCCTACTCTACCGGCTCGCTATGCTTGCCTTTTTACTACTGGGGTTCTGCCCAAAGGTACCCCGCTCTCACTAATTCTGTCTATCCGGAGGCTCCTTTCTCTCCGCTGATCCTCGCTCCCGGTCAGCACTTTCCGCACCTCCAGCGCGTCTAAAACGGCAGACCTGAGGAAACAGCAGAGCATTATCTTATAGGGCCAACAATCTCCCCAAGACCCGCCTCGCAGCCATTCAGAGAGAGAGGGAGAGTCCACACCCACTCTCCCACCTCCCCGTGTCACGGCTATGACTGACAGGCGGTTGTTGGACGACTGCCGCCCCCTCCTGCAGCACTGTGAACACGCCAGCAGAGTCAGCACAGATCTCTCCCCTGTTACATATCCTCCCCCTTAGAATGGCACCACCGGTCCATTCGAAAATCCTACAACCCCATGCCTTCCCGAGAAAAAAAATCTGCGTTTTGATGCAGTTTCCCCGCTCGGTGGACTACCCTGAAGGCATAGGGCTGCAAGGCCAAGTACCACCGCGTGATTCTGGCGTTGCTATCTTTCATTCGGTGAAGCCATGCTAAGGGGGCATGATCTGTAACAAGGGTGAAGTGTCGCCCCAGGAGGTAGTACCGGAGTGACTCGACTGCCCATTTTACTGCGAGACACTCCTTCTCGATGGTACTGTAGTTTTTCTCGCGGGGAAGGAGCTTCCTGCTGATGTACAGGACCGGGTGCTCGCTTCCCCGAACCTCCTGAGACAACACTGCCCCGAGACCTGTCTCTGACGCATCCGTCTGCAGGGTAAACCTCTTACCGAAATCCGGGCTGCATAGAACTGGCTTGCTACACAACCTCCGCTTCAAGGCGAGAAAGGCCCTCTGGCACAGCTCCGTCCACTGAACCGTATTTGGGGCAGTCTTCCGGGTGAGGTCTGTCAAGGGAGCAGCGAGCGTAGCGAAGCTCGGAATGAACTTTCTATAATAGCCCGCTAGTCCCAAGAAAGAGCGCACCTGGGTTTTAGTCGTAGGGACCGGCCAGTCAGCCAAGGCTTTCACCTTAGCAATCAGCGGTCTGATCTGGCCACCCCCTACTCGATACCCCAAATACTCCGACTCACTCTTCCCAATGGCACATTTCTTTGGGTTAGCAGTGAGCCCCGCCTCCCGCAAGGATTGCAGCACCGCCGCTACCTTACACAGATGACTCGGCCAGTCCTCACTGTGGATAACCACGTCATCTATGTAAGCAGCGGCGTACTGCTGATGGGGCTGTAAAATGCGATCCATCATCCGCTGGAAAGTGGCAGGGGCTCCGTGCAACCCAAAGGGCATGGTCCTAAATTGGTACAACCCGAAGGGAGTCGAAAACGCCGTCCTCTCTTTAGATTCCGGGGTCAGGGGTATCTGCCAGTACCCCTTCGTTAAATCCAGTGTCGTCATAAAATGAGCGGTGCCTAGACGCTCCAGCAACTCATCTACCCGGGGCATCGGATAAGCGTCAAACTTCGATTTCTCATTGATTCGTCTGAAGTCAATGCAAAATCGAGTTGACCCGTCTGGCTTATCGACTAACACTACCGGACTGTTCCAGTCACTTTGGGACTCTTCTATTACCCCCAGTCTTAGCATTTCCTCAATTTCCGCCTTTATTACCTGTCTTTTACGTTCAGGTATACGGTACGGCCTCTGGCGAACTAACGCCCCCGGCTCAATATTAATGTGATGATGGGCTACTCGAGTCTGCCCCGGGACAGAAGAGAACACGTCAGGAAACTCCGCCACCAGACCCTGAGCCTGACACCTCTGTGCTGGCGTCAGATTCTCCGCAATCTGTACCGACCCTTTTCTTGCCAACACAGAAAGATCAGGTCCAAGATCGGTGACGTCATCTGTGTGCGCCACTAGCAACGCCTCCGGTTGCAGCCAGGGCTTCAGGAGGTTTATATGATAAATATGTTTCTCTCTCCGTCGCTCCGGCTGGCAGATCTCATAGTCCACCTTCCCAACCCGGCGTGTAACCTCAAAGGGTCCTTGCCACTTAGCCAGAAGTTTCGACTCAGAACTGGGTAATAGTAGAAGTACTTTATCCCCCGGCTGAAATGTGCGCAATCGGGCTCCTCTGTTGTACTGTGTCTCCTGCCTGTGCTGAGCCTGCTGCAAATTGTCATGCGCCCATTTTCCCACAGACTCAAGACGTTTGCGCAGGTCCAACACATACCGGACTGTATTGGTCGAATTATCCTGCTGTTCTTCCCACATCTCTCTGACTAGATCGAGCACACCCCGGGGTCTCCGCCCATACAACAGCTCGAATGGCGAAAAGCCGGTGGAAGCCTGGGGTACCTCTCTGATCGCAAAGAGAAGGGGAGGAATCAGCTGGTCCCAGTAACGCACATCACTGCTAATAAATCTGCGCAACATGCTCTTAAGGGTCTTATTAAAGCGATCCACAAGACCATCAGTCTGAGGATGAAACACTGAGGTCCTAATGGTCTTAATCCCCAAAAGTTTACATGTTCCGCGGATTAGCCGAGACATAAAGTTGGTGCCTTGGTCGGTTAGTATTTCTTTGGGGATCCCCACCCGGGAGAAAACCTTCACAAGCTCGTTGGCAACAGATTTAGCGGACATAGATCGGAGGGGAATGGCCTCTGGGTAACGCGTAGCGTAATCCAGAATAACCAATAGGTGTGTGTATCCTGCCGCACTCCTTTCCAATGGTCCCACTATATCTACTCCAATACGCTCAAACGGAGCTTCCACTAGGGGCAATGGCACCAGTGGGGCGCGTGGGACGGCTCTAGGGCTAGCTTTCTGACATTCTCCACACCGTTCACAAAACCGCTTCACATCGCCATCCAACCCCAGCCAATAGAACCGTGTCACGAGCCTAGCTTTAGTTTTGTCCCTTCCCAAATGACCAGACAGGGGAATAGCGTGAGCAAGCTGCAACAGATCTTCCTTAAAGGGCTGAGGAATGAGCAACTGATGACGCACTTCCCCGGTCTGAGGTAATTTATCAACACGGTACAGAAGGTCTCGATTAATTTCAAAGTGAGGGTACGTGGCGGCGCGTCTGGGCTCGACCACCCGACCATTAACCACTGCTGCCTGGTCAAAGAGCCTGCCCAGCACGTCGTCACACCCTTGCTCGAGTCGGAAGTCACGGGAGCGAGCTAAAAAATCAGCTCCCATGGCTTCCAACTCGGGGTCAGGTCGATCCCGAGCAGAGGCAGCCGAGCCAGACCCCTGCGCTGGTTCCGCAGCCTCCCCCCCAGATTCTTCACCAACCGCCCCCACCTGAAACTTACCCCCTCCATTGCCAGCCTTCATTCTTAGCGATCCGGCGCTCCCGTTTAGTTTTACGGGGTTTAAATTTATGACAAAACCATTCCGGATCACGAAAGGGGAAGATCTCTCCAATTACTTCCTCTTTCTTAGCCAATAAGGAGGACGGGGCTGTCAGGGCAGTCAACCAGTCTTTAAACTGCTCACAGTCCCGTCCCAGAACTACCGGTACCGGCAATCGAGGACACAATCCAACCTGCACCTGCGTCACCTGCTGGCCAATAGTCATATTCACCTTAATTTTAGGATAGGAGCGTACATCCCCATGAATACATTTAATATGCACCCGTTCCAATATAAGTCTGTGCCCCAGTGAGATTAGGCTCTCCTGTACTAGAGACTGACCACACCCTGAATCCAGGAGAGCCTGGGTTTTTGTACCATCCACTGTCACAGGAATAACAAAACCCGTGTGCTGAAGTGACTGAGGTAATTGAACGCGCTTACCTGGTCGGCCGAGGTCACACTCCATCGCGGGACAGTCCCGGGCGAGGTGGCCCACCTCCCTGCACGTCCAACACCTCGGTGGGCTGGTTTCTCTCCCTGAAGCTTCGGCAACAGGTGGAAATACCAGAGCCAGAACAGGGGCTCGCCGATAAGGTGTCCGCGCGAGACCCCGGTCCGACACCGCAGCAGCCCGTGGGTAGCCCCACCCTGCCCCAGTTCCCGGGCCGGGAGCTCCCGCCGACACCCCCCGACCAAATCCTTGATAACCCCTTCCCCCCAGTCCCTTCGCCCTCTCCGGGGCCAGTTGAGGGGATGATCCGGTAGCCCCGCTCTTCCCAGGCAGTCTCGTGGGCGTTGGCTCCGCTGCCTGGTACTGCTCCGCCAATTCGACCGCCCGGTCCAGAGTATCCGGTGCCTGTCGCTGGACCCACAGCCGAGGACCCGGGGCCAGACACTCCAGGAAGCGCTCCACCACCACCATCTCCACCAACCTGGCTTTGGTGTTTACGTCCGGGTTCAGCCAACCTAGGGCGTAATCTTTCAGGCGGTGGGCAATGGTTCGGGGGTGCTCCTCTGCCGCAAACTGTTCCCCCCGGAATTTTTTCCGATACCCCTCGGGCGTGGCCCCCACGCGATTAAGGATGACCGCCTTCAGAGTTGGGTAATCCATCATAGCCTCCGGGGACAGTGTCCTCGCCGCTGCTTGCGCCTCACCCGTGAGCTGAGGCAGTAGGCAGCTAGCCCACTGCTCTGGAGCCCACCCGGCCGAGGTCGCCATGGCCTCAAACACCTCCAAGTAGGCTTCTGGTCGATCCTCGGCCGTCATTTTAGTAGGTCTTTGCAACCGGGGGTCTGGGGCTGTTGATCTAGCCGCCCCCTGCACCGCAGCGGTGAGAGTCTGGCGCAGGAGGTCCATCAGGGCAGCAAACTGCGGGGCATCCATTATGTTTTGTGGGTTTTTTTTTTTTTTTTTTTTTTTTTTTTTTTTATCTCTGGGTAGGTGCACTGCTTGGGGCAATGCCAGTGAATCCCACTTCTGACACCACGTGTGGAAGGGTGGTGGGTAATTCACTGACGCAG
The DNA here is from genome assembly GCF_902713425.1 of Acipenser ruthenus. NCBI lineage: Eukaryota > Metazoa > Chordata > Actinopteri > Acipenseriformes > Acipenseridae > Acipenser > Acipenser ruthenus. The sequence goes on from NC_081238.1 coordinate 5,345,774, forward strand.
AGACAGACAGGTGTATTTGGCGTCACCACACAGGTGCCCAGTTTTATTTTTGTTTGGAGCAGGGAGTTGATCTCTTTAGCCCGCAGATGGCGCTGTGGGTCCGTGGTCTGCGTACCACCGATGGTAAACAGAGCCACGGAGAATACCAGGAGTCTGGTAAACCAGGGATCGGACAGTAGCACTCGCAGGTGCCTCAAACAAAACAATGAAAACAAAAGATCAAAGAAAAAGAGAAAATAAAACACAGTAATAAACCTTCAAAGAAAAAGGTGCTGCCCTTGGCAACAATATCCCGGTCGCCGCTACCCGCACGACCCGGATCTCCGTCCTACTCTACCGGCTCGCTATGCTTGCCTTTTTACTACTGGGGTTCTGCCCAAAGGTACCCCGCTCTCACTAATTCTGTCTATCCGGAGGCTCCTTTCTCTCCGTTGATCCTCGCTCCCGGTCAGCACTTTCCGCACCTCCAGCGCGTCTAAAACGGCAGACCTGAGGAAACAGCAGAGCATTATCTTATAGGGCCAACAATCTCCCCAAGACCCGCCTCGCAGCCATTCAGAGAGAGAGGGAGAGTCCACACCCACTCTCCCACCTCCCCGTGTCACGGCTATGACTGACAGGCGGTTGTTGGACGACTGCCGCCCCCTCCTGCAGCACTGTGAACACGCCAGCAGAGTCAGCACAGATCTCTCCCCTGTTACATGGCCAAACAAATAAACAAATAATTATTGTGCTGGGATAAACCAGTACGCTTAGCAGGTTATTTATATGTTTCGTTTTCTCTCTCCTCGCTATCTCTGCTCTCACTCCTAACACACTCTCCCTGGAGGGTAGAGAGCTGCATGTTTATATACAGTGACCATCTCCCGATTAGCAACAATTAATCAGTGAGTTAACTTGGGAGATGGTCACTGTCTGCACGAGTTTAATAAGGATGCGTGACTGTTAGCTAGCTAAATAAATCACTAGCTGATCAGTCACGCATCCTCACAAGGTTTTTAAAATATAAAAACAATAACAAATACGCAACACTTATCTGCACCACAAACAATAATACAAAATTGCGTTCCATATCCATTTGAAACGGAACACAACATTTTATTTACCAATACGGGACAATTCTGTATTATACGGAACAGGTGGCAACCTTAAACACAACGGCTGTGATGCTGGCTCCGGGGATCAACCACAGTGCGGTCTCCCCAGCGCATCAGCATGACAACTGTCTGGATTGAGGCTGTGTGGTCCAGTGGTTAAAGAAAAGGGCTTGTCACCAGGAGGTTCCCAGTTCAAATCCCACCTCAGCCACTGACTCACTGTGTGACCCTGAGCAAGTCACTTAACTTCCTTGTGCTCCGTCTTTCAGGTGAGACGTAATTGTAAGTGACTCTGCAGCTGATGTATAGTTCACACACCTGAGTCTCTGTAAGTCGCCTTGGATAAAGGCGTCTGCTAAATAAACAAATAATTGACCTAAGTAGGGTACATCTCTGGGGTCTTCAAGTGGGCACCTTCCATCCTCTGTGTTTCGTCGACTAGCCCACTCAACTGGGCCCAGCTTACTTACCCGTACATCAGTGTTTCTTTCTTTGTATTTTGCTTTAAATCCCCAACCAGAATCTTTTCGTCTCAACCACAGCCAGTTGCTGCTCCTCTCTGCTGCTTCAGATAAGTTCTTCACTGTGCAACGCAACTCTTGGCCACCGAATCAGACGTCTCTGAGAAACCAGGTTGTAGAGTGTGCCACAAATCCTCGACAACCCACCTCCACTGGGTAAACCCAGACTCTCCATCCTCGCTGTTCTGCTTCAGCGACTATTGAGCATACCACAGTTTTGTCCTCTCATACGTCTCATCTACAGCATCCTCCCATGGCACTGTTAACTCTACCAGGTGAACAAGGCGTGCTGATCCAGACCACAAGACAATATCTGGTCGAAGGTTAGTGGTGGCAATCTCAGGTGGAAAAGTATGCCGTTGACCAACATCTGCCAGCATTTTCCAGTCTCTATCAGCTTCCAGTTGTCCTGGGCGAGGATTAGTTTTAACACCTTTTCTTGGTGGTTGCTCTCCTGGGTGGAGGAATGTTGCCTTTTGTGTGTAATGTTTTGATGGAACTGGTGGCATCTTATTGGTCATGTTACGCTGGTCTTCCAATGCTAAGGCCAAACATCACAGCACCTGGCCATGGCGCCAAGTAAACCATCCTTGGCTAAGAGCCACCTTACACCCTGTCAAAATATGCCTTAATGTTGCAGGTGATGAACACAAAGGACATGGGTGATCCTTTCCTACCCAGAAGTTTAGGTTCTGTGGTGATGGGAGAACATCATAAGTTGACCTGATGAGGAAACTGATCCTGCTCTGTTCCATTGTCCATAGGTCTTGCCAGCTGATCTTGCATTGTTCCACACTCTCCCATCGCATCCATTCTCCCTGCTTGGCCTGGGAAACAGCCTTTGCGCACCTCATCCTCTCCTCCTGCTTTTGCATCTCGTTAACTACCAGCTTCCTCCGTTGAGCTGGGGCTGCCTTGTGCCATGTAGGAGGAGCTGAACTGAGATCAAGACCCCCTCTTCCATGCTGAACTTGCCACATGATATCACCTATTCGATGGGCAGCCTTTGCATCTTCCACAGCTTTCTTTGCCGCCCACTTTCTTCCAGTTTTCAACACAGGTGCTGCCTCCCTTACGCATTTATCGCGTGACTCTACTAATGTAATTTCCAGTCGGACCTTGGCACATATAAAACACAACTTGGAAAAATAACAACCGTATGTATAGCATGTAGCACAGCTTGCATACTAATAGCCAAAAATAAGTGGCATTTGACCTATTTCCTTTAATATACAGTATATGGGGATGAAACTCCACATAACTGGTACAAACAGTCCATCTGAAAAAAAATAAAATAAGTGCACCAGCAAGAGTAGACACATCACAGTAGATGAGGAACAGCTAAACGAAATAGAAGAAAACAAAGATTGAAAAAACACACAAAAAAATCTACAGCATGGGCTGGTTAATGTACTTAAAGCAAAAAAAAATGGACATTCATTTCATGGAAATAAGTCCAAAAAACTCAACAACATTAAGGGAATTTTATGCCAGTGCAAGAAGTTCAACTGGGGACCAGTATTCAGTCTCCAGTTTTATAACGCTGAGCTGGACTAAATACATATTTTAACAGTAGAAGTTTTAACATCTCTGCTGTGGGTAGACATGCCTTGATTTAGTCTTTTCAAATAACAAAGACAGAATAACTAAAACAGAGGTCAGAGAGCCATTGGCAAACTCAGACCACAACATGGTTTCATTTGAAGTGTTTTTTAAAAACCCCAAAAGTAATGACTAAAGCTAAGGTTTACAATTTTAGAAAACCAAACTATGAAGGTATGAAACAAAGACTAACAGAAGTAGATTGGAGTAAAATAGAGAAAACATCCACAGAAAAAGGATGGCTGTTTTTTAAAATTGTAGTACTAGAGGCACAAAACAATTACATACCAAAAGTAGGCAAATCTAAATCTAAAACAAAATGTCCAAAATGGTTTAACAGATTGTGACAGAGATCGAATGAGTCTTAGTGTTAGATCTCCCTCTCGACCTGTGAGGGCACGGTATACGAGGAACAGAGTACCCTTAATGAAATGGCACGACAATTTATTCCGTAGGGTAGATGGAAGTCGGTCAGTTCGGAAGGGGGCGGAGCCATGGCACCCGAGCTCAGTGACCCAGACGGTAAGCGGCGTGGCATCCGAGGACTGGAGGAGCGGATGCGCTCGTTAACCTCGGGGTCATGGGCGAGGGTATAAATAGGGGGCATGGCTTGAGTGATCTGTTCCTTTGCATATGGTTAAATTATATGACCAAGAAGGAGCCCGTTTGTGAAATCGACCGTGAGTGTTTTGTGTCTGTGTCCTAACACTGTGTGTCTTGTGTGTTGTTTCACTAAAGATTACTGAGCACGATCCGGAGCTGCAGCCGCAGGCCAGCGACAAACCCGGACTTCACCACTCACCTTTTCACTACTGGAACTGTCTGTTGTTTGCACCTTTTAGCACTTGAATCACGCACTGTCTTTGTGTTTGTGTTTAGTGTGGGTGTCGGAACGGGACTTTGGGGTTGCGGGTCAAACCCGTAGGATTATAACGAGAAGTGATATACGCCGCTATATCACTTCCAGCACCATTATTATTTACAGGTTTTGCCTTGAGGCTCTGGACATTTATTAATTTAAATAAACACCCTTGCACCTGTATCAACGTTTGTCTGTGTGATTATTCTGCACTGCACTCACCTGCACGTCATTACCACTTTGCCACACGTGGTTGTCAGAAGTAAGGATGGACTACGCAACACTGTCGGTGCTGCTGGAGCAGCTGGACAGCAGACGGGAGGGGGAGGAAAGACGGAGAGAGGAGAGGTACACTGCGCTGATCGAGAGGGTCGGGCTGGCAATACCTCCCACAGCATCAGCGGAACGCGGCTTCGTAGCGCCCAAAGCCAGGACGCATAAAATGACGGCGGATGATGATCCAGAAGCATACCTGGTGGCATTTGAGCGGCTGGCTACCACCGCGTCATGGCCCCGACAGTTCTGGGCAAGCCAGCTGGGACCCTGCCTGATTGGGGAAGCGCAGGCAGCCTACCAGGCGATGGGGGATGACGACACCGCTCAATATGACCTGGTAAAGCTGGCTATTCTCCGCCGTCTTAACATTACGGAGGAAACGCACCGAGTGAGGTTCAGGGAGTACAGGAGGTCCCCGAACGTACGCCCCAGGGTGGTCGCGCAGAAGCTCTGTGACCACATGATACACTGGCTCACCCCGGCGCTAAAAACAACTGCCCAGATGGGGGAGGCCATCGTCATTGAGCAGTTTTGTCATGTGGTCGGCGCCGAGACCCAAGGATGGATACGGCGTCACAACCCCGACACCCTGGAACAGGCAGTCAAGCTCGCTGAGGACTTCGAGGACTCCCTGGTATCCGCCCAGACCGGGCTACTCACCCCGCTACCTCAACGGAGCAGCCGAGCCCCACCTCCTCTCTCTGCTCCATCAGCCCCACCACCAGGACCGGTTCAACGACCTCCGAGAGCACCAACCCCAATGGGCGACCTTGCCTCCTCTTCATGGAGACCAAGGTCGGCCCCCAGCGGGGGTAGAGGTGCTGCCCCTGCCCCGTTGCCATACCAGCAGCGGGACAGACCATTTAACACTGTGCCCTCCTTTCCCCCTACCTGTTTTAGGTGCCGCCAGCCGGGACATCAGGCTAGGTCATGCCCATCTGCGATGGAGTGTGACGTGGCCGTCTGTAATCTGGCATCTGAAGCGGGTGAGCGAGGGAAAAATGGTCGGGAGGGGCCTTGTATTGTTAAGGTGATTTTTGGAAATGTGAAAACCCATGCATTAGTGGACACAGGGTGTGGTCAGACCTTAATTAGAGCATCTCTCTTAGGCGGTATGGTGTGGCAGCCACAAGGTCAGGTGGCGATCTCCTGTATCCATGGAGACACGGCAACATACCCCACAGTAAAAGCATATTTATCGGTCGGTCCGATGAAACGTTCCCTGGTAGTTGGGGTAGCGGAAAGGTTACCACATCCCATTATTCTGGGTCGGGACTGGCCCAACTATAAAGATTTATTGAAATTAAGGGCAGTCCCGGCCATACACGCAAATGTGGCAGAAAAAGTAGAAGGGGAAATGATTGGTAATGTTTTTCCCTTTCAAGCGGAAATGTTCTCTTCCCTGTTCCGGCCGAAAAAAACAAACAAAGAGAGAAGGCTGCGGAAATGGGAGGGAGCGTTAATGAGACAAGGCTGGGGGCTGGTGGGAGCCTGTTATAACGGTGAAAAACGTCAGTCAAAGGGGGTCGGAACGCAGTGTGACCGAGAGGGCGAGGTTACTGGGCCATCAAGGGCAGATGTTACTCCCGCCCCGCTCAATATACCGGACATGTGGCACTCGAATGTGAACCTAGTGTGGGAGCAGGACAATGACCCATCACTGGTGCACATTCGGGGACAGGTCCGGTCCATTGAAGGTAAGGATGTTGAAGGCGCTGGGGCACTAGTATTTCCACACTTCATTATCAAGGGGCAATTACTATATAGGGTAAACCTGGCCGCGGGCACAGGACATCCTGTAACACAATTATTGGTTCCCCCGTCTTGTCGGCTGGAGGTCATGAGGCTGGCGCATGATATCCCTTTTGCGGGGCACCTCGGAGTTGACAAGACAAGGGAACGGATATTGGCTCGATTCTTTTGGCCAGGTGTTTATAAAGAAGTGTCGAAATATGTAGCCACATGCCCAGACTGCCAGAGAGTAGCGCCGGGTCGAGTGCGCCCCGCCCCTTTGGTCCCACTGCCGATTATTTCCACCCCCTTTGAACGCATCGCAGTGGACATAGTCGGCCCTTTGCTACCTTCTGACTCCGGGTATACGCATATATTAGTGGTGGTAGATTACGCAACGCGATACCCAGAGGCAGTTCCATTGAGGTCCACTAGTGCTGCTGCGATAGCCAAAGAACTAGTGCAGATTATGGCAAGAGTAGGGATCCCCAACGAGATATTGACTGATCATGGAACTAATTTCTTGTCAAATACGCTACAGCAGGTATATAAATTACTAAAAATACGTCCCATCAGAACGTCGGTTTACCATCCACAGACGGACGGTTTGGTGGAACGTTTTAATCAGACTCTAAAGGCGATGCTGAGACGATTTGTGAATCAGGAGCAAAAACATTGGGCATCGCTCCTTCCCTACCTCCTTTTTGCAGTGAGAGAGGTGCCGCAGAGTTCGACAGGGTTCTCCCCCTTCGAGCTCTTGTACGGCCGACAGCCTCGCGGCATCCTCGATCTGTTGAGAGAGGGGTGGGAGGAGCACAAAGGTTCGTCCAAAAATGTAGTGCAGCATGTGCTCCTACTGAGAGATCGCCTAGATTTGGTCGGTCGTTTGGCCCAAGACAATCTCAGATCGGCTCAGCATCGACAACAGCAGCATTACAATCAAAATGCATTAATCCGAACTTTTCGACCGGGAGACAAGGTAATGCTGCTACTTCCCTCAGCGGAATCCAAACTATGTGCTAAATGGCAAGGGCCATATGAGGTGATTCGGGCTATAGGAAAGGTGAATTACGAAATTAAACAGCCCGATCGCCGTAACAAAAAATAAATTTATCACATAAATTTATTAAAGCCCTGGCAGGCAAGAGAGGTGTTATTTATAGCCCCAGGCAATATAGAGGATGATTTAGGGCCCGAGCTAGAACCCTCTAGCACAAAGAACATTTCGATGGGGGAACAGTTACTTCCTGATCAGCAACTGAACTACGCAGGTTAATTGAGGAATTTAGCGATGTTTTTTCTAACACGCCCGGTAGAACTAACCTCGCTGAATATGACATTATCTCTCCCCCAGGTGTCACAGTGCGAGAGAGACCTTACCGGGTCCCGGAAAGTCGACGGAGTGGCGTTCGCAAAGAGGTATGGGACATGCTCGAACTTGGGGTGATTGAGCCTTCCTGGAGCGAGTGGTGCAGTCCAATTGTGATAGTGGCCAAAAAGGACGGCACCAACCGCTTCTGCGTTGATTTCCGCAAGGTAAACGCTATTGCCAAGTTTGATGCGTATCCCATGCCTCGGGTCGACGAACTCCTAGATAGACTGGGGACGGCGAGGTTCATCTCCACTCTGGATCTGACGAAAGGATATTGGCAGATCCCGTTAACTCGTAGGTCTAGAGAGAAAACCGCATTTTCAACACCAGAGGGGCTGTTTCATTTTACAACCATGCCGTTTGGGTTACATGGTGCGCCTGCTGCCTTCCAGAGACTGATGGACCAGGTTTTACACCCACATCGTGAATATGCGGCAGCGTATATTGATGATGTGGTCATTTACAGCTCCACCTGGCGAGAGCATTTGGCTAGGATCACAGCCGTCCTTCAGTCTCTAAGGGCAGCCCGGCTGACAGCTAACTTGCGAAAATGTGCGTTTGCCAAAAGAGAAACACAATATTTGGGATTTGTAATGGGGAATGGCAGGGTGAAACCCGTTGTCTCCAAGGTCCAGGCCTTGGTAGACGCGGCAATCCCCAAAACCAAGACTCAAGTGCGGTCGCTACTGGGGTTAGCCGGTTATTACCGCCGCTTTATCCCCGAGTATGCCACAGTGGTTAATCCCTTAGTTGACCTCACCAAAAAGAGCGCACCAAATTTAATTAAATGGTCAGAAGAATGTCAGGGGGCGTTTAATACTGTTAAGCAGAGACTTTGCCAGGCCCCTGCTCTCATCACTCCAGACTTCACTAAGAGATTCATCCTCCACACCGATGCTTCGGATGTCGGTTTGGGTGCAGTCCTGTCTCAAATGGTAGGCGGAGTAGAACACCCTGTTTTGTACATAAGTAAAAAAATGCTCCCTCGGGAGCGCAACTACTCCGTCGTCGAAAAAGAGTGTTTGGCCATGAAATGGGCTACTCACTCTTTAAGATACTACCTGCTGGGACACTCATTTGATCTTGTCACTGACCACGCCCCACTCAAGTGGTTAAGCACAATGAAGGACAGCAATGCCCGGATAACTCGGTGGTATCTGGCATTGCAGCCCTTCATGTACCATATGGTACACCGTGCAGGGAAAGACCACCAAAATGCGGATTATTTTTCCCGGGAGGGGGGAGTAATGGGAAAGGTAGGTTTAGCCGAGTGTTCCTTCGGCTCCACTCTGAGCGGTGGGATATGTGACAGAGATCGAATGAGTCTTAGTGTTAGATCTCCCTCTCGACCTGTGAGGGCACGGTATACGAGGAACAGAGTACCCTTAATGAAATGGCACGACAATTTATTCCGTAGGGTAGATGGAAGTCGGTCAGTTCGGAAGGGGGCGGAGCCATGGCACCCGAGCTCAGTGACCCAGACGGTAAGCGGCGTGGCATCCGAGGACTGGAGGAGCGGATGCGCTCGTTAACCTCGGGGTCATGGGCGAGGGTATAAATAGGGGGCATGGCTTGAGTGATCTGTTCCTTTGCATATGGTTAAATTATATGACCAAGAAGGAGCCCGTTTGTGAAATCGACCGTGAGTGTTTTGTGTCTGTGTCCTAACACTGTGTGTCTTGTGTGTTGTTTCACTAAAGATTACTGAGCACGATCCGGAGCTGCAGCCGCAGGCCAGCGACAAACCCGGACTTCACCACTCACCTTTTCACTACTGGAACTGTCTGTTGTTTGCACCTTTTAGCACTTGAATCACGCACTGTCTTTGTGTTTGTGTTTAGTGTGGGTGTCGGAACGGGACTTTGGGGTTGCGGGTCAAACCCGTAGGATTATAACGAGAAGTGATATACGCCGCTATATCACTTCCAGCACCATTATTATTTACAGGTTTTGCCTTGAGGCTCTGGACATTTATTAATTTAAATAAACACCCTTGCACCTGTATCAAAGTTTGTCTGTGTGATTATTCTGCACTGCACTCACCTGCACGTCATTACCACTTTGCCACACAGATCAATTAAAAAAATATTCAGCAAAAAAAGGCACTTTACAGAGCGTTTAAAAAGGGACCAAAAACAAAGTACACAGAAAGAGTACTTGGAACTGCAAACACAAGTCAAAAAGGAAGTTAGAAAGGCAAAGAGAGAGATAGAAATCAATATTGCTAACGGGGCTAAAACCAATTCCAAAATGTTTTTCCACTATTACAACAGCAAGAGAACATTCAAAGAGGAGGTTAAATGTCTAAGAGACACAAATGGCAAAATCATAGATGAAGAAAAAAATAGCAAATATATGAAATTATTACTTTTCACAGGTTTTTACAAAGGAGGACACAGACAACATGCCCCACATGTCGACCTGTCCCTATCCTATGTTTCAAATGTATTTGCTTACGATTGTAAGTCGCCCTGGATAAGGGCGTCTGCTAAGAAATAAATAATAATAATAATAATATCCAATTTTAAATAACTTTAGCATAACAGAGGCAGAAGTGTTAAAGGGACTAGGAGCTCTTAAAATAAACAAATCCCCTGGGCCAGATGAGATCCTCCCAATAGTACTCAAAGAAATGAAAGAAGTTATTTACAAACCGCTAACCAAGATCATGCAACAGTCTCTTGACAAAGGGGTTGTACCGACAGACTGGAAAATAGCAAACGTAATACCGATCCACAAAAAGGGAGACAAAATCGAACCAGGTAACTACAGACCAGTAAGCCTGACTTCTATTATATGTAAACTTATGGAAACTATAATAAGATCCAAAATGGAAAATTACCTATATGGTAACAAAATCCTGGGAGACAGCCAGCATGGTTTTAGGAAAGGGAGATCATGTCTAACTAACCTACTTGACTTTTTTGAGGATGCAACATTGCTAATGGATAACTGCAAAGCATACGACATGGTCTATTTAGATTTCCAGAAAGCTTTTGACAAAGTCCCGCATAAAAGATTAATTCTCAAACTGAACGCAGAAGGGATTCAAGGAAATGCATGCACATGGATTAGGGAGTGATTAACAGGTAGAAAAGAGAAAGTACTGATTAGAGGAGTGTCACAAAGACGGCCAGAGTGGGTGGCGTCAGACCGGAAGCAGGAAGGAATTCAAACACAGACAGACGGTGATGGTGATGAGCTGAGTGCAATGGCTGCACTCAGCGTTTATTAACAAAATAAAAGGTTTCAAACAGCACAAAAACAGGACACGGCACTTGACGCCAAAATAAACAGACATACAAAACGACTAAACGACTAAACACTAAACAGACGGTGCAGGACAGACAGACGAACAAACACGGTGAGTGAAAACACGTTAACTATTACTCTTATTCTAACAATTACTACCTCCGTCTCCAATCCCGTTCTCCACTCACCGAACACCCAACCCTGACTGACTAAAAATGTGCCTATTTATACTGTTGTGCTGGGATTCAATTACTAATTAATTATTCACTTGAATCCCAGCACGTGAATTAATTCTGTGCAACCCCATGCTCACATATTACATTTAACCAGCACGTGAAGTGATTTGTGCCCTCCTCGTGCCTACATACAAATCTACACTTTTTAAAAATACGTGAAACACAGACCCGTTTATATCCCGTGTACCAATCTATACACCAACATTAACATACGCACGCATACATACACAAAACACACAAATGCACACAGGGGCAGGGCACTTTGCCACAAGGAGAAACCTCAAAATGGAGTGAGGTAACCAGTGGAGTACCACAGGGATCAGTATTAGGTCCTCTGCTATACCTAATCTACATTAATGATTTAGATTCTGGTATAGTAAGCAAACTCATTAAATTTGCAGACGACACAAAAATAGGAGTAGTGGCAAACACTGTTGAAGCAGCAAAGGTCATTCAAAATGATCTAGACAGCATTCAGAATTGGGCAGACACATGGCAAATGACATTTAATAGAGAAAAGTGTAAAGTATTGCACGTGGGCAATAAAAATGTGCATTATAAATATCATATGGGAGATAGTGAAATTGAAGAAGGAAACTATGAAAAAGACCTAGGAGTTTATGTTGACTCAGAAATGTCTTCATCTAGACAATGTGGGGAAGCTATAAAAAAGGCTAACAAGATGCTTGGATATATTGTGAGAAGTGTTGAATTTAAATCAAGGGAAGTAATGTTAAAACTTTACAATGCATTAGTAAGACCTCACCTAGTATATTGTGTTCAGTTGTGGTCACCTCGTTACAAAAAGGATATTGCTGCTCTAGAAAGAGTGCAAAGAAGAGCAACCAGAATTATCCCAGGTTTAAAAGGCATGTCGTATGCAGACAGGCTAAAAGAATTGAATCTATTCAGTCTTGAACAAAGAAGACTACGCGGCGATCTGATTCAAACATTCAAAATCCAAAAAGGTATAGACAATGTCAACCCAGGGGACTTCTTTGACTTGAAAAAAGAAAAAAGGACCAGGGGTCATAAATGGAGATTAGATAAAGGGGCATTCAGAACAGAAAATAGGAGGCACTTTTTTACACAGAGAATTGTGAGGGTCTGGAACCAACTCCCCAGTAATGTTGTTGAAGCTGACACCCTGGGATCCTTCAAGAAGCTGCTTGATGAGATTCTGGGATCAATATGCTACTAACAACCAAACGAGCAAGATGGGCTGAATGGCCTCCTCTCTTTTGTAAACTTTCTTATGTTCTTATGTTCTTATGTTCATACAACTTAGATTCCGATGTGGGAAGTAGAAACAGTACTTTATCACCTGGCCGAAAAGTCAGAATACGTGCTTGTTTTGTACTGTTGCTCCTGGCGATGCTGAGCTAGTTTTAAGTTCTCCTGTGCCAAACGACCAACCAATGCTAGGTGGTCTCTTAACATAATCACATATTTGACTATGTTTTTAGAAATTTTTGTTTGCTCCTCCCACCCTTCTTTCACACGATCAAGGATACCTTGTGGTTGCCTCCCATACAGCAGCTCAAAGGGAGAAAACCCGATTGAAACCCTGAGGCACCTCTCTCACTGCAAACATTATCTAAGGGAGGAGCTTAGCCCAATGTTTTTGCTCTTGGTTAACAAACCGCTTCAGCATCTGTTTCAAGGTCTGATTAAAACGTTTCACCAAACCGTCCATCTGCGGGTGATAAACGGCGGTTCGGATCAACTTAATTTGCAACAATTTGTATAATTCTTTCAAACATTGTGACATGAAGTTTGTTCCGTGATCAGTGAGGATTTCTTTTGGAATCCCTACTCTCGATATAACTCTTGCCTATATCTGGTCGCGTTGTCCACCACTACCAAATGTGCATATATCCAGAGTCAGACTGGCTCAATGGACCCACTATGTCCATAGCAATGCGCTCAACGGGAACTGAGATTAGCGGCAGTGGGACCAGCGTGGCCCGGTGAACCCGCCCTGGCGCTACTTGCTGGCATTCCGGGCATTCCGTTACATATCGTGCCACCTCACCAAAAACTCCCAACCAATAAAAGTGAGCCAATATTTGTTCCTAACTCTTATCGATACCTAAATGGCCCGAACAGGGGACATCGTGAGCCAACCGCAGGATCTCATGTCAAAAAGACTGGGGAATGAGTAGTTGTGTTACAATCTGGCTTGTGCTCGTGGCTTGGGATACTCTATATAGTAAGTGCCCAACAATAATGTGGTGGGGATATGTAAGTGGCCGGCTATCCTCTACATCCTTCCCCTCGATAGACTGAACCTGCCCCTAGATGTGTGCCAGCGAAGGATTGTTCTTTTGCTCCAATGCTAGGTCCACATCTTGGTCCCAGAATTTCGGGACATCGCGCGGAGCTAAAGTAGCTTCAGCACTGGGGGCCTCAGTAACCTGCCCCCGCAGGTCACACTGGGTACCAACCCCCTCTCCCTTACATTTGACTGATCCTGAGGCTTCCCCCACCAAACCCTAGCCTTGTTTCTTTAACATTCCTTCCCATTTTTCAACCCTTCGCTCTCTTTTTGTTTTTTTGGGCGAAATCGAGAATGGAACAAATCAGTGTGTAGCGGAAAAATATTCCCAATAGTTTCCTCCCACTGCTCCCATGGTCTTACCGGAGACTGGCTTTACCGTTTTATTAATCATGCTGTCAAAATGCGGCCAGTCTAGACCTAAAATAACTGGTATAGCAGTTTCTCTGCCACGGCCACGATTACGCAGCGGTTATGACATCCAACTGTCAAATCTAATTTAGTGAGGGGGTAGTCCTTGTTATCCCCATGAATACAGGAAATGACCACGACCCCTCGTGACCACCAAGGTACCCCCTTCAATAGAACTTGTCTAAGCACATCCTGAATCCACTAATGCGTGGGTGCTCACCTCACCAACCCGTACATTAACAATACAAGGCACCTCCCAATCATTACCCCTGGACTTACCTGGTGCTGTCAGAACATAATGGGAGGTCACCCCACACTCCATGGCCGCCGGACAATTCCGTGCCAGATGGCTGACCTCCTGGCACCGGTAACAAGTGGGGCGAAAGGGTGCCCACGGAGCCTGCGTGTCCCGTCGCTGGTTTGGCAGCTGGGAGGGGTACTCTGCTCTTACCCCGCTGGGGGTTGCCCTCGCTCTCCATTGTGTTGGAGGGAGGCCTACCATGAGATGATATTGCAGTGCTGGTCTGTGGGTAGTGGGGGTGAAGCGTGGTGGTGGTGGTGCCGTCGCTTGCGGTTTATTGGAGCCAAGAGCAGGTAGGGCAACCACTGGAGTGGCAGGTAGAGCGTCCTTGAACCCTTCAGCCAATCTGACCACCGCTTCCAGCGTGGTGGGACGGTGGTGACTGACCCAGTTCAGTGTGTCTGGCCCCAGCACCTTCACAAATTGCTTGATGGCAATGAGCTCGGTTACCTTCTCCGCACTATTGGTGCCAGGGCAGAGCCACCTGGTCACTTGGTCCATCAGCCGTTGCACCACCACACAGGGTCGCAGTCCTGAGGGTATTCCCGGAACCGGCAATGGTGGGTTTCTTCCATAATGTCTCACACTTCATTTGTTAAGGCTTGGTAGGCTGCCTGGGCCTCCTCAATCAAATTAGCCCCCAACTGGGTAGTCCACCAATCCAGAGGCCACTGCACTGCCATTGCCTGCCTCTCAAAGGCTACCAAATAGGCCTTGGGATCATCCTCCAGCGACATTTTTACCACCCTTATCTTCGGTAAGGGTGCCGTCGGTTCAGTCGCCGGTCGGCCCGATTGGCTTCCAGGAACGTGGCGTGCATCCGCTCCATCATGGTCGCCATTCCCTCCTGGTGTCTTTGCTCCTGTGCCTCCAATATCACTCCCAACGCAGCAGCGTCCATCCCGGATCCCACCTCCAACTGTGACAGGTTGTGAACGGTGTAGTGCAAAAAATGTACATTGTCCAAACAGAATTCTCCCTGAAATAATCCTTCTTTTATTTTCACAACACAAATACCAAAAAATACTATGAATCAAAAATAATAATCCACCCCTCTACCAGCGATCGTATCTGGTAAAACAGAAAGGGTCCAGTCTCTGGAAAATAAACAAAAACGACACTCCTCAACCACAATCCTCCGTTCACCAAAATGTGCTCTTCTCCTCCGGGGTTTGTCGTGCGTGTGCTGTGCTGTGCTGTGAGGGCGTGCTCTGGGGTTCGTGCTGGCTCTGTAGCTACAGCCTCCTGTCTGGCTCCTCTGCAGAATACACAAAACAAAACACGTAACAAAACAAAACACAACAGCTCCGGCTGGTCATTCAACCTCTCAGCACAAGGGGAGGTACTGACATAGCTGCTTCCCCTTTCTACCCAGCAAACTCCTCCCTGCAATCAACGCGTTGCCATGGTTTCTCCAATAGAGGGCTGCCCCGCAGCTGACTACAATGGAGTCGTCCTGAGTACTTGCAACTATGCACCCCTCCTAATATGGTTACCATCTGGTTTCCACCTACCATCAAGGTGGCAAATCTAGGAGGCAGCATACCATCCCCCTTACACAGCGCCCTTTCTGGTTGGGAAGGAGATTTACAGCATTGACCCTTTCTCTCTTTATCACAGATAATTATTTTTTATTCTTTTTTTATTTTTTTTGCATTTAATACCATTACTAGATCAAACGTATGGAAGCACAAACAATATTAAACAACACGACTACCATTTAATGAGAGAATTCAAATTTCTATGATTAGTTATACATGCTTTCAACAGTGGTAAAAATAATTGGGTAAACTGCAATAAACAATAATTCTGAACACGTGAATTTGTGCAGTTTATAGATCAATTTTAAATATACTAACCTAGTGTATATGTAAAAATATAAATGTAATAAAGATACCAGATGGCTAAAAGGTGTGTGTAGGGGTTAAATTCTTAAACTATTAAACTAATTACGCTTCATATTTTTTTAAAAAATAAGGTTGCTCCTTGTGTAGTAAAATAAAGCCTCCTATATCATATATGTTACTATGAATATTCAACAGGATCACTACTGAGTATTCCTATGGTTGCTATCTAAAGCTACAAAATATGCAAGAAAGGGACTGATTCACATTGCTAAGAGTACTTCAATTTCAATTAGTTTGGTAATATTTAGCACATTAATATAACTGTTCTTCATAAAAAAAAGAATAACTTTTTACCCATTAAAAATAACTCTACAACTGAGAGCGACAGTCTTCAGCAAAAAGAATATCCACAGACAAGTACAGTCGAGGTTACAGATCCCGAAAAAGCTGAAGAGCTTCAACAGCGTAATGGCTACAATGTTGGCACGTTCACTGACAGAAAAGTGTCAGCTGAAAGCATAGACTAGCTGTTACAACTGGGCCTCCAAAACATCCTAAATGACACTAAGAAGTGTGGCTTTGAAACTTCTGTGCTTAAATCAGTACAACAAAATGGTGAGCACTGCGAACGTGACTGGCTGGTTTGGAGTAGCAGTAAGCAAGGCTTTATACTGTTTTCTTTGTCAACTCTGCCATCAACATGCAGTTTGATAAGGACATTCTTTCTAGGGCAGCTAGATGGAGGGAAATCCTAAAGATGATCATAGATGTTGTCCTTTTCTTGGGAGAAAAAGTTTTAGCCTTTCATGGATCACCTCAAAGGATTGGTGCGCCAGATAATGGGAATTTTCTTGGCCTCATTGAAAATTCCAGTTATGATCCAGTTCTACAAGAACATGTGGAAAGGGTTGCAGAATATCAGCAAGCAGGTAATCGTCTTCAAGCCCACTACCTTTCAGGAGATTCACAGAAGGAATTTATAGCAGTCTGTGCTCAACATGTGCATAACACAATTTTAGAGGAAAGACTTGCGCTAAGTACTTTGGTATCGTAGTGGATGCAACACCTGATTCTTCACATCAAGAGCAGACAGCTTATACTGAGGTATCTCTCCATGCCATCAGAAACAAGTACTGTCTATAATGTAAAATAACAGTTTCTCAAATTTATTGATTGCAACAAGAAGACTGGGGTTTATATTGCAAATCTGATATTTGATTGTTTAGCTGATAATAAAATACCAATCAAGGATTGCAGAGCACAGGCATATGACAATGTGTCCAATATGGCTGGTGAATATAATGGTGCTCAAGCTCTGATACTGAAAGTTAATCCGCTGGCTAAATTCTCACCATGTGCTTGTCATAGCCTCAAACTTTATGGAGCACAGGCAGCTGAAAGTTGACTGCATTGACTGCACACAAGTCCCCATTGACTGCATCTCTGCTCCACCTAGAGGCAGCAGTGTGGAGTAGTGGTTAGGGCTCTGGATTCTTGACCGGAGGGTTGTGGGTTCAATCCCAGTTGGGGGACACTGCTGCTGTATCCTTGAGCAAGGTACTTTACCTAGATTGATCCAGTAAAAACCCAACTGTATAAACGGGTAATTGTATGTAAAAATAATGTGATATCTTGTAACAATTGTAAGTCTCCCTGGATAAGGGTGTCGGCTAAGAAATAAATAATAATAATAACAGAGGCTTTAAACGACAAGCCTGGGAGTTTAAAAAGATTAATCAAATATGAGAAATTTTAGCCAATCACAGCAGTGCCTCACACGATATAGGCTGTGGGACAAAGAGCGAATGAATCTGAATCAACAATCTCCCTCTCGACCTGTGAGAGCACTGTACAGCAGGAATGGCGTGCCCCGTACAGAATGTTTCGGCAGTTCATTCCGGGGGCAGTCGGAAGCTGGCCATTCAGGAAAGGGATGGCGTCACGTACCAGGAGTCCCCGCCCTAGTACGGTAAGCAAATTTTCATTCATGAATTGGAGGAGATGTGATTGAACTAGCTATTGGATGGGGCGGGGCTGAGGGTACTTTAGGGGGACGTGACTCCATAATCAGTTCCTTTGTTGTGGTTGATGGGAGGAAACGAGGACTGTTTGGAAGGAGAGTTAAGTGTTTTGTTTGTTTTGCAATCACGTGCGTTTTGTCTTTGTCAGACTGATTAGGCACAGAGGCCAGCGACACCCGGACTTCACCGCACCTGCACTTAACCGGCATCACTGTATCCAGCACCGCACCTGCACCCGAGCATGCACTGTCCGGAGACGTGTTTGTGTTGTGTTTGTGTTTTGGGATTATTATTTCGGGACTGCAACGCCTTGTTTTGGCGCTGGCAATACCCATTGCTGGGTAGAGCCAGCTTTATTATTTATTTCCTGTTCAAGAAATAAAAAGGAACTTGAACCGTGAGCACCTGCATCACCCATTCACTACGCACTGCAACCCACACGTTCACAGGCTGTTAATGCTTACATTTGCATATGCTGGTTACCCATAATTCTCTAGATCCTGCTTTCTCTCACCTTAACTACATACATACACATCTATCTATCTATTTATCTATCTATCAATCTAACTATATATATATATATATATATATATATATATATATATATATATATATGTATATATATATGGATTTTAAAATCAGTTCCAACAATGACTGTGTTAATAAAAGAAAAAATATCCATGGTCCTGGAAGTGAAACAGAATATTAATTATTAAACACATAATCTGAATTATTAAACAAGTAATCTATAAATGTCTGTTTTATTTTTGTATAATAAATGGCTGTGCTTTCAGCTTGCTGAGCACACCACTACAGTTTTGTACTTATAAAAATGTGAATACAAAATACCAAAACCGGGACGATTTAACAAGTTTACTGTTTCTGAACGGGACAAAAAATGAAACCTGAAAACAATCCCAGTTTTCCCCCCGGGACGTTGGTAACCAAAGTAAAAGGCACGAGAAACCAGTGAATTCGTTTGCTGTCTTTTTTTTTTTTTTTTTTTTTTTGGTGACTGAAATGAGGAAGTACACTTTTAGTTTCGATATTAATCACAAGTTGTTTACCATGCCAGTCACACTGGAGCAAAATAAGAACTTGACAAACACGACCGTGTTTTTACCGATTTGAGGAGCGGTGAGACAGTTCGGCTTCTCTAAAGGTAAGTAGGACATTTGAGCACGCTGTTTTGTTCAAGGAATGGTGTAGAATGTGAACATGTGGTTCAGAGCAGACACAAACTGACAGGCTGGATGTTTTTTTTTTTTTTTTTTTTTTTTAACACGGCAACTGCGACAGGATCAGTTTTACTGTAGTTATGGTCACGTACTCTGCATTTTATAATGGCGCTAAACTAAACACACCATTTCTAAAGATTTTTACTAATTATGTAACAGCGACAATCACACCTTTTTGTGTTATTGTTTTTTATATATCAAATGCTAAATAGGTTTTATGCTTCATGATATTATTTTATACATTTGCTTCTGTTTAATAAATTGTTTTATAATTGTGTTTACCTTTGATTAAAACCAGAAAGTGTATCCAAAACAAATGTTAGAAAAAAATAAATAGAATGTAGTTAAGTTGCAATCATCCAATTGGAATATTTCCTGCCTGTAGTGTCATTTGTTGCTAGGGAACAGTGATCTGACTAGGTTCGTGCTGACAAGAAAGATAAGTAAAACACACACACACACACACACACACACACACACGCAGATGAATCTTGATTAGAAAGTTCTTAACTCTTCGTTGTCAATAATATGTTGTGTACAACGGCACTTTTAACCATTTTCTAATTCAAATATTGTGTATGTATTCGAACAGACGAGATCTTTAGTAACCAAAAGCGCTAGGTGGGGTTAGGCCCTGGCAGAGGTGAAAATCGTTTTGAAAATTGGTGCTGAACTGTTTTGAAAGAGGGTTTCTGGACGTCGAAATTTCCCAACGACCCGAGATAGAATTTCTATAGGCACTGTATATATATATATATATATATATATATATATATATATATATATATATGAAAAATACAAAATTGAAAGATCATAATTGGATAAGTCTCCACCCCCCTGAGTTAATACTTGGTGGAAGCACCTTTGGCAGAAATTACAGCTGTGAGTCTGTTGGGATAGGTCTCTACCAACTTTGCACATTTTCTAATTCAAATATTGTGTATGTATTTGAACAGACAAGATCTTTATATTTGACCACTGTTCAAGCTCTGTCAAGTTCCTTAGAGAGCGTTGATGGACAGCAATCTTCAAGTCATGCTACAAATTTTCAGTTGGATTTAGGGTGGGGCTCTGACTGGGCTACTCAAGGACATTTAACTTTTTGTTCCTTAGCCACTCCAGTGTAGCTTTGGCTGTGTTCTTTGGGTCGTTGTCATGCTGAAAGGTGAACTTCCGTCCCAGTTTCAGCTTTCTTGCTGAGGGCAGCAGGTTTTCCTCAAGGACTTTTCTGTAAGAACATTTGACAACAGAACAAGAAAGTTTACAAACGAGAGGAGGCCATTCAGCCCATCTTGCTCGTTTGGTTGTTAGTAGCTTATTGATCCCAGAATCTCATCAAGCAGCTTCTTGAAGGATCCCAGGGTGTCAGCTTCAACAACATTACTGGGGAGTTGGTTCCAGATCCTCACAATTCTCTGTGGAGGAAGTTAGAAAGTCCAAGAGAGAAACAGAAATCAATATTGCTCAGGGGGCTAAAACCAATTCCAAACTGTTTTTACAATATTATAACAGCAAGAGAACATTCAAAGAGGAGGTTAAATGTCTAAGAGACAAAAATGGCAAAATCATAGATGAAGAAAAAAAAATAGCAAATATATTAAGTGATTACTTTTCACAGGTTTTACAAAGGAGGACACGGACAACATGCCCCACATGTCGACCTGTTCCTATCCAATTTTAAATAACTTTAGCATAACAGAGGCAGAAGTGTTAAAGGGACTAGGAGCTCTTAAAATAAACAAGTCCCCTGGGCTGGATGAGATCCTCCCAATAGTACTCAAGGAAATGAAAGAAGTTATTTGCAAACCGCTAACCAAGATCATGCAACAGTCACTTGATACAGGGGTTGTACCGACAGACAGGAAAATTGCAAACG
Organism: Acipenser ruthenus; assembly: GCF_902713425.1. Classification (NCBI taxonomy): domain Eukaryota; kingdom Metazoa; phylum Chordata; class Actinopteri; order Acipenseriformes; family Acipenseridae; genus Acipenser; species Acipenser ruthenus. Next base: position 5,366,692 of record NC_081238.1, read on the forward strand.
TAATACTGATCCACAAAAAGGGAGACAAAACCGAACCAGGTAACTACAGACCAATAAGCCTAACTTTTATTTTATGTAAACTTATGGAAACTATAATAAGATCCAAAATGGAAAATTACCTATATGGTAACAATATCCTGGGAGACAGCCAGCATGGTTTTAGGAAAGGGAGATCATGTCTAACTAACCTACTTGACTTTTTGAGGATACAACATTGCTAATGGATAATTGCAAAGCATACGACATGGTCTATTTAGATTTCCAGAAAGCTTTTGACAAAGTCCCGCATAAAAGATTAATTCTCAAACTGAACGCAGTAGGGATTCAAGGAATTGCATGCACATGGATTAGGGAGTGGTTAACAGGTAGAAAAGAGAAAGTACTGATTAGAGGAGAAACCTCAAAATGGAGTGAGGTAACCAGTGGTGTACCACAGGGATCAGTATTAGGTCCTCTGCTATTCCTAATCTACATTAATGATTTAGATTCTGGTATAGTAAGCAAACTCGTTAAATTTGCAGACGACACAAAAATAGGAGTAGTGGAAAACACTGTTGCAGCAGAAAAGGTCATTCAAAATGATCTAGACAGCATTCAGAACTGGGCGGACACATGGCAAATGACATTTAATAGAGAAAAGTGTAAAGTATTGCATGCAGGCAATAAAAATGTGCATTATAAATATCATATGGGAGATAGTGAAATTGAAGAAGGGAACTATGAAAAAGACCTAGGAGTTTATGTTAACTCAGAAATGTCTTCATCTAGACAATGTGGGGAAGCTATTAAAAAGGCCAACAAGATGCTCGGATATATTGTGAGAAGTGTTGAATTTAAATCAAGGGAAGTAATGTTAAAACTTTACAATGCATTAGTAAGACCTCACCTAGAATATTGTGTTCAGTTGTGGTCACCTCGTTACAAAAAGGATATTGCTCCTGTAGAAAGAGTGCAAAGAAGAGCAACCAGAATTATCCCAGGTTTAAAAGGCATGTCGTATGCAGACAGGCTAAAATAATTGAATCTATTCAGTCTTGAACAAAGAAGACTATGCGGCGATCTGATTCAAACATTCAAAATCCTAAAAGGTATAGACAATGTCAACCCAGGGGACTTCTTTGACCTGAAAAAAGAAACAAGGACCAGGGGTCACAAATGGAGATTAGATAAAGGGGCATTTAGAACAGAAAATAGGAGGCACTTTTTACACAGAGAATTGTGAGGGTCTGGCACCAACTCCCCAGTAATGTTGTTGAAGCTGACACCCTGGGATCCTTCAAGAAGCTGCTTGATGAGATTCTGGGATCAATACGCTACTAACAACCAAACGAGCAAGATGGGCTGAATGGCCTCCTCTCGTTTGTAAACTTTCTTATGTTCTTATGTTCTTATCACTTCGCCAGACTGAAGGCCAGGAAGGTGCACCTTTAACTCACACATTCAGGGTGAGACTTCAGGGAGATCACAAAACTGGTCAGTTACTTGTTTTATTTCCTCTCTTTAGTTATTTACAAAGTCTGAAATATTGAAGGGTTAAGAAGTATTTGTTTTCAGATATTCAATATTGAAGATTTACTGTTGCAGGTCTCAGTATACTGATCCCCTTGCTCAGTGAAAGCATTTTGCAATATTTTCTTATTCTTGAATTGTTGAATAAGTTTCCATGTCAGCTTTCTTATTATTTATTGGTACTATGTTGAAGGGTGTACCCTGGAAAGAAGGGTGAGGTTGTGTTACTGAAGCTTTTTTGATTTTGATTAAACCAACTTATTGGTCACAAAAGTGCATGTTTTACTGGATATGAATCCCCATTTTACTGAAGGAGTACCCCAGCAATACCACTTAAAACAAATAGGTGTAACTATAAAGTTTGTGTAATGCTAAGCAATATTGTTATGAATTATGACATGATGTACCGTACTGTCAATCAACATGCTTCAATTCTCAGTCTGAGAGTAATGCAGTGCTTGAAGAAATTCTGTGACTTTGTGTTGTGGTTTTGTATCCGTTAGCAAAAAGTGTATGGGGCAGGGCTGGGCCTTCTGTATGGGGGACCCACATACCAATCCTTCCCTGGTGCCCATGGCAGCTCTCGGCCGCCCTGGGGTTTTGTCACGTTTTCACTTTTCACGTTCTCTTTTATTATATTATTTGCTCTGCACACACTCTTAACTCAGGGGAGACGTTAAGGAGGACAGAGATGTTTAAAACTCCTAGTGGTTTATGTTCGAGCACTGGACGAGCGGTGTGTCCTTAAAACCTTTTTATTTAATCAAGAAAATCACTCAGACTCATTTATTCAAAGTTTTACGAATCAGAGCAACATCAGCGCTCCTTCGTTTTATTAAAATGCCTTTAATATTGGTTTAGTAGTTTGCGCATTCTACCAAAACCCGAAAACATGTAACAATAATTAGCAATCCTAAGTTTATTACAAGCTCAGCATTTAATACTTCAATAACATAATACAATTATATGTATTCAGTGCAGCCCTCAGGCTGGATAAGCACAAAGCCTACAAGCACCCACTGCTATGTTTTAGCACATTCAATATAACACTCTCAATACTAAAACATAGTTTCAAAACCTCATAGCAATATAACCAATAAATGCGAGATACAATAATACCATTAATTTGCTTACCTCCTATTATAAGGAAGAGTAGCGTGAACAAAAGAGAAGGACTGTCCTGTAGAGATCTGCAAAGGATGGACCACGTAGCTCTGCCAAGCTTGATTGTGGTGGTCTCAGTGTGATCGGCCCAGGGTTTTTATACAATTTTCGTCCCATTGAAAGCAATGGGAAGCCCCAATTAGATCCAATCATCAATCTATATTGACAGTCCTTATCTCTTGGCAAACAGTAATCTCTAAAGAATTCAACCAACTCTTCAGACTCAATTAGAGTCATATGCCAACAAATCAACACTAGCCAATGTTCTCATCCACTCATTCTTGGCTCCCCTCCTTCATCTGAAAAGTTAGATGAAGCAGAGTTCACAAAATCCCTGCTACCTTGATTCACTACTTAATATGGGTGCATTATAAAAAGGAGTGGTGTTTAAATATATGAAGCACCAATAATTGTGTGTATTATAAAAAGAGTGGTGTTTGAATATATGCAACACCAATAGTTATATCATAATATAGCAGTTATAGTTATAATGATTATAATTGATTACATGAACTTGGCTTTCAAAAATATAGTCCCTCATGTCATCTCACTCTCAAATTAGTTTCATTCTTTCCTTACAGGTGTGTGTTTAGCAGGTATTATAGGGAACTTCCATCTTATATCTTTTTAGTGTAGAGTTTTCTCCTTATGGAAAACTATTTTACTGAGCTGTTAAGCTGTAATGTTTTTCTCCTATGGGCCCCTGGTAGCTTGAACTCAATTGACACTCAGATGACCCTGTATTTTTCAGCTATACACATACTGGCTAAAACCAGCTTGCTGGAGACACCTCTTTTCTTGCCAAGTTTAATAGTGATTAATGTTCCCTAGAACTTTCTTTACACCTGTATCTTACGTGCTTGTTCTGCCCGGCAACTAACTATCTTAGGTGCTAAGACCATCCGTTCTAACTCCCTATTTTTGCAGTCCGGCCCCTGATACTATAAGCCTTCTGATAAAAAAATTCCGGCTTCTTCCCACCAAAGGGCCTTCCATCGGCTAATACAAATCTTCTCCAAGGGCAGGCTGATAGAGAGTTCAAGAAGACAGGTCACATAGAGTTTACTCTCCTAAAATCTCCTGCTTTTATTCTTCATTATTTATTCAATCCTTTTATTTTGTATGTTTACCACAACATCTTTTTATGCTGCATTATCTTTTTAACTCAGAGCCAAGCTAAGTATTTTACTCCTCATAGCGTATGGCTGCTAACCTTATTACTCCCTGCTAGCAGCAGTATATCCGCAATATTACAATAGGATTTTATTCAATTTTTCTGCTCTCTATTTGTGGTGTATCTTCTGACAATGCTTATTTTTCTTCAGTTATAGTCTGCTTTTTACTCTAGGTTGTTCTTACTCACCTACTTATTTTAAAACTGAATTACAAGCAGAAACCTACTCAGAGCGAGGTCTTTTAATCCTTTTCTGTTTTTCTCTTTCCCTTAAGAATACTCCTAACTCCTTTTCCCTTTATATTCAGAAGTTATAATTCTTGAATGTAAGCACACAGTAATTCTTTTCATTGAATTAGGACTCAGTTTTTAACTATGCTCATCTTGATAGAAAACAGCTTCAGGTATGCTATCATATTAAGCAAAGTGAATCATATGATCTTATACATAAAAATTGTTCATAGTATCTCATACTAACAATAATTATCACTACCTATGATTATATGTTCCCACAACAATCTATACTATTTAAAGCAAACATTTTAACATGTATTTATTAGTATAGCATTATTCTGTATTTAAGCTGAAAAGTGTTAAAAATTCCAGCCCTCAATTCTGGAGCTGTGCCTATCTTGATAAGAGACTGCTCAAGGCCGGCCAGTGTATCAAGTTGTACCAGATTCTGTTATACGGTCTTACAGAGAGAGCACTTTACAGTATTCGTTACAGACTAAAGATTATTCAAACATTACAAATGGTTACAACACATATCATCTCATTAATACATTTCATTTTTAAATCATCCAGTCCATGTCCAATGTTTCAGCTCGTTCCCAGCAGGACTCCACTTCTGTCTTGGGTTCAGCTCGGGTCGGCTCTGCAAACACCACAATAACTATTTTGCTCTACATTATTAGTGGGCAGACTTAATACAACTGAATCTGAATCAATCGAGGAGCCGTGAACTCTAGCCACTGAAATTCTCCATGCAAAGGAATCCAATTTCTTACTACACATAATAACTGGTTCGGGGTCACCCGTGACAGTTTCCATGTGAAAATGGGCATGGATTTCCCATGTTTTATGTCATGCTCACGAGTAAATGAGATTTGTCCTATAACTCTCTGTGGCTGTTATTTCCAGCCACAAACCTGATCCTCTGAAGCTGTTCTTCCAAACATGCATGCGCATCGCCACTTCACATGTAAATAACCACACATTGAAACTCCCCTGTGAAACTCCCCATTGACTGCATCTCTGCTCCACCTAGAGGCTTTAAACGACAAGCCTGGGAGTTTTATAAAATTCATCAAATATGAGAAATTTTACTAAATCACAGCAGTGCCTCATGCGATTTAGGCTGTTAATGTTGACATTTGCATGTGTTGGTTACCCATAATTCTCTAGACACTGCTTTTTCTCACTTTAACTACATACATACACACACATCTGTCTATCTATCTATCTATCTATCTATCTATCTTTCTATCTATCTAACCATATATATATATATATATATATATATATATATATATATATATATATATATATATATATATATGTTTATATGCATTTTAAAATCAGATACAAAAATGACTCTATTAATAAAAGAAAAAAATATCCATGGTCCGGGAAGTGAAACAGAATATTAATTATTAAACACATGATCTGAATTATTAAACAAGTAATCATAAATGTCTGTTTTATTTTTGTATAATAAATGGCTGTGCTTTCAGCTTGCTGAGCACACCACTACAGTTTAGTACTTATAAAAATGTGAATACAAAATACGAAAACCGGGACGATTTAACAAGTTTACTGTTTCTGAACGGGACAAAGAATGAAGTCTAAAAACAATCCCAGTTTTCCCCCCGGGACGTTGGTAACCAAAGTAAAAGGCACGAGAAACCAGTGAATTCGTTTGCTGTCTTTTTTTTTTTTTTTTTTTTTGGTGACTGAAATGAGCAAGTACACTTTTAGTTTCGATATTAATCACAAGTTGTTTACCATGCCAGTCACACTGGAGCAAAATAAGAACTTGACAAACACGACCGTGTTTTTACCGATTTGATGAGCGGTGAGACAGTTCGGCTTCTCTAAAGGTAAGTAGGACATTTGAGCACGCTGTTTTGTTCAAGGAATGGTGTAGAATGTGAACATGTGGTTCAGAGCAGACACAAACTGACAGGCTGGATGTTTTTTTTTTTTTTTTTTTTTTAACACGGCAACTGCGACAGGATCAGTTTTACTGTAGTTATGGTCACGTACTCTGCATTTTATAATGGCGCTAAACTAAACACACCATTTCTAAAGATTTTTACTAGTTATGTAACAGCGACAATCACACCTTTTTGTGTTATTGTTTTTTATATATCAATGCTAAATAGGTTTTATGCTTCATGATATTATTTTATACATTTGCTTCTGTTTAATAAATTGTTTTATAATTGTGTTTACCTTTGATTAAAACCAGAAAGTGTATCCAAAACAAATGTTAGAAAAAAATAAATAGAATTGTAGTTAAGTTGCAATCATCCAATTGGAATATTTCCTGCCTGTAGTGTCATTTGTTGCTAGGGAACAGTGATCTGACTAGGTTCGTGCTGACAAGAAAGATAAGTAAAACACACACACACACACACACACACACACACACGCAGATGAATCTTGACTAGAAAGTTCTTAACTCTTCGTTGTCAATAATATGTTGTGTACAACGGCACTTTTAACCATTTTCTAATTCAAATATTGTGTATGTATTCGAACAGACGAGATCTTTAGTAACCAAAAGCGCTAGGTGGGGTTAGGCCCTGGCAGAGGTGAAAATCGTTTTGAAAATTGGTGCTGAACTGTTTTGAAAGAGGGTTTGTGGACGTCGAAATTTCCCAACGACCCGAGATAGAATTTCTATAGGCACTGTATATATTGTAGCGCGCACGGGGAAGGCAGCAATAGGGCTGGTATATATATATATATATATATATATATATATATATATATATATATATATATGAAAAATACAAAATTGAAAGATCATAATTGGATAAGTCTCCACCCCCCTGAGTTAATACTTGTTGGAAGCACCTTTGGCAGAAATTACAGCTGTGAGTCTGTTGGGATAGGTCTCCACCAACTTTGCACATTTTCTAATTCAAATATTGTGTATGTATTCGAACAGACAAGATCTTTATATTTGACCACTGTTCAAGCTCTGTCAAGTTCCTTAGAGAGTGTTGATGGACAGCAATCTTCAAGTCATGCCACAAATTTTCAATTGGATTTAGGGCGGGGCTCTGACTGGGCCACTCAAGGACATTTACCTTTTTTGTTTCTTAGCCACTCAGTGTAGATTTGGCTTTGTGCTTTGGGTCGTTGTCATGCTGAATGGTGAACTTCCGTCCCAGTTTCAGCTTTCTTGCAGAGGGCAGCAGGTTTTCCTCAAGGACTTCTCTGTACTTTGCTCCATTCATTTTCCCTTCTATCCTGACAAGTACCCCAGTCCCTGCCAATGAGAAACATCCCCATAACATGATGCTGCCACCACCATGCTTCACAGTAGGGATGGTGTTCTTTGGGTGATGCACTGTGTTGGGTTTGCGCCAAACAACGCTTTGTATTTAGGCCAAAAAGTTAAATTTTAGCTTCGTCAGACCACAAAACTTTTTGCCACATGGCTACAGAATCTCCTGAGTGTTTTTTTGCAAACTTCAAACGGGATTCAAGGTGGTCTTTCATGAGTAAAATACAGGCCAAATTTGTGGAGTGCTTGGGATATTGTTGTCACATGCACACTTTGACCAGTCTTGGTCATAAAAGTCTGTAGCTCTTGCAAAGTTGTCATTGGCCTCTTGGTAGCCTCCCTGATCAGTCTCGTTCTTGCTCGGTCATCCAGTTTGGAGGGACGGACTCATCTAGGCAGGGTCTTGGTGGTGCCATATACCTTCCACTTCTTAATAATCGTCTTGACCATGCTCCAAGGGAAATTCAAGGCCTTTGATATTTTTTTATACCCATCCACTGATCTGTGCCTTTCAACAACTTTGTCTCGGAGTTCTTTTGAAAGCACCTTTGTGCTCATGATTGAGTCTTTGCTTTGAAATGCACTACCCAGCAGAGGGAACCTACAGGAATGACTGAATTTATCCTGAAATCATGTGAATCACTACAATTTAACACAGGTGGAGGCCACTTAACTTGGTGTGTGAATTTGAAGATGATTGGTTACACCTGAGCTAATTTAGGATTGCTACTACAAGGGGGGTGGACACTTATCCAACCAAGCTATTTCAGTTTTTATTTTTAATTAATTTTCTTCAAATTTCTAGAATATTTATTTCACTTGGAAGTTTTGGGGTAGGATGTGTAGATAAATGAAAAAAAAAACTATTTTAATGTATTTTAATTCCAGGCTATAAGGCAACAAAAGGTGAACATTTTGAAAGGGGGTGTAGACTTTCTATAGGCACTGTGTGTATATATATATATATATATATATATATATATATATATATATATATTGTAACGGCCCGGCACTCACTCGGGTTCGTTGCCCCTTTAAAATCACGACCCAGCACACAGGAAATGGAGTTTTCAAGCGCAGACGCGCTATATTTTAATAAATACAAAAATAAAACAAACAGAAATAAACACCTAGCTCCTCTTGGAGCACTTACTATACAAGTTTTTCCCTCACTAACTTGCAGGACGGCTAAGCCGTTTACCTGCTAACATAAACCAAAACCTAAACACACAGGTTTCACAGCACTTACACTTTGACTGCTCGGAAGCAGAGTACCTCATCTGCCTCCTTCTACTCAGCAGCCCCGTGCAGCCAAGCTGCACGTCTCAAATACCCCGCGCCTGGCATTAATTTACAATAAATATCCGGTGCGGGTGATAATTAAACAAAACAATTAGCCAAAATAATAAAACAATTAAACAAAATGTGCATACGCACATGTTTTCTTCAGGGAGGATACTAACCCCCTCCCTGATGCGTTACAATATATATATATATATATATATATATATATATATATATATATATATATATATATATATATCGTAAAACTTAGGTTTTATTTACAATACTTGCCAGCAGACCCTGCGTGTACTTGAGTCCGCCGTTTATATTAGATCAGTGGTTCCCAACCTATGGTCCGCGGACCCTAAACAAAATTAAAAATGTCTCCTCACACCGGCAAGCCCAATTTCACAGGAAAATCATCTTCGGCAGAACGAAGCGTCTGTCGCTGTATTACACTAGTTGCAACGTGTGACGTGTTTAGCCTGGTGACTAAATCACATCACATGCTGCAACTCACCGCACGTTAGAAGGAATGGATCACTGGATGAAAACGGTCTTTGAACAGGAAATCGAGAAAGGCTAAAAAACATTTTGCATATTCTTTTTATTTAATTGATAAACACATTTAAGCACAGTTGCATGTATATATTAAATACATTTAAATCCACAGAAACGCTAGTGACATTATTTAAGTGTCACAAATTGATTTCACTAGTAGCGAATGCGCAACACCAGAAAACTGGAACAATGTAGTGCTGCCGCACTGCTGCGTGATGCACAAATAGGGTTGCCAACTCTGACTGAAGCTATTCCGGGAGATTTTTTTTTCTAACATGACATAATGTCATTAATTGTGCTGTTCAACCCGTTCACAATATCAAGCCATCATTTTATTGTGTGTGGGTGTAAGGAGTGTCACTGGTTAAAAAATTATATATAACTATATACCACCATTATGAATCTTGAATAAGAAATATTGCAAAACTAGGTTAGCTCAATAATGTATTAGTTAGCTAATGTTACTATCGATATGATAATTTTATTTCAAACCGAGATCGGATTTCTACATGTTTACCCATCTTTTTTAGTATTAGTTTGCTAGCTACAGAGCAACACCAATGAACAGCTTTAAACTTTAACCCTTCATATTTAAATACTTGTTATTTTTACCTTAAAGCTGGGTCGCCTGCGGGATGTCGTTGACCTCGGCTTCCTTCCTGTTAAATCTGTATTTCAGCCTCTTGCTGCTGTAAACAACTCTGGGTTCTTTTTTAAGAACTCATGAATGTCTGCACAGGACATATTGAAGTTCAATTGCACCTGCAGCTCTGCTTTCACAATGCAATCACTCAGTCTGTTTCTGTCCTTGCTCCACAGTTGTGCCATTAAACTGAAAACTCTCTCGCAGTAGGCATTGGATACAGGAATGGAAAGTGCGAAAGAGACCAGTTTCAACATTTGGCTGTCACCACTCTCTGGCATTTGTCTGAAAACCTCCACCCATCTCTGATCTATGTTCTGCTAATTTGAGACAATCTCTTCTCTGGATTGCTGTAAAACACAGTAGTAATCATACAGCTTGTCGATGTCAATCTCAATGCAGAGTGCTGTAACAAGAGTCTCAAAATCGGACCATTTCACATCTTTGTCAAGTGAGAGCAATGCCATTTGTTTGAAAACCGATGTTTCGAAATCATACCATTTCTCCAGGTAGTCAATGCACCGCGACAATGTCTTATCCGTTTCTTCTCTGACTTTTCTGTTGTCGATGGAGAGACGTCGCCCAAAATGACTTGGGCTGATCTTCCATAGAATTTGTCCTCTCTTCTTCTCTTTAGTTTTGAATGGAAGCCTTCCATGACAGCTGCACAGAACTGCACGGTGACATTGGTACATTCCAGTTTTTTCACAGCATTGTGCAAAAATTAAACATAATAAAGAGGAAAAGACTCGTGTTCTTCCTCACTGAATGTTTCCCACACAATCTTGACACATTCTTCTTCCCCCTCTGACAACTCCCCAAGATGGGCTGAATGGCCTCCTCTCGTTTGTAAACTTTCTTATATTCTTAAGTTCTAGAATTATTAATAAGAAGTATGCCCTCAATGCTGGCCAGCTTTGTAGCACTCGTTCAATAGCGGGCAGAAGTGACAGCCACCTTGTTGGTACGTGCCGAAGCACATCTTTGTATTCCATTTCAGCAAACTCAAAAAAGGACATAAGAGACTCTGTCTTCTTGGCCGAGGAGGAAAACTCGCTGTATACTTTGAGGACGAGTGTTTCAACGTCAAAACTCAATGCTCTCATCCCATTTTAGGCAATTGTGGATTACATGCCATTTGCACCCCACTTGTATCAGTCGGTTATTAAGCTGTTTGAGTTTCTGATATACTGACCTGTGTTTCCCAAAGTTCACAGAGGCATTGTCAACCACGTAAGAAGACACATTGTTAATGCTGAGACCATTCTCTTGTAGAATATTGGAGATCCGTGTCACAGTTGCCTCACTTGTCTCGTCATTGTCATTGTAAAAATCATGCAAGCCATGCTTAATTCACTCTGTCACAGAAAAGTAACGCACGATTAATGGGAAGAATTTCTTATTTCCCTTGTTGGAGGTGTCAGATCCAACTGAAAAAAACTGTGCACCATCCAAGTTCTTAAGCAAAAGTTCTCACACTCTCTGTTATACTGGTTGCTTTCGTCCGTCCACAAGACATTTTTCTCGCAATTTCAGTGCTGTAACTTAAAAAAAAAAAGGATGGTGAGTAAGTAGATTCAAGAAAATGCACAGAGTCCTTTTCTTCAATCAGTTGTTAGGTTTATTGAAATATGCAGGGAGTCTGGTCCCAGGTACAGGACAAACAGAATACTCGTTCTTACAATCTTTTGCATGACATTAAATACCCCTCTGTATAGATGGTCCACCTCCTCTTTCTCTGACACTTAACCTATAGAAAAGGTACAACACATTATCCTGAAACTAAGTTTTACAGTAAGATCCGAGAAGAGAGGCGTTCAATTGTTAAAGACGGCAGAATAACACCAGCACTGGAGATTTTGAAAAAAGACGGTTCAAGGCTTGTTTGAAAGTACAGAATTAGAACTTTCCAATGATGTATCGTATGTCCTGAACACACGTTCCTAAGTGAAACTACAGCAAACCGAAACTACAGCAAACCGAAACTAAGGCTTGTGTCATGTGACATGAATCAGCTTCTAAGTTTCATTTTTTTCTTATTACTCGGTCACTTCATAATGACACAATTACAACTGTAATTGACCCCAGGTCTGGTGCCAAGTATAATCTTTCCTCTTGATTGGTTTGACTGGCTCAGCAGACTGTGCAGTGAAAGTGTGGTTCAGTCTTCTTTATTGTGTTGAGGAAACTGATGTACCTTCCCATTGGCTCCTTCCAATCTGCTTCTCTTGTTTTTGCAGTGTCTGTGGGTGTGATGATCTGTAGAGAAGATGGCATTCCAAAAATCAGATCGGAGAACTGGTAAGAAGGAAATTGGTCTTTCTATTGGTCTCTGCAGGATGACATATTTTCTTACAATTATTATTATTATTTAGTCATTTAGCAGACACTTTTATCCAAAGCGACTTACAGAGACTAGGGATTGAACTCTGCATCATCAACTGCTGCTGCTGTTGCAGAGTCACTTACAATTGGACCTTGGTTTTACAGAGTTGGGGTCAATTCCTTTTTTTCAATTCCAATTCCTTGTTAAAATCAATTCCCAATTGACATTCCCTTTTAGTCAAGTCCAATTAGTTTTAGGACACAGGCTTTATTGAGCAGACATATACAACTTGTACAATAGCCTGTGTTATTGACAAGTTGTACATGATGTGATTGGCAAGATGGCTATGTTTGCTCAATAACGCCTATGTCGTAAAAGTAATTGATTAAAAGGGAATTGGAAATAGAATTGGAATTGAAAAACAGAAATTAACCCCAACCCTACATATAATGAAGCACCTTTCATGTTCCTTTGAAGCTTGTTGAAAGCAATTGAAACCAGTCCCATTCTGGACTGGAAACATACCACCTGATAGACAACACCAGGGGTTAATGTGTAGACACAAAGGTAGCTGTTCTTATAATTAAAAGAGGGACAACATTTTTGTTTCTAGTCCTAATGTACTGCCCTTGAGTTACAGCAGCCCCCATATATGCTTCAAGTTCTCTGCTTGTGGATCAGGGGTGCCTTAGTGTTGGTGTCGGTAGCTGCATGGTCATCTTTGCCTTGCCGTGTTTTAACATAATTTTCAGTTTTGAACAATACCAGCGGCAGAGCGACTAATCTGATGAACAGGAGTGACGACACTGTTGTTGTTAAGAGTGCTAGTTTTTGGCAGTTCGCCATTTGGGGTGTACAATAAAACTAGTAATTTCCTTACTCATGATGTTGCTTTGTAAAATATATCATTACAGTACAGGTTTGTCATTCGATTCATGGAACAAGAAAGAGTTTTACATTTGTTTATTGTACATGTTATGTATATAGAGCTATTTTTTTTAAACAAAAACATACTAACAGGAAGCATATTCTGAGTTTTCTTTGTGTCTGCAGTGACACCTTTCAGGACTGTAACAAAACTGGTTTAACTAAGGCTTGGTTTGTGTTAAAGAAGTTTTCAATTAACAAGTGCTAACTAAGGCTTTACTCTTAGTGCTAACAACTAATAAGAAATATGTACAGTACTGTGCAAAAGTTTTAGGCAGGTGTGAAAAAATGCTGTAAAGTAAGAATGCTTTCAAAAATAGACATGTTAATAGATTATATTTATCAATTAACTAAATGCAAAGTGAGTGAACAGAAGAAAAATCTAAATCAAATTCATATTTGGTGTGACCACCCTTTGCCTTCAAAACAGCATCAATTCTTCTAGGTACACTTGCACAAAGTCAGGGATTTTGTAGGCATATAGTCTGCATGATTAAACAATTATACCAAACAGGTGCTAATGATCATCAATTCAATATGTAGGTTGAAACACAATCATTAACTGAAACAGAAACAGCTGTGTAGGAGGAATAAAACTGGGTGAGGAACAGCCAAACTCAGCTAACAAGGTGAGGTTCCTGAAGACAGTTTACTGTCAAAAGTCATACACCATGGCAAGACTGAGCACAGCAACAAGAAACAAGGTATTTATACTGCATCAGCAAGGTCTCTCCCAGGCAGAAATTTCAAGGCAGACAGGGGTTTCCAGATGTGCTGTCCAAGCTCTTTTGAAGAAGCACAAAGAAACGGGCAACGTTGAGGACCGTAGACGCAGTGGTCGGCCAAAGAAACTTACTGCAGCAGATGAAAGACACATGCTTACTTCCCTTCACAATCGGAAGATGTCCAGCAGTGCCATCAGCTCAGAATTGGCAGAAAACAGTGGGACCCTGGTACACCCATCTACTGTCCGGAGAAGTCTGGTCAGAAGTGGCCTTCATGGAAGACTTGCGGCCAAAAAGCCAAACCTCCGACGTGGAAACAAGGCCAAGCGACTCAACTATGCACGAAAATACAGGAACTGGGGTGCAGAAAAATGGCAGCAGGTGCTCTGGACTGATGAGTCAAAATTTGTAATATTTGGCTGTAGCAGAAGGCAGTTTGTTCGCCGAAGGTTGGAGAGCGGTACACGAATGAGTGTCTGCAGGCAACAGTGAAGCATGGTGGAGGTTCCTTGCAAGTTTGGGGCTGCATTTCTGCAAATGGAGTTGGGGATTTGGTCAGAATTAATGGTCTCCTCAATGCTGAGAAGTACAGGCAGATACTTATCCATCATGCAATACCATCAGGGAGGCATCTCATTGGCCCCAAATTTATTCTGCAGCATGACAACGACCGCAAACATACAGCGAAAGTCATTAAGAACTATCTTCAGCGTAAAGAAGAATAAGGAGTCCTGGAAGTGATGGTATGGCCCCCACAGAGCCCTGATCTCAATATCATCGAGTCTGTCTGGGATTACATGAAGAGAGAGAAGCAACTGATGCTGCCTAAATCCACAGAAGAACTGTGGTTAGTTCTCCAAGATGTTTGGGCCAACCTACCTGCCGAGTTCCTTCAAAAACTGTGTGCAAGTGTACCTAGAAGAATTGATGCTGTTTTGAAGGCAAAGGGTGGTCACACCAAATATTGATTTAATGTAGATTTTTCTTCTGTTCACTCACTTTGCATTTTGTTAATTGATAAATATAATCTATTAACATGTCTATTTTTGAAAGCATTCTTACTTTACTGCATTTTTTCACACCTGCCTAAAACTTTTGCACAGTACTGTATATAAAGCAGTTGAGCTTCCATGTATATATGTGAAAAGTGCATTCCTGAAATGTTATAGCTAACACATATTTTTATTTTAAATTCTGACAGATGGTACTACTCCAGGTTATAGAAAGTTCTCAGTTTGCTTGCCTTGCTCGCACAAAGCCTGACACTGCACTTCTGAGGTCATTCACCTCCGCAGTGTCTTTAAGGTCTGAGCAGGTGACCTTAGCTGGGGAAGCAGCTGGTTGATTAATAACACTAAAGAATGCGTTGATGGGGTGTGGTCATTATCACGCTTCATCAGATTTGACTAATGAAGGGCAATACAACCTAAAAGAAAGGCTTACAAACAGAGATAACCTAGTGTAGTACCAGATATTAAAATGAAATATTAAAATGAAAATACATGCTTTTTTATGCGTTTATTTCAAAAAATAATATTTGATGGGCTCCCGAGTGGCGCATCTGGTAAAGGCTTTCTGCGTGGAGTGCAGGATGCACCCTATAGCCTGGACATTGCCGGTTCGAGTCCAGACTATTCCACTGCCGACCGCGGATGGGAGCTCCCAGGGGGTGGTGTACAATTGGCCGAGTGCCACCCGGGGGGAGGGAGGGTTAGGTCTGCCAGGGTGTCCTCGGCTCACCACGCACCAGCGATCCCTGTAGTCTGTCCGGGCGCCTGCAGGCTTGCGTGTAAGATGCCCAGAGCTGCGTCTTCCTCCGATGCTGTAGCTCTGAGGTGGCTACATGGTGGGTCTGCAGGGTGAAAAAAAAGCGGTCGGCTGACGGCACACGCTTCAGAGGATAGCGTGTGTTCGTCTTCGCCGTTCCCGAGTCAGCGCAGGGGTGGTAATGGTGAGCTGAGCCTAAAAGTAATTGGCTATTCTAAATTGGGAGAAAATGATAAAAAAAAAACAATTGCCGACTACTAGATTTAAAAATAAATAAATAAATAATATTTGAGAAGTACGAAACATATAAGATTCAGGAAATGATTATGTTAGCTTTAAATCCTTGGCTGTCACACCTGTAATATTACCTGCTCCTTCATTTTCTCAACTTTCTTCAGTCCCATGTTTTTACTATTGAACAAACCCTTAATTTCTCTCTGTCTCTGTGCTTCCAGGTACATCAGAAATCACCAGTATTTGCTTGAGTTTTGGCAGTTTCGACAATTGCAACAAGGTTGAAACATCAGCACGAGACAGCAGGTCCTATGGTTTAGATAAACCAAATCTCACCAATGATAAGGTATGGTGAGACCAGTATTACTTCAGAACAACTACCAAAACCCCCAAGAAGAAACATGTCTTTGAAACCATCAGCTCAAGTACTGGTGCATGATAAGAGGCTTTGCTTAAAGTGTGATTTTTTACAAGTTTACAGGACAGGAGCAAGGGCTGAATGAAGAACCTCCAGAGATTAGAAGGAGAGCAGAGTTCTTAATAAAATATATTTACACTATTTCAGAAATGGGAATTTTCACTGAAAACTACATATTACACGACAATGGGTACATTTCATGAAATTGTGAAATCTGTGATAACTGAAAAAAATACAGTCTTAGTTATTAAGATCAATTTGCATTTTCCTTATAATTAAGTTCAAAGCTGTATATTATGTGTTCTGTGTTATTCGGTGGGAGACAAACACATTGAATAGGTTAAACACTCTGTCGTGAAGTATGAGGGGAATTAAAGGTGTCATGCATTAAGATCTACAGTGTTCTGTACAAATGCGATATTGCTGAAAACAATGTGTACGATTTTGCTTTTGTAGATTACTGACTGGACCCTGAAACTGAAAAGCGTCATGAAGAGTGTATTCAAGGTACGTACGAGACAGACGAGCAAGAGAGAGTGTACAGGAAACTGTTTCCGACAGCAATGGTCAAAAAACAAATTTCAACAAGTAAACATGATTATTTGTAAAAGAGAGCCAAGGGTCATATGAGCTTTCAAAATATTCTCCTGAATAAAATCAAACTAATTGTGGTAATTACACAATATGCTTTATCAGTGACTAATGTTGATTTAATTATTTGTATATTAAATAGTGATTTACTAGACAAATAGTAAATACATTTAACATGTTTAGACTATTTATTGCATGTTAAATTTCTTTTTGGTGTTTTACTGTAATTTAATTTAGGCAGATGAGATAAATCTATAAAAACCACAACTGATTGATTGATTGATTGATTGATTGAGTGATTGGTTGATTTTTCAGAGTAAAAAATCCAGACGTCAAGTGATTACTGATTGGAGCCTGGAAGAATGTCGAGGCTTTATCATTAATCTGGCAAAGGAGCTGAACAAAGTCTCACAGGTACAGAGAAAAGGAGAGGAGAGGGACGGTAAACCGCCAAAAGATCTAACAAATTTAAACTGGTAAAATGGATAAGAAGGAAGGAGGGAGGGGGTGATCTGTCCCTATTCGTGTTGAAGCGTTGGTCATGTATAGTGCAAGCTGCCAGTCCATACTAACATTGCACTTACATTGTACCTCTCCAGTGAACCACTTACGCAACTGCATGAAATGGGCTGCTGAACTGTGTGTTGTTGAGCAGAGTAAATAAAATAATAATCTCTCTGATTTCAGACTGTTTATTCTCTGCCCAGAATCCAAGGTGTCAGTGATCAGACTGTTTATTCACTGCCCAGAATCCAAGGTGTCAGTGATCAGACTGTTTATTCACTGCCCAGAATCCAAGGTGTCAGTGATCAGACTGTTTATTCACTGCCCAGAATCCAAGGTGTCAGTGATTAGACTGTTTATTCACTGCCCAGAATCCAAGGTGTCAGTGATCAGACTGTTTATTCACTGCCCAGAATCCAAGGCTGCACAGCACTTCCCTACTTGTTTGAGTCTAAGCATGCATGCTGGTAGTGTCACGTGAGCTGTTGATATTGTAGCAGGGGGGGGTGGGGGCAGCTGATTTGCAAGACAATGTGGGAATGAACCTGATTATGGACTGGGGAAGGGGATGGGAGTGCTCTGTAAATAATGTGTGTTTGTAAACTGTGTCATTCTTGTTCAGACCTGTTAGCATTCTCTGTGTGTTTTGGTGCTTGTGTGACAGAGCCTTGTGTGTGAGTGCATCACTGAGGGGTGGGAGGTGTGACTCGATCATTCAGAGATAGGGAGTGTTTTTCATCATTGGTCTTTCCTCTCAGCCTCATCCCATCTCTCACTGTCGTGCAATCCATTGACGTAGCGTAGTGGCATGGCTAAGCACAGACGTGCTTGTAAAGGCATATTTTAAAGATATAGTACATTTTAAGTAAGATGGGTAGAGCCTTGTTGGAGGATGTGTCTGTCCGAACGTACTTATATATTTACAAGTTGATGTAGATCATAGTAAGCTACCTTGTCAGGATTTCAGAAACGCACATTGCATATTTCTGAAATAATTGTGATATTTGATTCCAGAACACTGACATACCACACAGTCTTTGGAAGAATGAGGACACATTTAGCCTGGTTGAGTGCCGCAGCTTCATCATGGAATGGGCCAAAGAGTTAAACAGGCGGTTCCAGGTAAGAGAGACACAGATCATTCACAGTTGAAGCCTGGAGCAAATTTGCTATCACTACCACATGTTTTTGGCATTATTTACATCATATATAATCAGATTTTAATAAGGATTAGACCAGGCCATGTTTCAAATCTTAATCGTGTTTTCCATGTATTAGTTCCAAATACCAAGCACTACACTGTACTTTGAACATTATTGTTTAGATGCAATGACGTGCCAGTAGCATTAACAGAGATAAAGTAAGTGATCGATTTACCATCCACTGACAGTAGCTCCAGGCACTACATCGATTTTCTTGATGGTCTGGAGGTATTGGGAGCTTCTCAAATGACCATATCTCTTATGGCAGTATTTATACCAAGCTAGCATAGAGCCTACATGACTTTTAACTTGTTTGCTTTCTTAGGGCCTCATGCACCAAACAGCAGTAATGTGTTTTGCACACAGTAAGCCCCTTTACTGTGTGCTTTGTGCACCTTTTGTATTCACTAACTAGTGGCTGGCAAACTAGCACGTGAAAAAAGCGTGTGGAAAAAGTACAGCGTTAGCGTCATTTAAATCTAATGAATAATGTTAATGTGTGGAAGTGCATGCAGATCACATCACAAAATTCCACGAGGGAGGTATCTGATATACAAACCATATTCAATTAAGGGTACTAACTTTACTATGTGCCTCAGCGTGTGTTAAAAATGCCGCTTACTGAAACCAGGCAGTGTCACAGAACCAGCAGGAGAGCAGCACAGGAGAGCGAGAAGAGTCAGGGAGAGAGTATTTCAGACCAGGCAAAGGTTACTAGGGCTGTGTGAGGAGGCAATAACTAGATACAGATTGAGCACAGATCATACTAGCCTTATATGTAGGGCCCTAGAAAATTCATGATATGCCTACCTACCGTGAACAATATGCTGTGTATTTTCCTTACAGTATTTTCCATAACTCTTCACCTCCCCTGTTCATTTCATACTTTTATCAAGTAGAAGCAGCGCTACAGTAGCTGTCCAGCATCAATGCCGTGCATTTGGTTACTACGGCAATGGGAATCAAACAAATTCCTCATACTGTACAATGATGTAACATGCGAGTCAGAAGCGGGAAGTTTAAAATGGTTGTTCAAATCTGTTGATTTATTTGCTTGCAGTGTATGATTAACATTGAAAATACAGACAGCTGACAAATAAATAAAAGCTAAATTAATTTCAGCAGAAATCACATTCAAAGCTAAGAAAAGGGGATGTTGCATGCAGATGGTGGGATTCTGTTTTGCTCAACTTATAATGTGTCTGGATCAGCTAAGAAAAGGTACTATTGACAAACATCTTGACAGCGCAGTACACAAAAACAATAAAATCAAACTTGAAGTTCAGGCTAAACAATTACCGAACAAGCAGGTCACAATCACAGCATTGTTTAAAAACAGCACAGAAAGTGGAGAAGCACGTAATGTCAACATGTTTGAATTAGTGGAAGCCTTTGTGCAGCCTTTTTTTAATGAAAAAAAAACCTAATTGTGGAGCTGTGCCTAACAGTGACACACTCAGACGAGAGTATCTCCCTAAAGTGTCTTTTATAAAAATAAATAAAAGCACAAAAGCTTCGGTTTTGTCATTTCAGGTTTGCAGTTAACGTTTCTCCTGTGTTAATATTGGGACTAAAGGCAGCAAAATAGTCGATGAGAATTACACAGTCATTGTAATTAATGTGTCAACATATATTTTAAAGGTTTAGAAAACTGGAAAATGTTGCTGAATATGTCATTCAAGGTTGTTTTTAAAAAAATCTGTTTTGTCTGCTTTTTAGTTGGTTTTTTTTTGCAGCCAACACAGATCATTTTAAACGACTCTTGTTTCCAGTTTGTTTCATTTTAAAAGATTGTTTCAATAGCGACTCGAGTTCCGATGTTACAGTGTACTCGTACATCCTAAGACAGTCTGGGATATACGAAGATTATGAGGCAGGTGTACATGCAACACTTTCGGCTATTTTAATATATTTATATAGCCACCATGTACTTATGATATTTAAGTAGGCTATGCTTAAAATAGCTTTAAAATATACAAAATAAACTATAAATGTTCAATAAATGAATGTACACAGAGTGCGAGTTGAGGTGCAGTCATAAATACAAGCAGTCAAACGGCATCTTATGTTAAAAAAGTGATTTTGTTTTGCCAAACACTTTTTGAAATGTAAATAGTGAACCTCTAATTCACTGAGCGAATGTTTGCTGTCTTTTGATTAATATTACAAAATAAATCAGAGGGAAATCAAGTTGAACAAACAAACATGTATTTGATTTGCAGAGTTAAACATAAATATTTCATTAACAATTACTTTCTCTGCTTTGACTGTCTCGCAGTACCTTGTGATTTGGGACATGACCCCCGCCCTCCTCCTACAGAGCGCATTTATTTTGTCCTTAATGTTTCATTGAAGTTAATGTTCTCACTGTTTCAGCACCAAAAAGCCTTTCAGAATTCCCCACCACTTCTTCTGCTAATACATTTAGCTCCTGGTCTGTAAACTTTAGATTCCTCACTCTGTCCTCCTTGGTTGCTGTCATTGTGACAAAAAAAAATATATATATATACAGTACTGTGCAAAAGTTTTAGGCAGGTGTGAAAAAATGCTGTAAAGTAAGAATGCTTTCAAAAATAGACATGTTAATAGATTATATTTATCAATTAACTAAATGTAAAGTGAGTGAACAGAAGAAAAATCTAAATCAAATCCATATTTGGTGTGTCCACCCTTTGCCTTCAAAACAGCATCAATTCTTCTAGGTACACTTGCACAAAGTCAGGGATTTTGTAGGCATATAGTCAGGTGTATGATTAAACAATTATACCAAACAGGTGCTAATGATCATCAATTAAATATGTAGGTTGAAACACAATCATTAACTGAAACAGAAACAGCTGTGTAGGAGGAATAAAACTGGGTGAGGAACAGCCAAACTCAGCTAACAAGGTGAGGTTGCTGAAGACAGTTTACTGTCAAAAGTCATACACCATGGCAAGACTGAGCACAGCAACAAGACACAAGGTAGTTATACTGCATCAGCAAGGTCTCTCCCAGGCAGAAATTTCTAGGCAGACAGGGGTTTCCAGATGTGCTGTCCAAGCTCTTTTGAAGAAGCACAAAGAAACGGGCAACGTTGAGGACCGTAGATGCAGTGGTCGGCCAAGGAAACTTACTGCAGCAGATGAAAGACACATCATGCTTACTTCCCTTCGCAATCGGAAGATGTCCAGCAGTGCCATCAGCTCAGAATTGGCAGAAAACAGTGGGACCCTGGTACACCCATCTACTGTCCGGAGAAGTCTGGTCAGAAGTGGCCTTCATGGAAGACTTGCGGCCAAAAAGCCATACCTCTGAAGTGGAAACAAGGCCAAGTGACTCAACTATGCACGAAAACACAGGAACTGGGGTGCAGAAAAATGGCAGCAGGTGCTCTTGACTGATGAGTAAAAATTTGTAATATTTGGCTGTAGCAGAAGGCAGTTTGTTCGCCGAAGGTTGGAGAGCGGTACACGAATGAGTGTCTGCAGGCAACAGTGAAGCATGGTGGAGGTTCCTTGCAAGTTTGGGCCTGCATTTCTGCAAATGGAGTTTGGGATTTGGTCAGAATTAATGGTTTCCTCAATGCTGAGTACAGGCAGATACTTATCCATCATGCAATACCATCAGGGAGGCATCTGATTGGCCCCAAATTTATTCTGCAGCATGACAACGACCCCAAACATACAGCGAAAGTCATTAAGAACTATCTTCAGCGTAAAGAAGAACAAGGAGTCCTGGAAGTGATGGTATGGCCCCCACAGAGCCCTGATCTCAACATCATCGAGTCTGTCTGGGATTACATGAAGAGAGAGAAGCAACTGAGGCTGCCTAAATCCACAGAAGAACTGTGGTTAGTTCTCCAAGATGTTTGGGCCAACCTACCTGCCGAGTTCCTTCAAAAACTGTGTGCAAGTGTACCTAGAAGAATTGATGCTGTTTTGAAGGCAAAGGGTGGTCACACCAAATATTGATTTGATGTAGATTTTTCTTCTGTTCACTCACTTTGCATTTTGTTAATTGATAAATATAAACTATGAACATTTTTAACATTTTTGAAAGCATTCTTACTTTACAGCATTTTTTCACACCTGCCTAAAACTTTTGCACAGTACTGTGTATATATATATATATATATATATATATATATACACTATAATACAGTGTGTGTAAACCTCGTGCTGAATTCCACTTGTTGTGACAAGTTGCAAGTGAACCATTTAGTGTGCTTTATTTGTGCAGATAATTACCTTAGTGAATAGATCTACCGCTGGTTCATTTTTGCACGGTGTGGCTTCCCCCTGCCACGCGGTAATTCTTACTTTCTTTGTAACATCACTTTCAACACAACTTGCTCTTTTCACCTGCATTGTTTCAGACCTTTTACCATTTTCCTCTTATTGGTTTCAAGCCAGCAGCGACTGTGCCCAGTTCTGGTCTATGTGTGGCAGACAGAGGGTGTTTCATGAAGCCTCCTTGGTATAAACAGGGTCATTGTTCCTCACCGCAATCTGAAATTCACAAATGAAAAAAGGAACATGTATTTATCTATCTATTTATCTATTTTTTAATGTGTTTATTGGTATATTTTCAATATTAAGCTTGATATTTATCTGTTGCTATAATCACCTTTGTTATAGATTATATGGTTGGGGAGGCTTGATAAGGAGAGTGGTCTTGGGAGAGGGGAGGAGGGTGAAATGTGGGATTGGGAGAGTGATGGGAGCATGAAGGGTGTGGTTGGGAGGATGAAGGGTGGGGTTGGGAGAGGGGGGTACATGTTGTGCAAGTGCTTTTCTTAGCTTTTGTTGATTTGTGTGTTTCTATGTAATATTTGTGGGTTTGCTTTGCTCCTAGATTTCTGAGAGGAGTTCTCTAGATCTGACTCCCAGAGTAGCGTTCTCAGGATCTGAGGGGACTGAGGAGAAAGATGGAGGACAGCAGGGCAGGGGGGAGCAGCGCCATAAAGGACAAAACATGGGGGAAGAGAAGAGCAAGGGAGGAGAGCAGATATTGAAGCAAGAACAGAAAATCATTATGGAGTGGGCGATGAGTCTCAAGAGTGTGCCGGTACTGTTGAACACTGTTTAGATTGACATTTTTATGAACCTGACTGTTTTATGAGGCTTTTCTGGTCACACATGTAGTGAGTTTGGAGGTGTCCCGGTGAGATGCACTCTCTCTTACTTGCAGAGCTGTGAGGGGTGTGAGCTTGTGGGGTCATGAGCCTCAAACTCGCAACATTAAAATAAAAAACAACTGGAAATGATTTATATTTAAAAAACAATTTCAATGTCATTTTTAAAGTTCAACCAATGAAATCTAAAAGACAAGTGCCCCTTGAGCTACAAGAAAGCTTAATCGAAAATAGAAATAGTCTTTGAAATTCCACATTGCTGAGAGGCAATGTTTGTGCTTTAATTAGGCTTCTAAAAAGTCTCATGCATTTTACAATTGGTGGCTATGTGTTCCCTTTCCCTTACTGTTTTAAATTAATTGCATGTGTGGCCTATTAAAGTCATTAATTAAATTCGTAAATCACTCATTTGTCTATTTTGACAATTTTCCAAGATATTCAGTTGCAGTGGTTTGATTTCATATGCACAACAAATCAAGCAATGGGGTGTTCCAATAAATGTGCACAGCACTATACATTCTCTTATTAAATGCAAATGTTCAGTAATAAATGTAGATATTTTCTTAGGAGGCTTGCTGGTTAAGGTGTTAAGTTGTGTCATTTTATAACACTGTTTACTGTACCAGCCTTGTTTTGGGAATAGGCCAAGGAATGAAAAAGCTGTATTATTTTCTTACCATAGGTTTCTATCTCACTTGGGGAGGATGTGTCTCAGGTTCTTGATGAGCTGGTGAAGGAGTGGAAACGAGGCAAGCTGAGTAACATCTTACCCATCCTGGAGTTAATCATGTGGGCACTGATCTTGGGGAAGCCACAGAAGGTGAGAGCAGCAAGCCAGCACCCTTGCGAAAGACGTGTCTGTGATGTATGAGAATAATTACTGTACGCGAATAGCGGGTTTCAGATAATTGCCTGTAATGTCAATAGTACAACTGTTTTTACTTATATAGGTGCAGTGGCTAAAGTGATGGGGGCAGCCCCCCAACCACCTTAGAAAATTACTAAGGAGAGCCTCCCCAGCTATATGGAACAAGGGGCCAAGAGGAGCTGAAACAATATTATAGGATAATTGCAAGTTTGTGGGGGAACTACAATGAAGAGCATACGATTATATACAATAATTGTACAGTTAAATTGTTATTGTGTGGGATAATCTTAACAACTGTTATTTAAATTAAACAGGGTGCAACCACCACCAAATCTTTCCAAACTATTTTCTTCTCCCAACCTTATATGAAAAATAGAAACATTTGAGCATTTTATATATATATATATATATATTGTGAGCCAGGGGGTGTGCATGGTGGGCCGGAGAGAGGCTGACAGGACCCAGCAAACAGCACAGGAGGGATCACTGGCAGCTCTGGAACCAGCTTGCCATGAGCAGGAGGAGATAATTGGGCTATGGGCTACAGGTGCTCATAGTTAGGGATGTTAATTAATAGATTAGTCATTGCCTCAATTGCCCAGCACCTGTAGCCGATGCAGTTAACAAGTATCTCCTCCAGCCCAGCCACATAAAAAAGGCTGAGCATTCACTAGACAGGGGATCATTACCGAGGAGAGGACAGAGCAGTGTTGGAACCTTTTGTTTGTCTTGAGAATAGTTTGTTATTTAAAACCACTTCAGTGCAAGATATTTTTGTTTGTTTTTTTTGTTTGATGTCCTTCAACCTGGAAAAGACCCAAAATAAAAGCACACGGATCAACCAAACCTGTGTTCGCCTCTGTGATTAATTCCACACTAAAAAGTGGTGCCTGCATTCAGCCAGCCTACAATATATATATATATATATATATATATATATATATATATATATATATATATATATATATATACACATACATCAAATCTAAAAACACACCTTTGGTTAAAGGAATGCAAAAGCACTAAATCAGCAAACAACTTGAAATTGTCGCCCTAGTTCCTAGAATGGCCCTAATAAGAAGAGGTTTCCCAAGTTGTAGGAGTTTAAAGTTATAGATTAACATGAATGTTTTGTTTTTTAGGGGACCATTCCTTGTATGTGGCTTTCTATGAAGCAAAGATCTCAAACAATTGGTGAGTATGGAAAATGAAAGTAAGATGTTCCGACTGGGTCAAAAAGCTTGACCACATTTGATTTCTTTCAAATTGCAACATATGTACTTGATGGGAATATGCAAAAAGACACACAGTCGTGTGCAAATGTATTAGAACACCCCATTTATTAGAATTCTGAAGCTTGGACAGGTATGGTGATTTGATTATTTCTTTACTTTCTCTACACAGGTGCTGTCAGATGCATCCCTGATTCAGGTATTCCTCACAATTACAATTTGCTGATTGAGATGAACATTGCTGCTGTTTTGTTGATTTTTGTGTATTTGATTATTTTTTTTAAATATCTATTTCTTTCTTTCTAGTCTGGAAGTGGATTATTGATGCATCAGGTATTATTTTAATTATTAAGTAATTTAACCTTTTATACCAAATAAAAATAATAGAGTCTGTATTTTTTCACTGTTATCACAGATTTCACGATTTCCATGAAATGTACCCATTGTCGTGTAATATATAGTTTTCAGTGAAAATTCCCATTTCGGAAATAGCGTAATGATTTCCATTCCACGAGAGTAGCTGTTAAAACTTCATGCTGATTTGAACTCAGCTCTCGCCAAGATAAGCACCAACTAAGACGTAGCTTTACAGTAAACTAATGTGATCCATACGCGTCTCCATCCATTTGCGCTTCCTTCCATATGATGATGTAGATATCCTTCTGTCTTGTGTCGATGGCTGAAGTGTAACGCTGGCTCCAGGGATCAGCTTATTACCTCCCTAGCGCATCAACACGCACAACGGCTGTGATGCTGGCTCCGGGGATCAACCACAGTGTGGTCTCCCCAGCGCATCAGCATGACAACCGTCTGGATTGAGCTAAGTAGGGTACATCCCTGGGGTCTTCAAGTGGGCACCTTCTATCCTCGGTGTTTCGTCGACTAGCCCACGACACCTCAAGAGGGTTCGACGGTGATTCTGGCGTCCCAGCATCACCCCCCTCCGTCCCCCACTCAACTCAGCCCAGCTTACTTACCCATACATCAGCGTTTCTTTCTTTCTATTGTGCTTGAGATCCCCAGCCAGAATCTCAACCACAGCCAGTTGGTGCTCCTCTCTGCTGCTTCAATACACTTTATTAAGCACTTAATAAATACAGCAAACATTTGCCTTGTTGACGCACCACCTGTTTCACTGCATTTAGGAACCTGGCAGCCAGTTCAATTTTCTTCGGTAAAAGATTGAACACACACTGCATAGAGCTACACCATTTCTTTAACGCTAGAAGCCCTGCGGCAGTCATTTTCGTGGTTTTTGGTTTTAAAATGTAGTTTTCTCCAGTCGTGTAACACATATGGGGCTGCACGTTCACGTATCTTTCTGTCTGTATGTATTAAATATTCTCACAAAGCATGAAACGCGGGAGTGTAGAAATAAAGGAGATATATTACATTATACCTGAAAGCCCCGGGAGCAGTCACATTGACGGCCACACCGAAAACAATTGTATTGTGATTATACAGAACGGTATTCTACTTAATTATTTTTATTTACAAGTCCGCAATGTGCTTAGCTGTAATTAGATTAGATATTTTCAAAGGCTGGCGCCTGCTTGCCAGCTGTGCTGTTGGATTAGTGAAAATAAATACCAGAGACCGTGGAGTTTTACAGCGCAACAAAATATGGAGTTGATGTTTTGGATCAGATGGCATAGAAGTATTCCGTGAAAGCTGTCTCCTGACGGTGGCCTTTTCAGGTGTTTTACAATGTATTGGACCTAGCAGCCATCAACTCCTGAGTACTTTACAAAGAATGCACAGAGAACAATTTACCAAGGAGAGAATATATTTGACAGTTAGCACAGGAACTTCGCAAGAAGCATTTGGAACAGAGGGAGACTGCCAAGCGTGCACCCACAGCTGAAGCTGGCAACCCCGCTGAGAGCTGTAAGAGACACCAATGCCAGGTTGGCAAGTGCAATAAAAATAAAAATTCGGACAGCTGTGCCCTGTGCCCTTGCTGTTGAAAAGTTGAAAAGTTTTGAAAAATGTATTGCTATCGTTTCAGTTTTATAAATATGTATCTTGTAAAGCAGCGATGACTGTTCAGATGTTTATTTATTTACATTTTCTTGTTTTGATTTGTAAAATAAATGTTCATATATATATATATATATATATATATATATATATATATATATATATATATATATATATATATATACACTACCAGTCAAAAGTTTTAGAACACCTCAATTTTTCCAGTTTTTATTGAAATTTACGCAGTTTAATGTCTCAATGTACTCTGAAATTAAAGCATAGAACAAATAAACAATTGGAGATAAAAAAGAAATCATGGAATCGTTTTGTTTAACAAAATTTAATCTAAATTTTTGACTCCTCAAAGTAGCCACCTTTTGCAGATATAACAGCCGAACACACTCGTGGCATTCTTTCTACAATGGAAATCAAATATTGTTCGGAAAGTTCTTCCCAACACTGTTGCAGAAGTTCTCACAAATGTGTTGCACTTGTAGGTTGCTTTGCTTTCACCCTTCTGTCCAGTTCATCCCAAACCAGCTCGATGGGGTTTAAGTCTGGAGACTGTGCTGGCCATTCCATGATTTGAAGCCTACCGTCTTGTTCTTTTCTTCTAAGGTAGTTCTGACATAGCCTGGAGGTATGTTTTGGGTCATTATCTTGCTGTAGGAGGAACCCCTGACCAACTAGGCGTATACCAGAGGGTATTGCATGGCGCTGCAAAATGCTGTGGTAGCAGTTTTGGTTCAGGGTGCCACTCACTCTGTGCAAGTCGCCGACTCTGGATCCAGCAAAAGAGCCCCAGACCATCACGCTTCCTCCTCCATGTTTGACAGTTGGTGTCACACACCGAGGAACCATCCTTTCGCCTACTCGACGGCGTACAAAAACCCTGCGTGATGAACCGAAGATTTCAAATTTTGATTCATCGGTCCATAAGACCTTCTTCCAGTCTTCAGTAGTCCACTGGCGGTGCTTCATGGCCCAGGCAAGCCTCTTTTTCTTATTTTGCCATCTTAGCAATGGCTTTCTTACTGCCACTTGACCTGTCAAACCTGCAGCTCGAAGTCTTCTCTTCACAGTTGAAACTGAGACTTGCTTACTTCGACCAGTGTTAAGCTGTGCTTGAAGCTGTTGTCCTGTGAGCCGCCTATCACGCAAGCTGTGACTCTCAGAAACTTGTCTTCTGATTCTGTTGTGGCTTTGGGTCTGCCAGACCTCTTCCTGTCAGAGTTTCCTCCAGTTTCCTAGTGCCTTTTGATGGTGTAGGAAACTGTACTCACTGACACCTTGGCTTTCTTTGCAATTTCTCTAAAGGAAAGACCTACACTTTTAAGGGTTATAATGGTCTGTCTGTCTTCCTTTGTTAATTGCCTTTTTCTCGCCATTATGAGAGCAATATACTACTTCCTGCAGTACAATACTGTCCAAATAATGCTTAAGAGGGTGTAGTAAGACAGTCTGTTCCAACACTGCTTTTATACAGACAGAGGGTTTTTAAGTAATCAACAAAAGTTGGGACACCTGTAGGAATTGTTAGCATCAACTTTCAAGGCTTAATTTACTTCCATTGCTGCAGAACAGCTGTAAGTTGTTAACCCATTACTTGTTCCCTGAAAAAGGCCTTTTTGTATAACTCTGAAATGTACATTATTTTTCAGTTTTTGGTAACCTAAACTTTTTTTTTAACCTCTGGCAGTTTACCGCCTACCTTTGTACCATTTCAGGTTATTCACTGGTTTGAACTGCTTAAATTTCAATAAAAACTAGAAAAATGGGGGTGTTCTAAAACTTTTTACCGGTAGTGTATGTATGTATATATATATATATATATATATATATATATATATATATATATATATATATGCGCGCTTCGGTTTTTCAGATGTTTACGTAACATACTCAATAAAAAAACGAATTACATCCAATTGTTTCTCCTTTCATTATACTATTTACAGTGTTTTGAATACAGCCGTCAGAAAGACTGCTGCGGGGCTTCTAGGTATGAGTATATCTCTGGTCCTTCTAGTGTTAAAATGTATTTAATGAAAAAGACACCAGCTAAATATTGCTGTCCAGCACATGAAGGAGACATTTCACATCTTTGGTTATTTTTTACATTTATGTTCTTCTTTTGTAAGATAAATCACAGGTGGTGAAACTAGAATGTCTTTAAAAAGGTGGATGTAAAAAACAAAATATTCTACAATTGAGCATTTACTGCTTTTCAGCTCGGCATTTGTTGTATAATAACTCCAGAGAAAACGGTCGATGTTAAATGTGATAATGCCATTTTTCTGCTTTAATAATTATTATGTTTAATAGTGAAATACCTATTTTTAGACCATGAAATGCTGTGACACAAGCCATGTTTTACAGTGAAAAAAGATACAGCCCTAATAATCATAATACTCAATGATGTTGTAATTTTATATAGGTGGGTCAGTAGTAACAGCATAAAAAAACAGTGAGTTCTGCTGTTTTGTGATTCATAAAAACATCTCCTGGATATACAACCCATAAAATATTACGTTATGTGCATGACTTTTAACTACAGCTCAGAGTTTTATACACTTTCCCTTTCGACCACACAGCTCATCATGTGATTACTCCAAAATGCATTTTTTGACTGGCTGATCGACACACTTTTCACTCTTTTTCACAGTTGATGTGACTCTGGACCAAGAAACAGCAAACCCTGACCTCATCTTGTCCAAGGATAGGAAACGAGTGAGAAGTGGCGCTGTTCGAAATGGTCACCTTGTCAATAGCAGTAAATATATGGGCTGGTATTGTGTTCTGGGCATGGAGGGCTTCACATCCGGGAGACAATACTGGGAGGTAGAGGTGGGAGAGAAGAGAGACTGGAGGCTAGGAGTCACCACTAAGTCTTCCACGAGAAATGGCTACAGCTTCCTGAATACCAGCATGGGTTACTGGACCCTGAGGCTGGAGAGGGGTAGTGAATTCAAGGCTCTCACTGTCCCTTTTACCCCTCTCCCCCTGAGTCTGAAGCCCCAGAGGCTGGGTGTGTATCTGGATTATGAGGAAGGGCAGCTCTCCTTTTACGATGCTGAAAAAAAAAGCCATATCTACACATATACCGAAGATTTCACTGATAAACTCTATCCAGTCTTTGGTACAGTAGACACCGAATCTAATGCAGACCTTGTTATAGTGTCCCATGCAGGAACCCATGGTTAAACTGGCTTGTATCTGCCTCATTCTGGAATGTAAAAAAGACAATTGCAGATTATATATATATATATATATATATATATATATATATATATATATAAAAAAAAAACTTCAAGAACGTAGAGGTAGTATCCCTTTAAAGCTTTAGGGTCAAATGCACCAATGTGGATTAACCACTAACCCAGATTAAATTAAGGGTTATATTTTAATCATGTTGCACAAAACTTTAAACCAGATTTTATATGTATTCCTTGTTTAAAATTAATCCAAGGTAAAATATTTCTTAAACATAAAAGATACAAATAAAATCACATTGCACCACTAATTTTAATCCACATTTAAATCGAGAGGTGGATTAATTTGAAACCTTCCTTGGAGCTGGTTTAAAATAAAATGTGCTTTCAATTCCTCTTCCGATCACACCAGAGTAAACTGATCAGCTATTCATTCAGTCAGTTTATAATGCACTGCAACAATTAGATATATCAATATTAGTCTTGGGAAATGTTTTTAATATTGTCCATATTGTGATTGTTATTCATTCAGTATAATTTTAGGTCTAGATCTGGAGTTGTACGATAGTTACCTATGGAGTGGTCTGTGGCACACCTTCTTCAACTTCAGCCTTTTGATTTTCTTTGTTACACAGAAAAAATCGGTTAACCACACAGCCTTACCAATATGTAATCGAAGCTCGGGAAATTTATGGACAGATGATCAGTAATCGATGCATAGATTAATTGTTGCACCCCTAGAAACTATACTATTTTCATTTCATAACCCAAAAGGCGAAACACCAACAAACTAGTGCTTGTCGCTCCTATTCATCAGATTAGTCGGCCCACCGCTGGTCTTGTTCAAACCTGAAGATTATATTAAAACGGAGCTAGGCAAAGGTCAGCAGGCAGCCATGAAACCCACAAGCACATGACAACTTAAAGCACATTATGTGGAAGCTACTGTAAATCAAGGGCAGTGGAATATGATAGAAGAAATGATGTCCTGCTTCTGTAATTATAAGAATTTGTACCTTTTTGTTTACAAATGAATCCCTGCATGTACAGGTGTCGATAACTAACACACTTCAGTGGCCTTCAATTAATGCTCATTACAAATGTATCATCTCCAGTAAATGAATACTTTCTGTAACTTTGTAGCTTTTTTTCCCTGAAACGTAATCAAGGACAATACAATAAATCTATTAGAATTTGCCACTTTAGGTAGCTAATAAACACTTTCACAAAAAATAAATATTTAAAAGTTTACGCAAAGTAAAACAAAGCTGTTGTTGCAGTTACTTGATATTCGGAATTAATGCAGGACGACCCGGTCGGCATAACTAGAGATCGGGCTAAGGGTTGTACGAAAGCTGCAGGCTGCATGTGGGGCCTCTTTTGTTTCTTTTTGATAATCAAGTTAAAACATCACCTGGGCAGATAATTGTATATGATGAGTAAAATTAATAGAATATAATGTTTTCTTATGCTTGATCTCCTACATTTGCTAAACACGCTGTATACAAATAATGACTGATTGCTAATCAGAAATCTAGGATTATCTGCTTAATCCAAGATTTAATAATCCTGGTTTCAATTTGTGTGGTGCAATGTAACTATGATTAAAACATAATTCTAGATCAACTAACCCCAGTTTAGTGCTAAACTGAGTTTTATTAAATCCATGCTGGTGCATTCGACCCTTAGAGGTTTACCTGGCTATTGTACAAGGAAAGCAGTCTACACTACTGCTCGGTAGGACATGTTTTGTATTTACCCCCTTTGATTCATGCATTAAACTTCAGTTCTAGCATATGATGCATATAGTAATGAATATGTGGCCCGTTCTGTTCTTGCTCATAATATATTACATTATTGGTTTATTAAAAAAATCCTTCATTATGTGTTGACAGCAGTCTTATTTCTTGTACTAAAATGGTAAACTGATTAAAATGGTAAACTGAGAATTCTTCAATCAATCACATACATGTCTTTGCAATGTATAAAACATGAAATTAAAGCTGCCTTGGCATTAAAAAACAAACAAACCTTTACAAACAAAAGTTTACTTTTTACTTTGTTACTTTTTGTTCTGGGGGTTATATGTATGCAAAACTAGACTTAAATAATGTGTACTTTTGTCATAACTTGAGAACTATACTTGTGCCATCACAGCATCCCATACAGAACAAACATATTTTTTGATATATTTTCGGAACTGTATGATACTGTAGCAGGGCGAGCAGCCCTGTACATTGTTTTGTTTATTTTAGTTTAGAACGGAGTCCCCTCCGCCCCTGTGCAGATTATTGTTTTGTGTTTATTATGATTTAGTATTTAAATGTATGACGGCGTAGCCATTTGTTTATTTTGTTATTGTTTAGTAACGTGGATGGGAAGCCCCATCCACATGGTGTATTTTTGTTGATGTGTGATATGTAAATGGCGTTTTAATGTGTCAATCATTTTCTGGGTTCTTATAATCTAAGATGTAGCCTATTTATATATTTGCATTTTAATAGTTTGCATTGAACATGTTACAACGTGTTACATTTCTCAACTTTAAATAAATTTATTTCCAAAAAAAATGAAGTGTCACAATCATTGGCTAAAATGTCCTTATACTGGGTAGAGTTCATGATGCCGTTGATCTTAACAATGACCCCAGGATCAGTGGAAGCAAAACAGCCACATAACATCAAAGATCCACCACCATATTTTACAGTAGGTATGACGTTCTTTTCTGCACAGGCATCCTTCTTTCGACGCCAAACCCACTGCTGGTGTGCGTGGCCAAAGAGCTCTATTTTCATCTGACCATAAAACCCGGATCCAATTGAAGTGCCAATGTCGTTTAGCAAACTCCAGGCACTTACGTTTGTTGGTTGCTCTCAAAGGCTTTTTTCTGGCAACCCTTCCAAATAGCCTTTTGGCATGGAGGTGGCGTCAAATTGTAGATTTGGCGACTTGGTGACCCCAAGATGCAACCAAGTTCTGTAATTCTCCAGCTGTGGCCCTTGGATTTCCCTTTATCTCCCGAACCATCTGCCTCACTGTGCATGGGGGCAAGACACACTTGCTTCCTCTACCAGGCAAGTTTACCACTGTTCCAGTGGTTTTGAACTTCTTAATTATTGCCCTAATAGTGGTAAGTGGTATATTTAGTTTTTTTAGCTATTGTTTTGTACCAATTGCCTGATTTAAAGGTCAACAACCATTTGTCTCTTCATTTGTGAGTTCTTTGCCTTTCCCCATGGTGATGGATGACAAATGGATTTCATATGCGTGTTACCTAATTTTTATACCCCAGTGAAACAGTAAGCCATGGAAGGCCACAATACAGTTCCTTAAGACTGAGATGAATTTAAAGAAGTAAAATGTTAATGCAGATTTAATTTAATTTGATTTTATTTACAAGAATCTTAGGGGTGCCAATAATTCTGACACCTATCTTTTTGAGAACATTTTTTTATTTATATATATAATGCTGTTTAAAATCCAGATGAATCTGCATATGGCATTGTGAAATTCATTACCAGCTCATTGGAGAGGTTTGGGTTATCTCTGAACTCAGCTTTTAGTGGCGATAACACACGTCAACTGTGGTGTCCATCACAAAACAAATGTAACAGGTGTTCAATAGAGCTTATCAAAAGTGAGCTCCTTGTGAGCCTCTATTTTGATGTGGGGTGTGCAGACTTCCACTCCTTGATCATGGAGGACAAACTTCTCCTTGCTGCTGCTGCAAGAAGCAACCAAAAATATGCATGGAAAAGATAATAGAGAACTTAATGGCTGCCAATAAAGAATCAATATATGTTGGTACCATCCATGTTTGGACACAACAGCATTGTTATAAGAACATAAGAAAGTTTACAAACGAGAGGAGGCCATTCAGCCCATCTTGCTCGTTTGGTTGTTAGTAGCTTATTGATCCCAGAATCTCATCAAGCAGCTTCTTGAAGGATCCCAGGGTGTCAGCTTCAACAACATTACTGGGGAGTTGGTTCCAGACCCTCACAATTCTCTGTGTAAAAAAGTGCCTCCTATTTTCTGTTCTGAATGCCCCTTTATCTAATCTCCATTTATGACCCCTGGTCCTTTTTTCTTTTTTCAAGTCAAAGAAGTCCCCCGGGTTGACATTGTCTATACCTTTTAGGATTTTGAATGTTTGAATCAGATCGCCGCGTAGTCTTCTTTGTTCAAGACTGAATAGATTCAATTCTTTTAGCCTGTCTGCATACGACATGCCTTTTAAACCCGGGATAATTCTGGTTGCTCTTCTTTGCACTCTTTCTAGAGCAGCAATATCCTTTTTGTAACGAGGTGACCAGAACTGAACACAATATTCTAGGTGAGGTCTTACTAATGCATTGTAGAGTTT
Source organism: Acipenser ruthenus (assembly GCF_902713425.1). NCBI lineage: Eukaryota > Metazoa > Chordata > Actinopteri > Acipenseriformes > Acipenseridae > Acipenser > Acipenser ruthenus. The sequence continues at coordinate 5,402,015 of NC_081238.1, forward strand.
TAACATTACTTCCCTTGATTTAAATTCAACACTTCTCACAATATATCCAAGCATCTTGTTAGCCTTTTTTATAGCTTCCCCACATTGTCTAGATGAAGACATTTCTGAGTCAACATAAACTCCTAGGTCTTTTTCATAGTTCCCTTCTTCAATTTCACTATCTCCCATATGATATTTATAATGAACATTTTTATTGCCCGCATGCAATACTTTACACTTTTCTCTATTAAATTTCATTTGCCATGTGTCTGCCCAATTTTGAATGCGGTCTAGATCATTTTGAATGACCTTTGCTGCTTCAACAGTGTCTGCCACTCCTCCTATTTTTGTGTCGTCTGCAAATTTAACGAGTTTGCTTACTATATCAGAGTCTAAATCATTAATGTAGATTAGGAATAGCAGAGGACCTAATACTGATCCCTGTGGTACACCACTGGTTACCTCACTCCATTTCGAGGTTTCTCCTCTAATCAGTACTTTCTGTTTTCTACATGTTAACCACTCCCTAATCCATGTGCATGCATTTCCTTGAATCCCTACTGCGTTCAGTTTGAGAATTAATCTTTTATGCGGGACTTTGTCAAAAGCTTTCTGGAAATCTAAATAGACCATGTCGTATGCTTTGCAGTTGTCCATTTTCAATGTTGCATCCTCAAAAAAGTCAAGTAGGTTAGTTAGACATGATCTCCCTTTCCTAAAACCATGCTGGCTGTCACCCAGGATATTGTTACCATATAGGTAATTTTCCATTTTGGATCTTATTATAGTTTCCATAAGTTTACATATAATAGAAGTCAGGCTTATTGGTCTGTAGTTACCTGGTTCAGTTTTGTCTCCCTTTTTGTGGATCGGTATTACGTTTGCTATTTTCCAGTCTGTCGGTACAACCCCTGTGTCAAGAGACTGTTGCATGATCTTGGTTAGCGGCTTGTAAATAACTTCTTTCATTTCTTTGAGTACTATTGGGAGGATCTCATCCGGCCCAGGGGATTTGTTTATTTTAAGAACTCCTAGTCCCTTTAACACTTCTGCCTCTGTTATGCTAAAGTTATTTAAAACTGGATAGGAACAGGTCGACATGTGGGGCATGTTGTCCGTGTCCTCCTTTGTAAAAATCTGTGAAAAGTAATCATTTAATATATTTGCTATTTTTTTTTCTTCATCTATGATTTTGCCATTTGTGTCTCTTAGACATTTAACCTCCTCTTTGAATGTTCTCTTGCTGTTATAATATTGGAAAAACATTTTGGAATTGGTTTTACCCCCCTTAGCAATATTGATTTCTATCTCTCTCTTGGCCTTTCTAACTTCCTTTTTGACTTGTGTTTGCAGTTCCAAGTACTCTTTCTGTGTGCTTTGTTTTTGGTCCCTTTTAAACGCTCTGTAAAGTGCCTTTTTTCGCTGAATATTTTTTTTAATTGATCTATTAAACCATTTTGGCCATTTTGTTTTAGATTTAGATGTCTACTTTTGGGATGTAATTGTTTTGTGCCTCTAGTACTACATTTTTAAAAGACAGCCACCCTTTTTCTGTGGATGTTTTCTCTATTTTACTCCAATCTACTTCTGTTAGTCTCCGTTTCATACCTTCATAGTTTGCTTTTCTAAAATTGTAAACCTTAGCTTTAGTCATTACTTTTGGGGTTTTAAAAAATATTTCAAATGAGACCATGTTGTGGTCTGAGTTTGCCAATGGCTCTCTGACCTCTGTTTTAGTTATTCTGTCTTCATTATTTGAAAAGACTAAATCAAGGCATGCCTCCCCTCTAGTCGGTGCCTTGACAAATTGCGTTAGGAAGCAGTCATTTGTCATTTCCACCATTTCAATTTCGTCCGTCGTGCCCCCCATTGGGTTTTCCCATTTTATATGGGGGAAGTTGAAATCCCCCATTAGTATGGCTTCTCCTTTTCTACACGCATTTCTAATGTCATTGTACAACAGATTATTTTGCTCAGCGTCTGAATTTGGCGGTCTATAGCATGCTCCTATTATTATGCCCTTTGAATTTGTGTCCATTATTCTGACCCATATTGATTCTGCATTGTTTTCTTTGTCCTGATTTAACACCTGGGCTTCAAGGCTATTTCTTATGTATAGCGCTACCC